>NC_134589.1:63585339-64202839 GCF_037038515.1 Microtus pennsylvanicus
GTGGTCACACCTTGGCCAAGAGCCCCCTAGTGGCTTTTCCACATTCTTAAAATACTGACGAAAATCCTTTCAGGTGTGATGGTGAACTCTTAGAATCATGGCATTTGGAAGAAGGTAGGAGGGCCAGAGTTCAAAATTTCCTTAGTAATGCAGCAAGTTCAAGACCAGCCTGGGTTACAGTGAGACCTTCTAGACTGTGTACCTGTTCTCACTCCCAAGGATATTCTCTCTGTCTCTCTCTTTCTTTTTACACACACACACACACACACACACCTTGTTTAAATGAAGTACCCAGGAGCATATGCTGAGAAATGGTATCAGCCCTAATTCCTGGAACCAGAAGCAATTTGGGGGAAAACTCCTATTTTCAGATGTGATCCCAGGAAGAGGGTCCTGGACCCCGAGAACACCCTGCATGCAGTCATACATGTTCCTAGGCAGAGGCGGATGTGACACACGTGGGGAGGCTTGGAGTCACCAACATGGAGCATTTATTGTACTGCTGTCACCAGGAGCAGATTTCTGGTTCAGGTCGTCTCCAAATCCTGAGCTGTGATGTCGACTCTGCTCACTGGGAGCTCGTCTACTGTCTGCTTCCTAATGGATTCCTGATTCATTTATTCTTTTATTTATTGTAGTGTGGACCTGTTTGCGCATGTGCATGAGCTCAGGAACAACTTGCAGAAGTTGGTTCTATCCTTCTACCGCGTCAGGTCATTAGGCTTGGTAGCAGGCGCCTTTACCTGCTGAGCCACCTTGCCGGGATTATTCACTTATTTATTTTGAAGTAGCATTGAAATTTATTTTATTTATGTGTTTATCCTTTTTTTTTTTTTTTTTTTTGGTTTTTTCGAGACAGGGTTTCTCTGTGGTTTTGGAGCCTGTCCTGGAACTAGCTCTTGTAGACCAGGCTGGTCTCGAACTCACAGAGATCCGCCTGCCTCTGCCTCCCGAGTGCTGGGATTAAAGGCGTGCGCCACCACCGCCCGGCCCCCACTTTTTTTTTCATTTAGTTTTTTGAGACAGGGTTTCTCTGTGTAGCCCTGGCTGTCCTCGAACTCACTATGCAGACCAGGCTGGACTCGAACTCACAGAGATCCACTTGCCTCTGCCTTCAGAGTGCTGGAATTAATGATGTGTTCCACCACCACCAAGCTTATTTACTTATTTACTTTGAAGCCACATTAAAGTTTATGAAGAGGAGATTCTAGAGATAGATTTAAGCCTAGCGGTATATAAAAAGAGTTGCTCCTGGAAAGAAGACACAACCAAGAGCATGAGACTGTAGTGTAGGTTTCCCAAGGAAGAGCTACCTATTTTTTTTTTCCAAGACAGGGTTTCTCTATAGCTTTGGAGCCTGTCCCAGAACTAGCTCTTGTAGACCAGGCTGGCCTCGAACTCCCAGAGATCTGCCTGCCTCTGCCTCCTGAGTGCTGGGATTAAAGGCATGCACCACCACTGCCCAGCAACCAGTGGTCCTATTTTTAAATAAAAGTTTTAAAAAATATCTTTTTACTTTATAGGTACAGGTGTTTTTCCTTCCTGTTTGTCTGTGTACCACTTTTGTGCCTGGTGCAAGTCTGCCAGTGGTCCGTCCATCACCCTGAAAATAGTTACATATGTTTGTGTTGGGACTCCAATCTGGGTCCTCGGGCAGCTGAGTCAACTCTCCCGGTGCTCTGTTTTATTTATTTGGCTTTTCGAGACAAGGTTTCTCTGTATAACCTGGCTGTCCTGGCTGTCCTGAAACTCACTTTGTAGACCAAGCTGGCCTCAAACTCACAGAGTCCCTGCCTCTGCCTCCCAAGTGCTGGGATTAAAGACGTGCGCCACCGCGGCCAGCCTCAAAACAAAACATTAAGTTGTTAAGAAGTTAAGGTCAGGGGCTGGAGATATGGCTCAGCGGTTAAGAGCACTGATTGCTCTTCCAGAGGACCTGGGTTCAATTCCCAGCACCCACATGGCAGCTCACAACTGTCTGAAAATGCAGTTCCACGAGATCTGACACCTTCATACCAATGCACATAAAAGAGAGTTAAATAAATCATAAAAAAAAAAAGAAGTTAAGGTCAGTTGTCAGACATGAGCAGCTGAATTGAAGTTTCTTGGAATCTGTCTGGGCAGTGGGGTCCTGCCCACGGAGGACCTGGAGGAGCATATTGTGTTTATTTTTATTAGTGTCTGTGGGAGGAACTGGAGGATCTGAGAGCTAAGCAGTGTGCCTCCTGCCTCTTGCCATCTGAGGAGTCACATGACCTAGGCCTGCAGCGCCCTGACCCTCAACACTGTGTTGGACTGTACAGCCCCAGTTCAGTCAATATCTCACCACGCTCATCTGAGAGTAGAAAGGAAACGCGGAGAAGTGGCCCCACGCTGGGTCACAGGATCCTGTCTGGAAGGCGGCTCTGCAGGCTTGTTCGCTTTCTGTAGCGTCTGCAACTATCTCAGCCCAGTTTGTCCTCAGAGAGCAATTGATACGCTCTCGCGTGCATGTGTGCGTCTGGACTAGCAAAGGCTGAGCTTTGCCCAGGGCCCAGCACCCTCTCTTCCTGCTCTTCTGAGTAGTGCTACGTGCCTTCCAGGAGCCCCAAGTCCTCTAGGCCAGCTGGGGCATATCAGGCCCCAGCAGTCCATCCATCTGGTCCTCCCGGGGAGGGCAGGCCTGTCCAAGAATCAGCAGGCTGCAGGTCCCACTGATAACAGGAGGTGGAGGCAGAGGATAGGAGCAGTCAAAGATCTAGCAGATAGGGTCTGCGGAAGGAAGATGGGCAGCTGGAGCTGTTTGGGGGCAGGAGGAGTCCCTCCCACACAGAGCAGAAAAGGTGTGAGCTGTGTCTTTGGGCCCACATCTGTCTGTTGTATGGTCTAGGCGCAAGTCAATCCCCTCTGGTCCCCAGGTTCCTCTTGGATTTTCCAATGGCAGTCTGATTCTCTTAAAGGAAGGCTGGATCCAGACACCATCCTGGCCATCTCTAGTGCCTAGGTGTCCCTGGTTCCTGGCTCTACCTGGTTTCACAGAGGATGTGCACCCTCTGGACCCCCAAATGCTTACACGCACACCTGCCTGGGCACGGCAGTGTCTGGACAAGAAGGCCACCGGAACTTGTTTATACATCCAAAAGTCAGAGGCCCCTGCCCAGGCGGTCCAGTGGGTGGGAAGCTGCGGCTGGATTCAGGCAGAGGCAGGACTCCAGACCAGGGAAGGGTGGGGTGTAGATGCTGTTTCAGGGGTCTTTGGAATCTATCCGGAATGCTTGTTTCTCCCTAGAAGGTATAGCCAATAAGCTTTATTTATTTTATTTTATTTTTTGGTTTTTTCGAGACAGGGTTTCTCTGTGGTTTTGGAGCCTGTCCTGGAACTAGCTCTTGTAGACCAATAAGCTTTATTTATTGCTCTCCCCGTTCAGTACTACTCACACCTTTGTCTTCATTCCTATCCTCACACCCCTCTCCCTTTTCTTTCTTCTTTCTTTCTTTTTGAGACAGGGTTTCTCTGCATAGCCCTGGCTGTCCTAGAACTCACTATGTAGACCAGGCTGGCCTCAAACTCAGAGATCGTTCTACCTTTGCTTCCAGAGTGCTGGGATTAAAGGTGTGCACCCCCGTCCTCACCCCCCCAGCTTCTCACTCCCTTTTCTTTTGAGACAGTGGTCTCACGTATCCCAGGCTGTCTTTGAACTCACTATGTAGCTCTGGCTGTCCTGGAATTCATTATGTAGACAAGGCTGGTTTTAAATTGACAGAGATCTGTCTGCCTCTGGGATTATAGGCACAGGCTACCGTTCCTCGTGTGCATGGTTCTGGAATAGGAAGCAGGGCCTTTGTCACGCTCTGCAGGCACTACTGGTTGAGCTGTATTCCAGGCTTAGATTTTGGTTTTGTGAGACAGGATCTTGCTACGTAGCCCTGGCTAGCCGGGAACTTGTTACGTAGGCTCCAAGCACCGACGTGACAGGCTTGAGCCGCCACACCCCACTGCCACTTCCTATGTGTTGGTAATTATCTCTACCTCTCTGGCCTCCAGTTTCCTTATCTGGAGAATGGGAGAGAGTATAGCTTATGCCTGAGTGGGCGCAGAGGGCATTGAGGGAGTTCCAGTGCCGCCCAGTGTCAGGTGTGTGTGGGTGTGGGTAGACTCATTTCTAGGAAGACCTTCTAGTCTGGAAATCCCCACCCTTGTACAAGAGCGCTTCACACTCTCCTGTTTGCCATGAGGGTGTCACAGAGTGAAGGCTGGGAATCCCATCTACTCTCCCCTGCCAAGCAATTTCCCCAGCAGTCCCCAGTCCTCTCTCTCCTGCAGCCACATCCCCAAAACACGTATACTTCTCTCATGAGTCAGTGAAAGCCTCAGAGCGAATTGTGGGGGCATCAGGACTGGCTGTGGTTGTGGGACTCGTGCACTGGAACCTCCCTGGTCACCTGCTCGGCACAGGTACTTCAACAGGAGGGGGGACAGCCCTAGGCTGGCACCTCTCTTCCTCCTCGCCTTGGTTTGGACTGCTTACCTGCAGAGGAGGAGCCAGGCTTCATCTGATAGACAACTCCAACAGGGCAAAAGGGGCTCACGCTTGTAATCCTAGCACTTGCTTATTATTATTTTTTAATTTCAGTACATTTTACTTACCATTTTCTTCTTAGGATTAATATCACTATCGAGGTGGCCCAGTGGGTAAAAGGGCTGTCAGACAGGACTGACAACCTCGAGTTCACACCTGGAAGGAGAGAACGGACTTCACAAAGCCTTCCTCTGGTTCTACACTGATGCATATACAAGTAAAAATAAATGAATAAATGTAATTTTGTTTGTTTCTTTTGCTTTTGAAACAAGGTTTCTCGCCGGGCGATGGTGGCACACGCCTTTAATCCCAGCACTCGGGAGGCAGAGGCAGGCGGATCTCTGTGAGTTCGAGACCAGCCTGGTCTACAGAGCTAGTTCCAGGACAGGCTCCAAAGCCACAGAGAAATCCTGTCTCAAAAAAACCAAAAAAAAAAAACCAGGCTCCAAAGCCACAGAGAAACCCTGTCTCGAAAAACCAAAAAAAAAAAAAAAAAAAAAAAACCAAAAAAAAAAAAAAAGAAAAGAAACAAGATTTCTCTTCCTAGCCCCAGCTACCTTGAAACTAGCCTTGAACTCAGAGATCCTCCTGCTGCCTCCGGAGTACTGGGATTAAAGGAGTGAAAAACCATTGCCCCACAATAGCAATAAATGTAATTTTAAAACAAGAATTTCTTTATCCTTAAGTGGAATGTATGCACACTTGATCTTCTGCTATTTTTTTCCCTATTAAGTTGCTTTTTCTTTTTTGTTTTTTTCAAGACAAGGTTTCTCTGTAGTTTTGGGGCCTGTCCTGGAACTAGCTCTTGCAGACCAGGCTGGCCTCAAACTCACAGAGATCCGCCTGCCTCTGCCTTTCAAGTGCTGGGATTAAACGCGTGTGCCACTACCGCCTGGCTCAAATTGCTTTTTCTTATTTATTTATTTTTTTTTAGATTTACTTACTTTTTATGTGGGTGCAAGTTCACCTGCATGTATGCATGTGCACCGTGTGTGCCTGGTGCCCTCAGAGGTCAGAAGCAGGTGTGGGATCCCCTAGAACTGGAGATACAGTTGTTTGTGAGCAGCTGTGTGGGTGCTGGGAACCTCACTCAGATCCTTACACACTCGCGCACACATGTTTAGCCTCTAAGCTATTTCTCTAGCCCTTCTCCACCTGTTTCCAGATGGGATCTCATCTTTGCTAGCTTTCGGCCCTTCTCTAGTTGGTCAAGAATGACCTTTACCTCCTGCCCTGCTCCAGAGAATTGGAGTGTTGGCTTGTCTGTGGTGCTGCGGATGAAGCCAGGCTTCTGTAAGCAAGTGCTTTACCCACGGACTATGTCCCCACCCTATCTTAATTTGGGTTTTTATTTCTTTTCCTCACACCTTTCATAAATAGCTCTTAGAGTCAGTTATCTTGGTTCTAGAGATGAGTCAGCCCGAGCCCTTGCAGGTGAGGGATCCGTGTGTGCCTTGCTTCATGGGAGGAAGTTCACATTGCATTTTAAACCAGCTGCCCCCACGGGCTTCACACCCCACATCCCACCAAAGGCGCTCAGTCAAGGGAGTCTGCTTTCTGATCTATCTGGCGCTTGCTCGGTTTTCTCCTCCAGTCCAGAGCAAAATTCAAACACAGGGTTTCTGTAGCGTGTGGTGAAGCAGGGCTGTAAGCCTAACACTGAGGCAGGAGGATTGTCACTGGTTAGAGGCCAGTATGGGCCACACAGGGAGACCCTGTCCAATCACACCAAATGTTTAACTCACCTACCTACTATCGTTTAAAATTCTGTCACCTTGGGAAGGGACTCCTGTTTCCTTCTTTGTAAACTAGCAATGACACTCTCACGGATACGAGAATACACATAACTATATCTTGTCAATTGCCTGTTTCCTAACATCCATCCCTTAAATGCTTAGGCAAACAGGGCAGGAATACATTTTCACCTAAACAAAACCAAATTTTAGTGTTGAAAAGGCTGATTCGTCTGCCTGCCTTTGCTGCCACCTAGTGGTCATACGTGATAAAGCACATATGTCAAGGCTTGTCAACATCTTTTGTTTGTTTTTTGCAGTCCTAACTGTTCTGGAACTCACTCTGTAGAGCAGGCTGGCTTTAAACTCACAGAGATCCATCTGCCTCTGCCATCTGAGGGCTGGGATTAAAGGAGTGCGCCACCATGACTGCTTTGCTAGCTTCATTTTTCAATGATTTATTTTGATGTGTGTGTGTGTGTGTGTGTGTGTGTGTGTGTGTGTGTGTGTGTGTGTGTGTGATGTGTGTACAGGTACCTGAGGAGGCCAGAAGAGGGTGTCAGATTCCCAGGGATTACAGGTTGTGAGTTGCCTTGCATAGGTGCTAGACACTGAACTCAGGTCCTCCACAAGAACAGTCTGTGCTTTCACTACTGTCCAAGTCTTTCTCTTTGAGCCATGGTCTCTCCATGTAGTCCTGGCTTTCCTGGAATCCTCTACGTAGCTGGGCTGGCTCAGGACTCACAGGGATACAGAGAACCACCTGCCTCTGCCTCCCAGAATGGCAGGAACCACCACAGCCAGCTGACCTTGAACTTTTGATTTTGCTTCCACACTGAACACCCAGCAAAGCGTGTTTATATCCACAACTCACCAGTTATCTTTCTGTTGCTGTGGTGAATACCACAGCTTGGGGAAGAAAAGATTTATTTCAGCTTCTGACTCTTAGGTCACACTCTATCACTGGGGGGCAGCAAGGACAGGCGCTCAAGGCAGGAGCCCGGAGGCAGGAGCTGGTGCAGGAGCCGTGGAAGAGTGCTGCTTACTGGCTTTCTCACCTTTGGCTTGCTTACTGCTTCATTACATAACCTAGGAACACTTGCCCATGGTTGGCACGGGCACTCTGAGCAGGGGGTGGGGCCCTCCCACATCAAACATAAATCAAGAAAATGACAAGCAGACTTGTCTACGAACCAAGCTCACAGAGGCATTTTCTCAATCCCTTCTTCCCACGTGATTTTAACTTGAGTGAAGCTGACAGCAAGCCAGCAAGCAAACACATAAACTAGTTAGCACACACCTACAGTAAGAACCTAAATGCCAAGGATTCTTTGAAAATATATGAATGAAAAATAAAAAGAAAGAACAGAGCGAGGTGGTGGGTTATGCTTGTAATCTCGGCACCTGAGAGGTAGAAGCAGGAGAAAATGTCTTAAATAAAAGCAGTCTGCTTTGGAATTTACTGGTTCCTAATCAGCCAGGGTTAAGTAGCAAGATCCTATCTCAGAAAACAAAATTAAAGCCAGGTCAGAGTGGTACACGCCTTTAATCCCAGAACTGGAAGGCAGAGGCAGGTAGGCCTCCCTGAGCTGGAGGTCAGCCTGGTGTACAGAGTGTTGTTCAGGACAGTCAGGGCTACACAGAGAGGCCAGTCTCTAAACTCTAAACCGCAAACCAAAGTCACAAAAAAAAAAAAGAAAAAGAAAAGAAAGGAAAAAGAAAGAAAGAAAGAAAAAAGCAAAACCAAGCTGGGCATAGTGTAGAATTGTAATTCCAGCACTGGGGAGGCAGAGACAGGAAGATGTCTGTGAGTTGAAGGATAGCCTGGTCTACACACTGAGACCCAGTCTCAAAAGAACCAAACAAACAAGTCAGGTGGTGGTGGTGTGCGCCTTTAATCCCAGCACTCGGGAGGCAGAGGCAGGCGGATCTCTGTGAGTTTGAGGCCGGCCTGGTCTACAAAGTGAGTTCCAGGACAGACTCCAAAGCTAAGCAGAGAAAACAAAACAAAACAAAAAAACCAAACAAACAAATCAAACAGACCCCCCCCCCCAAATTAGCCAGTCAGGTAGACATTTCCAGCCCCTTTGTAAACAGGAAACCCTGCCCATCTTTGGCCTGTCTTCCTTCACAGGGGTGTGTGTGTGTGTGTGTGTGTGTGTGTGTGCGCGCGCACGTGCGTGTGTGTGTGTGTGTGTGTGTGTGTGTGTGTGTGAATAGGTGTCAGTGGGTGGGGCAGGAGGACACGATCTTCTGCTTTGGCCCACTATTCTCTCGTTGGCCCACAGCTCTTTCTGTGACGCTCTTATGGCCGTGTCTTCTTGTCTTCTTAGGACCTGGAAGTCGGAGACCATCATCTGAGCAGCCACATTCCCTGTGCTAGGCCACTGTGGTTTAAATGTGGGCTGTCCTCCAGGAGATCGTGTATTTGGACATTCAGTCCATCCCCTGCTGTTGGTGCTGTTTGGGAAGGGTGTATGCCCCCTGGGAGGAAGTGAGTCACTGGAGCCTCACGGGTTCCAGGCTCCCCTACTGTGACCAGAGTTCTGTTTCCTGGCCAGAGAGGATGTAGGAAGCCATGTTGTAAACTCATCTCTTCACAGCGAAGGACTGAGCCAAAATAAAACCCTCCTCCTTTAAAAAAAGAATTAAAGACTAATTATGCCAGGCAGAGGTGGCACACGCCTTTAATCCCAGCACCTGGAAGACAGAGGCAGGCAAATCTCTGAGTTTGAGGCCAGCCTGATCGATAGAGTGAGTTCCAGGACAGCCAGGGCTGTTACATAGAGAAACGTGGTCTTGAACCCCCACAAAAGATTCTTTATTTCATGTTTATGCCTTGCTTGCATAGTATGTATATGTACCTCCTGTGTCTTCAGAGGCCAGAAGAGGATGTCAGATCCCTGGAACTGGAGTTAGAGACAGTCAGGAGTTGCCATATTGGTGCTGGAAACTGAATCCAGGTCCTTTGAGAAAACAGCAAGGACTCAAGTACTCTTAACATCTGAAGCATCTCGTCAGTCCCCATTTATTTTTAACTCTGTGCATATGTGTGTGTGCATGTGTGTGCATGTATGTGTGCGTGCATATGTGTGCGAATGTGTGTGCGTGTGTGTGCATGTGTAAGTTAATTGCCCACTCCGGCCAGAAGAAGGCATTGGCTTCTTAGATGTGGTGTAACTGAACCTGGGTCCTCTACAAGAGCTACCAGCCTCCTTAAGCCTCTTTAACCAGTAAAAACCATCTTTTCAGCACCTCTTTCTTCCTTTTCTTTTATTTCTTTTCTCTCTCTTTTTTTTTTTTGAGTTTGATTTTTTTTTTTGAGACAACATTTTTCTGTAGCTTTGGAGCCTATCCTGGAACTAGCTCTTGTAGACTGGGCTGGCCTCTAATTCATAGAAATCTGCCTGCCTCTGCTTCCCAAGAGCTGGGATTAAAGGCGTGCTCCATCACTGGCTGGCTAAAGATTATTTATTATAGATACAGTATTCTGCCTGTGGGCCAGAAGAGGGCACCAGATTTCATTACAATGGTTGTGATCCACCATGTGGTTTCTGGGATTTGAACTCAGAACCTCTGGAAGAGCAGCCAGTGCTCTTAACATTGATCCATCTCTCCAGCCATCCCCCTTTTGAAACAGGGTTTCTCTGTGTAGCCCTGGCTATTCAGGAACTTACTATATAGACCAGGCTGGCCTTAAACTCAGAGATCTGCCTGTCTCTGCCTCCTGGATGCTGGGATTAAAGACATACACTGCCACCTGGCTCCGTTTCCTCCTTAGTATGCTTCTTCTTTCCGTATTCTGTGGGAGTAATGGAAAAAATAAAGGACGCAGCAGCTTTTGATGTAAGTTTGCATCCTTCATCCCGGCATCCAAAGTCACGTTTATTCTTCTTATGATACTGGCTACAAAAAGAACACACCATATTTGACCTGTGCCCTGAAAAAACATTCCAATTATTCTTGTACAAAGATGGGATATGGGTCACTTTTTCTGTTGTACACACAGGGAAACTGAGGCATGGACAGGTGAAGTAGTTTGCTATGAGTCAAGGTTCCTGCAGCAGGAAGACTACATGTCTATCTGTTCCCTCCCCATCTGGATGTCAAGTCCACACAGTGACTTTTAGCCCTGCCCTTCCCCAGCCTCTCCAGCAGCTTTAGACAGTTCAGAAGTGCCTGTCCATTTGACAGGCCTGGGACAGGGGACACACCATTTTAGAGATGCAGAGAACATTCTAGCTCTAACCTTTAGGGGCCATTTTCCCCTTAGGTGTGGGGATTTTATCAGATGACCTCTGCCTTCGACCAGGAGGATGTCGTGTTAGCCGCAGTCCCTGGAAATGCTGGTAAGCAGGCAGGTTTGGGGGCCTCTGGCCTGTGATACAGGGTTTCCTAAAGGACCAGACAAGGGCTTCAAGCACTGTTGCATCCCACTGGGCATTCAGGAGCCTTTGGGCAGAGGAGAGAATCACTTACCTCAAGGTGTTGTGCTGGGCACTCAGCAGTGAGGCGACCAAGCTCTCCGGTGCCGGGGACACAGAAAATCACCCTCTGGCAGCCCAGGAGGTGCTAGGAAGACAGGCACAGAGAGGAGTGAGAGAATCAGGACCATGGAAGGTTCCAGATTTTACCTGGAGTGTCCTGTAGGCTGAGCTCAGTGAGAGAGGCCTGGTGGTTAATAATGGCTGGCAGTAGCTAGAACTACCCGAGAGACAAACCTCCGGGCGTGTCTGAGAGGAGTTTTTACATTCGGCTAATCAAGAGGGAAGACCCACTCTAACTGTGGGTGATGGTCATGGGCTGATCCTGACCCACCTTAGCTGTGGGTGATGGTCATGGGCCGGTCCTGACCCACCTTAACTGTGGGTGATGGTCATGGGCTGGTCCTGACCCACCTTAGCTGTGGGTGATGGTCACAAGCTGGTCCTGACCCACCTTAACTGTGGGTGATGGTCATGGGCTGGTCCTGACCCACCTTAACTGTGGGTGATGGTCATGGGCTGGTCCTGACCCACCTTAGCTGTGGGTGATGGTCACAAGCTGGTCCTGACCCACCTTAGCTGTGGGTGATGGTCACGAGCTGGTCCTGACCCACCTTAACTGTGGGTGATGGTCGTGGGCTGGTCCTCAGTGGAAAAAGCAAGGAAGCGAGAGAGCACTAGCATTTTTCTCTCTCTGCCTCTCAAGACTGTAGCTGCAATGTGGCCAGCTGCCTCTGTGACCAGCTGCCTCTGGTCACAACACTGTCCTTGCTGTGATAGACTGTGGAGGATGGTCAGGGTCATGGGCTGTCCCTAAAGCACTGCCAAGGAGGATGTGGCCACCGGGGGTGTGTGAGGCTTACTTGGCTTACTTATACAAAACAGTTAAGACAAGATGGAGTCACAGTAGCCATTTCAGTCTCTAAGATTGTGAGCCAAAATAACCCACTCTCTTTTCTGTCAGGGGGAAGACAGGGTTTCTCTTTGTAGTCTTGGCTGTCCTGGAACATGCTCTGTAGACCAGGCTGGCCTTGACCTTACAGAGATTCACCTGCCTCTGCCTCCCTAGTGCTGGGATTAAAGGTATGTGCCACCACTGCCCAGCAGCTGATTTTCTTAGCCACCAACTCAAACATTAGTCTCATCTCACTGTCTCGGCAGAAATGTTTAACCAAGTTCCTGGTCACTAAGAGGCTGCCAGGTTGGCACAGATTCCTCCTACAGGATGCAGTTGGATCTCATGGGACAGAGCAAAGCTTTACCGTGTCGGCTGGGCCTTCTTTACCACGGAGGAAGGGTGCAGTGCACTCTGGGAAGCTTCCCGGCCTCCAGTGAACACTGCTAGTCAGTCTTTCCTGGAACCTATGGTACTCTTGGTCTAGGTATTCTCAGTGGAGTCCTGTCAGCTCCGGAAGCTCAGGTGCCCGCCTCAGACAGGCCACAGGAGCTGGGGTCCCTCCCAACCACCTCCTGACATTTATGAGGTGCTGCTGAAGGGGGCAGCCCCAAACCCTGAAGGAATGTTAATTGGCTAAAGCTGCTGCTCGTGCCTCAGCTTTACCAGAGCTACCAACATCGTGTTTCACTTGTTGGCCCCACAGGAGCCCAGGCTGGCAGCGTGAGCCAGAGGTGGAGAGGGGGATTTCACAGATGGGCAGGTAGGGCCTTCCTCTTAGGGCCAGACTGAGGAGGGTCTGGACAGGGGTAAAGCCCTCAGAGGTCAAAAGCAAGGTCTGGTGTCTGGTCCAAGGTCATCTCTACCCGGTTTGGCTTTGTAAGCATAGGCAGGTGCACCCCATGTTTATTGAAGGTCATTCACCTTTCTGAGCTGTTCTGAGAGAGGAAGGAGGTACAAGGATTTGGAATGAAATAATCTCAGAAAAGGTGGGGATCGGGTCAAGTTTGAAGACATCTGGGGGTGAGCCGTGCCTGGCCAGGCCATTCCAGAGAGTCTGTCTTAACACTTACATAAAGAAGCCAGACCAGAGGTCAGGAGCCCAGGGCATCAGAATCTAGCCTGGAGCCAGTGGGGCTCTTGCAGTAAGTTCTCCTGGAAACACCAGAGTCTGAGGAAGTTAGCGCCTCTGAACCTGAGGGAGGATTGAGAGCCAATGGGGAGGCTAGAAATGCTTGTGGTCTTCTTACTAGCTCAGGGCAGCAGCACTCGCTCTGAGCAGCACGAGACTTCTTGGAATACCTCAGCCCTCACTTGGGGTGCTGAACAACACACCACTAAGAGGCGGAGGCAGGTGGACCTCCGTGTGAGATCCTATCTCAAAAAAAAAAAAAAAAAAAAAGGAAACAGGGGCTTGGTGGCTTGGTGAGGCACACCTGGGATGCCCTTAGGAGGTAGAGGCAGGAAGGAGGAGCTGAAGTGCCAAGACATTCCTGCGTTCCAGACTAGCAGGATACACGAGAGTCTCAAGACAGAAAACCCTAGGTTCAAACTCTCCAGATGAGGAAATATGTGTCCTTCCCCCACCCCTCAAAGAGGGTTTCCGTGTGTAGCCCTGGCTGTCCTGGAACTCTCTCTGTAGACCACGCTGGCTTCGAACTCAGAGATCTTCCTGCCTCTGCCTCCTGAGTGCTGGGATTAAAGGCACATACCACCACAGACTGGCTCAGGAAAAAAACAAAACAGAAGACGCTTTTAGACCATTAGAGGTCTTAGGTGTGTGGGCATTGTCCTTGCTTATATGTTGGAGCATCAGGTGAGTGCTTAGTGCCCCTGGAGGCCACAGAGGGGGTCAGATCCCATGGAACTGGAGTTACAGATGTGAGCTGCCATGTGGGTGCTGGGAACCAAACCTAAGTCCTCTGGAAGCGCAACCATCTCTTCACTCCAACCACGGAACCATCTTGCTGGCCCTGTTTGTTTATTTCAGGCAGAGTTTTGCTCCACTCCACGTCACAAAATGGACTTGAACTCATGATATAGCCAAGGATGGCCTTGAATTTAAGGGCTCCACAGATTCTTCTCTGAGATTACAAGTGTGCACCAGTAGCTAAGAACTGAATTCTTTTTTAAATTGATTTTTATTGAGCTCTACATTTTTCTCTGCTCCCCTCCCCTTCAACCTTCTCCCAAGGTTCCCATGCTTCCAATTTACTTAGGAGATCTTGCCTTTTTCTACTTTTCATGTAGATTAGATCTATGTATGTCTCTCTTAGGATTCTCATTGTTGTCTAGGTTCTCTGGGATTGTAATTTGTGGGCTGGCTTTCTTTGCTTTATGTTTAAAAATCACTTATGAGTGAGTACATGTGATAATTGTCCTTCTATGTCTGGGTTACCTAACTCAAAATGATGTTTTCTAGCTCCATCCATTTGCCTGCAAAATTTAAGATGTCGTTATTTTTTTCTGCTGTGTAGTACTCCATTGTGTAAATGTATCACATTTTTCTTATCCATTCTTTGATCGAGGGGCATTTAGGTTGTTTCCAGGTTCTGGCTATGACAAACAAAGCTGCTATGAACATAGTTGAGCACATGTCCTTGTGGCATGATTGATCATCCTTTGGATATATACCCAAAAGTGGTACTGCTGGGTCTTGAGGAAGGTTGTTTCCTGATTTTCTGAGAATTCACCAAACTGACATCCAAAGGGGCTGTACCAGCTTACACTCCCACCAGCAATGCAGAAGTGTTCCTTTTACCCCACAACCTCTCCAGCAAAAATTGTCGTCAGTGTTTTTGATCTTGGCCATTCTTACAGGTGTAAGATGGAATCTCAGAGTTGTTTTGATTTGCATTTCTCTGATGACTAAGAATGTTGAACATTTCCTTAAGTGTCTTTCAGCCATTTTAGATTCCTCTGTTGAGAGTTCTCTGTTTAGATCTGTATTCCATTTTTTATTGGATTATTTGTTCTTTTGATGACCAATATCTTGAATTCTTTGTATATTTTGGAGATCAGCCTTCTGTCTGATGTGGGGTTAGTGAAGATCTTTTCCCATTCTGTAGGCTATTGTTTTGAATTCTTGACCATGTCCTTTGCTTTACAGAAGCTTTTCTGTTTCAGGAGGTCCCATTTATTAATTGTTTCTCTTAGTGTCTGTGCTGCTAAGGTTATATTTAGGAAGTGGTCTCCTGTGCCAATGCGTTCAAGTTTACTTCCCACTTTCTCTTCTATAAGGTTCAGTGTGGCTGGCTTAATGTTGAGGTCTCTGATCCATTTGGACTTGAGTTTTGTGTATGATGATAGATATGGGTCTATTTTCATTTTTCTACATGTTTGTTAGTAATTTTCCCAACGTGAGCTCTCTGTCGATGCAAAAATCCCAATCAAGCCAAGTCACAACAAGCCAAATTGAAAATATCCAGGTTTAATGGGATTCCTGCACTCTCGGGTGGCCCCGAGGGGGAACCAGGAAGCATGAATGACCACCGACCACGGGGAGGGAGAGGAAAGAGACCAGAGGAGACTTTGGGGTGGGGGGAGCAGTTTAAATAGACTGGGGAAGTGACCAAGATTTTGGCAGGCTGTCTTGACACCTCCTCCAGGGAGGGGTCAAGGTTTGGCGGGCACAGGAATGGGGCCTCCAAAGATGGAGGCCAGAGACCCGGACTTATAATGTTGATATCCAGTTATGCCAGCACCATTTGTTAAATATGCTTTCTTTTTTCCATTTGATGTTTTTTGCTTCTTTGTCAAAAATCAGGTGTTCGGAGGTGTGTGGATTAATATCTGGGTCTTTGATTTGGTTCCATTGGTCCTCCTGTCTGTTCTTATGCCAATACCAGGCTGTTTTCAGTACTGTAGTTTTGTAGTAGAGTTTGAAGTCAGGGATTGTGATGCCTCCAGAAGGTCTTTTATTATACAGGATTGTTTTGGGTATCCTGGGTTTTTTGTTTTCCGTATGAAATTGAGTACCGTTCTTTTGAGGTCTGTGAAGAATTTTGCTGGGCATTGCATTGAATCTGTAGATTGCTTTTGGTAGGACTGCCATTTTTACTATGTTAATTCTACCTAGCCAAGAGCATGGGAGAGTTTTCCACTTTCTGGTGTAAGAACTGAATTCTTAAGAGTTTTCCCACTGACTGGAAGAGTGGCTGTGAGCCAGTTACCTTCCCTCTCTGGGCATCTTCTGTGACTTACAGCGACCAGGATAGAGCAGGGGTCCCCAACAGTCTCTCCAGCTCTGTTATATTCAGCATAAACATCCTCAAAACACTCATGGATGGAGTCTTTTTTTAAAATATTTATTTATTATGTATACAATATTCTGTCTGTATGCCTGCAGGCCAGAAGAGGGCACCAGACCCCATTACAGATGGTTGTGAGCCACCATGTGGTTGCTGGGAATTGAACTCAGGACCTTTGGAAGAGGAGGCAATGCTCTTAACCTCTGAGCCATCTCTCCAGCCCATAGATGGAGTCTTATAGTGAGAATTCCTCCGGTCCCTTCCCCGAGCACTTTCAGGTCCCAGGCTTGCATTGTCCCTTCTAGTTTGCCATTTTCCCATCATCCACATTTCGAAGAGTTCCTTTGTGTTCAGCTTCCTGCTAGGAGTCAAACAGTAGGGGTGGGCGGTGTGGGATGCTAGACTGACATCCGTTTGAATCGGCTGACCAGTTGAGTAGGGCTGTGGGGTGAACAGAGACTGGGGATCCCACTCTACCCTCTAGAAAGGAAGGTGGATGTGTGGATTAGTTAGAAGGAGCTCACAGCCTGAACGTCCATAAACTCTTTGCTCCAGAGGGCTGGGTTAGGGCGCCTGCTTAGCATGTGTGAAACTCTGGGTTTTACCCTCAGGACCTCACAACTAGGTGTGTGGTGGACCATACCTGGGATTCTAGCACTTGGGAGGTAGAGGTGGCAGGGTCCGAAGTTCAAGGTCATCCTCAGTTACACAATAAATTCAAGGCTAGCCTGGGATGCACAAGACCCTGTCAAATAAATAAAATGAGACTGAGGATGTGATTTGGTGGTAGAAGGCTTGTCTACCACAAGTGAGGCTCAGGGCTCAATCCTCACCAAAATAAATAACAGCACCACCACCACCAATAATAATAAAATAAAAGTTCAAGATCACCCTTGATCAGAGTGAACCCAAGGTCAGGCTGTGATCCATTAGACCTGAAACCAAACAAGCAAACTAGCAAGCAATCTTCCAGTCTTAAACTCCTCTAGTGCTGGCTTCTCCATCTAGACGTCACTGGGTATCTAAGGCTCCTCCCTTGATAGGAGCACAGCCAAGGACAGAAGCAGATGAGTTCACGGTCAGCAAAGGGCACACCTGTGCATCCCGGGAAGCCACAGTGACCTCAGCGGCAGGGGTGAGAGGGTTCTGTGGTGCTGTGTGGCAGGAGGGTAGCCTGAGCGTGCAGGTAGACCGTCTGTGCCAGCTAGCACAGGTGAGAGCTGAAAACTGCCGTGTTTATTAATTCAGTAACCGAGGGACCACCAGATGGCTCAGTAGGTCGAGCCTTGTGAGCTGAGCTCCATCCCTGGGGATCTACGTGATGGAAGAAGAGAACCAGTTCCCTCAGGTTGTCCTCTGACCTTCAAGTATGCGATGTGTGTGTGTGTGTCCACATGCATTTTACTCACACACAAAATAAATACATAAAGACCAAAACAAAACGGTAGCCAGTAGGCTCCTGGGGACTCAGCATGGTAAACACAGTCGGGGACCTTGTCCTCTCTCTGGCGGCTGACGCAGGAGGATGGAGAAATAGTAAACAAAGAGAGAAAGAAACGTCAGTCTGGGAGCAGAGGTGCAGGAGCGCATTCCTGCGTGTGTCCGCGTGCGGGTGTGACAAGCCTGTTTCCACCGTCTGAGCTCCCTCCACATCTGGCGTGGGAAGGACAAGGTCCAGCAATGAGCCCATCTTAATCCCGTTTAGTCTTGGTCCCACTGCCGACTACAGACACTAGGGAACAGGGTATGGCCCGCTCTCTGCAGGACATTTTTCCACTGTGGTAGCAGACGAACAGGTCGCCTTTGATATCACGTGTCCCCTGCCCAGGGAAAAGCACTGAAACCCCCATGGAATGCAGACTCTGGGAACGAAATCGTGGTGATCCCCCTCCCGCCCCCCGCTACGTGGAAGAATCTTGCGTTGAAGGGCCGTCCCAGGGTCGGCGAGTGTCATTCCGCGCTAGACCGGAAGATGGCGCTAAAGGCCAGGGTTAGACAGGTCTGGGCTTGAGGACAGAAGCGGAGAAAAGGGCAGGTGTGCAGAGAGGCCCTTTGCATCTACTTGCATAACCCTCCTTCACCACACTATACAGGTAGGGAACCTGAGGCTCAGAGAGGAGTGTCTTTCTGTCTTGAAACAGGCCACCATTTCCTGCTCTGGGTCGTTTTCCTATGTTCCCCAACTTGCGTGTGGCAGGGCCGTTGTCTCAGCCCAGTTAGAAGGGTAAAGAGGTGAGAAGTGACTGACCTGGGCTTCAGGCTGGCCATTGGTGGGGTCTCTGCTGTGAGCCCAGGGCCAGACCTCCCCGTGTGGCATGAGGTGGTAAGGTCTTGTGGGAGGCCTTTTTTCTCCAGTCCTCTGCTGATCCCCAGCACACCTGTGGTCTTGGACATGGCGGCATGTGCAAGGGTGACCTGTTGCTGGAAGCTCAGCAGCTGCAGGCCTGTGCCTTCCTGTGATCTCCAGTCTCTTCCCCGTTCCCACAGCTGTGCTTCCCCCGCCCCTTCAGCTCCTTACGTCCTCAGCTTCTACCAGAGGGGAGACCTCAGTAGTCAGTCGCCTGTAACAAGTTCTCCATGGGCTTTCACAGGAAACCAGGGATGAAGCTTAACCTCCAAGCCAACCCTGGGGCTCACATTGGCTCCAAACAGCCCCCTTCTATCCCAGTGGGTGCGGGCTTAATACTTTGTACTCTGAGCCCAGCCTGGAGCCCTGGGTTGCTGGGCAGATGTAGTGCCCTCATCCTTGAATTCCACAGACCACCGTGGAGTCCCACCCTGAGCTCCACCCTTGCCTTGTGAGCAAGGGGAATAGGGTGACTGACAGAGGGGAGTAAGGTGGTTTTAGGAGGTTTTCCCTGGGGTGTGAGGCTAAAGAAGATTTGGCAGAGGGCATCTTAGAAGGCCTGGGAAGAAGGGTTTAAAGTCAGGGCAAGTCAGGGCCCAAGTCCCAGAACAAGAGTAGAGAGGAAGGAGAAAGGGAGGAAGGAGGGGGAGGGGCACCCCAGAGCCAGGGCCTGTCAGAAAGGCCCGCGGCAGGCAGGGTCTGGATTCTATTCCAGAAGAGGGGAAGGCCTTGCAGGGCTCTAAGTGGAGACTGAGAGACTCCCTTTTGGCTCCAGTCTGTAGCTGAGCCCCCATCCTGACCGCTCCCCTCCTACAGCTAAGACCCTGGGGCTTGACTGGTAGCCAGGGCTGCTGACCCTGGCCCCAGGTCTACAAGGTTAATCCTAGGCCTGGAGCCCAGGAGATTAGCAGGGGGCCTCTCCTTGCTGATAACTAGCAGAGTGTTGGGGGAGGAGGTGTCTAGGGGAGAGTGCCAAAGTGAAAGAATCCTAGCCTGAGGGCACCTTTGGGGGCACCCTGTAGGGTGGCAGTGCCAAGTTTACCCCTGCGGTGTGGATTTTTATGGAGCCCTGTTTTAAAAAGAGTGAAAGGAGGAGCAGGGTTATAGAGGGGCTGTGGACAGGACCAGGGGCTAAGGCTAGATCACTGAGGTCTGCTGAGCTTTGGCCTTGATCTTCCACCTGAGAGGAACCTTAATGGCAGATGAGACAGTCAGCTCCCAGGAAGCGGAGGTTTCACGGCTGCGCTGAGCAGAGCCGTTCCTGCCTCAGGTTTCTCAGGCTTCTGACCCGGTCAGCTTTTCTACACACCTGGTTCGGGCTCCTCGGGGCCTCAGGTCAGACTCAGGAGAAGCAGTGGGTATCATTGGATGTTGACAGCGGGGGCTGAGCCAGCAAAGGGAAGAGCTCCTCTTGGGGTAGACTCACTCCAGGATCAGGGTCCTGGAGTCAAGATGCCATCTGTCTATCACATACTGCAAATGGGCACATTGTAGGGCCTCAGGATCCGACTGAGTCTAGAGTGTCCCCAGAAATTGTTTGAATGCAGCTGTGGGCCCCCAGTTCAGATGCATAGAACCTTCGCTGGCCCCCAGTTCAGATGCATAGAACCTTTGTTGGCCCCCAGTTCAGATGCATAGAACCTTTTCTGGCCCCAAGTTCAGATGCATAGAACCTCCGCTGGCCCCCAGTTCTGACACATAGAACCTTCACCGGCCCTAGGCATCTGGGCAGTCAAAGTACTCACCAGTACCTCAGAGCATAGTCATAACTGGAATCCTGGGGTCTCAGGGTTCCCTTCTTCCTAGCACAAGAGACTGTGTGTTTGAGGACCTGGGACACCATGTGGGAGGAATTCAGTACCCGCATTTACAGCAAGTGGCTCTGGGAAGCATGGGACAAGGCCCAGGGTTTGGGAACGGCTGTGGGTCCTGCCTGAGTCTGGCCTCTAGTATTAGAGTGGGACTTTCAGGTCTCCTTGTCTCACTTCTAGCAAGGACTGCTGGGACTGACCAGTAAGGGCCTGGTTTACTTTAGGAACTTATCCAAGCGGGGCGGTGGTGGCACACGCCTTTAATGCCTTTAATCCCAGCACTCAAGAGGCAGAGGCAGGTGGATCTCTGTGAGTTCGAGGCCAGCCTGGAATACAAGAGCAAGTTCCAAGGCAGACTCCAAAGCTACAGAGAAACCATGTCTTGAAAAAACAAAACAATCAAACAAACAAATAAACAAAAAACCAAACCAAAACAAAACAAAAAAGGAACTTATCCATCACCCAGCCAGACTTTGAACACCAGGCCCTGCCCTTCCAGAGACCCCCTGGGCTGGTTTGTCAGCCTTCATTTCACCAAGTGGCCTTCTCAGAGCTCCTGCTTTAAGCCTCCTTGGGTGAGTGGTTCTGTACAGTAGGGCAGAGAGGGGTGGCCTGGCCTTTAAAGGCTTTCGACACCCCTCCTTCCTTGTGCCCCTGTGCAGGGTGCTGACCTAAGAGGTTACCTCGGCACAGAGGACCTCCAAGCCTGACTACCTCAAGCTTCTTTGGGTATGTGCCCAGCCCGCAGCAGATGAGTTTAGCAGGCCATACTAAGATGTATTTAACAAGCTGGGCAGTGGTGGCACACGCCTTTAATCCCAGCACTCTGGGGGCACAGGCAGGCTGATCTCTACGAGTTTGAGACCAGCCTGGTCTACAGAGCTAGTTCCGGGATGGCCAAGGCTACATAGTCAAACTCAAAAACCAACCAACCAACCAAACAAACAAACAAAAAGAAAAGGTGCATTTAACACAAATTCCCAAGCAGGAGAGACATTGAGACCATCTGGTGGCCTATGAATGACTTTTTTTGTTTTTCTTGGAAAAATGCAGTTCTTGCTTCCATACAAGATTTTGAAGTTCCAGGGGCCTGGGAGCAAAGTGGTACAGCTGGTAGAATGTTTGCCTTGCACGCACAAAGCCATGAGTTTGCTCCCATGCACACTTGTAGCCCCAACTTTCTACAGAAAGATCAGGAATTCAAGGTCAGCGTGAGAGAAATAGTGAGTTCAAGGTCAGCCTGGGCCGCGTAAATCCCTGCTTTACCCTGGGAATTGGTTGGATAATGAAGCTTCGGGCCTAAGGGATGGATCAGTGGGGCAAGGAACTCACTGTCAAGCCTGATAACCTAAATTCAATCCTGGGCTGGAGAGATGGCTCAGTGGTTAAGAGCATTGTTTGCTCTTCCAAAGGTCCTGAGTTCAATTCCCAGCAACCACATGGTGGCTCACAACCATCTGTAATGAGGTCTGGCACCCTCTTCTGGCCTGTAGGCATACAGACTGAACATTGTATACTAAATAAATAAATAAATATTAAAAAAAAAAAGACACAGGGCCGATGGACCTTACTGTCAAAAAAAAAATAAATTCAATCCTTGTAGACTCCCCACCCACATAGGTGAGTCAATGTAATAATAATAATAAAAAAAGGATGCTCAAATCCCAGTCAACTTCGATGGGCCGGTGCTGAGGCAGTGCTCCTTAGTCTCGGAGGCAAGTGGTTTGGAAGAACCAGTGACCGGGAAAGAGCTGGTGACAGAAGGGGTGGCTGTCTGGGGACAGTGCTTTCACTAGGTCTATGCTGGTAGCAGAGGCCACATGCCACCTGGCAGTTCATGCCGGGATATACACAGGACACTCGCACACGTCCTCACTGGGCCCTGAGAGGGCGACACAACAGTCACTCCAGTTGGGGAAACTGAGGCTCAGGGCATGAAGGCCCTTTCCCTATTGCTCACTGAGAGAAGAGGTAGAGTCAGGATTTGGGGGGGAATCTGGGTACAGTCTGGAATATGGACCTTTTTATGCTCTCTCTCTTCCTCAGGAGACGGTCACCTCCCTGAGGGGCAAAGAGGGAGGTTTAGCCTCCGTCTGGACGCCTGTCCAGGGCCGTTTCTCTTCCTACCATCCTTTCTCTGCTGCTGGCAAAGGTGTGAAGCCGCAGGCACATCCCAGGAAGGGAGGGAAAGCTCAGGGGCCCCTTGGTGGCTGCAGGCGGCCGGCCCGGGTGCCAGGGCAGACTCGGTGTCACCACTGTGATTGGTAGACTAAACAGCTGAGCGGAGCCGGCCTCCTCCACTCGCTGCTGCCTTTCGCCAGGGCGGCCGGCAGGCTGGGGGCCTTTCAAAGCCCGGGTCCCTGCCTGCTATCTCCCCATCAGGCCGAAGCATTTAGCCACTTTCTTCAAACACCCGGCCAGGGCGTGATGGTTAACGTCAAATCTGGCAGCGCGTCATAACCTATAGGGCTGGGACATTTATCACAGCCTGGGCCTCAGGGGACTTCAAAGGAGCCAGGGGTGGGGGTGGGAAGAGGCTCTGGTGGGACCCGCCCTCTGCAGGGAGCGGCAGATGGCTTCAGAGTTGCAGGGATCTGCTGGTCAGCCCCAAACCCTACGGGGACGATACTAAAAATCCATAACAATGGCTGTTATGTACTGTGAGCCCCGCTTCAGGGTGCCGTGTGCATGTTATTTCATGTAATGCCCACTGATAGGCACCCATTTACTGTTAGGGCGTTAAAAAATCTTAAGAATAAATTTTTATTTTTAATTATGCATCTGAGTGAGGATGTGTGACCATGAGCACAGGTGTCCTCAGAGGGCAGAGGCATCAGATGGCCCTGGAGCTGAAGTCACAGGTGGCTGTGGGCTGCCTGATGTGGGTACTGGGACCTGAACTCAGGCCCCGTCATGCAATAGCAGGTAAGCTCTTACCTGGGAGCCATCTCTCCAACCCCCATTGCTCTGTTTTTATAGTGCACTCAGGTACTGCAAAATGGGGCCAGGAGAGGTTAGGTTGCAGTTAAAGTTACACAGCTATTGATGGAAACATTATGGACATAACTCTTTTTTTTTTTTTTTTTTTTTTTGGTTTTTCGAGACAGGGTTTCTCTGTGGTTTTGGAGCCTGTCCTGGAACTAGCTCTTGTAGACCAGGCTGGTCTCGAACTCACAGAGATCCGCCTGCCTCTGGCTCTCAAGTGCTGGGATTAAAGGCGTGCGCCACCACCGCCCGGCGGACATAACTCTTATTAGCTGTCATTCACAGCGTGATCTCTGTGCACTAAGAATTTTGCATATCATCCTCCCCTCCCCACAGGACATAAACACGATTTATTTATTTAGGTTTTTTTTTGTTTGTTTGTTTGTTGGCTTGCTTTTTTGGTTTTGACACAGGATTTCATGTATCCCAGCTTAGCTGCAAACTTTCTGTGTAACTGAGGTTTGAACCTCAGACCCTCCTTCCTCCACCTTGAGAGAGCTGGGTTCACAGGTATGGGCTACGGTATTCAGTTTTCTTGCTCATTTTATTTTATTTTATTGGTTTTTGTTTTTTGTCTTTTTTTTTCAAGACAGGGTTTCTCTGTGTAACAGTCCTAGCTATCCTGGAACTAGCTCTTGTAGCCCAGGCTGGCCTCGAACTCGCAGAGATTCTCCTGCCTCTGCCTCCCGAGTGCTAGGATTAAAGGTGTGCACCACCAACACCCAGTTTTATTTTATTCTTAAAATTTTTATTATATTGTGGGGGTGGGCACATGTCTGTCATGATGTGCGTAGGTAAACAAACGAACTAACTTGTTGGGGCTGGAGAGGCTGACAGTGTTGTCATTGTCATTATAATGAGCATGCTTTCAGCTTCTTCAAAGAGGATCCAGGGAGTCACAGGACCAGACTGGACCCTTTGTTCCCAGTTGCTTGCCTGCAACAGCCGACAAACATTTACTGAAGGCCTACTGTGTGCCAAGCCCTGTCCAAGGTGCTGTGACAGAAAAGGGCAAGAACAGAGACAGGCAGCATCTGCCACCATGAAGCTAGTCTCTGATGGGGGACAGTGGACAAGCAAGCCGGTATGTACCAGGCCAGGGAGCAGTAAACGCTGTATGAAAAGACAAGCAGATGCAGGGACAAAGAGAAAACTGTGTCAACTTGGATGGGTATGGAGAGTTTCTGAGGAAGTGGCAGGTAACCAGAGAGGCCAAGGGTGTATTTCAGAGAATAATCCAGACACGGGAAACTTCAAGGGCAAAAGGTCTGTGCTGGGAGCTCACCAGGCAGCTGCTGTCCACACTAAAGCCGGGTACCATTAAGCCCGGCCCCCCGAACATACTCAGAGCCATGAGGTCATCCCCCCACCCATCCACCCATCCACTCATCCATTCATTCCACCCACTCTCCCAACCATCCATCCTTCATCTATCCACCCATCAACACGCCAACTCATTATACATGTTCCGGGGTCCTGTTAAAATCCCATCAGGAGAGGCATTGGAGAGTTAGTGGCCAGATCTATTCTCAGTGTGAAAGATGGCCGGGTGTGGTCGATGGGGTTCAGGATGGCAGGCAATTGTGTGCCACCACCATTCACCAAGTCTCTTTTCTGGGAAAGATGCCCCCAGACACCATAGATTATTAAAGGAACATCCTAATGCCCATGAGTGGGCTATCTGCTTAAAAGTTGTTGATCAGGGAACCTGTGAAGCTCCAACACAATGCAGGCTATTACCATGCTCTCGGTTGCCCACTACAACTAGATGGCAAGAATTACCACCTTCCGGGTGGCGGTGAAGCATGCACTCAGGAATCAGAGGCAGGTGGATCTTGATCTTGGAGTTTGAAACCAGAGTGAGTTCTAGGATAGCCAGGGCTACGCAGAGAAAGCCCTGTCACAGGGAAAAGAAAGAAAGAAAATAAAAGAAAGAAATCACCACCACCCTATCACTGGAGCCTCCACGTGTTCTAAGACATTGAAAAGTCAAGCTGAAAACGACTTGGAAACCTCTCTGCTGGCCTGCTTTCACGGTGATAGATGATGCTGTCCAGGCTGCTAGGGGAACTGTCACCAGCAGTCAGCCGTGGAACCTGTGTGTTACAGTACCAACCTGCCAGGTAGGATGTGCCAATTGGTGTGATATTTGCATGACTGTTTGGGTTGTAACTAGGTGCTTTCTCAACAGATTTGCAGTCTGTCACAGGATGGAATTCGTGCTTAAGTGCTGCAAACTTGGTCAGAAGTTTATGGCTGGGAAGGTCATAGGTCCTAATAGGGAAACTACTGTTGTTTTACTGAGTGGACGTGACGTGCCTGTCAAATCACCTTCTGAACATTATGTTTATGTCCCTTCCTTCCTTCCTTCCTTCCTTCCTTCCTTCCTTCCTTCCTTCCTTCCCTCCTCCTCTTCCTCTTCCTCCTTCTTTCTATGTGTGTGTGAGAGAGAGACTGTGCGGGTGCATCTGCTTGGGTTCATACCTGTGAAGGTAAGAGGAGAACAAGAGATCATGAGATGCTCCGTCACTCTCCACCTTATTCCCTCGAGGCAGTATCTCTCACTGAACACGGAACTAGAGCCGTGTCTATCAGGCCCTCAGGATCGAGCTTCTTGTCTATACTTTCCACAGCACCAGGTTTGCAGGTGCACATGGATATGCCTGGCTTTTTGTGGCTGTTGGGGATTTGAACTCAGGTCCTCATGCTTTGTATAGCAAGCACTCTTACTTACCAAGCCTTCTCTCCAAGCCCTAAGCTCCATCTTGGTTGGAGTTTCTTGTGTAAAGTTGCACCTGCGTCTCTACCATCAGCTCCCAAGCTCCTCAAGATCAGCGTGAAACATTAGGCTGCCATTGGTGGAGTGCTTAGCTGCATGCTTGGTGTTGGGCTCAGCACACACATTGTCTGTTATGCTATGGTATTTATTGCTCAAAATACCCGGAGCGGGACCAATATTGTCCCACCAAAAAGGTGTGCCCCCTTTACCCCCAGGATTCAGGTTTTGTAATCTTGGTCTTTATCAGTTCAGATACTCTCATTTCACAGAAGAGAACACTGAGGCCCAGGCGCTGAAGTGACTTCTGTGTTAGCTGTTAGTGGGCTCCAGAACTGGGACTTGAATCCTGGCACTTGAATGACAAAGATCACCCTTAAGCCCTACCTGAACTGTGTTCCTGTGTTTGTGGATCCACGGGAGGCCTGGGGGAGAGAAGGAAGGATGTGTACGTGATGAAGGCCATGATTTCACAGCCCTGGTGTAGAGTGTCAGGATTTGAACCTCCACTGCTAGGATTTTCTAAATTTTAGAACCTTGGCCTTCAGAGATTTGGTTTCTGCTTTGCATTCCAGTGGTCTGGTCTGTAAAATGGGCGTGGCCACCTTACCCATGTCATAAGTGCGCTGTGTAGTTTAAGGGTTGTTTGTGTGGGTTGGGCTGATGCCTGGCCCACAGTCAGCACCCACAGAGGTCAACTGTTTATTCAGTTGAATGAGGATGGCAGCCTTTTGCTGGGGTGTGTGACTGAGTGGTGAGTCTGTGCTTGGTGTGCATAACATCCTCAGCAACACATGCATACATACATACAACTCACACATACATACACCACACTGACACATGCACTTATACCACACACAAACACCACACACATCACATAAGCACATACACACACCATACACACACCACACAACACCACACACATACCACATACAGACAAACCACACACACATACACATACCACACACACGCACCACACACGCATACCATACACACACACGCATACCATACACACACACATATACACACCACATACACACACAACACCGCACCTACTACACACACACATACAACACACACACACACACACACACCACGAGCTTGCTAGAGATTGATCCCAGGTCCTCATGCCTGCAAGAAACATATTTACCAATCGAGACATCTCCACATGTCAATTTTTTTTCTGTTTCATTTTAGACTGACAGTGGCCGTCCCTAAAAGTGCTCCAACTTTTGTCTGCACAGTCAGTAAACTGTGCTACAAGCCTGCAGGAAGGGCACCAGGGTCAGCTGTGGCTTCAGAGAGACTCACTCCTGGGGTGAGGGGCAGAGAGGGCTAAGGCATATACACTGCCTCTCCCTTGGGAGCTTCTCTGGAAGTCACCCCAGGATTTAGAGGCAGAGTCTACTAATCTGTAAACAGGGCCTTTCACCTGAGGACAGGGACATGCTGTGATCCTCTCCCTGACTGCTGCCTGGGTCCCAGGTCCCTCCCTGTTCCTTCAGCTGCCCCTGGTTCTTTACCTTACCGACTCTAGATCCCCTTGGCCTAGATGCTCCTGCTTGCTGCAGTCAGGCCCTGCTCTTCCATAGTGAGGCCCTGCCCTGGAGTGTGACTCAAAGGCTGGCTCACTGTGTCTATCTGGGAGCCTCAGGGTCTCCATGTATAGAACTATGTTCTCCGTCAGCGTGGAGCTGACCAGTAGGTGTGTGTGCGCTAAACCTCCCTGCTCTTGACTGCAGAAGTGACTGGAGCTGCTTCAGTCTCCGGCCTCGACTTCCCTCAGTGACGGATTGGAACCTGGAATTGCACCCTGAATAAACAGACCATTTCTTTCCTCAATTGTTTTTCTCACAGCAATAGAAATGGAAATTAGACACCATCCCAAAACAATTGTTTCCGTAGAAAAAGTCACCCTATCGGCTCCATTATTTATTTGTCTATCTATCTATCTATCTATCTATCTATCTATCTATCTATCTATCTATCTATTCTTTTTTGGTCTTTCAAGACAGGGTTTCACTGTGTAGCCCTGGCTGTCCTGGAACTCACTTTGTAGACCAGGCTGGCCTTCAGCTCACAGAGATTCACCCGCCTCTGCCTCCCGAGTGCTGGGATTAAAGGCGTGCGCCACAACCGCCCGGCTAATCTCAGATTTCTTAATTTCAAGACACAACCAAGCCACAGTGACTGTCTTGTGGTCTTGTGTCAATGTTACTTTTACTGTCGTGGCATTAGACCTGACCAGAAGTCACTTCAGGGAGGAAGGAGTTGTTTTGGTTTAGAGATCAAGGTGATGACTCTATCACGGTGGGAAGGCGTGGGGGCAGAAATAGGAGGCTGCGGGTCACAGGGTATCCACAGTCAGGAAGCAGAGACTGGATAGAAAGCAGGAGCAGGCTGCAAAGGCTGTAACGTCTGTCCCTAGTGACACACTTCCTCTAGTGCTCACTCCCTAAAGGTCCTACAGCCCTCCCAAAGTGCATGGGCCCACGGCACACACAAAGCACTATGCATTGGGCTTTTTCTCCTACAGAGACTGTCTGGCAGCCCAGCCGGGGGAGCCCACAGCGGGTGGTGGGCACGGGATGGACTACGGGCTTGGGGCTCTGTGGGAGATCCTGTTCTGCTGGTCCTTGCCAAAGTTAAGTCCTTGGCCTTGTAGGCAGGTAAGCATGGTGAGCCTGGAAGAGGAGGGAGGCCTTGACACCTGATGCACAACCCTGGCTAATGTGGGGGGAGGGAGGGACAGAGAAGGGCATAGCTCCCAGAGGCCATGGTCTGAGGGCTCTGGCTACTCTGGTACCCTGCACTCCTGTGTATGATTTCCTCATCCCCATTGTCACTGCGCTGGGGACTAGAGAGACAGATAGCTTCCTCTCTTCAGTGGAAAGGGACCAGCAAGATTCAATCAAGGTGTTTGATGGTGGCAGTGTGGAGGGGAGTTGTCTGTGACACTCTGGGAAGGAGCCCCCCTTTCAGGACAAAGTGCTTGGGAAACACTTGGTCCATCACACAAATAGGGAAACTGAGTCCCAGGTAAGAGCTTCTCATGGGCCTGTCCTGTTGTCCTGACCCCAAAGTTTGTATTTATTCTTGACCTTCTTTCTTGGAGATGAGGATTTTTCTTACATGGGCATTGTCTTGATGGAACCAGGAGGAGGAAGACGGGACCAACACCATTAAGGGCAGACTGTTCTCAATATACCCATATAATTGTGTGACATGCCCCCGTATACCACAGTGCACAAATATATGCAATGAAACTTGAAATAACTTTAGTGGGTTTGTTTGTTTGTTTGTTTTGGATTTTGATTGTTTGAGATAAGTCTCTCTATTATATATAGAGAGCTGGCTGTTCTGGAACTCTCTGTGTAGACCAGGCTGGCCTGGAACTCACAGAAATATGACTGCCTCTTCCTCCCAAGTGCTGGGGTTTAAAGTGTGTGCCACTATGCTTGGCCTAGAATTTATTTTAGAAGCTTGCAAGTAGGTATGTGTTTGTGACTACCAGTACCTGAAGAAGCCTGAATCGTCTGATTCCCAGGAGCTGGAGTTATAGATGATTGGGAACCATCTGACATGGATGCTGGGAGCTGAACTGAGGTCCTGTCAAAGAGAATCAACTTCTCTTAACCTCTGAGACGTCCCACTAACCCTAATTCATATTTTATTTTTAATTATGTGTATGGATATATGGGTCTGTGTGAGGCTGTGTTCATGAATGCAGTACCAAGAAAGGCCAGAAGAGGAAGCCAGAGTCCTGTGGAGTTGGCGTTAGAGGCAGTTGTGAACTGCCTGACACAGTGCTGGGAAGCACAGGTTTGGGTCCTCGGCAAGCACAGTAGGTATTCTCAGCCATCCCTCCAGTGTGCCCCTCTCCTTTAAAACAAGCAAACAAATGAATGACTTTGCAAGTGCTTTGGTGGCTCTGGGACCCCTCCCTCCAGCTACAAGCTGAAAATTTGGGAACAACCGGGGTATCTTCTTGCCAGATGAAAGCACAGACATCTCCACTTCCTGGGAGTTTATTTGTGCCACAACAAAGGAGAATTTTTCTCCCCTTTTCTATGGTTTTCCATGTGGTCCTGGGCGGATGTGGAGTTGGTGATACTGGGCGGGAAAGCTGTTTTTTCACAGACTCAACGGCTACTCCTGTCTGTGGTCCTGAGAGATGGATATATATATATATATATATATATATATATATATATGTGTGTGTGTGTGTGTGTGTGTGTGTGTGTGTGTGTGTGTGTGTGTCGCCGTGGGAGGACACGTGAGGAAGACACGCTTCAACCCAGCCCCAGAATGGGCCCTCTCACTCCTTACTGCGTTGGAAGCCTGCAGGAGGGCGGATGGCCGTCTTTCAGGAGATGCGAGCCGATTGGAAAGACAAACTCCTGAGGTGTTTCTCTCCAGTCAAGGACTCCGAAGCTTTGTGGCCTAGACGCTAACGCTACTATTGAAGCATGGCCATCCGCTATACTCATCTATTCATTATTGGTAAGCGAGCCCTTCAGCTCTCATTTCTAGCGTCCCTGGTGGGCCCTGAAGGGCTGGGAGCTTTGGTGGGACCAAACCTCTCACCTTATGACCAAGAAACCTGGGAATGGGAAGAGGTCTGGGGTCCCACAGTTCCTTTCAAGGGACCGGTGATCTCCACCACCTCCCTATAGTGTCTCCCTGGGACCATGTCTTATCAACGCATGGCTTTTGGGACCACTTTTCTAAACCACAGCAGGCCACCTCTGGCCTTCCTTTTCCTCCCATGATATATTTAATCAAACATTTACTAAGTGCCGCCTGCGTTCTGGTCGCAGTGGCAGACACTCAACCCTGGCTTTCCAAGCCACACGGTAAGGAGGTTCTGTGGGAGCTTTGCTCCAGGGAGGGAGCTTGTGTTCTGTTCTGTTTGGCTGTCGGTGTGGAGGGGGCCTTTCAGTGATTGCGGTGGGTTTGCGTTGCACATGTAATTCGGAGGTGAAGTCAGTGTAACCAAATCCTGCCGAGAGGGACCTGCCTTAGCGTGCCTGGAGGCTGTGAGGGCGGGTGAGGCGGAGAGACGAGGCAGAACTGAGTGGATGTGTGAGCGCACGGGCGTGTGCTCACTGGCCGTGCAAGGGTATCATGTAATTCAATGACACAGTCTCTGTTTCCAGAAATGGATTCCAGGCCACGGCATCCACGTCCTGAAGTGATCCTGGTACTTGTCCTAAGATTAAATGAAACTGGCAAATGGCAGGGAGAATTGAATAAAGATGGCTGCTGGGGTTCGCCTTTCTTTTTCCAGACATTGGCAGCGCCTTGTAGCACTTCAAGGCGAGTGGTGGTTCTCCTCTTGCCTCCTCAGGGTGGAGGCCATGTTCAGCAACCCACAGCTGCAGGCAGACGTCCTGGGTATCACGGTCATTTGCTCTTAGCTTTCAGTATGAACAGACCTTCACTGCCCTTCTGCCTCCTATTATCTTTTGGCTTTTCAAGACAGGGTTTCTCTGTGTAGCCCTGGCTATCTTGTAGACCAGGTTGACCTAGAACTCACAGAGATCCACCTGCCTCTGCCTCCTGAGTGCCAGGATTAAAGGTGTGTGCCACCCCTTCCTGGCCTGCTGCTTTCTTTTTAAAGGTTTTTTTAATTTTTATTTATGTGTGTCTGTGGGTATGTGCACAGACATTCGGGTGCCCCTGGGATGCTATAAAAGGGCATTGGATCCCCTGGAACTGAGGCTACAAGCAGCTGTGAGTCGCCCAACATGAGTGCTTGCTGGTCCTCTCCAATCCCTCTGATTCTTTTGACCACGTATTTAAAATTAAAGATAAAGCAAAATAATAGACAAGCAAGCTGGTCATGATGGCTCACACCCATAATTCCAGCAGCGGGAGGAGTAGCATGAGTTCGGGGCTAGCCTGGGATATAGAGAAAGACACCATTTCAAAAAAAAAAAAAAACAAAAACAGAAACTAAAGCTCACGGCCAGAGAGGTGGCTCAGTGAGTCAAAGCACTTGTGGCACAGGCCTGATGATCTGACTCTGATCCTCAGAACTCACAGCGGAAGGACGGAACCACTTCCCGGAAGTCCTCGGATACGTTTACTTTCTCACACGTATGTCATACAACACACGCAAATAGATAAATAAATGAAATGTTAAAAACAACAACACCAGAAACAACTCACAACAGACTCCATCAAAACAAAACAAAACAAAATGCCAGTACTTTAATGCCAGTACTTAGGAGGCTGAGGTGGGTGAACCTCTGAGTTCAAGGGCAGCCTGGTCTACAGAGGGAGTCCAGGACAGCCAGGGCTACACAGAGAAACTATGTCTTTTTTTTTTTTTTTTTGGTTTTTCGAGACAGGGTTTCTCTGTGGTTTTGGAGCCTGTCCTGGAACTAGCTCTTGTAGACCAGGTTGGCCTCGAACTCACAGAGATCCGCCTGCCTCTGCCTCCCGAGTGCTGGGATTAAAGGCGTGCGCCACCATCGCCCGGCGAAACTATGTCTTAAAAACAAAACAAAACAACAATCAAACAAATCCCCAGACACAGGAGGGCATGACGGCATACCCATGTAATCTCAGGATTTGAGAAATGAAGACTGGAGACTCAGGAGTTCCGGGCCAGCCTGGACTACATGAGATCCTGTCTCAAACAGCCAAACAAGAGACCTCAAAGATGGCTTAGCAGTTTAAGGGTGCTTTCTGTTCTTCCCGAGGACCGAGTTCAGTTCCCAGCACCCAACTGCCTGCATCTCCAGCTCCAGGGCATCTGATATCCTTTTCTGGACTCTGTGGGCATCTGCGCTCACATGCATAGAGCAATATATACATTAACAACTAAAAATTAAAAAAAAATCAGGTATGGCGACACATGCCCTTAATTCCAGCATTCAAGAGGCAGTGGAGGATAGATCTGTCAAACTTGAGGCCAGCCAGAGCTACACGGTAAGACCCCAGACTCAAGATAAGTAAGTAAGAAAATAAATAAATAAATAACGTTGAGTCAGCTAGTGGTGGCGCACGCCTTTAATCCCAGCACTTGGGAGGCAGAGCCAGGCGGATCTCTGTGAGTTCGAGGCCAGCCTGGTCTACAAGAGCTAATTCAGGACGGGCTCCAAAGCTACAGAAAAACCCTGTCTTGAAAAACCAAAATAAATAAATAAATAAATACAAAACAAAACCTACAACCTTGAAAGTCAACAAAAAGAAAGACCAAGGACAAAGCTGGTCGCTGACACTGTGTCTCAGGGGTAGGGTTGCTCCAGGTGTACAAAATCGTGGGTTCCGTTTTTAAGACTAAAGGAAAGTGTTTTTAAGGGGGAAGTGTAGCTTAATCTCATGCTCTATGCTATTTTTCTGATATTTGGCTTCATACAAAGCAGGCAAAACCAAATACTCATGTATCACAAATGGGTCTCTAATGAGTCCTCCTGTTAAATCCAAACCACTTCTCTAGATATAGAATGTCCTACAGCATCCTTGCTGACATGTGGAGGTAGGGCCCAGCCATAGCTGGTTACCCCTGCTGTAGGCTGTGAGTCACAGGAGGACACCGTCGACTCCGGAGGCATGTGCCCAGAGCTCATGAAAGGATCACTGTTGGAGATGTGTTCTTGCTTGTTTATTTTTGTTTTCGTCTTTTGAGACAGGCTTTCTCTGAGCAGCTCTGGGTGTCCTGGAACTTGCTCCGTAGACTAGGCTCACCTTGAACTCAGGGATCCACGAGTCTCTGCCTTCTAAGTGCTGGGATTAAAGGTGTGTGCTACTGCTGCCTGGCTGGAGGTGTATTTTTGTTGAGGGTAGAGATGCCCCTTCAGTGAGAAAACAAGGGCTGTGCCCTATGGGATTTATAAGGCCTGGGGCCTCTGCAGCTCTGACATGGTCTGGCAGACATCCAAGACTCAGGAGGGAAGGAATCCCATGCTGCATTCTTCTGACCCAACATCCACTGGATGTTTATTTGCCCCTGGGAGAGGTTATCTCATTTGACAGGCAGACCCAGCGCCAGGCCTCCATAGCTGAACCCTGGCTGCGGTGGGTTGAGGAAAGTTATGAGTGTGTGTGTGTCCACACGTGTGTGTGCAAATACAGATGGTGTGTATGGTTTGGAGGGAGGATGCTTGGCATCTGAGGCTACAGTCTCCTTGGATGCCGGCATCTCTGTAGCCACACCCTGCCGGTGAGTGATGGGGGGTTCTTCATGTGAGGATGCTGAGGACCGAAGAGACTTGTCTTTTCCTTTGCTTACTTGCGCAGCCTTACAGCTCATTTCCCTGTTCTGAGGACAAGTTTATTGGGCAGAGGACCCCTCCCAATGTACCTCACTTCCTAGGGACATTTGGTTCTTTTCAATTAGGGTCTTAAGAAAGTGTACATTTCAGCCAGGCGGCGGTGGCGCAAGGCTTTAGCTGAGCGAGCTGCCTGCTTCTGTCTCCCCAGTGCCAAGATTAAAGGCACGTACTTCTGGTTTGTTTTTGATTATGTGTATACATCTCTCTGTGTGTGGGGGTGTGTGTGTGTGTACCTGGGTGTGCAGGTGCCTGTAGAGGCCAGAAGAGGGCGTTGGAGTCCCTGGATTTGGAGTACTAGAAGTTTTGAGCCTTCTAATGTGGGTGCCGGGAATGGAAGTCAGGGTGTCTGTAAGCATAGTAGGTGCTCTTGTCCACGGGGCTATTTGTCCAGTCCCTCTCTTCTCTTTTCTCCTCTCCTCTCCTCTCCTCTCCTCTCCTCTCCTCTCCTCTCTTCCTCCACCTCCTCTTTTTTATTTTGAGACAAGATCTCTCACATTCTCTATGGAATTGAGGGTAACCTTGAATTTCTGGTTCTCTTGTCTCTGACACCTGAATGCTGGGGATTATAATTATGCATCACCACACCCAATTGATGGGTTGTTGTGGGTGGAACTCAGGGATTCATTCATGTTAGGGAGTAGGCTGACACATTTTCAGATAGTTTAGGGGTTAGTGAGTGTGTGTGTGTGGGGGGGGTGTATGCACGTGTGTACATTCATGTGTGCCCATTGCTTGCTGCCCACAGGCCAGAGGTTAACAGTGTCTCTAGCACACTTCTCTCTCTCTCTCTCTCTCTCTCTCTCTCTCTCTCTCTCTCTCTCTCTCTTTCTCTCCCTCTCCCTGAGATATGGTCTCTCTATATAGTACTGGTTTTTCTGCTCACTCTATAGACCAGACTGGCCTCGAACTCACAGAGATCCATTCACCTGCCTCTGGCTTCTGAGTGCTGGGACTAAAGGATTGAACTATCATGTCTATGTCTGGTTCTCCCTATATTTATTTATTTTGAGACAGAGTTTTTCACTGAGCTTGGTGCCCAGAGATTTGGCTTGAATGTTTGGCTACTAAGACCCACTCTTCCTTCCCATCCTCCAGTCTGTCCCTCTTAGTGATGGAGTTAAATGGAAGGTGTGCACAACCGTGCTTAGGATCTTATATGGGCTATGACTATCAAACTCAGGCCCTCATACTTGCTCAGCAAATACTTTATCTGCTGAGTTTATCCTGAACCCCTCATACACATTTTAAAAACTTTAATTAACCAATTAATCGATTTATATATAAACATATAAAAACCAATATATAATTAGATATTTTTAGATATATATAAATATCTAAACCCCAAATATATATACATACATACATATGTCTGTAGAGCCAGGGTTTCTCTGTGTAACAGTCTTGGCTGTCCTGAGACTCTCTTTGTAGACCAGGCTGGCCTCTAACTCCCTGAGATCCGCCTACCTCTGTTTCCCAAGTGCTGGTATTAAAGGCGTGTGCCACCACTGCCTGGTCTTTAATTTATTAACTAATGTGTGGATGCATGAGTGTGTGTGTATGCCCACGTGTTCATGGAGGCCAGCAGAGGGTGCTTTCTGAGGCTGAGGACGAAGATGAAAACACATCGCATACACACATGAAAACATGATGATGCTCACTACAATGTATGATTAATAGATATTAAGAAAACTTAAAACTAGAACACGGTGGCTCCAAACCCGTGTTTCAGAAAATGGCTGCACTGGAGGAGTGGGGAGAAGTCAGTAACTGTAATTCAGCAGAGCCTTAGAACATGTACAGGCTTGAACTGAAGGCTCTCTGCCTGGGGACACCAGAGGGGGAAGGGCATCAGGGAACTGAAGTGACCAGAGTCCATCATCCCCATTAACACGGCACCTAGTCATGTACCCCACGGCGTCAATCCCACTTGTAGAACCTCAAGTGATGTGTGCTTTGGAGGAATATCCTTGGAGAGCCACCTCAACCAGTGTTTATTGAGTTCCAGGCCTGGGACAGACACTCGTTCTCGTCTCTAAAGGAGAAAAGGAGGCTTGAACACCTAGCAAGAACACAGAGCTGGGCTCACGGACAGGACTGTCTGAGCTGAACTATCTTCAGGGACAGAGAAACTGAGGGCCGTGTGGGGAGGAGCTTGGCCCTACAGCACAGGAACGTGGTAGCGGGAAGTAGAGTAGAATACAGGATGCAGGTCTTCCAGTCCATTCTCAGTGCCCTGAGTGGGATCCCAAGACATCATCAGGCCCTTGTCCCCAGTCTCAGAAACCATGGAGGCTCTCTGCTGCGGGCAGGGTGTTCCTTCCCCTTCCCGGTCAGCTCTACCCATCCCTTTTCTACCCTGCACCCGAAGAGTCAGTGTCTGTAGCAATTGCACCCAGGTGGCTCTCCGAGAGTGGAGGGGATCTTTCTTGTTGACAATTTCCCATCTCCCCTTCTTCCAGCCCTGGGGAAAGGCTCTGCTGTGTCCCAAACCCTTCCCTCCAGTGTAAGCGCCTCACCTGCGCCCCTGGCTGGAGGTGTGCAGATGCTATCTCGGGCATGAACTGACTCATCGCCATGACATCTCACCCTGATGGGCAGGAAAGTGGTCGGAGAGCCACAGTTTTCCTGGGGCAGGGACATACCTCAGCTGTCCCAGGGCAGGGCTGCAGGAAGGCAAGGACCTCCACACCAGTTCCCTGGAGAGAGAGAGGTGTCTCCATGCATGCTTTTGTGTGGGTAGGGCTAGGTACTCAATGCAAAGACTTTCAGGAAATGTTGGGAGCACATTCAGGGGAAGAAAAATGATACAGGCTTGTGGTTTTTTTTTGGGGGGGGTGGTCTTCATGGACAGCGTTCTAACTCCAGGTGGAGGTCCCCTTAATTCAAGACTCTCTGGATGTTTCAGTCAACTATCTTTCCACAACAGAGCAGAGATAAGAGAGGAGATCTGAGGCCAAGCAGGATGCAGGAGTTGATGTAAACATGGAAATCTCAGCCTACTATACTTATTTTCTCAGCCTAAGATATACCTGATTAAAAAAAAAATACTTGAGAAAATAACAAAACCAAACCAAACTTTAAAATCCTTTTTTTTTTTGTTTTTTGTTTTTTGTTTCTCTGTGGTTTTGGAGCCTGTCCTGGAACTAGCTCTTGTAGACCAGGCTGGTCTCGAACTCACAGAGATCTGCCTGCCTCTGCCTCCCGAGTGCTGGGATTAAAGGCGTGCGCCACCACCGCCCGGCTCAAACTTTAAAATTCTTGATGCTCTGTTTGTTTATTTCTGACTTTTCTCTTTGTCCCAGGGTGGCCTGAAAGTCACTTTGTAGCGAAGAACGACCTCAAACTATTGATGTTTCTGGCTCTGTCTCCCAGTGCTGGCTTGGCAGGTGTGTGCCATCATGCCACTGTGGCCAGCTTATGTGGTTCTGAGGCTTGAAGTCAGGGCCTCATGCAAGCTAGACGAATACTCTACCACCGGAGACATCCCCAGTCGAGTCTTTGTTTAAATATCTGGTTTCTGCTACTTGCTAGCTCGATGGTCCTTCAACCTTCCGTCACGCAACTTCCTCTTCCACCATATGGGCCGCTGATGACCCCAAAGCTGTTTTGAGAGTTGAAGGAAGGTATAAACGTGTCTTGGGAAGTATTAGCTTCCTTCCCCTGTTACATGGAGGGTGAAAGTGAGCCAGCTACCCAAGGTCACCTGTCTGGTTGTAGGGTCATCTAGATCAGATGCGGCATCCCAGGTATTGAGCACCTGCGACAGGCCCATGCACTGTGGTAACCCAGGGAGCAGCTGCTAGCTGGCCAGGTGTGATTATCACCTTCCTTCCAGATGAGGCTCAAATGATGCCATCTGTTGTTCAGGCTGCACAGGTGCGGAAGCAGGGAGCTGGGATTCCAGGAAGCCTGACTCCTAATCAGGACAGGGTTTGTCAAGCTGCAGTGTGGGGTGGGGTAGGGTGGGGGGTAGGGGTCTGGGAGGGGTGTGAGGGGGTAGAGGGAGGATTGATGGTCCCATCCCTGGTCTGTTTCTGAAAGCAAGATGATACGGAACAGGGATGTGTCTTTGTTTGTGGTTTGCTTATGGGTGCTTTTTAGATTCGGAGATGGAGCTGAGTCACCGCATATATGCTGTGTGACTCACGAGGCCACAGCAGCTATGACCTGTTTGCATGGAAATCCCTTCTCTTCACAGCCTTCCTTGGTGTGGAATTCAAGAGTGTCTGCTTAACACCGAGATAAATGCTTAGGCCGGATGTAGGCTTGAGTTTGAGTCCTACCTTCTTCCTCCTAGCATTCCTTCCAGAAACAAGTCACCGGGATCACTCATAAAACAAGAAAAACCCCTCACACTTGCGCTGTATGTTACAACAGAATGGCAAGGCTTTTATCTTTACAGTTTTAAAGTATTTTTTTTTAAAATAATGTGCATTTGAGTGTTTGACACTGGAGACCAGAGGAGAATGTGGAATGTCCTGCTCTATCTTTGTCCGTCTAACTCCCTTGAGGCAGGGCTTCTCATTGTACCCCAGTACCCAGAGCTAGACCAGCAAGCCCCAGTGACCCTCCTACCTCTACCCCACAGTTCTGAGATTAATGGATGCCTGGCCACCCCTGCATTTTGTGTGGGTGCTGGGAATTTGAACCCATGAATAGCAAGAGCTCCGACCTGCCAAATTAACTGCCCAGCTCCTAGAATGACTTTTAACTCTGTCACTTACACACTGACTGGTGTTACTATGTATTAATATACCACATATTAATACTTCTTTTATTATTACTTATTAGATATGTTGCTCGCTCCCTACCTGTTTTTTTGTTTTGTTTTGTTTTGTTTGGTCTTTTTTTTGAGACAGAATCTCAAGTAGGCCATGTCATCTTCAAACTCTTCACGCAGCTGAGGATGACCTTGAACTTGTATTCCTCTTGCCTGCACCTCCTAAGTGAAGGAATTGGAAGCCTGTGCCGCCATGCCCAGTTTATGGGATATTGGTGATCAAACCTCGGGCTTTATGTGTGTTGGACAAACACTCTACCCACTGAATTACAACTCTAGACACCTGGACTATTGTGTTTTCTCCTCTTAAATGCTCTATGTACATTGTAAAAAACCTCAGGGCTACTTCCTTCCTCAAGGGAACAAGTGCGGCCACTGGCCTTCCCCAGGGACGTAATGAGGTCTGGTAGATTACAGGGATGAAAGATACAAGTCTGGTCCACAGGAAGTGTGGCCACAGTGACCGAGCAGGAAGAGCACTGGCTTATATGGTGGCCACCTGATCGGTCATATGACCAGCTTTTACACAATCCTTCTGTGCCTCAGTTTCCAATGATATCAAACAAGGATTTTTGATTCGGATATTACCACTAATGACTTTTTCCCAGTGTAACGTTGTATTACCCAAGAATCTACTAAAATAAATCTTTCGGGAAGGCTTTTGCTAGAAGGTGGGGCCTGAGAAGGTGACCTCTGACCTCACAACAGGGTTCTCAAGTCTGAGTGTAGCCGTTTTTTTTAGGACTGGGGATAGTCCCCACGCACCAGACACCTTACCAAGATTTCCTGTTCCTGTCACGAGTTCCAGGATTCTTCCATCAGAAGTGGGATTTAGGTCTGAGGAGGGTGGAGGGCGTCTGGTGAGGGGGACAGAGGCTGTCAGACTTCCAGGCGGGCTGGGAAAGGGGAAAGACAAGCACAGACCAAGCCTGTTCTCCTGGCTTGGCTGGGGACGCCTCTATCAGAGCGAGGGCACAGAGCAGGATGGACTTGTCATCACTGTCCCTGTGTCCATGTCCCCACCTTCATGCTAATCCCTCTGCACTGCTACCCTTCCCCCCCTCCGCCAAGCGTGAAAGCCTTTGGGTTTTGGTTTGATGTCATTGCCTTAGTTTGCTATGGATCCGATTTCTCTTGGAGAAGCTTTTTCTCATTCGGCTGTTTGTAGTTTTAGGAATTGGATTGTTCAGGATTTTTTGTTGCTGCTGCTGCTGTTCTTTCTTAAATCTTTTGTCTTTTCTTCTTTACTTTTTTTTTTTTTTTGGCTTTTCGAGACAGGGTTTCTCTGTGGTTTTGAAGCCTGTCCTGGAACTAGTTCTTGTAGACCAGGCTGGTCTCGAACTCACAGAGATCTGCCTGCCTCTGCCTCCCGAGTGCTGGGATTAAAGGCGTGTGCCACCACCGCCCGGCTTCTTCTTTACTTTTATTTACTTATTTTATTAACATAATTTTTTATATTGATTCTTTGGGAATTTCTCATCATGCGCCCCAATCTCACACATATCCCAGGTCCTCTGTATCTGTTCTTGACCCTTGTTGTGTCCCACCACAAAGGAAAACTAAAAAAGAAATGATAAAAACAAAACAACAAAAAAACAACTAAAAAAATAATAAAAAATCAAACAAGCAAAAAACCTTTTCACTCCTCCATCTTTCCCGCCTCCCCACCGCCTCTACAATCATTGCAGTGACACTGGGAGCTGCGGTGTGTCACGCAGCGGATCCTTTGGTCCAAACAGCTTTACTTGCAAATGCTCATTGTATTATGTGGTGTTGATCAGGTTCAAGGCCTCTGGCTTCGGGTACACCATCCATCCTGGACCCTTCCCGAAACTTCTCTGGGACATCCTGCTGCTGCCCTGAGTCACGGAGATCTTGTGGCTTATGGCTGCATTACATAGGACCAGTTCCTTCACGTGCTCTAGCAGGTCACAGAGGGGATGGATGTTGGGGAGCTCCAACTCAGAGCCCTGGATGCTCATCTGGGTTGGAGCTGGACTGTTCTGACCTGGCTGCTGGGACCACCCTCCTCAGGGGAGGAGTGGAGCCTGCTCTCCCACGCCTGTGATGAGAGACCTTATTTATTTATTATTATTAGTTTTTTTCCTTAGACAATTAAACCCTGGTAGTGTAGCCCTGCCAGTCCTGGAAGTTGCTCTGTAGCCCAGGCTGGCCTCACACTCACAGAGATCTACCTGCTTCTGCCTCCTGAGTGCTGCTAGGATTAAAGGTGCTCGGTCAGACCCTTGTTCTTCTAAGAGTTGGGTAAGAATCATGAGGTTGGTGAGGCTGGTCTCACATGCCAGAAACAGAGGCTTAGGGAAGAAAGCAGATTCACTCTGGAGTTAGTACTAGCCAGGTCCTCGGCTCAGGTCTGTACTAGGGAGGTGGAGGCAAGAGGATCAGGAGTTCAAGGCTGAGTTCCAGGCTCATTCTGAGCTTCAGAAGAATGTGTAAACAAAACAAAACTTAGTCCTGAATTTAAGAACCCAGAGATTGCTCAGCAGTTAAGAGCACTGGCTGCTCTTCCAAGCACCTACATGGCAGCTCACAGCTGTCTGTAACTCCAGTTCCAGAGGACCTGGCACCTCTACACACATACACGCAGGCAAAACACCAATGCACATAAAATAAAATAAAGAAATAAGTTAGAAATAAAAAAAGAACCCAGACCCCTGCTCTCTGGGACCTTCCTTCTCTTTGATAATGAACCGGGACTTTTTTTTTTTTTTTTTTTTTTTTTTGGTTTTTTCGAGACAGGGTTTCTCTGCGGCTTTGGAGCCTGTCCTGGAACTAGCTCTGTAGACCAGGCTGGTCTCGAACTCACAGAGATCCGCCTGCCTCTGCCTCCCGAGTGCTGGGATTAAAGGCGTGCGCCACCACCGCCCGGCCGAACCGGGACTTCTTGACTTGAGAAAGTGTATAAAGGGTCAGGAAAGGAGAGATCTTCAAATTGTCCCAGGGAGTTTGTCTTGTCTCACTTGTGTTACCCTGACCGAGTGATTTCAAATAATGATTGCTCCTTTGGGTCCCCAAAGTCTCTCAATTACATCTCAAAAGTGAGAGAAGAGATGGCTCAGCGGTTAAGAGCACTGACTATTCTTCCAGAGGACCTGGGTTCAATTCCCAGTACTCACATGACAGATAACTCCAAGATCTGATACCCTCACACAGATACACATGCAGGCAAAATAAAATAAAATAAAATAAGACCAGGTGGTGGTGGTGCATAGCTTTAATCCCAGCCCTCGGAAGGCAGAGGCAGGTGGATCTCTGTGAGTTCATTTGGCTTGTACTGAGGACAAATTGGATGCTCCTGACTTCTCTGTAAAGAAGGTATAAATCAAAGCAACATTCATCCATTCACCTCTTTACGCATATGCATTCACCAGCCTCCTGCTACTGAGTAGCTGTTATCCGGTCTCACTTGACACTCTGAAATCAGTGGTGAACAGAACGAGCTCCATGTTCTTGTAGTTCCCCTGGAAGCTAGGGTACCAAGTCCCCACGGTACTGGGGATGCTTGCATCTCCTAGTCTCTGGTCTTCCTCCATGGATGAAGGAGCCAAAGGGTAGAGCAGAGGGAGTGAGTCTCCTCTGATAGAAACTGCAGCACATCTGTGTGTCTGTGAGAAGAAGGTTGCGTGGGGCGGGGGTTGCGGAGGACTCCTGGAGCACGCAGAGATCCCCAAACAACAGGAGCTGATTCTCACATCAGGAGGGACAGGACTGGGGCTCAGCTGGTAGAGCGCTTGCTGGGTTTGATCCCTAGCACCATATACACCAGGCGGGGTGGTCCTCGCCTGTAATTCTAGCACTGAGGTAGAGGCAAGAAGATCAGAAGTTCAAGAACATGAGACCGGCTGGAGTTACATAAGACACTGTTTCAAATATCCAAAAGCCAGGCAGTGGAGCCTAGGCTTGAGGGTCGAGTCGGGAGTGCTGTAATTTTGCCAGCTTTTTTTTTTTTTAAACAAGACAGGCATATTCAAGTATCATTTGCAGTTAAAAGTTTATTTTGCACTTCAAATAAACTTAAATCCAGAGAGAAGATAGAAATAAATTTCCAAAGTTTAATGTTTCAGAGTCCTGCAAAACCTAATGCGGTCAGCCTTCACAGTCTACCCAGAGCCGAAGAGTATCTTGCGGTTTGTTTGTTTTTTAATTTTTGTCTTTACTTTAAAAAGCTTTATTTAAAATATTATAAAATACAGTTTACGTATTAAATAGTGTTAATAATAGAATGATTTGATACACTTCCAAACAGAAGAAAAAAGGGGAAAATCTTCAGATTACAAACTCCTTCCGCCAGAACAGACACAAAGCTTTACTTTTTCTAAGTGGGTCAACGGGCAAAGGTTCAGGGACTCGTCAGTCTAATTCCTGTTGTGCGAACGGTCAACAGAATTAAAAAGAAGGATCACCTTTCACAACCACTGCCTCAGAGGAATGACACACGCTGGATTCCTTCTTGATGCAAAAAGTGCTTCAAGTTACGTCAATACCTAGAGCACAGATCTGCCGTGCGAAAAGGAAAAAAAGAAACTATGACGGAGTTGAAACAGAAAAAGGCGGCAGCTTTCTGTCCTCTTCCGTGACTCATGTGTCCTTTCGCCTGCATTCTCTTCCCTCAGCATCCAGTGTCACCTCTCTCGGTCTCCCTCATGAATGTGCAGTGACAGCCACTTCCATCTGTTTATTTTCACGTATCTATCATGTGGTAGGATCTGCATATAAAAGAGAGCGTGGTTTTGTTTTTGCTGTCTGAGTCTGGGTACCTCACTTAGTACTATACTTTCCAGAATTCATTTTCCAGCAAATTGTATTTTTCTTTTTAAAAGAAGTTTTTTGTTTGTTTATTTATTTTTTTGAGACAAGGTTTCTCTGTGTAATCCTGGCTGTCCTGGAACTCACTCTGTAGACCAGACTGGCTTCAAAATCAGAGATCCTCCTGCCTCTGCCTTTCCGAGTGCTGGGATTAAAGCTGTGTGCCACCACTAACTGGCAGAAGATTACTTCTCTTTTATGTGTGTGGGTGTCTTGCCTGCATGTATAGCTATGCATCTTGTGCTTGCCTAGTGCCATGGAGGCTGGAAGGGGGCATAGGATCTCCTGGAATTTAGATACCAGTCTCCGTGTTAGTCCTGGGAACCAAGCCTGGGTCCTTGGCAAGAGCAGACCACTGAGCCATCTCCTATACCTCTGTTTACCTTTTCTTTACAGCTGAATAATATTCCATCTTATATATGTGTCATATTTTCATTATCCATTCATTTGTCAGAATGACTGCCATCAAGAAATCTGACGATGGATATTGGAGGAGATGTGGAAAATAGGAATTCTTATTTACTGCTGGTGGGGTGAGACTTAATGCAGCCATTATGGAAATCCATGTGAAGGTTCTATAAAAAATTAAAAACAGAGCCAGGCTCCAGGTGGTGGCGGCACATGCCCTTAATCCCAGCACTTGGGCGGCAGAGGCAGGCGGGTCTCAGAGTATGAAGCCAGCCTGGTCTATAGAGTAAGTTCCAGGACAGCCAGAGCTACACAGAGAAACCATGTTTCTTTCTTTCTTTTTTAACTATTTATTTATTATGTATACAACATTCTGTCTGTCTGTATGTCTGCAAGCCAGAAGAGGGCACCAGACGTCATTGCAGATGGTTGTGAGCCACCATGTGGTTGCCGGGAATTGAACTCAGGACCTTTGGAAAAGCAGGCAATGCTCTTAACCACTGAGCAATCTCACCAGCCCAGAGAAACCATGTTTCTAAAAACAATAAATAGATATATAAAAATAACAACATCTGCCTTATAACCTGGCTATACCATTCCTGGACATTTCTCCGGAGAGCTTCATACTGTATCACTGCTTCTTCTTAGAAGAACAGGAAATGGAACCAACCAGAGGTGGACGGTTGAGTGGGTAATCTTGATGTTTGATTCAGAGATGTGAAATGAAATGAAACCGCCAGGTGTGGTGGTACAGGCCTGTAATCCCAGCACGGGGGAGGAGGCAGCAAGAGGATTTTGAGTTCAAGGCTAGCCTCAACCACTAGACAATTGGAGACCGGACAGGGCTTACCGGAGATGCTGTCTCTATGAGCTTAAATGAATTAAACAAGGAGAATGGTACTTATTTGTGTCTGAGTGGAAGAAGGAGACTGCCTGCCCCTGTCCAGCTCTGTCTCTTTCTTTAGCCACAGTCTGTTTTCTCTCGGGTACCCCCGATGCCATCTCATCAGAGGTTAGAGGGAATGTCTCTCTCTGACTCAATTTACAAACAGGGAAACTGAGGCTCAGACATCGTGATGCCTTCTTTTGTCCAGGATTTACATCACGGTAGAGACTGAATTATCGAGAAACAAGCCTGCCTCAAGACTATAGACTGGGGTGAAGGTACCCTCCTCCTGTCTCTCGCTGGATTCGGGGACAGGTCCTGGTAGCCTTTTCAACGCGGAAAGCGGTCAAGGCATCCATTGGGCGCTGAAACCTTGTGCCAGGACCAGCATCTCTGAGGAGATAGGGATCCAGCAGATAGGGCATTGCCTCCATCCTTCCCCAGCTCTCGGCTGCTCAAATTCCGAGGAGCTTTGGACTCCTTGACTGGCTCTCGCTCCCAGGGAACTCCAGGCTTCAGTGGAGCCAGGCAACTGGCCATCCATCATTCTTATCTCTTGGCTCTGGCGGCCTCGGGTCCCTGGCCTGGATGGGCCCAGGGGGCCAGGAGGGGCTCCGGGGTTGAGGGCATCGATAACAAGAAAGCAGCTGTCCCCTGGGGAAACTTCAAAGTGCCTAGAGCTGAAATTTATGTGCCGAAGCGCTTGTCTCCGGGCCGTTCACCCTACAGATACATATCCTGCACCTACAGGGTGCCAGGCGCTGTGTTAGGGGGTCTCGGGGACTTGCTGGGCTCTTGGTCGTTAGTGGCAGAGTTCTCATTGGACGAGGCTTGACACAGGACCAGTTCATTGATTCACCCAGTGGTCAAGAACCCACTATGTGCTGAGGGCTTCTGGGGCCCAGGGAGGTTGCTGGAGTGGGTCAAGGAATATGGAAAGGTTGATGTCTGCCAATCTAAGGGATGAGAAATTTTCTTAGACGGGGTGGACCACATTCTTAGTAGATATGGAGTGAGGGTGATAATGGCTTAGTACCCACAGGGCAGAAAACGGACAATAAAAAGATCTTACAGGTTGGACACCAAGCCCACCCTTAGCCAAGGGTCATCTTACAGTGAAAGTGGCTATTTTGGGATCTTCAGTTGACTGATGCATGCGTGTGTTTATTTAGTAAAGATTTAATTGAGGTCCTACTATGTGCTGGCAGTTGCTGTAGGGCTACTGGGTGGGTCTGGGAAGGTTTGCAGGAGGCCCTTCTTTTCCTACAGTTTCTTCTCACTCATGGATTTGGGGTGAAGGAAGTCGTGGACCCCAAGAGTTCTGGTAAAAGGGATTTGGGAAATCTCCTCCACTTGGTGCCTCCCTGACCCTGCGCAGGAACCTTCCTAACCCCTACCTCAGCTCTTCCCATCTCTGCTTCAATACCAGGGGGCCTGGCTCCCTCCCTGGGACCCTATGAGGAAGGTCTTTTTTTCACTCAGATAAGGGCTGTGGCTCTGAACCTAGGCCTTCCTCAGACTCTTGGGGTCTTAGTTTATCCATCTGTAAAATGAGGATTTTTTTCTTTAAAGACAAGATGTCATATGCCCCAGCCTAGCCTCCAATTCACCAAATAGTCAAAGGATAATGTCAGACTCTTGATACCCCTGTCTCCACTTTCTGAGGGTTGAGATTACAGGCATTTACTACCACGCCCAGTTTATTCCGTGTTGGACGTTCAACCTGGATCCTCTGTTACTTTACCAATCGAATGACACCCCTAGTTCTACAAGGAAAATATTAGAAGTTCATACTGTGTAAGATTATTGCAAGGATAAAATGAAGTAGACTGAGCCAGGTGGTGGTGGTGGTCCATGCTTAATCCCAGCACTCAGGAAGCAGAGGCAGAAGGATCTCTGTGAGTTCGAGGCCAGCCTTGTCTACAGAGTGAGTTCCAGGACAGCCAAGGCTACTCTGAGAAATTCTGTCTCAAAAAACAAAAACAAAAACAAAAAAAAAAAAAAGAAGAAGAAAGGAAAAGAAAAAGAGAGAGAGAGAGATTGTAGGGCTGGGATCTGGTCTAGTGGTAGAGCACTTGCCTGGCATTTATTATGAAGTAAATAAATAAAATGATAAAAATTGAAAACCATTTTGTAAAATGTTTAGTACTGTGTCTCCATAAGAAAATCTTAAATAAGCAAAAAGCTACTAACACGGATGCCGGTAAGCGATGGTGGCTCTTGGGAGTCCATCGAACAGAAAGAAGGAAGAGGAGGAGGAAGAATGTCTTCCAGACAGGGTTTCCAGGCAATTGGAGTTTGGAAAGACTTCCAAGAATGCTTCCCCCATTCTGCAATTCAGGGAAACACGAAAGGGAAGGGACAGATCAGGAGTGGTGGCCCTTCTTTCCTTCCTGGTCTTGGTATTGTCTCAGTACATGAACGGACAAGACCTGGTTCTAATTGATCTGCCCCAGGCCATGGAACTGGGAGAGCTGGCTCTCCTTTCTCTGGAAATTTCCACCTCAAGGCTGCGGAGGAAATGCCCTGAGCTGGTGTTAGGAGTTGAACCCTCCATCCCCACATTTCATATATTAAAGTCCCCACCTCAGCTATCAAGGTCCCCATAAATATCTCAGAAAGCCTAGCACACACGAGGCCCTGGTTCTATTCCCACTACCTTTTAAACTGGTCAAGGTGGTGTGTGCCTGTAATCCTGTATTAGGCTGATAGAGTCAAAGTCATCCTTGGCTACATATAAAGTCCATGTTAGTCTGGGCTACCTGATACCGCACCCCACACCCTTAAATTGCCATTATGCTGAATTTCTTAAAACACACACATGCACACAACTTTATTTATTTATTATTATTTTTATTTTATTTATTTGGTTTTTCGAGACAGGGCTTCTTTTTGTAGCCCTGAGTGTCTTGAAACTCTCTCAGTAGATTAGGCTGGCCTTGAACTCAGAGATCCATCTGCTTCTGCTTTCCGAGTGCTGGGATTAAAAGTGTATGCCAATGTGGCCTGACTACAGCTTTATTTATTTTATCTTATGTGTATGGGTATTTTGCCTGCCTGTGTTTGTGCACCAGAAGAGGGGAATAGGTCCCTTGGGACTGGAGCTGTCAGCTCTCATGTGGGTGCTGGCAATGGAAACAGCGGCCTCTGGAAAAGCAGCCCGCTAACTGCTAAACTAGATCTCCACCCCACGCTGGGTGGCTTACGTGAAAACAGCTTTTGTTACAGTTTTGGATACTTAGTAGCTCAAGGTCAGCAGTAGAGCTGTGCTCAGGGCTTGGTTACTTCTTGATTCATGGTTGACTGTCCTTTCTTGCTCACACTGTGGGAAGGATCCAGAGTTCTTTGTCTCGTCTAAGACCCTCTGCTCTTTCCCTGCTCACCTCCAAAAAGGCCCCACCTCCTACCACCATCTTATCAGGGACTAGAAGATGCCGGGAGCACAAAGTCCTGACGACAGTGTCTCAGGATGACACCTTCCTTCCGAACAGGGTCATTGCAGAAGTAATTAGTTATAATGAGTTCATTAAACTGGAGCCTGATTCAACAGGGAGCATCCTTCCAAGAAGGGGCTGTCTGGATCCACGCACAAAGAAGGTGATGTGGAGACAAAGGACAGGGATTGGGGAAATGGTTCAGCAAGTAAAGTGCTCACCCTATAAGAATGAGGAGTTCAAACCTTAGAACACACGTAATCCCAGCACCTGGGAGTCAGAGATACACTGACCCCTGCGGTTGCCTAACCAGCCTGGATTGGCTGGAGGAGAGAGCTAGGTCAGTGAGAGTCCCTATCTTTTTTTTTTTTTTTTTTTTTTAAATCTGGGTCTCGAGAGCTGACTCAGTAGTTAAAAGTATGTGTTGCTCTTACAGAGGACCAGGATTTGAGTCCCAGCACCCGCATGGCAGCTCACAACCATCTGTAAGTCAGTTCCAGGGAATTAAACACCCTCTTCTGGCCTCCGTGGTCGCCGGCCACACTTGTGGTGCCCTAACATACGTGAAGGCACCCACACACACATAAAAATAAATAAGCCTTGAAAAAAAATCCACCCCCTAACTGAGGAGTTATGGGCAGTTGATGACTGCCGGGGTGGGGGTACCCGTTTTCTTTAAGGCTTTAGCCTCTGGTAGGTTGGCTATGTTCCAGTGGATGGCATCACAGACAAAGTTGGACTCTGGGTTTACAAAAAAAGACATGGCGTCAGATGGGGCAGGTCCAGGAGGGATTAAGGGAAGGAGTAGAGAGTAAATATGACTAGAATATATTATATGCAGAAAGAAAAAAATACTTTTTAAAATGTCGGATGGCACTTGAGGCACCTAAGATTGTTTTCCGACCTCCATATACAGCCGCACACTTGTGAAAACACACATGCCACACCAAAAGACTAGAGAAATGGGGGAAGGCAGGAGAAAGAGAGGAAGAATCTTTCTCCTGGGAGAAACCTATCTTGTCTTGGCTTCTGACTTTTAGCCTCCCGAACTGTAGAACCATTTCTTGTTGAAGCCAAGCCCCCTGTGTTACTGTGTGACAGCAGCCTTGGTCACGTCTTGAGTGTGGCCCTGGAGCCCCCCCCCCCCTCCAGCAGCACAGCATAGCACAGCACAGCACAGCACAGCACAGCACAGCACAGCACAGGGCCTCAGGGAGCCCCGGGGTTTCCTCAGGCTATCTCCTATCTGCCTCGCCCTAAGGGAGAGGCTGAGGCTTGAAGAGAGGAAGTTCTGGTTCCCCTCCAGAACCCAGGGATGCCGGGCCAGAGGCTGCCCCACGGGTGAAGCAGGTCCAGACAGGAAGTCTAGCCCGGCACTGTGAAGTGGGAAGCTATGGTCTTGCTTCCTCTTAGGAGATCTCAGCTTGGGCACCGCCCCTGTTGCTGAGGCCCACTGCACCTCCCACCATGGCTCCTTGAGGCTGGGGTGTGTCAAAGGTCCCAGGAGTTAGCAGGCTGGCTCTAAACATCTCTCTCTTATGCGCTATGCTTTGTAAACCCCATCCTCTCCAGACTCCAATCCCAGGGCTGTGTCCTCCCGGCCCCCCACCTTCCAGAATTCTTACCTGGTGGTCCACAGTAGAGCCTGCAGTCACATCTAACTGGCCACTTTGGTGCTGAGGAGATAGTATCTGGGCTGGTTTTCCTTCCACCTTGAGCTTCTTGCTCTTGTCCCTGGCTTGGATATGTTATTATATTCTAATTGCATTAAAGCAAATGGCTGTGTCCCTCTGTGGCTTCGATCAGCTCTGGGGTCTGATAATCGATCCTGGCATAGTCTAGACAGGAATCGCTTTGAAGCTGTTTTGTGGAGGCGAAGAACACACTTCTCTGAAGTGCTTGGGTTCGGCTAGTCAGACTTTAGGTCATCTTTTGGGGGAATGGAGTTTGCCCTGGCTCCAGGCAGCCTGGTGATGTCCAGGCTACTGATGGAGTGTGGACTGCGCCCTCCCTAGGCTGGTGGGGATCTGTAAGCAGAGATGCCACAGGCTGATGCTGGAGGATTGTCAGGAGTTCAAGGCTAGCCTTGGCTATACAGTGAGTTCCTCCTAGCCAGCTTAGCTACAAGTCTCTGTCTCAAACAGCAAGAACAACAAAAAGCTCAACAAAACCAAAACCACCACAATTAAACAACAACAATCCTGAATATCAACAATAAAAAAGCAACAGAAATGGAACACGAGCTATCAAGTCAGGGAGAGGAGAAATGGAGTATTGGTGTTTAGTACAATTTCTATTTGGGGTAATGGGAAAGTTTTGGAACTAGATAGTGGAGATGTTTGTACTTAATACTACACTTACATTTAAATTTACATATATACACACATATATACAGTGTGTGTATACATATATATATTTTATATATATATATATATGTATATGTTGATTTTTGAGGCAGGGTTTCTCTGTGTAGTTATGGCTGTCCTGGAACTCGCTTTGTAGACCAGGCTGGCCTTGAACTCACAGGTAGGCTGGTGAGTGCGGATGTTAATGCCCTGGAGATGGAGAGAGGTCAGAGTGATACAGGGCAAGACAATAGGTGAGCTCATCCCTTCCGTTTTTTCTTTTTTCTTTTTTTTTTTTTTTTTTTTTTTTGGTTTTTTGAGACAGGGTTTCTCTGTGGTTTTGGAGCCTGTCCTGGAACTAGCTCTGTAGACCAGGCTGGTCTCGAACTCACAGAGATCCGCCTGCCTCTGCCTCCCGAGTGCTGGGATTAAAGGCGTGCGCCACCACCGCCCCGCCCGTTTTTTCTTCCAGTCTTCTGGACTTTGTCCTGTCGGAAGCCTCAGCATGGAGCGGGTTTCTCACACTCTGGAGAGTGTGATTGCCTCCCCTTTGAACAGAGCACAAGGGCCCAGGGTTCTTGCTGAACTCTAGCTAGATTTTAATAGAGCGTTGTCAGTAGCCAAAGAATTTGTTTTCAAATGATACTGGTTTTAGTTTAGTGGAAAGAAAAGCATTGTTCCACGTTGTTTGGACACAATTCTGGCAAAAAAAATCCTAAAGGAGGAATGTCAGATGGGGGACGCATACTTACCCCCCCCCATGACTTCCGGCTGATGGTCACACTCTGTGAAGTGGAGTTAGCCAGTCTTGCTGTACGTGGTCCTGATGAAGGGCTTCTGAGAGAATATGAGCAAACGAAGGGTCCAGATGGTGCCTCACCTCGCTACTCCTTCCAGCTGTCCTCGGAGCCCTCACTGAGCTCGCTGGCCTGGGGCTGTCCCTTCCCTTCCTTGGACCTCAGTTTCCAGCTCTGTCACTGGAGACTTAGGTCCAGTTCTCTTTCAGATCTGCTGCTGCTCTGAGGTCTCTGGCAGAGGGTCTCTGTACTCAGCGCCTCCTCCCACAAAGCACAGCAGGAGCCAACCGCACCAATCTCATCTTTAGCAACTGAGGCGTCCAGCTCCATCTGACCTTCCGCAACTGGTCCTGTGGTAACCAGCGGCAGGCCAGCCGTGGGCACAGTCTGTCACTGTGGAAAGCAACCAGTTGAAAAGATAATTTTGAGATTTTTCTGTGTTTGTGTTTTATTTTTATATTTATTTATTTGTTTATTTATTTATTTATTTATTTATTTATTTATTTATTTATTTATTTATTTATTTATTTGAGATAGGGTCTTACTATGTAACTATTGCTGTCCTGGAACTCACTTTGTAGACTGGGCTGGCCTTCATAGTGCTACCACACTCCTCCCAACTTGTTCGTTTTTGAAAAATTGGCAAAAAAACAAAAATAGCCATATATTTATGTCTCCTGGAAAGCAATGAGGGTCTTAGAGAATTATGAGAGAGGGGGAAGAGAGAGAGAAAGAGAGACAGAGACAGAGAGAGAATTCTTAGCAAGGCCAGGAAAGAACATTCTAGATTTCTAGGGCCTTTGATGGGCTGGGGAGAGCCAGCATGTGGGTCACGTGGGTCTCCAATGACCTGCAGCACTGTGCCCAGTGGCCAAGCTGCGGCCTGGCTCTCCAGTGCAGCCCTGTATATGGTGTCCTGCAGCTCTCTCTCACCCAGCCTCCAGCAGGTCCGTTCTGGATACTTCCCGTTCTCCTCAGCTCCTGTAGGAACGCCCCAGTACGGAGCTGTCTCCTTCGAGAAATTGTCTCCATGGCAGTCTTGGAGGCAAAGGTCTTCCCACAGGACTGCTCACCACACACTGCTGAGAGAAGGAAGGCACCAGAAAGACACCCAGGGCTTGACAGCAGAGGCCTGAAGCACTTGCTGACGTCAGCGCCGTCCTGAAGGCAGCTGGAGCGCTGCGTGGATCTGTAATTTCTTCAGCTGAAACCTGGGACGTCAGAGACCTCGGGGAGAGGGCTCTGGGGATGCAGACAAGGAAACACAGAGGAGAGGGGATTGCTGGGACCCCACGTCATGTGTTCAAACGTCACGCTTCCCCACAGGCACAGACAGAAGACAGACACACAGATAATCATTCAAAAATAAGATAACTCTGCTCCACTTCCCTCTTCAAGGTTTATTTTTTATTTTATGTGTATAAATATTTTGCTGCCTGGGTACACATTGCATGTGTGTCTGGTACCCACAGAGGCCAGAAGAGGGTGTTGGGTCCCTTGGAACTGGATGTTGTGGTGGTTGTGGGTCACCACATGGGTGCTGGGAACTGAACCCGGGTTCTTTGCAAGAGCAGCAAGTGCTCTTACCCTCTGAGCCATCTCTCTATGCCCCAAATCCAGTTTATTATTCTGAGCCATAAATTAGGACACATGTGAACGAGACTGGTGTACGGTGAGCCCCGAAGTCGGCTTACGTGGCTCTTGTGCCGGCATGTACAATGTTGGCGGCAGGTACTCATGGCACCACAACATGTTTGTGGTACAGGGGAGTAAAAAGCTGCTTATAACTATAGGGTTCACTGCAAGACTAGAGGAGGAGGCATTTGCACTTTTGGGGTACCGGCACGGACATGGAACTGAGGTGTTGATGGTGCATGATGGGAACCAGACCATTGCACAGCCCTCTCATAGGATCACCTCCATCACTCTGAGGATGGGGGTGGGCACTTCAGACTTTGGCCCTTCACTGATAGGGCAACAAAGCCAATGGGGATCTGTTGAACTGTTCAGGAGTCGGAACTTCTTTAGGAGTGCCCAGGCCATTTTGTTGTCCTTTTCAAAAACATTATATAGGGCGGTGGTGGCGCACGCCTTTAATCCCAGCACTCGGGAGGCAGAGGCAGGCGGATCTCTGTGAGTTCGAGACCAGCCTGGTCTACAGAGCTAGTTCTAGGACAGGCTCCAAAGCCACAGAGAAACCCTGTCTCGAAAAACCAAAAAAAAAAAAAAAAAAAAAAAAAGTCAAAAGTCAAAAACATTATATTTACTTAGTGAGTAGGGCTGTATCCAAGCTACAGCATGCATGCTGAGGTCAGAGAATTGTCAGGAGTCGGCTCTCCTCTGCCACATCGATCCTGGGGCTTGAACTCAGGCCATCGGGCTGGGCAGCAAGCACCTTTCCCTACTGAGCCATCTTGCCAATTCCAGTTCGATTCTTTTTTGTTCTGGAACTTGCTCTGTAGACCTGGCTGGCCTCCAACTCACAGAGATCCTCCTGCCTCTGCCTACTGAGTGCTGGGATTAAAGGTGTGCACCGCTGCCTCCTGGCTCAGACTTTGGTTCTTTTTTTTTTTTTAAGATTTATTTATTTATTTATTATGTATACAAAATTCTGCCTCCGTGTATGCCCACATGCCAGAAGAGGGCACCAGATCTCATTACAGATAGTTGTGAGCCACCATGTGGTTGCTGGGAATTGAACTCAGGACCTTTGGAAGAGCAGCCAGTGTTCTCAGCCACTGAGTCATCTCTCCAGTACTCCAGACTTTGGTTCTTAATCCTAATATGTCACCTTTCAAACAGCTCATTTCCCAGAAAGGGAAACTGAGGATCAGAGAAACAGGGTGCTTAATCCGAGGTCACAAAGCAAAGTAGTGTCAAGGCAGGAACTGGGACCACTTACCTAGATGTCATGCCCAGCTCCTAAGCAGTACCACAGGTAGGGGTGCGCCAGGCGGGCTTTCCCTCAGGCGGGCTTTTCCTGGAGACTGTGTTAGAGCCTGGCAACAGGTGCTTCCCTCTCAGCAGTCTGGGGGAAGTATGGGGAATGGCGCACTGCTAGCCACAAAACCCTCATGTCCTGGGCCCTGGGGGCACTGTGCCCACTCAAAATCCTATGTAATTGGAGGCAAATGAAAACCACATGTCTCTGATTCATTTGCAGTTAAGTCTTCAAAATGTGTTTGAAGAGCTGTGACTCGGAAAGCCCTTGGAACCTGCTGTAATAATGTAAATAAGACCTAGCTCTCATTCCTGACCCCCGCTGCAGGCTGGCCTTACTCCCCAGTCATAACCAGAGCTCATGCCTGTTTCCGGTGGCTGAGAAGGCAAACACCCAGCCTTGGAAAACTATTATGGGACAGGAGGGCACAGTTCTCAGGATGTTAAAAGTGGTGCAGTGGGTACAGACCCATTGTCATCTTGACTGGATTTGGAATCACTTAGGAGACATACCTCTGGGCATCCACGTCAAGGGGTTTCTAGAGATGGGGAGGTTTAGCTGATGTGGTAGTTTGAATGCAATTTCCCCCACAAGTTCATAGGGAGTGGCACTATTAGGAGGTGTGGCTTTGTTGGAGTAGGTATGACTTTGTTGGAAGAAGCATGTCACCACGGAGGCAGGCTTTGAGGTCTCCTATATGCTTAAGCTACACCCAATGTCTCAGTTCACTTCCTGTTGCCTTTGAATCAAAGATGTAGAACTTTCCACTCCTTCTCCAGCAACACATCTGCCTGCACGCTGCCGTGTCCCATTATGATGATAATGGACTGAACCTCTGAGCTGCAAGCCACCCCATTAAATGTTTTCCTTTATAAGGGTTGCTATGGTCAGGCAGTAGTGGTGCAGGTCTTTAGTCCCAGCACTTTGGAGGCAGAGGTAGGGGGATCTCTATGAGTTGGAGGCCAGCCTGGTCTACAGAGTGAGTTCTAGGACCATCCAAAGCTACAGAGAAACCCTGCCTTGAAAAACAACAACAACAACAACAACAAAAGAGTAGCTGTGGCCATGGTGTCTCTACATAGCAAAAGAAACCCTGACTAAGACAGCTGAGAAAAAGGGAAGATCTCCTCCGAATATGGATGGCATCATCCCATGAACAGGTGTCTTTTTTTCCCTCCTGAGACAGGGTTTCTTTGTGTAGCTTTGGAGCCTGTCCTGGAACTCTCCCTGTAGACCAGGTTGGGCTCAGACTCACAGAGATCCACCTGCCTCTGCCTCCTGAAGGGTGGGATTAAAGGTATGTGCCACCACTGCCTAGCAAACTGGTGTATTGAACTAACTATAAAGGAGAAAAGGAAAAAGTGAACAGAGAACCAGCATTCATCTCTCCTGCTTCTTGACTACTGATGTAATGTGACCAATCAGCCACCTGACTTTCCATCATGATAGACTGTATTCTCTTAAACCGTGAGCCCAGAGGAGCCCTTCCTTCCTTCCCTCCCTCTCTCCCTCCTTCCCTCCTTCCCTCCCTCTCTTTCTCCTTCCTTCCCTCCTTCCCTCCCTCCTTCCTTCCTTCCTTGCTTCTATCAGATATTTTTTCACAGCAATGAGAAAAGGAACTAATACACTTCCCTAATTTGGAAACAAATACTTGTTTCCAATAGAAAAGCAGATAATAAATTATGATCAACCAACACCATTTAGCAGTGAAAAGTGTCAAAATAGATGATATTCACAGACATAGTGTTGAAGTTACAGGTGAATGCAAGGTCTGAACCCAAATGTTAAATTTTTAAACATTGAGATGAAGCTATAGCTCAGGTGGTAGAGTGCTTGCCTACCGTATATGAAGATTGATCCCTACATGCCTGCAATCACAGCACCCAGGAGGTAGAAGCAGAAGGATTAGAAATTCAAGAGCATTCTCAATTATATATTAAATTTGAGGCTAGCCTGTAATAGGAGATTGCACTTTTGTTTCGAGGCTACTCAGACTCAATCAATCACACAGAAACTGTATTAATTATAACACCATTTGGCCAATGGCTCAGGCATATTCATAGCTAGCTTTTACATTTTAAATAAACTCATTTCTATTATCATGAGGCTGTGGCTTACTGGTAATGGTCTGGCGTCTTTCTTCTTCAGCAGCTACAGCTACATGGCATCTGTCTGACTCTGGCTTCTTTCTCCCTGCATTCAGTTTAGTTTTCCTGCCTAGCTATATTCTGTCCTGCCATAGGCCAAAGAAACTTCTTTAATAACAAATGATAAAAAAACATATTTATAACATACAAAGGGGAGTCCCGCATCACTAGCCTGGGCTACATGAGACCTTGCCTCAAACAAACAAGGACAAAAACAAAACAACAACAACAACAAAACAAACAAATAAGGACCAGAATGAAAGCTTCCAGAGTGTGTCTTCCATCTATGACAGGGAAATATCATGAAATATCAACAATATGGTTGCCTCAATAAGACACAAACAATGACAACACCAGTTGTCATGCCAACATAGACTGAGTAAATTTCACAAGGCCCCTACCTTTAGATGAAGAGATACAAGGAATTAATGACTAGACAGAAGGAGAACCAGTCTTTCCCAGGGATGAACTTCTGATAGGCTAGCCAAATCCAAGGGGTTAGCCCTAAACACATATGCATACAAACAGCAGTAAATGGATTCAGAAGGAGCAGTATTTTTCCATTCATCCACATACACAAGTACCAATAATAGAGGCTTATTTATGTGTTTTATGTACATGAGTGATCTATCTGCATGTATACCTGCATGGCAGAAGAGGGCATCAGATTTCATTACAGATGGTTGTGAGCCACCATGTGGCTGCTGGAAATTGAACTCAGGACCTCTGGAAGAGCCCATTTTTCGACCCACATGTAGTAATAATAATTAAGGAAAAAGAGGCCTTAAATTTGAGAGGGAGTGGAAATATGGGAGGAGTTAGAGGGAAGAGAGTGAGGAATGATGTAAATATAATATTCATATATGAAATCAAATATAAAAATAAAACTAGAAGAGAAGAATGAAATTTAATAACTAAACAAATAAAAAGAAAAATCATAAATTCCATGTCAGGGATGGACAAGGAGGTAATGGTAGAGATATTAAATTATCTACCACAATGTATTAAATGGTACAGATATTAAAAACATTGATGGGGGGAGCTGGAGAGAGGATTTAACAGTTAAGAGCACTACCTGCTCTTCCAGAGGTCTCGGGTTCAATTCCCAGCACCCAAATGGCAGCTCACAACCATCTGTCACTCTAGTTCTAGGGTATCTAAGGCCCTCTTTTGGTCTTTGTGGGAACTGCATACATGTGGTACATAGACACACCCGCAGGCAAACACATCCATACACATAAAATAATAAAATTAAATTTAAGAAAGAAACTGTGGTGGTTTAAATAAGAATGACCCCATAGGCTCATATATTAGAATACTTCACTGTCAGTTAGTCAAACTGTTTTGAAAGGATTAGGACACGTGGTCTTGTTAGGAGAGGTGTGTTTACTGGGTGTGGGTTTTGAGGTTTCAAAAGCCCATGCCAGACCCAGTCTTGATCTCTCTCTGCCTGCTGCCCACAGCTCAGGATGTAAGCTCTTGACTCCAGTGCCTGCCTGCTGCCCACAGCTCAGGATGTAAGCTCTTGACTCCAGTGCCTGCCTGCTGCCCACAGCTCAGGATGTAAGCTCTTGACTCCAGTGCCTGCCTGCTGCCCACAGCTCAGGATGTAAGCTCTTGACTCCAGTGCCTGCCTGCTGCCCACAGCTCAGGATGTAAGCTCTTGACTCCAGTGCTTGCCTGCTGCCATTCTCCCTGCCATGATGATCATGGACTAACCCTCTGGAACTGTAAGCAAGCCACTAATGAAATGCTTTATTTTATAAGCTGCCTTGGCTATGGCATTTTTTCCACAATAGTTACACAAAGATAGAAAATTTTTTAAAAAACCATTAGTGGAGATAGCTGGGGAGATGACTGGTAGGAGTTTGTTGCTTTTGTAAAGGTCCCAAACATGGTGCCCAATACCCTTGTTGGGCCACTAACAGCCATGTGTAACTCCAGCTGCAGAGCATCTGATACTCTTTTCTGGTCTCCAAGGACATGCGCGCACACACACACACACACACACACACACACACACACACACACATTAATAGTAAAATAAAAGTTTCAAAGGTTAAACTGGAAGCATGATAGATATACATATGCCAAATAAATTCAACAAACAGACAAAACAAAACAAAGGTAGAATAAGAAAGTATATAATAGTAATAGCTTTATGTTCACTAAACTCACAATTAAAACTTTTCCATAAAGAAAATTTTGGTTGGGTATTGTGGTGTACGCTTTAATCCTAGCACTAAGAAGGCAGAGACAGATGGATCTCTGTGAGTTCATGGTCAGTCAGGGCTACACAGTGAGACCTTATCTCAAAAGAACCAAAGCAACAACAATAACAACAAGAATAGACAATTCTGAATATAGATGAAATTACTGATTGATTTGACCAGATATTCAAATAAGAAAAATAGCATTATCATTTTAATCTTGTTTTATAATCCAGTATTATCCTCACATCAGTTTTGAGTTAGAAACAAAAAAGAGAATGCTAGGCGGTGGTGGCGCACACCTTTAATCCCAGCACTTGGGAGGCAGAGGCTGGTGGATCTCTGTGTGTTCAAGGCCAGCCTGGTCTACAAACTGAGTTCCAGAACAGCTAGGGCTCTATTACATAGAGGAACCCTGTCTTGAGAAAAACGAGAGATGGGGGGGGGGGAATATATCATTTACTAAGAGTTCTTGTGAGACACAAAAAATCTTCACAGAAATAAAACAGGGGGTGAGCGAAATCATTGTTGTCTTGGCTTCTTTTCTTGTTACCCTTACAGGCATCTGGTGAGAGTAACTTAAGGAGGGTTGGTTTTGACTCATGGTTTGAGGGGATCCAGTCCCTGGTGGTGACAGGCTGAGGTGACTGATACATTGTGTCTGTACTAGGAAATAGGGGGAGATATAAAGATAGGAGATATGAAGGCTGCTCCTGCCACTCCCTTCTTTTTATCCTTCTCTGTGGTGGCATCTCAGATCCCAGTCTACGGAATACTGTTGCTCACACCCAGTCTGGGTGTATAGGTTGCTTTCTGTTGCTATGATAAAACATCATGACTACACATGACTTATGGAAGAAAGTTTGTTTTGTCTTATGTCTCCAGAAGGCAAACCCATGAGAGTAAGGAAGGCACGGCCGATGGTGACTGGAGCAGGAAGCTGAGCGATCACATTTCAACCACGCAAAGAAAGCAGAGGACATCAACTGGAAGCGGAACAAGCCTATAAACTGCCAAAGGCCACCCACCCCCCAGTATGAGACGTGTGCATGTGCTCATGTGGTCATGATGGGGCACTGGATCCCCTGGAGCTGGAGTTACAGGCAGTTGTGAGCTGCCTGACATGGATACTGGGAACCAAACTCGGATCCTCTAAAAGAGCAGTGAGTGCTTTTGACCACCATGCTGTCTCCGAGCAGCCCCCATCTTGTTATACAAAGTATATGGCAACGGCAAGCTACCTGTAAGGAGGGTAGGATCTCAATCTTTATCTTAGGATATATGGTAAAGTTAACTTCATAAACATAAAAAATCTAAATATAAAAGTTACAACATAGGCCTAAACCTGCCGCACTTCCCTGAATTTTCTTTTTAAATAAGATCCAGTTTTATTTTTTTTTCTAATTACGTGTATGCATACGTTTTTGTATGGGGGTATATGTAATTGCCCTTGAAGGCCAGAAGCAATGGATTCCCCTGGGAGCTGGAGTTATAGGTGGTTGTGAGCAGCCCAACATGTGGGTGCTGGGAACGGAACACTTCCTCTGAAAGATCAGCAAGCACTCTCAAGCACCGAGCTATTTCCTCTAACCCTGCCTGCCTTGTTTCGTTTCTCTGATGTGGTAGCTCTTGCCTCAACGCACAGAGGCCTCATTCACCACACAGTCTGAGCCCTTCTGCATTTAAATTACAGCCCGCTGAAAACTGTGCAAAGCGTGGTGGGGAGGGGTGAAGGACAGGACTGGATGGGATGGGGTTGGGGACAAACATGACAACAAAGCAGTCAACACAAGAAAAAAGGATACAGCAGTATAAAATGAAGGAACTATCGTCACCACAAGGAAACTCTCATTTACAGATGGGGAAACTGAGGCATGAGCAGTCCAGTGATATCTATCTATCTATCTATCTATCTATCTATCTATCTATCTATCTATCTATCATCTATCTATTCATTGGTTTTTCGAGACGGTGTTTTGAGACAGTCCTAGCTGTCCTGGAACTAGCTCTTGTAGACCAGGTTGGCTTCAAACTCACAGGGATTAGCCTGCCTCTGCCTCCCGAGTGCTGTGATTAAAGGCGTGCGCCACCATTGCCTGGCCCAGGTAAGGTCTTTATGGTTACAGGGCTAGCCATTTGCAGAGCCAAGACTCAACTCAAAGCGAGTCAGACTGAGGCCACACTGTCCCCCTAACTGTGTTTCCAGGAGACCTGGGTTTCCTGCGTTCCCTGGCCTAATCACCCAAGGGTCCCTCAGAAAAGGGCAACCCAGGGAAAGAAGGCTTCCCGCCTTCCACCCAAATGTCCACCCTGCCAGCTCTCTCGGATGTAGCAGTGGGAGAGGCAGTCAGGTAGGAGCCCACGTGATTTTGACAGACTGGCCCGTGTCTGGGAGTGAGACTGTTAGAGCCACGCAGTGAGCTCGGGAAAGTTAAAGACCTGTCAAGTTATGATGGATTTTTATTTTTAAGGGTTTCAAGTAAGCTGTAAACATTCACTCCAGACTTACATTTTCCCCTTTTAACACCTGGGAGGGGTAGGAAAAGGGAGCAGAAAAGGGGGCAGAGGCCACACCCCAGTAGAAGGCACTCTGCCAAGCGGGAGCTCTGGGAGGGGGTAGCCCAAGGCTCTCAGAGGACTTGGGGCCACTCCGAACCCTACAGTTTTTTCTCTTAGGGCTTCCTAGCGGGGAAGACAACAGCATGAATTTTCAAACAGTCTTTGGGGAGCTGCTTGGGATCTTTTGAGGCAGGAAGGAAGTAGGGGACAGAACGTGAAGTATGGAAGTAATTCTTTTTAATGCATCCACACATGTTGGAAAGGGGCTGTGTTTTGTATGGATTTTTAGGTTTTTTCCCCCTACATTTTGGTATTAAGTTTTCTCTTGAATAACCAACACACATGGTTTTATATTTGTAAAGTTCACTTTTAAACAAATAAAAATTAAACTAAAACGAACAATGATCTACAGCTGAGTGCTAAGCTAGCTTGCTAATTTTTTTTTTTCTTTTTCGAGACAGGGTTTCTCTGTGGCTTTGGAGCCTGTCCTGAAACTAGCTCTATAGACCAGGCTGGTCTCGAACTCACAGAGATCCACCTGCCTCTGCCTCCCGAGTGCTGGGATTAAAGGCGTGTGCCACCACTGCCCGGCCAGCTTGCTAATTTTTTAATGCACTTTTCCACCCTCTGTGGCTACCTTGTTTTGGTGTGTGTGTGGGGGGGGTTTCCAAGATAGAGTTTCTCTGTGTAACAGCCCTTGCTGTCCTGGAACTCACTCTGAAGACCAGGCTGGCCTTGGATTTACAGAGATCTGCCTGCCTCTGCCTCTGGAGTACTGGGATTAAAGGCATGTGCCACTATTGTCCAGCTGAGGCTCTTTACTTTAAATTATTTGTAAGGTAAAAAAAGGGCCAAGTACACCTTGTTCCTGATTTGACCCCAGGCCCACGGCTTGAAATCCCACCAATCTCTGAGCTTGCCCCAGAGTCAAGCCACTGAATGCCACCAATCTCTGAGCATGGAATCCTACCAATCCCTGAGATCCCTGAGCATGACATTCTACCAGTCCTTGAGCTTGCCCCAGAATCAGGCTACAAAAATACACCAATCCCAATCCACCCTGGAGAACCTCCCCCAACCGTCCCCCTAAAGAAACCCTATATCAACTCTGTACTTTGTTCCGTTTGCTGTTACTTCTCACCCTAGAGGCAGCCACCTTCCTGGATTTTCCCCTCCCAGGACATCTCTTGAGTGAGTTTGTTATGTGATGTGACACTCGCTGGAGCAGAGTCCAGCTGTAACAACTTTAGTCTGAGCCAGAGCAGAGCTATAACATTTTCTCTGGGGAAACTTTCCCCTAGGGGAGTGGAGCTGTAACACCTCAGAGCAGAGCTATAGCAAATCCATGGGGAAACCCTCCCCTGCCAGAGCAGAATTGTTACACTTGCTGTAAGCTGTTACTCTTACATATTTCCTGACTTTCCACTGCCAGGGTACCTTTCCATGCAAGTTCTGTTGCTTACATTATTTTTTAAAGATTTATTTATTTATTATGTATACAGTGTTCGTGCCTGCCTGCCAAAGGCGGCACCATATCTCATTATAGATGATTGTAAAGCCACCATGTGGTTGCTGGGGTTTGAACTCAGGACCTCTGGAAGAGCAGTAAGAGCTCTTAACCTCTGAGCTATCTCTCCAGCTTCCTAAACTGCTCTTGGGCATGGTGCTTCATCACAACAATAATAACCCTAACTAAGACATCCTTTTTCTTTTCTCATCCTCCCCTTTGTTTCTTTGGTTTTTGGTGGGTTTGTTTGTTTTGTTTTGTCTTGTCTTGTTTTGACAGGGTTTCTCCGTGTAGCCCTGTCTGTCTTGGAACTCAATCTGTAGACCAGGCTGGCCTCAAACTCACAGAGATCTGCCTGCCTCTGCTTCTGAGAACTGGGATTAAAGGCATGTGCCACCATACCTAGCTAACCATTGTTCTTTTTCAAAAGTGAAGGTTGGACACACAAAGAGATACAAAGGACATACATGGAGAAGAGACTTCATGAAGACTTGGGGGTGAGAGGGAAGACGGTCTCTTGCAAGGCAGGGACAGAGGTTGTGAGAGAAAGCAGCCCTGTTGGGGCAGTAATCTTGGCTTCCATCCTCAGGCACTGGAGGACAATGTATGTCAAGAGTCCATCTGCAGCATGGAGAGATAGCTCAGGAGTTAAGAGCACTGGGTGCTCTTCTAAAGGACTCAAGTTCTATTCCCAGCACCTAATTGGTGGCTCACAACTGTCTGTAACTCCAAATCCAGGGAATCTGGTGCCTCCATGGGCACCAGGCACACAGAGAGTACACAATATATATGTACAGGCTAAACAGGCAGAACATTGTATACATAATAAATAAGTAAATCTTTTTTTTTTTTAAAGAGCAGTTTAGGGAAGAAAGGGTTTATTTCACTTACAGTTTCACAGAACAGTTCATCACCAAAAGTTGTGAGGCCAGAAACTCAAGCAGGGAAGGAACCTGGAGGCAGGAGCTATAGAGAGGCTATGAAGGAGTTGCTCCATGGTGAAGCTACTGGCTTGCTCCTCATGGCTTGCTCAACCTACTTTCTTGTAGAACCCAGGACCATCAGCCCAAGGATAGAACCATCCACAATGGGCTGGGACCCCCCATATCAATCACTAATTAAGGAAATAGCCTACAGGCTTGACTGCAGCTCCGTTATGTGGAGACACTTCCTTCCTTCCTTCCTTCCTTCCTTCCTTCCTTCCTTCCTTCCTTCCTTCCTCTGTTTCTTTCTTTTTTTTTTTTTTTTTGGTTTTTTTTTTGGTTTTTTGAGACAGCGTTTCTCTGTAGCTTTGGAGCCTATCCTGGAACTAGCTCTTGTAGACCAGGCTGGTCTCAAACTCACAGAGATTCACCTGTCTCTGCCTCCCAGGGATGAAAGGCATGCGCCGCCACCACCCAGCTGAGGCATTTTCCTAATTGAGGTTCCCTACCCTTAGATGATCCTAGTTTGTTGTCAGTAGACAGAAAACTATCTAGCACGAAGGAAAACAGTTGATGGCTTAGCAGGTAAAAGTGCTTACCATGCAAATCTCACAACACAAGTTAAGGCCCCAGAACCTCCCCATTACAAAAACAGACAAACAAATAAAATATCAGCCACAATGAATTAGAGTCCCCTTGTTATGGCTCCGTTTTTAACATAATCGCCTCCTTAGAGGCCTAATCTTCAAATGGTCACATTCTGAGGTTCTGGGAGATGAATCCTCAACTTTACATGGAGTGAAGATTGGGCTAGGGGATTCAGACTCCGCCCAGAACAGAGGAGGAGTTAGAGAATTCAGACTCCGCCCACAACAGAGGAGGAGTTAGGAGATTCAGACTCCGCCCAGAACATAGGAGGAGCTAGGGGATTCGGACTCTGCCCACAACAGAGGAGGAGCTAGGGGATTCAGACTCCGCCCACAACAGAGGAGGAGCTGCGGAAACGGAATCCTGCTGCCGCTTCGGAAACAGCAGTTCAGCTCAATCAAGGCAGGGGCATCTCATTTCCTCAGGGGACATCTTACAGAGGAGGGAAACCTGCCTCTGCCTCCGTCCCCTCCTAAATACCCGGCTGCTACCCACAGCACCCTCTGCTCCCTGCCGGTGTTTTCCTCACACACTGACAGAGAACTGCCTCTGATTAGGTGTGACGATAATGAGAAGATGGACAGGAAATGATGCCACCCACTGTCACTTACTGAGCATCCTAAGTGAGCCAGGCACACTGCCAACGTTATCCAAACTTCCCAACAGCCCTTCAAGGTAAACGTCACAGTTATATCACAGAAGCCAAGAGTAAGGGCACAGACCTGTAACCCCAGCTTCTCATCATCTGAATCCCGCCCGAGATTACAGGCACGCACCCCCTCGTCCTTGCCTGACCATTTTTTTTTTTTTTTGTTTTTTTCTCGAGACAGGGTTTCTCTGTGGCTTTGGAGCCTGTCCTGGAACTAGCTCTGTAGACCAGGCTGGTCTTTTCTTTTCTTTCTTTCTTTTTTTTTTTTTTTTGGCATTTTTTTTTTTGTTGTTGTTGTTGTTGCTCATCTTTCACGGGAGTGATTAGCAGCAAAAGCCCAGAACGTCTATCACAGTTATCACTTCCATTTTACAGAGAAGAAAATGAGGCTCCGAGAGAATGGAGTGAAGTGGTCTGGTGGTGGCTCCTGTCTGCCTGCCTATTCCAGTGGTCCGCACACGGCACTGGCTGCTTCTCCAACTCTGGGAAGAAGATTGATAACTTGCACCTGCCATCCACCTATGGGTGGCCTCCTTACTTGCCCTCAGAAGACAGCTCCCAGTGCTAGGAAGGGGCTGGAAGCCAAGTTGAAGTCAGTGTGTGTGAGTCGCTGAGGGCCACCCCAGCATCTTCTAAGCTACTCAGGAGATGTTTGTGTGGCTGCAGAAGCAGGGCTGGGGCTTGGGGTGCAAGAAAGAGGGAATGACAGAGAGGGTCTCTCAGACTGGAAGGACATGGGGAAGGGAGACAAGAGAGGAAAAACGAAGGAGGAATGATGAGGGCAGGGCAGGGACATGGAATAAGAGAGAGATAGGCAGGGTCCCCACAGTATCCTGGATCTCCCATGATTCCCAGGGAACCTTGTATATCAGCTTCATGAGGTCAACTCTGGGACACGGGATTCTCAGACAGTGACTTAGCCCAGTCAGGGGCAAAACACAGACAAGAGCTGCATCCTCATTTGGGTCCTCATCTGGTTCCTCACCTGGGTCCACATCTGGATCATCCGGATTCCCATCTGGACCCCCATCTGGGTCTTCAGTTGTGTCCTCACCCAGGTCCCCATCTGGATTCCCATCCTGGTCCTCATCCAGGTTCTCCTCTGAGTCCTCATCCAGATGCTCAGTGGGTCCTCACCTGTATTCTCATCTGGCTCCTTACCTGGGTCCGCATCCAGGTCCTCATCTGGATTCTCTTCAGGGCCCTCATGTAAACAGGGGACTGACCAGTCCAGCTTCCCGGTGTCCACTGGTGGGGGACTGTTGATCAGACACGCGGCAGGTGCCCATGTGGAGCAGGAGCTGGGCGCACCTGTCCACCCCTCTCACCCCAGGCCCCATGCAGCACCTCTACAGGCTCAGCAGTAGCCTCCAATGGCACCTCTAGGCAACCCGCTGGGGCGTGGGGGGGGGAGGGGACACTGAGGGCCCTGCCCAGCCTTCTGTGCTCCCTGTCTCCTAACACACAGATCTCTTTCAGCCCAACTGCAGGAACCCTGCAGCTGATTTAGGAGCATGCTCAGGGCCCAGAATGTAAACCATCTCTCACCAGGAATGTGTAAACACCCATAAAGCAAAGGATTTGGGGCCCGGTCATGTGGGCCAGCGGCCCATAAAACCTTGGTATTGATCTGGACTCTGCAGCAAGCCTGTAAGCCGAGAGATGATGGAGGGGCTGCATCTTGGAAACCTGTAATCTCCCACCATACATCTGAGGTGGCGTGTTTGAAGTCCTACCCTGAGTTATTTATATTACTTTCGCAGTGTGTATTGAAAGGGCATTAGCCCAAACTCCTGGTAACGGGGCTTCCAGGGTCCCGGCCACTTAGAAATATGGAAGGAAGGGGACAAGGGAGTCCCCTAGAGTGGCCCGTGCTCCAGTTTTCTGCCTAGTCAGATAATCAAAGCCAGACCATCCAGGGCACACTTCCTCAAGTCAGCTGCACAAGGGCCGCTTACCCATTCTCCCATGTCTGCCACCTGATCTACCATGTACTACATAATTGTGTCTGTCTGTCTGTCTGTTTGCCATACTGGGGATGGAACCCAGGGCCTCTTGAACGCTAGGCAAATGGCTCATCGTGAAGCTATACACCAGCGGCTGCTTTTTATTTTAAATGACAACTCTTTTAAAATTTAGCTTTATTCTGAAATGTTTGTGAGGCCCTGTCTGCTATCGGAGTTTTATTTTTTTCTTACGAACATTAAAATGAGATGGATAAAGTAGATAGTAGATAAAGGCACTTGCTGCTAAACCTGAAGACCTGAGTTCAAGTCTCAGAACCCACAGACCCAGCTCCTGAAATTAAACATCTGACTTCCACACCTATGCTAACACACACACACACACACACACACACACACACACACACACCAATCAATGTAAAAAATTTTAATATGTTCATAACACATAAATGTAACACAACCTGACAGATGTCATCCTGGGCAAGGCGACTCACACCTGTTATCCCAGTGTTTGGAAGGCAGAGGCAGGGGGATTTCCAGAAGTCCAAGGCAAGCCTGGGCTACAGAGGGAGACCCTGTTCAAATGACATCAGCATCATGGGGTGGGGGAGGTGAATGTCCACATAAAACCACCCGGCCACCAGAGTGCTCAGCACTCAGAAAGTGCTGACAGCGGCGGACATGCGGATATGGGGACCTGAGGACCATAGATGGAGGGCTTCCCCTAAGTCCTTCAGGTACATAGGGGCTGACTGGGGGCAGACAGGCTAACAGAAACAGCTGCCGACCCACTGAAGAGTTAACAGATCTCCACACTGAGTGGAAGCTCCTCCTGTCTGCTTCCACCTGAACCAACACCGATGAGATGGTTCCGTTCACTGTCTCGATTTTACAGAGGAGGGATCACAAGCCCAGAGCTTACATCATGTGGCTTCTCCACAAAGACTACAGAGTTAGGTGTGGATCTGTTTAACTTCCAACTCTTTCAGTCTATCTGCCTGTCTATCTGTCTGTAATCCAAGTTGCCTTGGGAATTTACTGGGTTGTCAGGCTGACCTTGAACTCATAGTAATCCTCCTGCTTTAGCTCCCCCCTGGGATTATAAGTGTGTGCCACTTCACCCAGACAAAGTCTGGTACCCAATCATTGGGAGAAGAGAGGGGAAGAGAGGAATAGAATGAGATGCCTGCTTGTTGCCTGGAATTTGTGTTGTGTCTTTCTCCGCTCATCCGCTCAGAGTTCACAAAATCTTCATAGCAAAAGCTGCCTCATAGGACAGTGTCCTGCCTAGTGCCTTGGGCACAGATCTGGCATGACGCTACAGAAGGCGGCACTCTGTCGTTTACATCATCAGCTTCTGGGGATCCACTCAGGGCTCCCATTATGTCAAAGTCTACATCTGACTTAGTCATGTTCTAATGCTGTGAAGAGACACCATGGCAAAGAGGCATCTCATAAAAGAAAACATTTAGTTGGGGTCTGGCTTATAGTTTCAGAAGCCTAATCATTATCATCGCGGCAGGAAGTAGACAGGTCTGGCAATAGAGCAGTAGCTGAGAGCTTTACATCCGGGTCCAAAGGCAGCAGGGAGCCAGAGAGAGAGGGAGGGAGGGAAGGAAGGAGGGAAGGAGGGAGGGAGAGAGAGAGAGAGAGAGAGAGAGAGAGAGAGAGAGAGAGAGGAGAGAGAGAGAGAGAGAGAGAGAGAGAGAGAGAGAGAGAGAGAGAGACTGGACCTGGTGGTACTTTTGAAACCTCAAATCCCATGCCTAGTGACATCTCTGAGAAGGCCACACTTCCTAATCTTTTGCAAACAGTTCATCAGTTGGGACTAGGCATGCAAATATGTGAGCCTATGGGGGCCATTGTCATTCAAACACCATAGCTTCTAAATAAGGCTATTTAAGTCACATATGCAACAATGGGTTAACATCCAAAGTATAGAAGGAATTCAAATAACTCACTTACAAAACCCACAAATAACCTGATTTTTTTAACATGTGCATTGGTGTTTTCACTACTTCTATGTCTGTGTGAGGGTGTTGGATCCCCTGGAACTTACAGACAGTTCCATGTGGGTGCTGGGAATTGAAAGCGGGTTCTTTGGAAGAGCAGACAGTGCTCTTAACCCATGAGCCATTTCTCCAGTCCCAGATAATCAGATTATTAAAACAGGAGGCTGAAGGGATGGTTCAGTGGTGAAGAGTACTTGCTCCTCACAACAGAGGATCAGGGTTTGGTCCCTGGCACTTACGTTGGGTTGCTTAAGGCTTCCTGTAACTCCAGCCCAGGAGATGTGATGACCTTCAGCTACACTTGCTCTTGCACGCACACACACATTTTTTTTTTTAATTTTAAAAATGGGTAAAGGAGCCGAGTAGTGGTGACACATGCCTTTAATTTCAGCCCTTGGGAGACAGAATCAGGCGGATCTCAGTGAGTTCGCAGCCAGCCTGATCTACAAAGCGAGTTCCAGGACAGTCAGAACTCTTACACAGGGAAACCCTGTCTCGAAAAACAAACAAACAAACAACGACAAAAAAAAAAAGCAACCAAAAAAAGCATCAATATGAAAAAATAGATAAAGGACCTAAATAGACATTTATTGAATAAAGAAATAGGAAAGACCAACAGAAGAGTTGTGGGGTGTGGCTACAGAAGTGCCCCGGGTCCCCATCTTGCACACACAATAACACAAACACGTGCAGAGAGAGGAGAGAGAGAGAGTTGAGAAGGAGGGAATGCTTGTACATTGTTGGCAGGGTTACACACACACACACACACACACACACACACACACACACACACACACACGTCGGGTGGGGTTTGAGTTCAGTTCCCCGCACTACATAACTGCAAATGGCAGCAAGTGCCTGTAATCCCAGCACTTGGGAGATGAATGAATGAGGATAAGAAATAAGAAATTCAAGGTCATTCTTGACTAGGTGGTGAGTTCAAGGCCAGCCTGGTCTACTTGAGATCTCAAAACAAAAGACCCGATTTGGGAAATAAGATTTTGGAAAATGTTTGCTGAGTTCTTAGAAATGGAAGAAATAAAAATGTGGATTGTGTTCAATTCATTGGCCAAATCCATCTTATTGTTAAAAAAAAAAAAAAACTCAACAGCAGGATTTGTTGTGCCTCTTCATGTGACCCGAAGTTTTTCTTTTTTGAGAACCCACTAAGTGAAGGGTGGTGCTGTCTCAAAACCAAAGCAAATAAACAGAAAACCCAAAGCCTACAAAAGAGAGAGAGAGAGAGAGAGAGAGAGAGAGAGAGAGAGAGAGAGAAGAAAGGAAGGAAGAAAGAACAAACAAATGAAAGGAAGAACGAACGAAAGAAAGAGAGAGAGAAAGAAGAAAACCTCCTCGTATCAGTGGTGACTGGGAGGGCAGAAGCTATGACAAGTGACGTGGACATGGATGAACATTCCTTAGAGTTCCAGGCCAATCCTCAGGCTGTTCCGACCCCCAGGGTGGGGGCAATGCAGCCCAAAGCCAGGCTGCTGGCATTGATCCTCAGGGCGCTTGGGAAACCAGGCCCTTTCCCACCAGCAGAACTCAGCCACAAGAAGACTGAGTTGATCCTCTACAAATGGGAAGAATTTCCTCTTAAAAAACAAATCGTCCATGTCTGTGTCCACATTCCACCCTCCCTTCAAAAGGCATGCCTTCCCTGTCTTCTGGGGTCACTCTTCTCCCACCTCTGAAACTGAGATGCAACCCAGGGCCTCCCACATGCCAGGCAAGCGCTCCAACAGCAGGCTCTATCCCTAGACTATTCTATGCTTTTAGTTTGACATAGGATCTCTCTAGGTTGCCTAGGATAGCCTTGAACTGGCTCTGTGGCCCAGGCAGGTTCCAAGCTTGCTGTCCTCTTGACTGAGTCTCCCAAGTAGCTGGGGTCACAGATGCATCCCAGAGTCCACCCTAGGGTTTGTATCGTCCTTGTGTCTGGTAGTCATACAAAAGCTTCTGTTTTACTTTGTTTTATTTTATTTTATACAGGGTTTCATGTATCCCAACTTGGTTTCAAGTTCATGATGTAGTTGCGGATGACCTTGAATGTCTGGTCCTCTTGCCTCTACCTCCATCTCCAATTCCCTCCAGTGCTGGGGTTATAAGTATGTACACGCAGGGTTGGTCTTCATCTCTGTCTCTCTGTGTGCGTGTGTCTGTCTGTCTGTCTCTCTTTCTCTTTCTCGTTGTGTTTCTCTGTCTTTCTAGAAATTGTCTTTGATTGTGTAGATCAATTTGGCCTCAAATTTTGTGATACTCCTGCCTGGGATGACAGAAATGCATTCAGCTTCACCTGGAGGTCATTTGTGGCTGTGGTGTGGTATGTGTGTGTGGTGGGTGTAAGGGTAAAAGTAAAATGCTGCAGGTTCCCCAAGTGGCTGCAGTGCGCAGCAGGTCCCGAGACCATGCTGCAAGTCCCTGAAGTGGTGGCAGGCAGCAGGCAGCGGGTCCTGAGAGCAGCCAGTCCCAGGAAGGGATGGCGCAGTTCCCTGAGCGGCTGCAGTAGGCCATGAATCCCAGGCAGGGAGTTGCCTGATGGACGAGAGACTTTGATGGGGCAGCCAGTCCCATGAGGAGAGACAGACAGATGGACATGCCATGAGACCACACTGCAGGTCTCTGAAGGTGGCTGGTCCTGGTCAGGGAGCCACATGGTGGGAGAGAGACAGAGACATAGATAGGCACACCATGCAGAATGAGGTTGGATCTTTATTTAGTGGGTTATGGAGGAGAAAGGGGAGAAGGGGAGAAAAGCAGAGAGAGAGAGAGGCAGAGAGAGAGGGAGAGGGAGAGAGAGAGGGAGAAAAAGAGAGAGAGAGAGAAACAGAAGAGGAGTAAGGGGAGAAGGGAGAGACAGAAGCTTCCTCTTTAAGAGGCAAACCAAAAAGGAAGGGACTCAGGCTGGAAACTGAAGATCAGCTTGCCTCCACAGATAGGGGAGGAAGTGGGTGTGACTTGTCTCTTAAAGGGACAGGACAGACCATTACAGTGGTGGTAGGGGGAACAGAGGTTGACATCAGTGTCTTCCACTGTGATTCCTCACATTATCTTTATAGATGGTCAGGGTCTTTCACTAAACCATGAGCTCACAGTCAGCTAGAGTGGCTGGTTAGTGAGACCCTGAGCTCCTCCTGAGTCCACCCCTGTCACCATCCCCAGCTCTTGGGTTACAGACCTGCGCAACCACGCCACTTTTAGAATCATCCTTGTTGAATTATATCTTTATTATTTACTTATTTATTTATTTGTTTGTTTATTGAGACAGGGTTTCTCTGTGTAGCTCTGGTGACTAGCTCTGTAGACCAGGTTGACTTCAAACTCAGAGATCCACCCCACCTGAGTGCCAGAATTAAAGGCACCTGTCACCACACCTGCCTACTTATTTTGATTGTTGGTGTGTATGTCGGGGGCCATCACATTCATGGCTCAGTGTAGATGTCGGAGGATAACTGTGGGACCCACTCTTCTACCATGTGGTTCTTGGGTATCTGACTCACATCCTCAGGGTCAGCAGCAGCTGCCTTTACCAGCTGAACCATCTCTCTAGCCTCCATGGCTTTTCATGTGGATGTTAAGGAATCCAAACTCAGGTCTTCAGGTTTGCTTGGCAGGCAATTTACCTACTTAACCATTTCTCTAGGCTCGTTAGCCTGGAGAGGTTTATTTTTGTTGTTTATTTTTTTTTAGACAGGCCCCACTATGTAGCTCTTGCTAACCTGACCTGGCACTTGCTACTGCCTGCCTCTGCATTCCACATGCTGGAATTGAAGACATTCACCACTATGCCAGGCCTCCACCTGAAGGGTTTGTTTGTTTGTTTGTTTATTTATGTTTTTTGAAACAAGGTCTCTCTGTGTAGCCCTGGCTGCCCTGGAACTAGTACCAGGCTGGCCTCGAACTCACAGAGGTCTGCCTGCCTCTGCCTCCTGAGTGCTAAGATTAAAGGCATGAGCTACCACCGCCTGGCTCTTCCCTAAAGTTTTAAAGAGAGATGGCTGGTGGGACCGAAGAGATAGCAGAGCACTTGTTCCCTTACAAATGATGTAAGTTCAGTTCCTGGGTACAGGTTTTTGCCTGATGTCATTTTTGCTTGGCAGGCTACTATTAGCTGAACTGTAAAAGTACCCACTGATGGAGTGCCTCAAGGTTGGGACTTGGGTCCTTGGGGCAGAGGACCCTACCTCACAAGCTGTTGTGGTACATTGAACTGCCCACAGACCCTGTTCCCTCTCCTCCTCCTTTTGATCTTACTGCCCCACATCCAGGCCCCTGTCCCCCATTCCCACATTATAGCCTTTGGAGTCACAGGGAACACACAGTAACCAGGCCAATGGAACACCACCTATAGCAACGGCTGCTGTCAATGACCATGGGCTGTGGAGTCACAGGGAACACACAGTAACCAGGCCAATGGAACACCACCTATAGCAACGGCTGCTGTCAATGACCATGGGCTGTGGGATCTGTTGGATCCTCAGAACACTGCGGAATGGGTGTGTCTCCACATCTAGTTCACAGACAGGGACAGAGGGCTCAAGATCACTCAGTGGGAATCACCTCGATGTCCCCCTCCTGGTGACAAGCCACTCCCTGTCCTGGTTATCTTTGCTGAACAGGCCTCAAAGGGACTCCTTTCCCGTCACACCTACTGCTGTTACTGAGGTTCATGCCAGCCGCCCTCTGTCGCCTCTTACTTTCCCCAGTACTATGTCATCAACTGTCATGACCTTGACCCCTTCTCAATACAGTAACCCACAAATGATCTGATTTTAAATCCTTCTTAAAATCTCATTTATTTATCTATGGGGGTGTGTGGGTGGGGGGAGGCACACATAGCACGGCCCATACATGAGGGTCAGAGAATCGTTTGTGGGAGTCAGTTTCAAGGATTCTCAGCTGGTAGTTTTCTATTTCCCTCCCACCAGGTAGAGCCCAGGGATCAAATCCAGGGTGCTATGCTTAGTGGCAAGGGTCTGTACCTACTGAACCTTCTTGCCAGCCCTAATATCTGTTAACATAAACAATACATAAACACACGTATATTCTTTTACGCTCACGCCTGAAAGCGACCAGAAGGCACTGTCTTTAATCAGTACCGCTTGGCTAATTTCTGATTTAAAACTTAGTTATTTAATTAATCAAAATTTAGTTATTTAATTAATCAAATATGTATGTCAAAATTTTTTTAATGAGCCGGGCGGTGGTGGCGCACACCTTTAATCCCAGCATTCGGGAGGCAGAGGCAGGTGGATCTCTGTGAGTTCGAGGCCAGCCTGGTCTACAAAGGGAGTTCCAGGACAGGCTCCAAAGCTACAGAGAAACCCCATCTTGAAAAACAAAAACAAAACAAACAAACAAAAATTTTAATGTATTTACTTATTCTGGTGGGAGGGGGGTTGTGGCCCAACGTGTGTGAAAGTCAAGGGACTGGGTGCCGGGGTTGGTTGGCTCTCTCTTCCACACCCCCTGCCCACCACAGCTTCCCACACTTCCTGCCAACACCTGTGGGCATTCCATCAACACTACCTCAAGGATCACTTCGTGCTTTCCGTTGCCCACCCACCAGGGATGGTGCTGCCGACTGTGCTGGGGTCAAGCCTCTAGGATCCGCATCCGGGAATCCCACTTCAGGTCACTCACTCATGCACCTTAGGAGTTGGCCTTTGTCCATCATTCCAGGCCCATGGTGTTTGTTGCTGGTGGCTGTGGTCACATGCTCCAGCTTCTATGGAGGAAGCACACATCTTCTATCCTGCATTTTCCTTCCAACTTCACCTGCACTGGGGTGCTTATCAGAGCCAAGGTCACCCCCTCCTCATCTTAACCCTTCGTGGATTCCCCTTGAGCTTGTAAGCGTGGCCCAAGCCCTTTGTGGTCCTTGAGCCTCATGCTCGGTCCTGCTCAGTTTCCCAACGCTCAAGCATTCCTGCCCACCCCAGATCCTTTCCAACTGCCATTTCTTCTGCCCGCCTTGCTTTTCCTTCCCCTTCTGCCTGGTCAACTTCTCAACTGGGTCGATATGACTGGGGAAGACCTTTGACCTCCCTGGCCAGAGCCAATCCCCTTCAGAGTTGACTGCTCCATATCTGGGTCATCTGCTTCCTCCAGCTCTGTTGCCACCCCTGTGTGTGTCCCCCATAGTTACCTTTGAAAGAAACACTGAAGGGGGGGCACACAGGACGCAGGAGATGTCTGAAGCCCTTTTCCCAGGCTCTGCTTGGTTTCCGCTGAGGCATGTCCCTCAGTTGGCTGGCCAGGACTCAGTAGTTCTGATTTTACTGCTGAACATCCTGGGGCCAGCAAGAACAGCTCCTTTGAGGTCCCACCACAGCAGGGTCCTGCTCTGGGCCAACACCACATCCTTCACTAGTTGAGCCTCCACCTGCCTGTTGATTGAATACTGTGAGCTGTCCGCTGTGTCTCAAGATTCCAGGTTTTCTCAAAATTGAATTCTACCTGTATTAATATTATTACTGTTTATTTTTCTTTTTGGTTTTTCAAGGCAGGGTTTCTCTGTGTAGCCCTGGATGACTGTCCTGGAACTCATTTTGTAGACCAGGCTGACCTTGAATTCATGGAGCTCCACCTGCTTCTGCCTCTCGAGTGTTGACATTAAAGCTATGTGCCACATATCCAGCTTCTTATCGTTTTTATTTAAAGGACTTTAAACAATTTTTCTTATTTTTGAAAAGGAAACTTTTAAAAATAGGGAGAAATTTTTAATTATTTATTTTATGTGCATGGTGTTGTGTCTACATGCATGTCTGTGCACAAGTGTGTGTCTGGTGCCCATGGAGACCAGAAGAGGGTGTTAGAATCACCTGGAATTGAAGTTACAGCTGGTTGTGAGCTGGTCATGTGGGTGCTGGGAATTGAACCTAGGTCCTCTGGAAGAGCAGTAAGTGTTCTTAACCACTGAGCCCTCTCTCTTCTTTTTCTCCTTCCTTCCTTCCTTCCTTCCTTCCTTCCTTCCTTCCTTCCTTCCTTCCTTCCTTCCTTCCTTCCTTCTTTCCTTCCTTCTTTTTCTTCCTCCTCCTTTCTTTCTGTTTCTTTCATTTCTTTTTTCTTTTCTTTATTTCTCTTTCTTTTTGACACAGGATCTTGAGATGTAAGCCCAGGGTGGCCACAGACTCTCAGCAATCCTCCTGCCTTGACTTCCTGAGTGATGGATGGAACTATAATCATGTATCACCACACCTGCCGAGGAAAGTTAGGGCAGTGAGCACCAGCTGGCACTGGAGTCTGCATCTGGGCAGGGCCAGCCTGCTCGTGGGTCTGGTGGAGGGTCATACCCTCCAGGAAACCATCTCTTTAAACACTAAGTAAGTGCCCAGTGTTGGGGCAGGTCTCCTCGGGCCATCAGGGGTCCTCTCTGGGAGGAGCTGGGGCTATATGTGTGACTAAATGTCTGGGTGCATCTACCCCAGTGGGGGTTTGAGTGACTGTATACATGCCAGCACCCACTGTCACACTTCCTGTCTGGCCCCAGCTGGGGTCAGTCTGTGATAACCAGGTCAAGATCTGCTTTCTTTCACAGCTGGGGCTGCAGAGTGAGAAAAACCAAGGAGAGACTTCCATCCCTCCAGATACCCTGAAAGTCAGAAGGCCAGGGGGAGATCTGGCTGGTGACGGAGCCACCCAGGGAGGGACCTGGTTCTAAAATAGTCTTTTCAACTGCTTGGCAAATAGGGCATTTTATGGGGGACTCCCTCTAGCCTCTCTGGGCTTCCGTAAGGGACTCGAAGCCTTCCTAGGTCAGGTTCGTCCTCCAGCACCTGTGTGGTGGATGTGATTAATGGGCACCATCAGCTCTGTCTGCAGATGAAGAAGGGCACAGAGAGGCTGAGTCTGCCAGGGTCACACAGCTGGCAGGAGATTTGTGGCTGGCCCCTGGCCAGAAAACAGAAACGGGGAGAGACCTATAGAAGAAAGTCACTCTAGCCGGGTGGTGGTGGTGCACGCCTTTAATCCCAGCACTCGGGAGGCAGAGGCAGGCGGATCTCTGTGAGTTCGAGACCAGCCTGGTCTACAAGAGCTAGTTCCAGGACAGGCTCCAAAGCCACAGAGAAACCCTGTCTCGAAAAACCAAAAAAAGAGAAAGTCACTCTGGTTTTGTTTTTGGTTTCTCTGTAGCCCTGGCTGTCCTGGAACTCACTCTGTAGCCGAGGCTGGCCTTGAGCCCTCACTCTGCCTCCTGAGTGTGGGGATTTACAGGCATACACCACTATGCCTGACTTGTCATCCACATCTATGAGCCAAGAAGATCTGGAGTCCTCCTACCATCCCATGGACTGTTTCTGAAGCCTCGGGTCTACTCCCAGTTGGGCTACGGCTTGCTCAGGGTCACCCCGCGAACAAGAAATGAAAGGAGGTGGGTTGGTTTGCCCTAAACCACACCACCGTCCTCAGATCCTCTCATGACTTTTGAATAGAGAAACCTTATATTCAGAGACGTTGAATTGGTTGCCTAGGGGCACACAGTAAGGAGGTCAGGGGAGACAGAAGCACAAGCTCGAGCTCTCGTAGCCACTGGGGAAGGAGGTTTGAACCTAGCCCCACTCCCGCCCTGAGCCTGCAGCTCTTCCTCTTAGCCACCTCCTGTCTTCCAATCATTCTCCTCATCCTCCTGCCTCTGCGTCTCTGCCTTGAAGAACCATACACAGTGACGGTGGGGCACAGAAATCGCTTAGCTGCAGAGGAGAAACTGAGCTTGGGAGCAGATCCATCCACTGATTCCCTGGCCAGAGCCTTGTACCCCTTGATGCAGCGAGGCTGAGGGTCTCCTCTGCCTTTGGTCAGTAGTAAACCCTGTCCAAGAATCTCAGCACAATGGTTCTTGCTTCTTTGCTTTGTTTTTGTTTCTTGAAACAGGGTCTCTTTAGCTCATAGCAATCCTCCTGCTTCAGCTTCTGAAGTATGGAGATACTACAACTGTGTGTCATCATGTCCAGCTCTAATGTAGCTTCTTTTTCTTTTTTTAGTTCGAGGCAGCAACTCAAGTAGTTCAAGCTGGCTTCAAGGGAGCTGTTTTGTAGCTAAGGATGGCCTTGAACTCGGGCTCCTCCCGCTCCCACCTTCCTCATAGTGGGATTTCAGGTATGGTCATCCTGCTGGGTTTATGCAGTGCTGGGATGGAGCTGGGGACAAGGAGCATCCCAGGCAAGCACGCTCCTACTAGAGCAGCACTTCTAGCCCCGTAATGTAGTTTCTTTTGCTTTCCTTCGAGCTCCTGGAGGGTACATGTCTATTTCACAATCAGATATTAAAAGGCTGTAGGTCCCCAACACTGAGTCCACTGAGGATGCCCGACTGGGGTTCCCCAAGGCCAGGCTCCGTAGACTTTCAGCCTCTGTCCTTTCCAGTGAGGTCATCTGGTTAGCTAATTCCCTAGGGTTGAGTCCTGCACTCAGCTGGAAACTGCAGGAAGGTTCTGGAAACCAGAACTGTGTTCAAGTGGAAGGCTGACACAGGCACGGGGCAGAAAAGGAGACATGGGTGCCTGCCTCCCTCCTCTCTAAGCAGTTGGCTTTCTCTAAACGAAGACGGGGCATCATCTTCCAACAGAGCTGAAAGTCCTGGCAACTTTTGCATGCCACCAGCAGGGACCACGGCAGGGCTGCCGAGCTGACCATCTGTGGATGGCAGGGCTGAGAAGCACAGGCAGAGACTCTCCATGATTCCAAGGAGCTGATCCCAATGGACAGACAGCATCTGAGCAGGATGGGGATGCTGCTCAGGCCCCCCTTCCTGGCAGGGGGAGCCTCAAGGGTTGACTGTTGGTGGGATAGGGTGAAGGCAGTGTGAAGTGTGGGGACCCACAGCTGTGAGCCTGTTCCACCTTGTCTGGAGGATGTTGGATTCTAGCATCCAAACACCGAGGAGGAGTGCCTCCAGAGACCACCTCACACACCACAGCCGATGCAAAAGCATGAGGATTTTATTAATTCTGTCATGACAGGGTCCCTCAGCATTCGGGAAGCCGAGAGACTTCCAATAGCTGGCACAGGCTACTTTTAAAGGAGAAGGCCACAGAAGCAAGGGGGGTTGTGATTGGCTTATTCAAAAGGGCTATTACCAATAATTGGCTGGAGAGCTGTTGCCAGATCAGATGAGGTAAGAGGTCATTTTGACCCCGTTTCCCAGGGGACCGAATCAAAACATACGTATATGGGTAATTGTTCAGGAACTGAGTACATGCATGTGTAGCTGTTAGGTCCATGGTTCCCAGGGGAGGAGGGGAAGCACTATGGCACGGAGGCTGAGAGGATTCGGAGTTGTCAGAAATGGCTTCAGAATTGTCATAAAGTCTTACAAGGGCAGAGAGTTTGAGTTTATTTTTGCTCTCTCAAAGTTGTTGGTAACAGGCGTGGCTACAAACAAGACAGGATTTTTCTGTGTAGCTTTGGAGCCTGTCCTGCAACTCGCTCTGTAGACCAGACTGGCCTTGAACTCACAGAAATGCGCCAGCCTCTGCCTCCCAAGTATTGGGATTAAAGGCATGTGCCACCACCGCCCGGCAAGAGAAGATATTCTAAAGAGATATTCTCTTCCTCTCCCTTTGGCTATCAGACTACTAAAAGAGTGGATCCCAAGAAGCTAGAATTCCCCATCCCGGGAATCTCATGCTGGGAGAAGGAAAAGGCTGAAGTCTCTTGAGAACCAGGGAAGAACTTGTCCAACCATCCCCCCAAATTCACACAATTGTCAGGTCACTTTGCAGGAGAAACTAGAGCCAAGACAATGACAGTCTGTAATGGATGGGACCACACCTTGACCAGGAACTGCTTGGCTGCACTTGCCTCTTGCCCTCTTATGTAAGCCTAAACCTCATGCTGGGACCCTGAATACCGACTTCCTTCCTCGTGTGGCCACATTGAAGAAATCTCCTTTCTCTGCTTTTCACCATTAGCCTGTCTCCTTAAATGGCTTATTGAGGTGGTGGAACTTGCCTGGGTACTCAGCCTAACATCTCTAGTAACATCACTGGTCCACAATATTGCAGGACCATACATACCTGTGCTGGAGTCCTGGCTCAGCTTACCTTTGAACAATGCCCCCCCCCCCGATTTCTATAGGGGTGTCTCTTTGCCTTACCTTAGACCTCTCTGGCCCCCTGGCTGGCTGTGCTCTCTTGAACTCTGCTCCTTATAGGTGGATGGACACAGGGCAGTGTCTCCTAGGGAGCAGCCAGAATCCCAACGTGGGGGAAGAGGACGCCTGGCCATCACTGGGAACTATGCACTGGCAGCCCCGTGCTCACTCTGGGGAGGCTAGTGATGTTTGTTGGGCTAGCAGCTGAGCAGGCTATACCCTGCCCTGTCTGTCTTCCTCACCGACAGCAAGACTGGGCGTTAGACTGTTTGGAGATGATTAGGAGGGAGACAGAGGCAGAGGAATTACTCTCATGAGGAGGAGAAGCCCATCTCTCCTCTGTAAAGATGGTCACTTAGAGACGAGAAAGGTGTGGTTTTCACTCTGAACCATCACCCAAACCGGATGGATGGCCCTTGCATTTTACTGCTTCCCACTGCTTTATTGGACCCTCAAAACAAGGTTGCCTCCCTGTCCCTGGATAAATGGAAGAGGAGAAGAAATTTCTCCCAGGCTGAGAAATTTGCTCTGTGTCACCCAGCCTGCACCCATGGTGGCTGCCTAGTCCCTTCCTCCCTGCTGCTCCATTCTGCTGCTGGCCACGGCTTCTGTCCCCAACCTTGGTCCCCTCAGTTACGGTGGGAAATGAGAGGAGTCACAGGTCACAGGCGCAGGAGTCCAAGCATGGCAAGACGCTGTCGGTGGCTGAAGATATTATGAACAGGGGACTCAGAAAACATCTGTGATGATCACCTGTGTGTCCTTCACCCCCCTCTCCCAGCACTGAATTAAGCAGGCTGCCAAGGCCCAGGCTCTTTCGAGCACAGTGGGGGATGGAGGGTAATTATGTGTTGGCCACCATCTTCCATCTTACAGATGAGGGACCTGAGGATTATGGGGGGCGGGCAGCATGGGTGGGTGGACCGGCAGGTAACAGTCTCGCCCTCACATTCCCCCACCCCTTGAAGGTGCCCCCGGCCAACTGATCTCCATTCTCCTTTCATGAGATCATCCTGGGTGGTTCTGGGAGGGGCGGTGGTGCTAAGAAGTGGAGAGACTGGATCTGGTCAAGTTGACCTTTTCTCTCTCTTTTTAAGCTGTAGGTCCCAGAGGCTCCGAGCAAGAGAAGAGCAGGCGCAGGAGATGAACCCAGGCCTCCGAGCTCTTTTCCCTAGCCTTTGGTGCTCTGACCTACAAAGGACGGGAGTCCTGTGGAGAGCGGGCCGCAGGCATGGAGAATAAATGCCGAATGTGTGTGTGATCGGAATGGATGGGTAAATGCTGCTCCCTTCAGAGAAGCAAGGGACAGGGGCCGGTTTTTAAAAGATCAGACAAGGAAGGGCTTAGCCCCTTGGAGGCTCCCCTCTTAGCCTGAGAAATTGCTTCCCCAGGGAATTGGGTGCCACCTAGAGGACACTAGGGGCCCAGCAACCATGTCCCCTGAAGAGGGGGCCACCCCACAGCTCCTAAGCTTTCCCTACACCCTCCCTTTACCATGTTCCTGTCTTCTCTGTTTCCTTTCCTTTAGAAATACAGACAGGAGCTGGGTGGAGTGATGCATACTTTTAATCCCAATCCCAGAGGCAAGTTGATCTCTGGGAGTTTGAGGTCAGCCTGGTCCACACAGTGAGTTCCAGGACAGCCTGGTCTACGTAGCGAGTTCCAGGCCAACCCAGGTTACGTAGTGAGACCCTCTTACAAAAACAAACAAACAAACAAACGAACAAATAAACAAAACTGTAGACTAGGGTTGTGGATACAGTGTTTGCTGGGCAACCCAAAGCTGAGTTTAGATCCTCTGAACCTACTTTAAAAAAACAGGCATTGACCAAAGCACCTCCTGTTAACTCCATAGCTGTACGGAGCATAGATGCTAGGCCCTGGGAGGGCTTGCTGGCTGGTCAGGGTGGCTGAAAAGGTCTAGTTCCAGGTTCAGGGAAAGACCCTGCCTCCGGGGAATAAGGTGATGCCTAGTATTCTTCTCTGGCTTCTGCAAAAAGTCATATGTGCACAAGCACCATGGTACGCACACGTATGTCACATATTTGCACAAGTCTACACACGCAGATAGGAAATGGGGTGAATCAGGTCCTTATTCCACCCTCATGAGGTCCATGCGTGCCTACACATACATGTCCCCCTTCTGGAGGCTGAAGCAGGCTGTTTGGTGAGAGGGAGAGTCCCACCGACTGACATCCAAATGACTGCAGGAGAGACACAAATGCACAGACTAGCTGCCTGTCGATGGGAGACGGCTTCAACGTTCCAAAAGCACGTAACATTAAAAATAAATAAGGTGAAAAAAATAAAATAAATAAGTAAGGTGGGACTAGCTCGGGACAGTACACTTGCCTAGCACGTCTAAGGCTCAATTTCCACCCCCAACTCTGGGTGTGTGTTAGGGCGGCCACTCATTTTAAGGCCCAGTAGTGACAATATCTATAATTACAGCACCTGGGAGGATGAAGCTGGGCAATTAATTAGAGCTCCAGGATAGCCCGAGCTACATAAAAAACTATCTCAAGAAGTTTTACATGTTTTACATTTTTAGTTAGTTAGTATGGGGGGGTTGGAGAGATGGCTCAGCAGTAAAGAGTACTAACTGCTTTTATGGAGGAAGCAGATCTGATTGCTAGCACCTACAAGGTGGCTCACGACTGTCTATAACTCCCGTTCCAGGGGATTCCATGCCCCCTTCTGACCTCTGAGGGTACCAGGTATGCATGTGGTATGCAGACATACATGTGCGCAAATCACTCATACACAAGATAAAAGTAAATAAACCTATTTATTTAGTGTGCGTGCATGTTGGGGGCGATGCTGCGAGAACAGCTCTCAGGAGTCAGTTCTCTCCTACCATGTACATTCAGGGACTAGAACTCAGGTCTCCAGGCTTGGCAGCAAGCACCTTTACCCACTGAGCCATTTCGATGGTCCCGTAAGTAAATAAAATTTGTGAATGGATTTATTACAGGGAAAAATAAAGACAATACCTCCTTCAGAATGAAACTACAATGAAATGAAAATCTGTGCTCATGAACCCCGCTTTGAAACTGGATGTTCTCTCTGAGTGCTTAGTCTGTAGAGTAGGTACCAGCAGCCTTAACTCCAGATGCATAAACCAAAACAAGGCTTGTCCGTGGTGGCTGTAATTGCAGCCTGTGGATCCCTTCCCTCGGAGAACAGTCAATCATTTCGTCCTCTCTGTTTGTCAAATACTCCCATTCACCAAGACCAGGCTTTGAGGCTCAAGCCTCCTCCATCTCTGCTGTTTGTCCTCTGCATGCCTAAGCATAAGATTCAAGCTTCTCTTGGCCCATCATTGATGCATGCAGGGAACGGGGCCTTCAGAGCCTCCACGCAGCTGGGCTGCTCATACCTACTCTGCTGTGTGAAGGAGAAACTGGCCTCACCCCAGGGACACTCCTCACGGTGTTTAAAAACTGATGTGCCAAAAAACCAAATACACATGCAGGAAGAGATGACTGGGGTTTGTTGAGGCAGGGCGCTGAGACAGGGGAATGTCTTTGAATCCCGTGGAGAGTAGACTCCCCAGGCCTGCATAAGCATCACCAGCAGTGAGAAACCAGGGGACCCATCACCCACAAGGGCTTCTGGGAAAGATTGGAAGGCTGATAGAAGGGTGTGCAGGGCAGGACAGGGGGTCCAGAGGGCCTCTACAGCCATTTTTGAGGAGTGCGATCTTGATTCCTCTGCAAAGGAAGTGGCATTGATTTACATTTTTAAAGTGCTCTGGCAGGCTGGGGAGGATCAGAGGGCCAAGAGTGGAAGCAGATGGGTCCTTATCTCTCCTTCCCCACTTTCTGGGCCAGCCTAGGTCTTATCTTGCTTTCTAGAGAGCTCCTTGAGGCCAGGGAGGATGCCTGTCTCAAAGGTTGCAGAGCCCAGGCCAAGCCTGACCATGGACACGGGGTGTTGTGTCTCCAGGCCCAGCCTCAGTCCCAAGAGAAAGTCTGGGACACATTCTGCTCTCTCTCCTTGCCTCCCACCTCCCTTGCCCCGCCTCACTCCCTGGCCCCAGCACCAGGGAATGTTTGACAGAGGCACGTGTTCTCCAAACACAACTTGACGCATGATTTCAGGAGAAACACGCAAACAGACTTCTGCCGGGCATCCATCAGGGGAGACACAGGCTCTGTAAACAAAGGCACAGTCCGTCTCCTGCTCTTCCATGCAGACATTTTCCTTGTGAACCTGGCAGCCCCCAGTCCCAGCCTGACCATGTAGGACCACAGCTCCTCAGTAGAACTTCCAGGATACATGGCCCTTGCTCACATATACGAAAACAGATTCAAGCTGCGTTTGATTGTGCCTACCTATACTCCCAATTTTGGGGAGGCTGAAACAGGAGGATTGCTGCAAGTTTGAGGACAGCTTAGACTACATCATGAATTCCAGGATAGCCCAAGTTACAGAGGGAGACCCTGGAGAAACACACACACACACACACACACACACACACACACACACAGAGAGAGAGAGAGAGAGAGAGAGAAAGAGAGAGAGAGAGAGAGAGAGAGAGCACAGAAGCTCAGAGAGACATTGAGTTGATCGTCTAAGATCCCACAACATAACCCAAGATACCAATCAAGCTATTGTGGCCAGCAGACTACATTCTAACACTGCACTGCTCAACTAATAAAAATAGCACCGTCTTAAGTGAGACATGGAGGTACACTTGGTACTTGGGAGATCGAGCCTGGGAGAATATGAGTTCAAGCCAACCAGGAAGACATAGAGAACCCTTGTTTCAAAAAATAACAAGTGACTAGAGAGATGGCTCAGCAGGGAAGAATATTTGCTCTGAAATCAGGAGGACCAGAGTTCAGATCCTGGCATCCTTGTAATAAGCCAGGCATTGAGCATGCGTCAGTGTGCAGTTGTGTACACCCACATACATACACACAAATAAGAGAGAGAGAGAATAGGCCAAGGCATGGTATTACAAGCCTTTAATCCCAGTACTCAGGAGACAGAGGTAGACTGATCTCTGTAAACTTAAGGCCAGCCTGGCCTACATAGTGAGTTCCAGGCCAGCCAGGGCTACATAGTGAGATCCTTTCTCAAACAACAATGGCAAAGTAAAAGAGTAAATCTTGAAAAATGGAAGTTAACATGTAACAGCAACGAACATATAAAAGTCACACACAAAAGATGGTAAGCAGCACACGTTTTGTCCTAAGTGTTTTTGCTAAGTAGACATCATCTGTGTTTGTTTGTTTTTTGGGTTTTTCGAGACAGGGTTTCTCTGTGGTTTTGGAGCCTGTCCTGGAACTAGCTCTGTAGACCAGGCTGGTCTCGAACTCACAGAGATTCGCCTGCCTCTGCCTCCCGAGTGCTGGGATTAAAGGCGTGAGCCACCTCCGCCCGGCTAGACATCATCTGTGAAGAAAGGTTTTCATTCTCCCATTTTTAGGTGGGAAACGTCACACACAGGGAGTTAAGACCAGGCAGTTGTCTAAGTCCTGCTAGGATGTAAGGAAGGTAGCACTTGAAGGGCAGGGGAAGCGCAGGGAGACCCCGGTTCTGTTTTCTGCATAAGTACCCCCTCCGCCAGCATCCTGTAGGCTGGTCCCTACTCCTAACTTCTACCTCCAAGGCTCCAAGGCTCAGGGAAGGCAGCCGCCCGGGCATGCTCTGTGCAAGGTGAGGAGGCTTGGAGCTTGCATTGTGGGGACAAAGCCTCTTCCTGGCTGTGTGGGCTGCGTCAGTTCATAGCTGCCTCAGTTTCCCCATGGGCTCAGTGGAGTGACTGTTACAGCCCTGCCCTCTGCACAGCACCTTCTGTGACTCCTAGTGGTGGGGGTAGAGGTTGGGGCAGGATTCCTATGCCCAGAGTCAGTGGAATGTCACGCAGCTTGGTTCTGGGTTTAAAGCCCTAGGGGTGATGCCGGGCCTGGCCTCCTCCATGGGGAGACCCCCCACCTCGGGCTCCAGCCCAAATTGCCAGACACGGGTTTGAGAAGACCACCCCCCCTCCAGGCAGGGTGACCAGGAGCCAGCCGGCTGGCCATTTGTCCACAGATGGGTGTGCAGATAACAGGCGTCTGGAGATAAGGCAAGGGGAAGAGAGCCAGGCCATGCTAGCCCAGCAGAAGCCCTAGCTGGAGTAGTCCAGGCGCCTGCAGAGTGCTGCCTCCCAGCCCTGGGGCCAGCCAGCAGCTCCCCCTGCCACACTTCCACTGGGCCTGCTGGCCTTCCCTCTCCCGCACTTCCTGCCTTTGCCAAACTGAATAAAACCAGCAAACTTATGCGGATTTGTGAGAGGCTTACAGAGAGTCCTGGGCTAGTCCTAGAGTTGGCTTGGCAACCAGCCTATGACGTCCCTGCCCCGAGTCCAGCCTCAGGATGTTCAGCTGCACGGTGAAACAGAGACTCTTACTGTCCTCCTCCTTGCTGATGAAAAATCCAAAGGAGGAAACATTAGGTCACAGCTAGAAACCAGCGTCTCTGGGATCCCAATTCAGGCAGTCTGGCCTCGGGGGTGGCCTTTCTACTGTTTCAAATGTCACCTATGATATTACTATACAAAGAAAGAAAAAACAGCTGAACCTATTTGGTTTATTTTTTCTTTGTTTTGCTTTGGAGATAGTGTCTCTCAGGATCCACACTGGCCTCAAACTTACTAAGTAGGCAGGATAACCTTGAACTTCTGCTCTTCTTCCCTGTACCTACAGAGTGCCGGGACTACAGGTCTGTACCCCACACTAGGTCATGCTGTGTGTGCTAGGGACTGAACCTAAGATCTCTTGCAAATGTTCTACCAACTGAGCTGCTTCCCCAGCCCCCATACATTTCCATGTATGTTTACTCCATATTTGGGAACATAGACGACCATATGGTACACAACCACACTTCAGTCCATGTCAGATCACAGATAGGAGATTACGTCTTCTGGAAATTACGTCTTCTGGTGACGCGGCTGTCGTGTAAGGTCAGGCCTCTGCCTGCGGAGTAAGGAGATTGATTGCTCCTTGACGCACTTCTCAAGAGGCTCCCTGTCAGGAGACATAATTGTAGTGACAGCACTGGGTAGCAGAGCTGAGCTGCTCTTTCATGCCTTTGCTGTGAGACCCGAAAATGTCCCCAGGTATGGTCAAATAGTAAAAGCAGCCATTGCTCTGCAGGAGACTGCGGGGAAGGGTTTCCCTGGCTTAGGTCTGCGCACGCTTGACTTGTTGAAATCGGAGCAGCCGTTGATAAAGACGGAAAGAGAAGGGTCCAAGTGATGGATGGATGGGTTGGGGAAGGACAGAAAAGATGAATGGTCACTGACGGAAGGAACCAGATGAAAAAGTAGAGCCTGAGCTGGGTGGGTGGCAACTCCTTTATCCCAGCACTCAAGGGGCAGAGACAAGTGAATCGCTTTGAATTTGGGACCAGCCTGGATTCCCTAGTGAGTTCCAGGCAAGTCAGGGCTACATAGTGACACCCTGTCTCAAAACTACAGCAGAAGCAGAGGCTGAGCTGGGTGTGGTGGTACTCACTGGTCAGCCAACACTCTGGGAGTAGAAGCAGGAGGATCAGAAATTCAAGGTTAGGCCAGGCGCTGCGGTACACACCTTTAATCCCAGCACTCGGGAGGCAGAGGCAGGAGGATCTCTGAGTTCAATGCCAGGATGGTCTACCGAGTGAGTTCCAGGACTACATGAGGCTACACAGAGAAACCCGATCTCCAAATAAAATTAAAAGAAAGACAAAGGAATTTAAAGTTGTCCTCAGATAACAGAGAGTTTGAGACCAACCTGGGATACATAAGACCCTGTGTAAAAGATAATAAAGCATTGGGAAGAAAAACATCAGAGCCTAGAGAATATGGGAATGCGCCGAGACCATTAGTCAAACTCTCTCCTCTCTCCCTGCTTTGCAGGAAAGGAGAGAGGCCTGCAGAGGACAGGGCTTGTCTGAGCTCATAAACACACCATTGCAAGGCAAGATGGAAGGCTCAGGACACTGGCTCCAGCCCAAGGCTCTGGACCCAGGAATGTGAAGAAGTAAGGCAGGGGCCAGCCTTCCTGGGAAACCTTTTTTGCTCTTACAGATGACTTTTGGGGCTTGAGAGCAGTTTGCCAACCCTTAGATGAAGTTTGGAACATTCTGGAGACAAGGGATCCCCAGGTGACTTGGTCCAGGGAACACTCAGTATGGTATGTCTGCATGCACCCTGTATTGAGGACCAGGGGGACCAGTCTATTGGGTCACTCAGCACGGAAAGGCTGACAGAGACAGAGATAGGGCACTGAGCTGCGAAATGGAGGCACCAGGGTTGATGAGAATGAGGTACCCCAACAGCAGAGCAGAGTGGCCATGACTTGGGTGAGGAGAGCCATCCCCCAAGATGGCCATCGTGAGGATGACAATGCTCCTCCACAGAAGGCTGACTATGTGCCTAAGATCCCACAGTGTGTCCGCAGAGGAGAGGTCTCAAAGCTGCTGCTTGCCTAACCATGACCCCCCCTCAAGCAGTGGCTCACAGAACAACCATTAACCACAACGTGCTGGCAGCTTTTACCCTTCGTTTTTAATTTTTGTGTTTTTGACAGCTTCATATAGTTATATAATTGATTTTTGGTAATTTTCACTCCCCTTCTCCTCTCTCGCTCCCTCCCTCTCCCAAGAGAATCCTCACCAAATGCCCCTCTTTTTTTATTTTTGCTCCTGCACAGGTGGGAATTACAGGAGCGCGGGTGATTAGCAGTGCCTGGTGCTGAAGAAAATGCCAACCTGCACCCTGCTGATTGCCAAGAGTCCCTCAGGGAGGGTGTGGTCTCATGAGAGCCTCCCTACCCATGATGCAAAGTGGGTAAATGGATGGGGCTAGTCTTGTGCAGTTAACCAGAGCTGTGGCGAGTTCATGGGTACCATGGCCAGGTCATGTTCGGAGCACATCTTGGTGTAACACATCTTTCTCACCCCCCCCCCTTTGTCATGTTATTTGAGCCTTGGTGGGAATGATATAGATGTCTCACAGCCAAGTAGTTCACTATTCCTTAGTCTCAGCTCTTACCAACTGTAATTTCTGTACTAATCGCTGCTCAATCTATTAAGACGCGTCCCTGGTGAAGGCTGAGCACAGAACTGACCTCCAACAGTGACCTGTAGCTGGGGGTGGCACAATTCTTCACAAGTGGCTGTAGACAGGATGAGCAAACAAAGCCCAGCATGTGCCTACGGTGGACCATTATCCAGACTCCCAGATGGAGGGAGTGTGCACACGTGCTGGTACGTGGATAACATGCTAAGTGAACCAGCTAGCTACCAGAAGACAAATACATGTAAGCCCACTCCATGCAATATCTGGTTCATTCAAACTCCTAGAAATATGAGGTGGGCAGCTGGGGTCAGCAGAAGCTGTTTGTAATGGGCGATGACTTTTGTTTTTATAGGAATTCTGAAGATTAATGTTATTTTTTTTGGTGTGTGTGTGAGAGACAAGATTGCATGTAGTCCAGGCTGGCCTTAAACTCATATAGCTGAGGATGTCTTTGAACTTCCTGATCCTCATTCCAAGAGCTGGGATAATGGGTGGCTTGTGAGTATACATAATACCATTAAATTGCATTAAAATTATTACATTGACCAGTTTTATGCTATGTGTATTTTATTGCATTCTTTTTGTTTTGTTTTTTGTTTTTTTGAGATAGGGTTTCTCTGTAGCTTTGGAGCCTGTCCTGGAACTCGCTCTGTAGACCAGGCTGGCCTTGAACTCACAGAGATCTGCCAGCCTCTGTTTATGCCTCTGCCTCTGGAGTACTGGGATTAAAGGCGTGCGCCACCACTGCCTGACTTTTGTAGCATTCTTTAAAAAGATGAGGAAGAGCTGGATGGTGGTGGCAGATGCCTTTAATCCTAGCACTCAGGAGGCAGAGGTTGGTGGATCTAGAGAGAGAGAGAGAGAGAGAGAGAGAGAGAGAGAGAGAGAGAGCTGAAGAAGAGCATGAGGTGAAGCTGAGCCTCTGAGCCACACCCCACACAACCCTCCATGACTGGAAGTGGGATTCAGAACTGGTGGATAGGGCAGCCTGTGGATCTGGGGACGGACTGACTCAGCAGCCCAGGGGGATGGGTTCTACTCTGGGAAAGTTTGCCTAGAGCTATCTTCCTGTGCACTGCAGGTCCACCGCCCTGTCTTCTGGGGTCTGGTGTATGAGATTCGCTGGGGCACAGGTTAGGAAGAAGGTGGCAAGAGCAGATGCTGGGAGCTGCCTACACCTCTGTGGTTCTGGCCCTAGCAGTGTTGAGAGGGGCTCAACCCTGAAGTCAAAGGGTATGCCTTTGACTTCTCACGTATGCCTTCAAATCTCCAGACATCTCTTCTCCTAAGGAGACTTCCTCCTTTCAAACTGTGACAAATCGTGACAGAGGTGTCTTTCAGCAACTGTCATGGGAACTCCTACAGCTCTCTTCTCCCATCAGAAGAACCCAGAACAAGCTACCCTGTGTGGCCAGGTAGTCGAGACACGCAGTAATTGAAAAAGATGGAGGGAACTAGGAAGACAGGCAATTTATTTATTTATGTTTATTGTGGTAAAATGCACAGAACCGGACATGTACCGTTCCACCACAAGAACGTGAGGGCGTCTGGGAGTGTGGCTCTCACTCACAGTGCCCAGCAGCCATCACCATCATCTTCTTCAGGATGTGCCCACCATCTCAAATGGAATCTGTAGGCACACTGCTTCGGGTATAGACACACACACATAGATACATACAGTGTGTGGACACAAACACACATGGACACATCATATACACTACCACACAGACGTGTGTATACACACAAACACACAAATGCACACAGATACAAACACTAATAGACACATGATATACATCGATGAACACAAACACAGACACATTTACATATAGTCACACAGAAACACATACATATATACCATACATACAGACACATGTGAATGCAGACATACACACATAAACACATAGATACATATATGCACACAGACATGCAAAGAGATACACACATACACAGGGAGACACACACAACATGCACAAACATACTTGCAAATACACACTTGCACACACACACGTGTGCCTCAACCTCTACAGGTGGAGATTATCTCTGGAAAGACTTGAGAAATCACACATTCTGTCAAGGCTGGTGGACATGAACAGATGTCGGGAGACTTCAAGTTTTATATTTGAGTGTGTTTTGTTGATGTTTCCCTCACAGGCAGTTCCAGTCCTTCACTTCTGACTGAACTTAGATGGCGGGTGCTCTCCTTTCCTTTCCAGATGGATACAGGACTGCGGCTGCCATTTGCACCTTCCCCAGGGACAGTTTCTGGTCATGCTTGGTGTGGTGACAGATGACAGGCTGTGTGAAGGCAGTATGGTCTCTGGCCCTTCCTGTCAGTGCAGGCTCATCTTCATCCACATGGGAATGCCACCGTGGCACAGCCTTGCCTCCGCATCTACAATGTAAATAAAGTCTCAGGGATCCCCTTCTGGAGGCCAGGCCTCCCCAGAGCAGGAAGAGAGATGCTGGGAAGCCGGGCGGTGGTGGCGCACGCCTTTAATCCCAGCACTTGGGAGGCAGAGGCAGGTGGATCTCTGTGAGTTCGAGACCAGCCTGGTCTACAAGAGCTAGTTCCAGGGCAGGCTCCAAAACCACAGAGAAACCCTGTCTCGAAAAACCAAAAAAAAAAAAAAAAAAAAAGAGAGAAATGCTGGGAGATTGAGGATCCATCTACACTGAATACCTGCACAGGAGAAGTGGAGTTGGGACTAGAAAGATGTTTCCTATCACCTTCTGCTCAGGACAGTCACAGCCTGCTCTGAGCAGTCCCAGGAGTCCTTAGAAATCACAGGGCATGCTGGGAGGTGGTGGCACACACCTTTAATTCCAGGATTTGAGAGGCAGAGGCAGGCAGATCTCTGTGAGTTTGAGGCCAGCCTGGTCTACAAGAGCTAGTTCCAGCACAGGCTCCAAAGCTACAGAGAAACCCTGTCTTGAAAAAAAGAGAAAAAGGGGGGAAAAAAAAAGGAAAAAAAGAAATCCCAGGGCATAGCAGTTGCTTGTCCTCACTGAATTTTTCCTCTTACATATTTAAGCATGTGACACATTAAAATAGACTCATAATTTGAATGCTGACACATTTAAATATGTTAATTCAGACGTACCAAATATTTAAAGATATTGCTATATTTAAATATTTATGTATTTAAATATATTGATAGCTATTAAAATGGTAAATGTCCACTTTGTACCATGTAAAATTGATGCAATTCCCTTACTTAAGGAAGTAAGACCCACCAAACAGGACACAATGAGTCTGGGATGTCTGATACCTCAAGAAGGTTGTACTAGGTAGTGGGAAGCCTGGCGTTTGGGTGTAGGTACATTTTCATAAAAACTTCAGTCTCTCTCAACATGCGAAGTTCTCACAGAAGTGTTAGCTGCCGTAATACTCACAAAGTGCCAAGGTTAAAGGCATGTGCTACCACACTGAGCTTCTTATTTTTGTATTCTGCAAAAAGAGACCATGTCTTAAAAAGCAAAAAACAAGCCAGGCGGTGGTGGCGCACACCTTTAATCCTAGCACTCGGGAGGCAGAGGCGGGCGGATCTCTATGAGTTCGAGGTCAGCCTGGTCTACAAGAGCTAGTTCCAGGACAGGCTTTAAAGCTACAAAGAAACCCTGTCTTTTTTTTTTTTTTTTTCCGAGACAGGGTTTCTCTGTGGCTTTGGTTCCTGTCCTGGAACTAGCTCTGTAGACCAGGCTGGTCTTGAACTCACAGAGATCCGCCTGCCTCTGCCTCCCGAGTGCTGGGATTAAAGGCGTGCGCCACCATCACCCGGCCAAGAAACCCTGTCTTGAAAAAGCAAAAAACGGGACCAGGTGAAAAGATGACTCCTTGGTTAAGAGCACTCTATGCTCTTCCAGACTACCTAGACTACCTGAGTTCAGTTCCTCGAACCCAGGTGTGTGGCTTACAACCTCCTGTAAACTCCAGTTTACAGTGCCAGTTGCTGTCTTCTGGCCCCTGCAGGTACTGTATTCACATGAGGAAACACACACACACACGCACATACACACACACACACACACACACACACGCACACACACACACACACACACACACACACACACTTAAAAATAAAATCTTTAAAAATAAATAAAGGAGTGTAAAAATTTCCTTGCAGAACACAGTACCCTGAAGGCACACAATGAAAAGTTTAGAAAAACAAAAATAAATATAAATAAATGAACTTAACAAGGTGATCTAACACTTTTCCAGAATAAGATTTATGTTCTTTCTCTGTGTTTAGTGGAGCAAAGATAACTTTTTACATTTTAAGATTTATACTAAAATATTTACACAATAAAAAAACAAAAAACAAAACCCAGGGATGGAGAGATGGCTCAGTGGTTAAGAGGTCTTGCTGCTCTTGCAGAAGACCTGGGTTCAATTCCTAGAACCCACACGGTAGCTCACAACTGTCTGTAACTCCAGTTCCAGGGGATCTGACACCCTCACATAGACATACACGCAAGCAAAACACCAACGTATGTAAAATAAGAATAAATAAATCATTTTAAAAAATTAAACCAAACCCATATATTTCAGGAACAAGCAGCCTGTCTGATCATGTTTCTGCCTGGAGTTTACTGGGTTTTCGGCATCCTTGATGTATTTACATGATCCCAGTTGTCATCCTAGGAGTCTTCAGTGTCACAGTGGGGGTGGCAGGGGGGTCATCTAGAAGAGTCTGTGGCCCTTAGAGGTCAGGGCTCCACAAAACGCCCTGAGAGCTTAGACTCACTCAGGAGGCCACTGGGGGCCCTTAGAAACTCCACTCCTCCCCAGCCCCCCTGTGACACAGCCTAGAAAAATCCAGACTGACCAGTGAACAGCTCATCCACAGTCACCCCCTCTGGCAGTGTAGAACTCCACCCCACGACTCACCTAGACTTCAGGGGTCATGGTGGAGACATAGGACTGACGTCACATCCCGAGCAAAGGGTGTTGAGGCAGAGCAGCCTCTTCTCCATGGGCCAGGAGTGACTTTGCACCATCTTATGTGCCCCCGGAGACCCCTCAGAGCCCCGACTACTCTAGTAATATGATCTCCCTCCAAGGCCCTCGCTGGAACTTTCATCAGAGTCCATCGGAATGCCACTTCAGTTCCACATGCCTGGGGGAGCCAGGTGACTCTCCCAGCTCTAGGGTCCCAAGAAAGATTGCAGAGTCTCCTGGGCTGGCAGAGGCCACCGATGTTACCCAGGCTAGCAGCCTGAGACCTTCCAACCTACCCTTTCTCATTGTCATTCACTCTGGCTGCCTGCCTCCTGCTTTCCCCACAGGGACCCAGTACAGGTCGGCGGGAGTGCAGGGACCTTGCTGTCTGTGGCTCATCACCTTTGGCCTCCGTGAATTCCACACCCCGACAACTGCCCAGCTCACCTCCAGCTACATCTGCAAGTTCCACATCCCAACGACTGCCCAGCTGACCTGCTCACCTGAATCCCAGCTACATGCTCAAAAGATTCACCCTTGTGAAGCTTCCGGTACAGCCCAGGTGTGGTGGCGCATACCTTAATCTCAGCACTCAGGAGGTAGAGGCAGGCGGGTCACTGTGAGTTTGAGGAACAGAGTGAGTTCCAGGCTTCATTGCTACTGAGGAACCCCTTTTCAGAAAACAAGCAAGCAAACAAGATGCTCTTGGCTATGTTATTTGAAACTGCAATTCCTTTCTACCCCCTCCCCCCGTGCTAGGTTGAACTCCATTTTATGGTTCTCAGTCCTGTGTATGCCTTTGCCTTGCTGTCTTTGGTCCTGTCACCTTCCCTCTTCCCTCTTCCACTTCCTCTTCAGTAGGGAAGTGACTGCTTGCTGGCCATGGTGACTCCATGTTTGACACGGAGCAAATCTGTCCTGACAGCTGTAGGATTCGTCATCATTTCATCAGGGTGAGGGTTCCCCGCCCAGGAGCGCTGAGAAATGAGGAAACAGAGCCTCCGAGAGCCTTTGAAACAGAGCTGCATGACGACTCCACTTTCGTAATCCAGCAGCTTCCTTCCTCTCATTCCTCACTCCCCACCTCACAGAATCCTTCCAGGTTCCCTCAAGGACAGCCCCCTGCCACACTTTCCTCCTTCCTCCCACCCCTGCATCTGCTGGCCTTCGATCTCTCGCTTGGAGAGCACCTGGAGTGGTTTCCTTTCTACACAGTACACAGTCCCCTCTTTAAGTGGCTCATTGACTTCCCACTGCTCTGGAATAAAGGTTGACATCACAGCCTGAGGTTTGAAGCCTGTTGGAACACCCTCCCCTCCTACAAGGCCCCTCTCACCTCCAGAGTGTCTGCTGTACAGAATCTCTCTCTGTGTCTCTGAATGGAAAAACCCTATCACACATAGCTGCTCATTGCACAGCCTGCTCCCATTGCCTGGAATGTTTGTCCTGCTGCTGTGCCCCTTAGAGATCAAGTTCAACTTTCCTCGTGGAACTTTCTCTGGCCAGGAACTTGCACGTAGAGCAGACTGGCCTCGAACTCACAGAACTCTGTTTGCGTCTACCTCCTAACTGCTGTGAAATCAAGGCACGTGAGCCACCACAGGCCAGTTGTCTCTCTTGCTGTTTGTTTGTGTGGTGGTCTGATGCTCTGCCAAGCTGAAAGCCCCAGCCAGTCCTGTGTGGGTACTAGATGCTCATAAGAAATTGTCTTCAGGGTGCTGGTGGCACACATCTTTAATCCCAGCACTTGCGAGGCAGAGGCAGGCAGATCTCTGTGAGTTCGAGGCCAGACTGGTCTACAAGAGCTAGTTCCGGGACAGGCTCCAAAGCTATAGAGAAACCCTGTCTCAAAAAAACAGAAAACAAACAAACAAAAAACCCACAAAAAAAGCATTCTTATGGGGCTGGAGAGATGGCTCAGAGGTTAAGAGCCAACTCTTAACTGATTGCTCTTCCAGAGGTCCTGAGTTCAATTCCCAGCAACCATGTGGTGGCTCATAACTATCTATAACAAGATTTAGTGCCCTCTTCTGATGTGTGGGCATACATGCCAGAATACTGTCTACATAATAAATAAATAAATCTTAAAAAATTGTTTTCAGGGCTCATAAAATGACCCAGAGGATAAAGACACACGCCATCAGCCTGACCACCTGAGTTTGGTCCCTTGGAATAATGTGGTAGAAGGGAGAGACTGAGAATTGTGTCTTATAAATGTCTCTTAGAAGTTGTCTTCTGAGCTTGGCATGCACACTGAGGTATACCTGTGCATGTGAGTGTGCACTCATACACACACATGCACACGCCCAGAGGCAAGTAAAATTGCAACCAGCACGTAAGGAAACAAACACAGGCACTCACTGCATCTCCTCGGCTCCCCGCCACACTTCCTGTCTGCCTTCTCTCCCGCTGCTGGGTGTCTCTCTGGGACCCGACTTCAGGCCTTGTGCCCAAATCATACCAGTTGGTTCTGGGATAGCCCTTGGTGACAGGGAAAGGTGGGGGAGTCTGCAGGCTGGTGTCTTCTTTGTGGGCCTTTGGGGACCAGCTGCCAATGGGCAAGTTGGCTACGTTAAGTTTGGCTAAAGTATGGCACACCTACTGCAAAATCTTCAGAATGCTTGGCAAATTCACCAGGCCCAGGCTAGCTTGGCTTAGAATCTCCCAAGAAGGAGTTCTTGACCCTACGAGGTGTCAAGCCCAAGCAGCAGTATGCCCCCCCCCCCCCCCCCCCCGCATTCCCAGCAAGTGTTGGCCACTTCCAGGCCCTGAAGTACATAGGTGGTGCCCTCCTAGGGACTTCCATTTTCTTATTACTGATGGGGACTTAACAGGTTATTTCTTCTGTCTCATGTTTATTTGATTTCTTTTTTTTTCCAAAATAGGGTTTCTCTGTATAGTCCTGGCTGTCCTGGAACTTGCTCTGTAGACCAGGCTGGCCTCGAACTCAGAGATCCGCCTGTCTCTGCCTCCCAAGTGCTCAGATGGTATGTGCTCCATCACCTGGCTTGCTTATTTGTTTTTATTGTTTATTTTCATTTCGCTCAGGCTTGCCTCAAACTGACTATATAGACAAGGATGGCCTTGAACTTCTGATCCGACTGCCTCTAACTCACGAGTGCTGGGATTAAAAATGTGCACCAACATACTGGGCCAGTCCATGCATGCTTGACGATATTTTCAATATGCCGAGAATCTATCAGGAAGTAACTCTGTGAGCTGAGCGCATCTGCATTTGATTCTTCCTGCCTTCTAAGTGGGAACGAACGAAAAGCAAAGCTATATGGTCACGGTAGGGTTCCTGTGGGAGACTTTACCAGGACGGCTCCTTCTCAACCCTCTCGAATGCACACATATGTGCACACACATGCACATACTCAGTGGGTCTTTGGCGTTGTTGATGGTGTGAGTCTTAGCTCCTTCCAGAATAGGGTGTAGATCCTTGTTACCCCGGACCCCTTGCAGCTCGGGGCTGGCCTCAGCTAGGAATTCACAGCTTTCTTTCCTGATGAGCCCTGAAGAGAGCTTGGGCCCCAGGACCAGCCCCATCCACACCTGTGGAGATGGATTCTGCTGCCTGGGGGAAGGACGGCCCTGGCTTTCCCACCACATGAGCCAAAGCCTCCAGAGTTGCAAACTGAGGCCACATCCGACCACAGATGTGTTCAGTTTGGCTCAATCCCACAGAACATGTGATTCAAGTTAGAACATTTAAAAGTGGGAGATTTGATACGCAAATCTCACATTCCTGGCTGCTCCTGAGAATGTATGGTGTTGGTGGTTCTGCACCCACCGTTCCAGGTGGCCACACTGGCCCCCAGGGTTAACACTGACAAGACTACGGAGACAGGACACTGCCCTCCAGCCTGAATAGGTCCCACCTGGCTCATTCACTTCAGCCAATGGCAGTTTAGCCCAGCCTTGGAAGTCTTGCTCCTCCTCTTGGGGGACTCTGAAGAACCCTGAATCCATGGGCACATCACCGTGGGCTTCTGTAGGCCTCTGTATTGCCTGAAATATGTCTCAGGTTGCCCCTGTGTGGTAGAAAATAACGGCACATTAACATCTATGGTGTAGTGAGCGCTAATCACAAACTGGATATGAGCTAAGCTATTCTTCCTATTTCCGTCAGGCCTTCCATCAGACTTCCCAGGCAAGCCTCTCTCTGTTCACCTGGTGAAGAAACAAGGCCAGGCATTCAGGAGGCAGAGGCGGGCAGATCTCTGGGAGTTTGAGGCAAGCCTGGCTTACGTAGCAAGTTCCTCAGGAAGCTTAGGATGCCTGACCAATTGACACCCCTAGAAAGCCTGATTCCAAGCTCCAACACTCAGCATGCCCAGGGAGCTACTGCCTGGGGAGCAGTGATGAGTCACTCAAAGGTTAAAGTGTGAACCTAACTCAGAGAAGGGACTGGCAAGAACTATAGCCATAGCACATGTCAACAAATATAGAATGGATAAAACATGGTATGGGGACCAGGGAGATAGATACTTGCCTAGAACACACAAAGCCATGGGTTCCATTCATAACACTGTATAAATTGGGTGTAGTGACTCACACCTATATAGTCTTGGCCCTTGGGAGGTAGAGGCAGAAGAATTAGAAGCTCAAGATCATCCTTGGCTAATGGCCAGAGTTTGAGGCCAATCTGGGATCCATGAGACCTTGTCTCCAACCCCATGGTTAAGTGGCTAGACACAACTGGTCTCAAAAGCTCAGTTCCTGGCCAGAGAGTGGGAATACATGCCTTTAATCCTAGCACTCGGGAAGCAGAGGCAGGCAGATCTCTGAGTTTAGGGCCAGTCTGGTCTACAGAGCGAATTCCAGGACAGCCAGGGCTACACAGAAAAACCCTGTCTTGGTGGTGGAGGGGTGTTGGAGGCAGTTCCTAGTGATTACCTGTCGCAGGTTGTGCTTTGGAAGGCTCTCCGAACCTCAGCTTTCTCTGGAATCTGAGAAATGTCACTTGGTGCCCAGTTGACTCCAACACTCAGACATTGCGTTGTAAGCGCTGTATCTCTCGAATTCCTTGGGGATAGGATCAGAAAGTTTTAAATGTTAGCAAGAAGGGGTGTTGCCCAAATTGGTGTGGTGTGCACCTGCAATCCCAACACTCAGGAGGCAGGCAGAGGAAGAAGGATTGTAAATTGCAGGCTAGCCCTGGGTTGTGTAATAAAAGGCTTGTAAAACAAAGTAACAAGGGGCCGGAGAGATGGCTGAGCGGTTAAGAGCCCTGCTGCTCTTCCCGAGGACCTGGGTTCAGTTCCCAGCACCCACATGGCCGTTCCCAACTGTCTGACACTCCGAGATCTGACACCCTCATATAGACATACATGCAGGCAAAACACAAATGCACATGAAATAAAAATAAATAAATTATAAACAGACAAACAAACCAAACCACTCAAGATCTGGAGGTGTAGCTCAGTGGTAGAGTGTTTACCTAGCATGACGAGGTTTGGTCCTTAGCAACTAAAGGGGCCTAAGAAGGAGGAAGAAGGAGGGGAAAGAGGAAGAAGCGAGAGAGGAGGAGGGGAAGAAGGAGGTGGGCTCTCACTTGGGAGAAGAATGTGAGATGCTCAGAGAAGCCCAGGAAACCTCAAGGACTTCCTGGACAGTAGGCTGGCACCCTTCCATGGATCTCCATCCCCAGCCCATGTTTAATCTTTTCATGCAGTGCTCACACCCAGAGGTTGGCACATGTTAGGGCTTCTACCAACAGGGCTACATCCCCAGACCCCAAAGATATGTGTTTATCCATTCCGTGTGTATTTTATCCTTTCTGGGATGCTTGGGAATCAAGAGGACAGTAATGAAATGATGGACCGCCTTGGCCGAAAGCCCCTCTGGAGCACCAAGCTTCCAGTTTCTTTTCTCTCTCGGTGTCTTGGGATCTGAGCCTTGGGTCACATTCCTACCTGGGTGACGATAGGTTAACTGGAAGTGAAGCTTGGGAGAAGGAGTCTTGTGCAATTCCTTTATTGAGAAAGCTGTCAGGAGCCGAGGAGGCAGGAAGCAGGATCACAGAGGGCAAGAGGCCAAAGATGTTTCCGGAGGTTGATCCCTGGGGAGCTGTGGAGCATGGATTGCCTGCAGGACTTGCCTTGCTGGGAGGCCAGGGGACCCTGTGGATCCACAGTGGTCAGTCATCCACCTCAGGCCACCCATGGGGGACAGGATAATACCCGAGGCCAGTCACCTGGGGCAGCCCCAGGAGGCCAGAGGCAGCTGTGAGTGGTCAGGCCAGTTACCCAACCTTCACAGGGAAGTAGAGAAGGGGGCGGGTCTGGAGAGGGCCACCCGTTACAGACTGGCCTTCAGTTCTAACGTTATGGGGGAATGTCAGTCCCTAAGAACGACGGACTTTGTAGAGGAGGTTCTGCTGGGTTCAGGGAGCCTGGGGGGGGGGGGACAGAACAAAAGAAAACAAACACAGGTAAATCCTCCTCCCAGGCAGCTCCTGTCCTGCTCAGTGAAAGTCCTAAAACTCTTATTCCTCACGGAACAGAATATGAGGACAGTTATGACAACCAAGACGTTAGGCTTCTGAGATGCCACATGTCCAGGGTGAGGTACAGGGGTCCCCAAACCACATTTACAAAGTAGGCAACCCTTGGGCTAGGGGTGTGGCCCAGTTGGTAGAGTACTGGCTTAGCAAGCAGGAAGCCCTGGTTTAGCAAGCAGGAAGCCCTGGTTTCTCCCCAGGATCCCTGAGAATCAGAAGTCCAGTGTTATCCCCTGGTTTCAGCCCAGCTCAGACAAAAACACCTAGCTGTTTACAGTCCCAACACTACACTATGAGCAGCTTTTAAAGGGCTGGAAGAGTTGGGGATTAAACACACAGTTTTCTTTTCCATATGTTAAATTTTTTAAGCTTGGGGGCTGGAGACATGCCTCTGAGGTTAAGAGCATGAGAGCTTTTGCAGAGGGCCTGAGTTTAGTTCCCAGCACCCACATTGGGTGGCTCATAATCACCTGTAACTCCAGCTCCAGGGCCAACTGTTCTCTCCTGGCCTCTGAGGGCATTGCATTCATAAGCCCAAACTCAGACACAGATACACATAATTTAAAAATAAAAGTAAATCTTAAACAAAATAAACAAAGAACACTTGCTTCTCTTGTAGAGGACTTGAGTTCGATTCCCAGCACCTGCATCGTGGCTCACAACCGTCTCTAACACCAGTTTTAGGGGATCCAATGCCCCTTTTAGTATCCTGTAGGCAGGACGTTCACATGCATGAAACAAAATAATCTGAATAATAAAATAATAATAAACCCACCCAAACCAGCAAACAAACAAACAAACCAAAACAATTTAAATTTTGGAACCAGAGAGCTGGCCACGAAGTATAGGAGCCTACCACCAAGACTGAGGATCTGAGTTTGATTCCCAGGGCTCCCAGAAGTTACCTTCTGTCTCCACTCATGAATGATAGCACACACATATGTACACGGGACAAAAATGATTTAAATTAATTTAAATTTTATTTTAAAAAAAACTAAGTATTTGAGAAGTATTCATAGAGGTAAAAATTCAGAACATTTGGGCAGTGGTGGCATACATACCTTTATTCCCAGCGCTGGGAAGGCAGAGGAGGCAGATCTCTGTGAGTTCAAGGCCAGCCTGGTCTACAGAGTGAGTTCCAGGACAACCAGGGCTACATAGTGAAAACTTTGTCTCAAATGGGGGTGGACTGCGAACAAATAATAAACAGAAAAAAAAATCAGAATAATGATTTATTAAACCACCCATCTTGAGCCAGGTTAGAAATGGAATTATTTTGAGGCTGGGAGTGTCTGCTGGGGTGAGTGTGACAGGCATCCATCTGCATTCAGACCCGACAGAACTCTTGTCCTCGGGGTTCAGCCATTCGGGGTCCAGCCAGACCAAAGAAAAAAGCCAGTGAGGCCGTGAATGGAGCTTCGTGCCTACAATCCCGGTGCTCATGAAACCGAGGCTGGAAGATCAAGAGTTCAAGGCTAACCTGAGGTAAAGGGCAAGCTCCAGATCAGTGCACACATACACACACATATACACCACTCATACACATCTCTAAAAAATAAATAGAGAGTGGTGGAGGAAGACATCCAATGTCAGCCTCTGACCTCCATATCCATATGCGTGTTCACCCCCACGCACACTCTGACGCACACACATACACTATACACACAGACGCATAGATGTGCGTGTTCACCCCCACGCACACTCTGACGCACACACATAACACTATACACACAGACACACAGATGTGCATGTTCACCCCCACGCACACTCTGACGCACACACATACACTATACACACAGACACATAGATGTGCATGTTCACCCCCACGCACACTCTGACGCACACACATACACTATACACACAGACGCACAGAAAAGGAAAAAAAGGAAAATAAAAATACGCATATGATGTCACGGTCGTACCAAGCAAACAAACAACGAAACCCAAACTTACAACTATCAATAATTGTGTCTTCCTCAGGTGCCCACGTCATATAAAGTAAACATGATTCATTATCGTCCTGACCCTATTAAGTGAGAAAAGCAAAGACACGATGGTCTATGATATCATTCTGGAAGCAGGAATGTAAGTGCTATTTCTACCCTCAAAATTCCGTGTTGCTCTCTGTACGAAACCTAACAAACTGAATTGGTATATAGTGACATGGAAGGGCTTGCCTAGTGTGTGGAAGCCCTGGATTCTATCCCCAGCACCGCAAAGTGATGATAAAGAAGAAGGAGGAGGAGAAGGGGGAGAAGAAAAAAGAAGAAGAAAAAGAAAAAGAGGAGGAGGAGGAAGAGAGACTTTTTTCTTTTTTCTTTTTCTTTTTTGGTTTTTCGAGACAGGGTTTCTCTGTAGCTTTGGAGCCTGTTCTGGAACTAGCTCTTGTAGACCAGGCTTGCCTTGAACTCACAGAGATCCGCCTGCCTCTGCCTCCCAAGTGCTGGGATTAAAGGTGTGCACCACCACTGCCTGGCAAAGGAAAGACTTCTTAAAAAAATCTAGCTGAGGGGCGGTGAGATGCTCAGCAGGTAAAGGTCTTTCTGGCAAGCCTGATGACCTGAGCTGCATCCCCTGAACTCACATGGTGCAAGGAGAGGATCTATTCTCACACACTGTCCTCTGACCTCCACACATCTCCAACCCCCCAAATATGTAGGCTTAATTAAAAATAAATAAATAAATAAAATTGGTAAATAAAGATCTAAGCTGGGCAGTGGTGGCGCACACCTTTAATCCCAGCACTCACGAGGCAGAGGCAGGTGGATCTCCGTGAGTTCATGGTCACCCTGGTCTACAGTGTGAGTTCCAGAACAGCCTGAGCAGTTACCCAGGGAAACTCTGTATCACTAAAGAAACAAACAAATAAATAAATGTTCTAACTGAACATGGGGATGTGTGCTTATGATACCAGTACAGGAGTCTAAGGCAATGTTCCTAAGAACCAGTCTCAGGGAAAATAAATAAAGAAATAAAAACAAAAAGAAAAGCCTGTGGTCCATTTGGAGTTGATTTTCCTACGGAGCGTGAGTTAAGAATCCAGTTTCACCCTTCTACACGCAGACACCCGGTTTCCCTGGCGTTGTTAATGAGGCTCTCTGTGTGTTTTTGGCCTCTTTGTGGAGATTCTGGTGCTGTCGATATTGGGTTTGTCTCTGCATCTTTTGTCCCATTGCCTTGCTCTACGTGTCTGCTTGTCATGACCACGCGGTGATGGTTTTGTCACAACGGCTTCGTGACATAATGTGAAATCCGGGACGATGGTTCCCTTTGGATTCTTGCACTGCAATATTTACTGAGCATTGTGTACAATAGTTAAGCTCTGGAGATGAGCTAGGCAGCCACCAGCAGAGGAATGAATAAGGAAACCATGGTGTATATACACAGCCGGGAATGAGGAATGAAGTCGTGTTGTCTGCGGGAAAATGGATTCAGCTGGAGACAATTATATTAAGCACATGGAGGCAATCTCAGAAAGACAACTACAGGCAGGCCAGATGGCTGAGCAGCTACAGTCACTTGCCATCAAACATGAAGATCTGGGTTCAGTTCCTGGAACCCACTTGGGGGCACTTGGGCACTTGCCCTGCCCACAGATCCACAGATACACACACACACACACACATACACACACACACACACACACACACACACACAATGTTTAAAAAAATAGATGAATATGCCAAGTTGTGGAGGTGCACTCCTTTAATCCCAGCACTCGAGAGAGAGGCAGGTGGATCTCTGAGTTCAAGGCCAGCCTGATCTACAGAGCAAGTTCCAGGACAGCCAGGGCTACACACAGAGAAACCCTGCCTTGAAAAACAAAAACAAACAAAAAAGACAGTTTTTCCCTCTCATTTGTGGTTCCTGTGTTTTATATAATAGAATAAAATGAATTTTGCATGCAAAGACTAAGTGAGAAGTCAATCTATGTAGGAAGACGGGAGATTAAGGGGGGGTGAGGAAAGAGGAGAATGGGGTCTGGGAGAATATGCTCAACACAGCACTGAACACCTTTAAGATACTTTTAATTTTGTAAAATTAATTTTTAAGCAATTCTAAATCCAGCATCCAAGTCTGCAAGTTTGTCTGCCGGGCCTTGTGATGAGAGGACTCAGACCCCCAGATGTGAGGGGGGTCCACCAGAGCCCTCAGGGAGGGGCTTCCGGAGGGACAGGGGCTCTGCGACATCTCTCAGGCTCTGGTCCCTGATGTCCTGGCATCCCTACCCTTGTCCCTTCCACCTTTATCAAGCCTCACACATTCGGGGCACTTTGCTGTCGGACTTGACAGACCAAACGAAACAGAGGCGGGTGGCAGATAACCACAGCCTCTTCTTGCCACACATGGGCCTGTTGGCTTGTTGGGCCTGCAAGCGAAGGCCTCTTGCTTCTCCAACACATTCCACAGTCATGTCCCTGGGTTGCGGGCCTCCAGAGCAGCTCCCCTAAGCCCCCAGGACTTTCACAGTGGAGACAAAAAGGGAACATTAGATTCCTCATCCCGAGTCCCAGCTTTGCTGTGTGACCTTGGGCAAGTCCCACCCCTCTCTGGGCTTGTGTTTCTGCACCTGGACCTTGACAGGAAATGGGATGGACTAGATAATTTCGGATATGCCCAGGTCTGACTTCAAAATCCCTCCATTTATTAAAAGCAGGAAAACGGTCCCCACACCTCTTGAGTGGCAGGTCAGAATCTCATCGCTGGGTCAGGCCAGGACCTGTGATAAGAGCTCAAGAGGTGACCGTGTTCCCTCAGACGCAGGGCCCACCCACTTGAAGTGAAAGTTTCACGTAGACAGGGTGTGGTGGCACTTGCCTACAGTCAGCCCCAGCACTTGGGAGGTTGAGGCAGGAGGGCTGAGACAAGGTTGAGGACAGTCTGAGCTATACATAGTGAGTTCCAGGCCAGCCTGGATATACAGGAAGGGGCTTTGTTTCAAAAGAACACACACGCACATATTGAGATAATTAAATAATGTTTTTAAAAAAGGGTTAGGGCAAGCCGGGCAGTGGTAGTGTATGCCTTTAATCCTAGCACCTGGGAGGCAGGGGAGGCAGATCTCAATGAGTTCAAGACCAACCTGATCTGCAAAGTAAATTTCAGGACAGCCAGGGCCACACAAAGAAACCCTGTCTTGAAAAACAAACAAGCAAACAAAAAAAACAAGCAAAAATGAAAGAAAGAAAGAAAGAAAGAAAGAAAGAAAGAAAGAAAGAAAGAAACTTGCTGCCGCAAAATCTGATAAACTCAGTCTAATTGTCCGGTTTCCAGGACCCACGCAATGAAAGTGGAGTACAGACTTCCACACACGAGTTGTCCTCCGACCTCCACATGTGCTCCCCCCCCCCACCACACACACATACCACAGACAAAAGAGTAGAAAGCTTAAATCTAAAAATAAAAGTAAACAAGAAAAAGACTTCACACAAATGACTCCTCTGAAATGCATCCTGATATTTTTCTTTTCTGTTGATTAAAAACAAAATAATCCAGTCATAATCCATTACAGGGCTGTGCCTGTATTTCTGAACAAGGTGAGACCAACTCAAGCAAACATGCACGAAGTAGACACAGAGCCAGTAGGTGCCCTAGCTCATCGTGGCCTGCACATGCGCATGTAAGTGGGGTGTACATGTATGGGTGGATTTTGGTCAGGTTCACCTCCATTGCCTGCTCTTACCTGACTCTCACCAAAGCCCTCCCCCCCCCAGGAGTCCTCCTAATGGATAATGCTTATTTGCTTGTGTGTTTATTGTGTGTATCCACGTGAGAGCGACAGTGGGAGAGAAGGTCAGAGGACAGCTTTGTGGGAGTTGGTTCTCTCTTTTCACCAGGTGAGTACTGGAGATCCAGCTTGAGTTGTCAGGTAGGGCTGCCAGCATCTTCACCCACTGAGTAAATTCACTGGTGCCTCCCTGACTGGATTCATGGTGTGTGTGTGTGTGTGTGTGTGTGTGTGTGTGTGTGTGTGTACGTGCGTGCATGCATGCATGCATGCGTGCGTGCATGTGTGTGTGTCTTACTTGGCTTAATTATGGTGGCTTGTATGACTATGGGTGGGGAGGTTATTTACTGTAGCATGGAGAACTTCTCAATGATTGTACCACTGAAAAGAGTGACCACCCCCTTGGTCATAGTTCTTTATTTTACATTAGATTATACTGCTGTCTCCACGCTCTAGGCGTGTATACAGAAGTAGGTACATCGGGTGACTTCTGGACTCTGGATCTGGCTGCAAACCTTGACTTTCCCCAACAGATTGAGGTCTGACTTTGCCCAGGTTAGCCCGCAGGAGACAAACAGCTAAGGCCCCCAAGAGATGATGGGATTCCATATCATACACCATCTCAGTCCCTTAGAGCTGAGTCCAGAAAGTGTTTCTGCTTTGGCAGGAGCAAGCAAAGAAGCCAGCCACTGGGCAGTCGATTTTAACTCTACTGCACTAATGTGATTAAGACTTTAATGATGCCGGGCGATGGTAGCGCATGCCTTTAATCCCAGCACTCGGGAGGCAGAGGCAGGCGGATCTCTGTGAGTTCGAGACCAGCCTGGTCTACAGAGCTAGTTCCAGGACAGGCTCCAAAGCCACAGAGAAACCCTGTCTCGAAAAACCAAAAAAAAAAAAAAAAAAAAAAAGACTTTAATGATGCCTGAAGATAGACCTTCAAAAAAAAAAACCAACTGGTCAAGCTGGGCAATGGTGGCACACGCCTTTAATCCCAGCACTCAGGAGGCAGAGGCAGGCCCAATCCCTGAGTTTGATGCCAGCCTGGTCTACAGAGTGAGTTCTAAACAGTGAGGGGTACCCAGAGAAACCCTGTCTCAAAATTAAAAAGAAAAAAAAAATCAGCTGGTCAAAGGAAAACTGCCATAGAAACAATCTGACTCTTTCCCAGTGATTAAGACAAAACACAAGTGCACCTCCTGGACAGGATCCCGGGACAGAAAAGGGACCTAAATAAAAAAGTGGCGACATCTAAATAAAGCCTGGAGTTTGGTTTGACTGCAGCGCATCACCGTTAGTATCTTAGCCTTGATAAATGGACCTCAGCTGTGTAAGACGGCAATGTGGGGGAAGAGAAGGCAAACAGAAACTCTCTGTTATGTTTTGCACCTTTTCCGTCTAGAATAATAATCATTCTGTCTAGAATTTTTAAAAAATAAGTTTGCGTATACTGATAATCCAAACTCTCAAGGAGAGACAGGAAGATTGGGAGTTCAAAGGTCATCCTCTGCTAGAGAGCAAGTTTGAGACCAGCCTGGGTTACATAAGACCCTGCTATAAAATAAATAAGAAATACAGTATAAAACAAAGGGCCAGAGAGACGGCTCAGCTGGTCCTGCTACCAAGTTTGATAATGTGAGTTTGATTTCCAGGACCCACTTGGTAGTTAGCACAAAGTTCTACAAATTGTCTTCTGACCACATGCACACATGTATGCCACCCCACCCACAAATACAAAAATAAATGCAATAACAAATCTCAAACATACACACAAAACCATATAGGTGTATACACTAAAGCTCAATAAAGACATTCACAGAAAGATGCTACAATGATGCTTACAGCTTATAGATTGAGTATACATTGTGTGCCAGCTCTTCCCCAGCACATTGTTTTATCCGCTCACTATGGCAGGACCATAGAGACAGATTCCCTCGTAGGCCAGTGTCATTATCTCAGGACTGTCCCTTGAAGCAAGGGGTCATCCTTTGGTTTATTCGCCTAACATACACACTAAGCATATATGCAGATGCTGGAGTATCTCAGTGCACAGGCAAACATACACACTAGGCATATGTGCACATGTTGGGGTATCTCAGTGCACATGGAAATATACACACTAAGCATATGTGCAGATGCTGGGGTGTCTCAGTGTACAGGAAAATGTGTCTCCTCTCCCTCTTGGGTTTGGGGTTTTTTATTTTGTTTTGAGACAAGATTTCTTTCATCGCTTTGGCTGTCCTGGAACTTGCTTTGTAGACCAGGCTGGCCTCGAACTCACTGAGATCTGCCTGCCTCTGCTGGGATTAAAGGTCTGTACCACCATTGCCCAGCAGAGTTTTGTGTTTTAAAGGCAAGGTTTCTCACATTGCCCAGGCTGGCCTTGCATTCACGATACAATCAAGTGTGACCCTGTACTTCTGATTCTCCTGCCTCTACCTCCCAAATGTTAGGATTACAGATGTGTTTCACAAGGCCTGGTTCACACAGTGCTAGGGATGGAACCCATGGCCTTATGTGTGCGGTGCGCAGACACTCTACCAACTGAGCTCTATCCCCGGGCTGGATTTCTGGGGTTGAGAACCTCACTGTGACAAGTCAACATACACGCAATACTACTAAAGCTGATTTGGCTGGGTGTAGTGCTGAACCATTAATCCCTGCACTCAAGAAGCAGAGGCAGGTGGATTTCTGTGAGTGTGAGGCCAGCCTGGTCTCACTGGAGAGATGGCTCAGTAGTTAAGAGCACACACATCAGGTGGCTCACAACCACCTTTTAACTCCTGCTCCGGAAGGCACCCAAAGCCTCTGGCCTCTGAGGATACCTGCACTTTATATGCACAGATACACACAAAGTAGGGAGATGACTTCGATCAAAACACGTTACACGAACTCCTCAAGAATTAGCAAATAATTTATTAAAAGGTAAAAACAATTTTAAAAGAAAAAAGCAGCTAAACTTGAGGTCTAGTTAGCAGAAAGTATTCTTAGGATACGGTGTTTAGAAAGGAAGGGCTAAAGCCGAGTAAACGCATCATTTGGGTGGCAGGTTCAAATTCTTTAATTATTGTCAATATTTGTTGCAATTTATTTGCTCTAAATAAATTACAGTAAAGCTGGGAGGTGGTGGCGCACGCCTTTAATCCCAGCACTCGGGAGGCAGAGGCAGGCGGATCTCTGTGAGTTCGAGACCAGCCTGGTCTACAAGAGCTAGTTCCAGGACAGGCTCCAAAACCACAGAGAAACCCTGTCTCAAAAAACCAAAATAAATAAATAAATAAATTACAGTAAATCATAAGGTTAGGGTGCAGACTTAGATTGATGAGGTCCTAGATTAAGTCCTCAGCACTGGTCCCCAAATACACAAGTGCATATATGTAAAATAGCTCTTACTGATATTATATAGCATTATTAGGGGATTTGAAATAGTTTAGCAGGTTACTTGTTGACTGTTTTGGCGCTCTTAATACAAAATCTCACTAGGTATCCCATGGCTGGATATGGAACTCATTATTGTAGACCAAGTTGGCCTCAGACTTCTGGCCATCCTTCTGCCTCTGCCTCCCTAGTGCTCGGGAGATGGGGGTTTGACTCTGAGTTTTCTGGTACCCTCCCTGAGGCACCTCAGACATTAAGAGAAGAATGCATGAGAGGATGGTGACACGGGATCCAGCCGCCTTTGTACACGGGGACAGAAGAAGACAGCCTCCAGGGTTTGGAGAAAAAGTCCTTTTGTGAACTGAAAACTACCATCTACCCTGTTTCTGGTGTTTTCTGTAATTTTTTTCCTGATGCCTGGAGAAAGTCTCTATCCCCAGTGTTCTGTCTGGTACAAGGTAGGGAATGCACACCTCAGTTCCAACCTTCGTTGATGGTACGAGCTGCCGCAGGCAAAGACAACGCTAAACTAATATCAGATAGAGGAGGCAGGCATCTGTCAGATCAGGAGACAAGACCTGGAGAAGAAGCATGTGCATTCGCATGCCAGGAATCCAAGTGACAAATATGATGCGTGCACTTAATGCCTTTTTCCTAGAGCGGAGGCTTTAGAGGCCATCTAAGCCCACAGCTTCCTGTAACTGATGATTTCTTTCAGCAAGTGTGTTTCGAAGTTTCTGTCATGTACAGAACATGCCTGAGGTAGGGCAACGGAGACAGTGCTGCATCTAAGAATATGTTGGTGGCCGGGCAGTGGTGGCGCACGCCTTTAATCCCAGCACTCGGGAGGCAGAGGCAGGCGGATCTCTGTGAGTTCGAGGCCAGCCTGGTCTACAAGAGCTAGTTCCAGGACAGGAACCAAAAAGCTACGGAGAAACCCTGTCTCGAAAAAAAAAAAAAAGGATATGTTGGCTTTTGGTGCCCAAACCCCAATCCTGTCAGCCTAGGTAACGTGTTGCCATCTAGAAAATTTACTCTCCCTTTCGTGCTTTGGCATGCCTCCATCTTCCAACTGATAGGTCACTTTTCGCTGTTTGGATAATGACTTCCCTGAGAGCACCACGCTAACAAGAATAACTTTTGTAGGTAACTAGCTCATTCTTGATGAACTGCAATTCTCCTTCTTCCGCCTCCATCGCCTCCCCCACCCCAGTACCAGGGTTGGACCAAGTTAGTGCCTTATCGACTGAACCACAGCTACAGTTTACTTGCCCTCTCCTTGAAACTCAGCTCTCAGAGCCTCATCCGCCCTGCTTCATCGTCTACTGCTCAGTTTCACCGACAGCCGCCCTCTCTCAAGGGTCGTGCGCAATAAACTCTCTACAGGGTCTGCGAAGACGTTTTGACAAGCAACAAATAGATTTTCCTAAATAATCATAATCATGATGGTTTTTAAAGGCTCCAGAAATGTAAATGAATGAACTGGGTTGACCATGAGAAGACACACATTATCTTAGGCTGGGAGAAAGCTGGCCCATTCTCCTCTAGTGCCACCTCTAACTGCAGCCGGGATGGACTTTTAGCATGTGCTATGAATCAATGTGCCCAGGAGAATCCAGAGAAGCAGGTGATGCTGGACCATCTTGACATTGCAGCCTGAGGGCCAGACTCTGTGCTTCCTTCTCCCCAGAGCCCTGCTTGCCCAGGATTTGTGTAACAGTGCCGTTCTAATTCTTAGAGAGGCACCCTCTGTTCACCCAACTCCACAGCCCTCTGTGCTTGTAACCTTGGTGTTCGGTTAGCATCATCTGTCACAGCAGAAGTTAAACAACAAAAAGCATGACAGGTGAGAGGCTGAGGGAGACCCTTGGCTGTTTATGAGAGCTATACCATTACCATCTAATGCAGGATCGAAGGAGGCCTCTCCCCTCCTAGCCCCCACCTCCACTCTCCCCGGGGCTTCCAGAGGGTCCCGTCTTCCGCAAACCTGACGATTAGCCTGTGTTTCCAACCATGTTTATTCTCTCTGAATTCATAGCAAATACCCTATGGGGAAAAAAAACCTCCTTCTTTGGATGCCTGGTGGCCTGGTACATTCAATTTCTCTCAATTAGGAGACTCTGTTGGAGACACAATGGGTTTGGGTGAGCTTGGATTCTGATTGGTTTTTATATGAATTTACAGAAAGATCTGATTTCCTCTGTGATTTTTATGGCAGGAGAGAAGAGGTAATTAGATTAATTTCTGCTCTGTTTTCTGGAACTTTCCTCTCTGTTCTCTTCTCCTGCCACCCTTGTTTCTTCCCACTCCACCACCCCCCTACCTTTTTGGTTAATAGATTTTTAGAAACATTTGCTTTCATGGGTGAACATGGGTTTAGTAACTGCGGTAGTTGGGTTTGGGTTTGGGGCCGGGTTCCACAGCTAAGGAAGTCAGCTCTTTGTGTCACACTCTTGGTGACTTTTGGGAAACTAATGAGCACCATCTCCAGGCCCCTGATGCCTGTGGGTGGCTTGACGGGGCTGTCTGTGCAAGAGGCTAGGGAGCTAGACCTTCACCAGGAGAGATTCACAAGTCCAGGCTTCCTGGACGGAAGCCTGCCCTAACAATTTGTTCCTCTGAAGAGAAAACACAAGACTACCTCCCTTTTCCCGTGCACTGGTTTCTTCCTAGGGGTTTCTGAAGGCCGGGGTGGTGGCTCTGGTGGTGGAGCGCTTGCTTGGTGCACACAAAAGCCCAAGGTTCCACCCGCAGCACCAGTACAAGGGAAGAAAGTGCTTCTGATTTCTTCGGTATTACAAGCACCCTTGTGATTTAGCACAAAATTCTTCCCAGGACAGCGCAACAGCATGGTGATACAATGCGCAGCTGGGGGCAAGACGGTGTGTGTGGGGTGCTTCTTCATTCCACACCCAAGGGCCTTCCACCCATATTTAACGTTTTAATGAAGACCTCCCCTCTGTGAGCAAGGGAGGCAAAGAAGAGCCCCGAGAGATTTGAACTTCAATGGGGAAAAAAAATGGAAAACTCTGAACATTAGCATGTCTCTCAGAAGCCAGCAAAGCCTGCCAAGGCATCTGCCAGCGAGCCCAGAGCTAAGCGGTTTCCCAGTGTCGACCTCAAATCCCTTTTTTGTTTTTCTCTCTTAAAGTGTGTTTACAGTTGACCATTATGGGAGAGATGACGGATGGAGCCTGGACCTGTTTAAAATAATCAGACTACCCATCAGGCTGACGCTTCTTTCCTAAGGCTGTTGGGTGAAGGAAGGGTTTGGAATGCTCCAGTTGCCACCAGTTTAATGGAGTCCACTGTGGGGCTATACCCTGGTGGGCTTTGGGGGTTCAGTTAATGAGATCTTTTCCACAGTTTGACTTGTGCACGCCTGGTGGCTTTAAGCTTTCTGTTCCAGGCTACTGGTAGCACTAGAGAATTTGGGGACTCGTGGTCCCTTAGAGCAAGGCAGGCCACTTTAGGTTAAGGAGAATCAAGACCCAAGGACAGAGGAGGGGTTATCTATTTCTCCACCCAGCCCCAAGTTATAAGGAAGGGCGAGTTGAAGAGGCACCTCTGTCCCCACCCTTTGTCACAGGAGGCGTATTACATCAGCTCTTACTCCCACCCACAAATGAGATTTTTCTCTATTGGAATGTATGCATTCCTTTCAACTAAATGCTATCCGACTAGATTGTCTCTGTCACAACAGCAAACCCAACCAAGAGGCTTTTGGGGGCTGGCAATCTTAGGGTTCCTGTTACTCTCCTGCCTCCTCTGAAGGAAAAAGATGCATTATCTCCCTGAGGTAACTTCATTTTGCTGGGCAAGCCTACGGAGGTTCCCGGTTCCTATGGAGGCTCTGCCAGGGAAAAGCACAAGGCTGGAGATGAAACACAACTGTGAAAACCAGGCATGGCGGTACATGCCTGTCATCCACATGGGAGCTGGAGGCAGGGGGATTGGGAATTCAAGATCGAGATCAACCTCAGCGTTTCAAAATGAGATCATGTCCAAAAGAAAGAGGTCATCCTTAGGATGGGGTGGCACGGTGGGAGAGGCTAGGCAAGGCTCTGGTTTGGTCTCCAGCACAGCAAAACATGTAAATAAACACATAACAGAAAGGGAGGAGAAAGTAAAGGTTTTCCATAAAAGTCCAGCCCCACTAAGACCATCAGTGGCCTCTGTGGTCAGCTTGGCCTCTGCCTGAACATCTTCCCCAGCTCTCAGCTGTGAGCATGGTCACCAGGTGAAGGGAGCTGATTTGGTTTTGGTTGGGAATTCATGCTGTCCTGAGGATTGAACATAGGTGCCTAGGGCCTGGCGCAAGCCTGGTACACTACCTGCCCCCTACACCCTAGGAATTCAGATTTGACTGACAAAGGAAAAAACTTCGCAGACTTTGGAAGCAAGAGGTTCAGGCCTCAAAACTGACCGTCCCAGCACAGAGCGCAGCACTTCTAAGTGTGAAATGGCTGGGCAGGTGGTAGTCGTGAGAGCAAGGAACAGGATCCCAGATACAACACAGCAAAGCCAATATGCCCCAAATGTATAGCACAGCCAGCTGACCATTCTAGGTGAAAATGTCCTAGATGCCACTGGCCTGGCGAGAGAAAGTCACCTGCCTTCCGGTCTGCTGAGTGCTGTGGGTGCTGGAACCTGGAGGCCTCAGGCTGAGAGGATAAGGACTCTCCCAGGATCCACCCCAGTTCTGAGTGGGGGTGGGGGACACAGGGCAGAAGGTGTCCGGGACTTCTTGATTTATGACCACCGCACCCCAAGCCATCCCATAAATTTGGGGTCCGTTTTCACCAAAACCGTGAGTTACGATTTTTCAAATAAATACACTTTCCAATCAGACGGGGTTCTGTTTAGGTTGAAGGCTTCCCGGCTTCCCGAAGCAGACATCTCTCGGTGTGGAAAATACACACAGGAGGGAACGGAGCCGGGACGAAGCTCAGACAACATAAAAACTTGTGTAAACACGTTGTCATTTACGGACTTCGGAAGAGAAAGAGAATGGGGTGGGGGCACAGAAAAGGGAGGGGCTGGAGAAAACACATCCATGTTTAATTCTCTCAGAATCCTCTGGTCTCTTGGCCTGGAGGGAGGACACGGAAAATTTAATATTCTTTTTCCGTAAGCTTGATTTATGCTACTCATTAGAAAAAGGCAGGGGTGGTGGGTTTACCTTAAATAGATTTTGAATTTTTTTGAGGTTGTTAAAAAATGTAAGAATGGATAAGGTTTACACAATCTCTCTCTCTCTCTCTCTCTCTCTCTCTCTCTCTCTCTCTCTCTCTCTCTCTCTCTCTCCTCTCTGGATTTCATTATGGAACAGTGTGGCCAAGGTAAACCAGGATGGATTACACACACACACACACACACACACACACACACACACACACACACAGCCCTAAAGGATCTATGTGTAGCTGTATTCTTCAACAGGACTTTCCCTTAACTCTGGATCTCAGTTGCCACCTGTCAAGCAAGGAGTGAATCAAAGACTCAGAAGTCACAGAGCACACAAAAATACTCTCACAAAATCTCTCACAAAATTATGAATCTAACATTAGACAAAAGTCACTTCTGAGCCGGGCATGGGCACACGCCTTTAATCCCAATACTCAGGAGGTAGAGGCAAGCAGATCTCTATGAGTTCGAGGCTAGCCTGGTCTACAGAGTGAGTTCCAGGACAGCCAGAGAAAAATCCTGTCTCTGGGGGGAAAAACAAGTCACTTCTGGGTTATATTCTTTCTTACCAGACCACACTCCTCATCCCAAGAAAGGGGGTCCCAAAAAGGGTGGTACCCACTCCAGGCTCACAAAGTCTGAGTCACAGACTCTACCTACCAGTCTGTGTACCCTTAGGGAAATTCCTTTCCCTCTCTGGTCTCATTTTCCTTGTAAATCTCGAAGTGGGTCCTTACAGTATCTCTGCAAGTCCCCCACACCAAAGCGACAAGGCTTCACTTTGTAACAGCTTCCTGGAGACACCAGCCCCCCCCCTGCCCATCTCTCTCTGCTCGCAGAAGCAAGCCAGGCCAGATTGGAAAACCCTAGACCCTCTTTAGATGCGACCGAGAAATGTTTAAGGGATTTGCGCGCTCAGGCTGCCGCAGCAAATGGCCCGGGGGCTGATTTATGGCGCGTTCCTGCGCGACGCGATTCCCCAAGACAGCGAGAATATTTTACACCGCGCTAATATAAACAGGCGGCCGGCCGGGTCCTTTTTATGGAGTTCCTGTAATTACCCGGGCCCTGACAGGTCCTTGATTTACTGCCCTATTTAGATAAGGGGTCCGGTGCGGGGATTGCCCGTGGCGTCAAGGTCACTGGATGCGGCAGATCGCTGCGTTGCGCGGGGGTTTGCTGTGGACAGCGGGGTGCGCGCTCTCAGGAGCTTACAGGCCGCTGTCGGGTGAGCAGAGAGGAGCACGATCTCTCTCCAAAGCATCACAGTACCATCGGGGAAGCTAAGTCCCCCGAAGGTGTTTGTTAGGACCCTGCCCCCCCCCCCCAAGCACGTACTGGGGCATTAGCACAGAAAAGGGAGGTGGAGGTATGGGATCGGGATTCGTGTCCTCCAGGACTCAGTCCTTATCCTGGGGGGCGGGGGGGGGGGCGGAGAGGGATAGCTGTTGGGTTCAGCGGGACAAGGAAAAGACTGAATTCCACCAGCAGAGCCCAGTGTCAACAGAATCCAGTGGCCTGGCCTGCTGCACTGCGCACAAGATTTTGCATCGAGTCAAGGTTACCGCTTTTCCTCAGACGTGCGTAGCTTCAGACCAAACCCAGGGTTGTTGCCAGTTGAGTTTATTCTTATTTAACGCGGTGCCACAGTACACCAACCACTGCCCCAGTCCTATCCAAACCTCATCCAACTTTCCACTGGTCCTCCGTGGCAGGTCGAGGGATCTGCCAGTGGCCCAGATTCACAGAGAAGGAGCAGAAAGAGACAGTTTCCACCCAGGTGGGCTCAGCTCTGCTATTGCCGGCTTCCCCTGACATGGTTTATTTAACCTCGGAGGAGTAAGCTCTCTTGTCTGTGAACTGGGAAAGACTGCCTGCCCACTGTCACCAGTATGGTTGGGGACAGACCCCTGGAGGAACTGGGGTGGGAATCAGGGGGAGCTGATAGGAGAACTAGGGAGTGCTTGGCTCCCCAGGCTTGACTTGCAGAGGTAGGCTGAGGGAGAGCAGAGTCCTGCCCTTAGGGCCCTGCTGACCCTGGTGGCACCAAGCAACAGAGAGAATACAGAAATTACAAACTCAATTGACCAGTCCTATCTACGCCTCTCTCTCTCTCTCTCTCTCTCTCTCTCTCTCTCTCTCTCTCTCTCTCTCTCTCTCTCTCCAATCCAAATGGGAAAACCGAGGCTTGGAACTGGAAAGAAACAGTATGTTCCTAGCAGATGCCAGAATTCGAGGGGGCTGGGCGAGGTGGTGACCACTTACAGAGGTAGGCAGCAGGATAAAGAGAGTCAGTTCTACCAGAGCTACACATTGAGTTGGGGAGCCGCCTGATCACCTAAGAATCAAAAACCAAACAACTCCACAAATAAACAACAGAATTAAACTGGAAGCCTCATCTTTTGCTCAAATTCCTGCATCCCTACCCCCACCCCCAACACATAGCCTGAGGTAGGAAAGGGAACACCCACAGCAGGACCCTATCCCTTCCCCACCCTGTTTCAGGTTCTATTGTCTTCCTCACTCACCTGAGCCCCAGGTGTCGTTCAAAGCAGTTTGGAAGGCTGGGCCTGGAGTCTAGGAATCTTGTCCTCTCTTTGGTATTTGGAATCGTGAGTGAGTGGTGGGGAGTGTTTCACTCTGAGCCTCAGCAGATTTCACATCAGGCCCCCTAGAATCAAACCCTGAGGCAATGGCACTGTCTAGGGGCATCCTGCTTAAACAGGCATGCACTGGGGAGCAGGTGATGTGGGAGCTTTCAAGGGGCCTCTGGAATTGTGGGGTGGGGTGGGGGCGACTCTCACCTAGTACTGTAATCCCTTCTCTACCGGAATATCTAGCCCAGATATGCAGTCCTAAGTGATCTGTGTAGTGTCAGGAAAGTGGGCCTCACATTGCTGGGTGGAAAGCTGTGCCTTTTTATATAGATGCTAGTGTGACCTTATGTGAGTGTCCATTGTCCTTGTGGGTGACCCGATGATGCGAGCACTGCTGTACAACTTCATTTTGTCAATGTGACTGTGTGCTAAGGCTGTGAAAAGCATGCCAAACCCTGAATCCATGCGGTGTTGGGAAACCGTGCAGCACAGAGCAAATGTGTAGACTTTGAACGCTGCTGTGAGCTTGCCAATGGCTGAGACTGTCTATTTGTGATTATTAGTATATCTATATGCATGCGGTCTGGTGGATTTTTTTTTTGTCATGTGGGAGGTTGGGGGAAGAAGGTGCGTATATGTGATTGGGGGGGGAGGCTGATGTCATTGTTGGTTTTGAGACTGGCTTTCAGGGCTGCCAATCTGACTTATAAATTTCTCTAAATAAACTTTGCTATTTAAAAACTTGCAAATAAGCCGGGTAAATAATCCCAGCATTCGGGAGGCAGAGGCAGATATCCTGCAGATCTCTGTGAGTTCTAGACCAGCCTGGTTTACAGAGTGTGTGCAGGGAGAGACTCCAAAACTTACAGAGAAACCTTGTCTCGAAAAGCAAAACAAAACAAAACCCACTGAAACAAACAAACACAAACAAAAAAAAAACTTAGAAATAAAGAAAAACATCACACACAAAAATAACCAGACCCAACATCTGTACAACTCAATGGACTTCTATAGAGTCAGAACAAGCATTTGGAACGGAAAACTTCACATTAAATTTTACACTTTGAGCATCAGATTTATTTTATGCCCTTATCCGCCACCAAATTCAAAATAAGCCACGGCAGAATGAGAACCAGAAAAGCAAGCAGCTTGATATCATCCCTCCTAACTGGTGCCCACTACCAGACGTTTCAGGGAACTCCTTGGCCAACTCCATCCACTCTTGTGCTTCAGCCTCCTAAGTTCGCTCAGACTGCTTGCACCACTGCCCAACTGGTAAGATGGGGTTTGTGAGAGCTTATGTTGTGACTATAACCCCGAGGAACTTGTAAAAAAGATACAAAGTGAAACAGGGTGTGGTGGTGACTCTGGCCTGAAATCGCAGAACTTGGTGAGGCAGGACGACCAGCTGGCTACATGCGACTGTTTTTAGTTAATTAAAGTAAAAGAAGTGCTTGTGATCTGGTAAAACGGCTCAGTGGGCAAAGGTGCTTGTCACCAAGGCCGAGTTTAATCCCAGGGATCTACTTACTGACTCCCAAAAACTGTGTTCTGACCCCCCCCCCCCATGTACACTGTAGCACCCGTGTGGTCTCCACAAATAGATGTAATTGAAGATTTCTTGGAACTGTGAAAACGTGTGCACTGCTGCATCCAGTGTTTAGAGGTATGTGCCTCAGATAAAACTATGGCCTTTTTATACCCCCAGTAGCCAAACTGAAAGCCCCCATGTTTAACCTACTCAGAGGGTGACAGACATCGTATTAAAAAAAATCCTAGGAACACGTGAATCTTGTAATACTGTACACATGTCATGTCATTGTATTACTAAGGGGAATGCGACCTGTAAGTACTCGCAGGTTGGTATGTGCCAGCGAAGGAACAAGCCTGTATGTGTAGACCTCTTATAGAGACCAGGGTGAAGACCACTGCGGTCAGGACTATGCTGAGTTGAGGATCCAGGCCGTTCTCATGGAGTTATTCCTCCCACCCAGATTCCCTCATTCAGAGAGTGCCTCCCCGGTCTATAAGGCGCGGGAGCCAGCGGAACATCTTCGGAACCGGCGCCCTCCCGGCGAGCCTCCTCTGGCTCCCGGCTCAGCCCAATCCTAGCACTTGCTGGCGCCAGGCGCCGATCAGCGCGGCGGGTTTCCAGCTCGCCTGGGGCAGAAAAGAGGGGACCCAGGACCTCCTCCACCTCTGCCCACACCTCCTGCACAGTCAGAGTCCACAGCCCCGCCAGCTCCCACAGGTGGAACCTTGGCGCTCAGAACCCAGCGACTGTCTGAGCTACCATCCATGCCCTGAAGCAAACGAATTCTCACAGAAGTCCACGTTTACACAGACACGAAGAATCTCAATACGCACGCGTTCCTAGGATTTTACACATGGGCTGTCATTCGCTGGGTCCACGGCCTGGTCCACATTCGTTTTCATTTACCCGCTTGCTACTGGGCCTCACATTCCCCGTCTGCGCACTGGGGTCTTTCTCCCTCTGTCCCTGACTGGTACTCACAGGATGAGCCTCAATTAGCAACTTTTGCGTGGCTGGATTAAAAGCGAATTAAAAAGAAATTGACATAATCTCATTTCCGCCTTAACTCACACTTGAAAGAGGTGCACATTTTCTGCAACCCACCTAGAAATAGAAAGCAAGACCAGGAAGGGTCCTAGGGACAGGGACCTTAATGGAAAGAAGATCCAGAGTCCCAGACTTGAAGCCTGGTCTCCCAGGTTATTATTAACTCTTGGAAAGCCATCTCTTTGTAGAATCCCAGCTTGGAGAAGTGCCCTAGGCCGGAGGGAAGCCGCACAAGGCTAAACAGCTAGACCATGCCTCAGCCGGGTGGGTGTGAAGTGGCCGTGGCCGAGGCTGATTTCTCCGTGGATATCAGGGGTGGGGGCTAGTTTCCCACAGTGTCAGCTTCAGTGAAGGTATCTTTATAGGATCAAACATTCTCATGCGGGTGGCGAGCCGGATGTAGTAAGTAGCCTAGCAGTTACAGGCTCCCAGCAATACGTGCGAATCTTCCGAAGATACAGGGGAGTCCTGCCACAGAGATGCCTCAGGGCCAAGGCGCCGCCAGGCTGCCTGGCCACCAGCTCAGCTCGGCCTGCGGGCGTTTACACCGAATCAGGCGCCTGAGAGGCGAGAGGATCCGAGATCAGCCAAGGCCTCCACCCCCAACCCCTAAGCCCGGAACAAACCGGTCAGTGCCCAAGTACTGGAAGCCCTCTCCCTTCCCGCCCACTTCCACCTCGGCCTCTGGAAGACTTCCCTGGGAGTCAGCAGCTGGGCGAGAACTGGACCACTGAGAACCACCCTGTGCGGCAGTAGCTCCAGGTTCAGCCTGAAGCAGGAACCTAAGGGTAGGGCTGGAGGTGTTAGGACCTAGCCTACTTCCCTGCTGCGCCCGGTGGCCTCCAGGCTCCCACGATGAGCAGCGTCCTTAGAGTTCGGGTTCGGGAAGGCTGGACATCCTATTCTGAATTTCAGGCCTAAAAACAAGAGCCAGTTCTGCTCTGGTCCTCAGTCCCTATCTGTGAAATCAAGTGTGTTTGTGTGTGTGTGTGAGTGGGTGGGTGCCTGGGTGGGTAGTGTGGTGTGTGTGTACGTGCGTGTGTGAGTGTGTTGTTGAGGCTCTCTTTTCAAGGGATGATTCTAGAATCCTTTCCTTGGATCCATGAGGAAAGGGTGGTAGCTTCAGTACCGGGTGTGAGCAGGCCTGGCCTCAAGTTCGGAGCCCCCGCCCTCCCAGGAGGGGAACTAAGAGAGGGGAGGGTCATAGGCGGGGCCGGTTCTCAGTCCCTGTGGTCAGCCTAGAATCGAGTGGCGCTTGCTGAGCATAAAACTTGGGACCGCCACCCCCTTTCCTCCTCCTTCCATTGGCTCCAGCTAGAGGTTGACATCAAAGCCGAGACCTTAAATAAGCAGGATCCTGATGGCAAGTCCGCAGAAGGGTTAAACGGGTCTTTGGAAATCCGTACCCACTCCCTCTCTGCCTACAGAAACCCTGAAGAAGCCAGCAGGTCCCGCGTGTCATCCTCAGCTTTGCTCAGGACTCCTCCAAAGCCCAGTCAGTTCGCGGCCCGGGAGCCCACGGGTGGCCCAGTTCTGTGGGGCGCATGGGGCGGCGCTAATTGGGCTGGCGGCGCAGGCCAGGAGCCTCTCCAACATGAACCTCGTGGGTAGCTACGCACACCATCACCACCATCACCACCCACACCCGGCGCACCCCATGCTCCACGAACCCTTCCTCTTTGGTCCGGCCTCCCGCTGCCACCAGGAGCGGCCTTACTTCCAGAGCTGGCTGCTGAGCCCCGCTGATGCTGCCCCAGATTTCTCTGCCGGCGGGCCACCACCTACCACCGCAGTAGCGGCGGCTGCCTATGGTCCCGACGCCAGGCCGGGCCAGAGCCCAGGTCGGCTGGAGGCGCTTGGAGGCCGCCTGCCCAGGCGAAAAGGCTCAGGACCCAAGAAGGAGCGGAGGCGCACAGAGAGCATTAACAGCGCATTCGCGGAGCTGCGTGAGTGCATCCCCAATGTGCCCGCAGACACCAAGCTCTCCAAGATCAAGACTCTGCGCCTGGCCACCAGCTACATCGCCTACTTGATGGATGTGCTGGCCAAGGATGCACAAGCGGGTGACCCCGAGGCCTTCAAGGCTGAACTCAAAAAGGCGGATGGCGGCCGGGAGAGCAAGCGGAAAAGGGAGTTGGTGAGTCCCGGGGCTTGTAAACTCCAGCTAAAGGTGCGGGCTGGGTTAAGAGCAGGCCTGCAAACAGCCAGCGGAAAAGCTGTGTTGTTCTGGGTGCGGTTTTGAAAGGCTAGGGAGAGTTCTGAGACACAGTCTGTCATTATGTGCACGGAGGGGAGGTAGAGTCATGATTAAATTCTGTCATAACTGAGTGAACACAGAATCTTGGTTTCTAAACGTGATCCTAGGGTCTTCTTTGAGGATGAATTAAAAAAAAACCTTGGCCCCCCCCAAAAGGTGTGCATGTAATAGATTTTGTTTTAAATTTGAAGTTCTGAGGCTTCCGTCCATTGGCTCTCCTGGAAGCCAGGTTAAGAATGAAAGTAGGAAATGACGTAAATGCTGTACTCACGTATGAAATTCCCCAAAATAATTTTTTAAGTAAAAAAAAAGAATGCAAGTAGGGATTCCTTCCCTTAATTTGCTTGAGAATGAGTATCTGAGCGTGGAATCACTTACCGTTTTCCACGGGGTTTACTAGAGAGGCCAATCTACCTCTCTCATTGTACTAATTGGAGAAACAGGCTCGCTGGAGGAATCAGAGGGAGAATCAGGACAAAATCCACCAGTTTTTCAATGCTGGGTCCTGTCTGCTCCACCGGCTGCCTGAGTGGTGGGTTAGGCAGGCGACCTCATGCAAGAACCAGGAGGGGCTTTGGCCTTTGAGCGAGCTGAGCCAGCCTGTCTTGGTCTTCACCAGTTTGGGTGATCTTCCTCCTCAGGGCGGTGGGACTTCTGGCCACCCGAGTTCCTTCAATTTGGTAGACTCAGGCCCAAGCATATTCGAGTGGACTGGGGAGCTCTGCAGGCTTTTATCTGATCCCCCCAGGGCCTGTGGCAAAGTAGGGATAGCTTACCTGGAACCACCGGAAAGAGACTTCCAGCCTCAGCTGCTTGGGGCCTGGGCTGCTTGGAGATGCGGGCGGGCTGGCGGGAAGAGCACCTTGTTGGAAGCAAGGGCCGGTCCTGACCCGAGTAGGGCACAGCCTCTTGCAAGTAGCACCACCCTAGGTTCCTGTGAGGAGAGCTGGGCAGGACTGAGGAGGCCAGGCCAATTTTCCTCCCTGCATAGTGAGGGAGGCACCCAGAACTGGCGCTAGCACCCAACTGTGCATCCCAGTCAAGATACTGAAAACCTGGAACGAGTTACACACCAAGTGGATTATCCTTCTCACCCTTCCGCACCAGTCCCTTGAGATGTTTGCTCTCTCTGCCCCCAAGACACCTTAAAGCTAAAACGTGAGAGTCAGTTTCCCCAGATTTGGCGAATTCTCGGTAGCAAACGTCTCAAAGTTGTTCAGACCATCCCGGATCCCAGGAACTTAGAGCATAAAGGCAGATTGATGATCCTGGTTGTCTGCTTCACAAACAGAAGTCTGTCACTCATTTAAAGATGCCCACTTGCTGCTCCTGACATTTTTCCCCTCCAAGCTGGGGAGATCGAACTAAGTAACTTAAACCTGACTTTCTTGCTTTTTTGTTTGTTTGTTTGTTCGTCCGTTGGCAGCCTCAGCACGAAGGCTTTCCTCCTGCCCTGGGGCCAGGCGAGAAGAGGATTAAAGGGCGCACCGGCTGGCCTCAGCAAGTCTGGGCGCTGGAGCTGAATCAGTGAGACCAGGCCGGCGCCGAGGACCCGGCTGCGGCTGGCCCACCTGGCCACCGGGAGAGAAGGACTCAGCGGCCAAGGCCGGCCTCCGGGATCCCGCAGTTTGCACGCGCGCCTTGCCCAGTCTCTGCGGAGCTCCGGTGGGTCGGCGGCTGCAACTACCCACTAGGATCGCACGTGCAATGTCATTTGAATTTGTTGATACAGTAAGAGAAAGAGAAATTTATATATATGTTCACTTCCCGCCAAGGGCGGCTCTTGGAGGCTCGACGCAAGAAAGGAGGGACTGCAGAAACCCAAGCCCAAAGAGACACGCACCCTTGCAACCCGTCTGGGTGGAACTCAACCCCAAAGGCCGTGCTCGCGCCTCTCTCTGGCTCGCTCTCTGGTCTCCTTCTGGGCTCTGCGTCAGTAACTCGGACGCCTTCTTCTCGAGTTAAAATGCAATAAGAGTAATCGGTAGTTTCCTGCCAGGAAGAGGGACGCTGCCTGGGTCGTTCTCTTCGGAACAGTGTTTTTCCTTTTTGTCGCTGCACTTCCTATCTAGAGGGAAGGCACTGCTTCCCTCCGTAGCACCTCTGCTTTCCAAGGGAAATGTTTTTCTTCCTTTTCCTTCCCTCCCTTCCCTTTTCTTTCCCCTTCTTTTCTCCATCCTCGTGCCCTTACCCCTTTCTTTTCCTTCTTTCCCCTTCCTTTCCTTTCTAAGTAAAAGCTTTCCCTTCCTTACCGAATTTTTGCCATATTTAAACTACCTATCGTACCTGTTGCTCTCAGGTATATAGCTCCCTAACCCCACCCTCTTTCTACCTCAAATCCGTGTGACCACTCGCAGCCCCACCCTTCGCCAAAGCAATATCTATGCTCTTGACTTAATAAAAAGTTTTCCGAGAACCTCATAGGCCTGTGTGGTACTGCTGCCAGCATCCTGCTCTGGTCACTTGTCCCCGGGGTCTCTGGTGCGAGCGCTCTCCCTTTCCCCCTCTTAGATAAATACCGAACCAAATTGCAGATCAGACTCAGAAAGAGGGAAGCTAGAGTCTAGAGCAAGCTAAAAAGGGGAGGAAGACAGAAATAAATCAGATAAAGAGACTTACTTGGTTGAGAAGCCCCAGTCCAGCTTGCACACGGGTGTGTGGATTGAACTTTTGGGAAGGTACAAAGGGTGCTACCATACAAAGGAGCCCCTTCTCTGTGCTGGGGAGTGCTGAGCTCATAGGTGTCCAGCTCCTATGAGAACCACTCCTGTAGAGCCCTGGACCGTACTGGTCCTCTTAGCCCAACTCCAAGCACTTCAGGCAGTAAGGACTCTCGCCTATGTAACCGCTGTTTTATTCATAAATGACCTCGTGCTAATGGTTAAATTGAGGTTTCTCTCTTACAACAGAACACTTAACAAATCCTTTTGAGAGCATGTGTGCTGTATGATTCCTGTGCGCGTGTGGCCGCAGCCGGGCTCTGCGTCCCCACATCTGCATGCACAGCTGGTGCATTTGTTTGGGGGGGGGCGCGGGTGAGTATGCAGCTAAACTGGGGTGCGCTAAGGCAGGCATCTCCGCTTGCAAGCAATCGGTTTCCTGCGTGTGAACGCTGCTGAGGACTTGCTGTCTGGGAACAGCCCCCAGGCCCACCGGCACGAATGCAGCTCTGCGCGTGCTCAGGCCTTGTCTCGCTCCTGCTGCGGACCAGGCGGGAAGAGCGCTCCCGGTCTTTGCCTGTAGTTGGGACCGAAGACGGAGACCCTGGGCCGACGCCTCCTCCGGCCATCGGGGTGAATATGGGACCCCATTAGTTTCGGCTGTAAACACCGTGATAGGGGCTGCGAGGCCACGCGGGCCGTTCCGGACGCGAAGGAGTTAATAAAAGGTGTTTTATGGGCGCTAGGAAACGGCGGGGGAGGTGTGAGCTTCTCCCTGCCCGCGCCCCCAGCCTTTCTTCTTCTTTCCCTCTGCCACCCGCCGCCAGATCAAACAGGCCCGCGCTTTAACTAGACCAACACCTCAGCGTAATGAGCCGGCTGGCGCGCCCCTCCCCCGGCCTCCGAGGCCCCTCGGGGACACGGAGAAAGGAAACCCGAGGCTGGTTATGGTTTTTCTTTCCCTTTTGGAAATCCTGGCATGCATGAAGAAATGGAGCAAGAGAGTAAACCATCCTTAGTCTCGAACCCAGGACTCCAGTTCTTCAACTCTGACTATCCTTAGGGGTCCGGTTCCCATTTCTATTTTTAACAGGGTAAAGCATCCTAAGCTCGGGAAGAATGTGCACCCGTGTCCTCTTTCCTTACAGCCCTGGGATGGAGAGGGTACCTCGCCTGGGTACCTCCTGAGAGCAGTCTGCACAGCCAGGCCTCTTTCAGGACATCTGGGTTCTACTGCCCCCAACCTCTTTTTGGGCAGAGAGGAGGGGTCTATCCCTAAATGTGGTCTCAGTTGCTGGTGATCCCATTCCCACACCCTGCAAGTGGGGGTCAGTGCTCATCAATGGCACAATCTTGGGACTGACTGGGGGATCTGCAAGTCTCCCTGGCCGTGGGAGAGTCCAGAGGGTGAGAAAGGGGCTGCCTCAGTCTCTGTCCAGGGCGTTGGCTACAGGCTCTCCCTGTTTCCGACCTTTCCAGCTTCCCACCTTGGTAACTACCTTCAGAGCCTGAACCTCCCCATCCATTGTCAGCTCACTTCAAACCGGTGATGGCAGAAGCCATGCTCTTATCATTATTTTTATCAAAATATATTATCTCTCAAAAGTACATATTTAAACAACTCAAAAATAAGCACCAGGGATATAGCATTAGGAAATAGGGATTTCAGGCTTTAACTACAGAACAAGTGGACCAGAGAATACAAAACAGCAAAATACCCCAGGCAGGCTAATTAGAGACCCGCCTAAAGAAGACCATCACGGTAGTGGTCATGTAGCCCTTAGAACAAAAATTCTGGCTATATTAAGAAATGCCTCTCCAGACAACTAAATATTGCCCGAATGACCCTTTCATGAAAAAAAAAAGTCATTCATGGAAAAAAATATATACCAGGCGCCAAGACATTTATATCTCTACTTTTGTTGTTTTGTTTTTTTGAGACCAGGCTGGCCTCAAACTCATAGCAATCCTCCTGCTTCAGCCTCTCAAATACTGGGATTATAGACAGAGTCAACAGACCCTGACCCGCTTTTGTACATTTTTATCTCTGGCCTATGAAAACAAAGGCAAGTTTTTAAAAACTCCTCTTACTTGGCTGTATTTTCAAAAACTTTTTTTTTACCATGAATAAATACTACTTTTTATATAAAGCTGCAACCTCTGCTCCCTTCGGCTGCCAGCACACGCTCACTATTGTGTCTGCTAGGCCTTACACACACTTGAGTGCCTACCATGCACGGAGCACGGTACTTATAAACATAATGAATAGGAGACGATCCAAATAAAGATCAAAAATCAACATAACCCAGCAAATATGAGTCTTGAAAGAGTTACGGCTCCCACAATGAATACAGATTTCCTTCCATTTATAAAGGACAGCTAAAATTCACAAGGCAGGCCTCTTCAAAGCCTTAGCGCTCACTATCTCACAGAAGCCTGGCTCAGAGAGCTCACTTTAAGGCAGTCTAGGGCTCAGAGAGGGGTAAGGATTTCGTTCAAGGTCACACAGACAATAAAAGGCTGGAACCTGAGTGCTTCTCCAGCCACCCCTTACACCTCTTAATGCCTCGCCACACCCAGTGTGCCAGTGCCTACACACTTGTGTGTGAGTGTGTGGATGTGTGTGTTTACATATGCAGCCAAATTCAGTTTATTTCATCTGACTTCCCCTGAAATAAGGTAGAGAAGAGAAGGAAGGGGTTATGCCTGCGAAGGGGGCTGGAATTCCGACCTCCTCCCAGAACCCTCTCTGCTGGAGGAAGAGGGCGGCTCACACTTCTAGTTTCTCTCCTCTTGGAGGTAGCCTGCTGATTCTAGAAACCTCCTTTCCAGCCTTCTGTGAAGCAGCCACTCGGTTCGCTTGCATGGAATCCTCATTTTCCTTTCCTGAGTTCTCCCACTTCTTAAAAAAAAAATCAAAACAAAAACAAAACCAGTATTCATTATTAGTGCCTGTGTCTCTACGGGCATATGCAGGCGTGTGCCATGGCTTGAGTGTGGCAGTCATAGGACATCTGTGTGGCATCTCTTTTCTCTTTCCACCTTTACTGGCTTCCTGGGAACAGACCTAGGTGGCAAATGGGAGTCTGCAGTGCCATCTCACCGCCCCTCTGATTCCCCCTCTTTGACCACAGTGTGTCCCCCCCAAAGCCTAGAAAGAATGAGGTCCTGTGGGGACAGATGCTGTGAGCCTGAAGGTCACAGGGCCATGGGGCCCGGGGAAAAGAGCTATGGGAATGAGCGGGGCAGCTGTGCCTGCTTGGGGCGCAGGGTTCTTTTGGAAAAGCCAAGAACACCTTCCTTCCACAAAAACCACAGTGAAGCCATGACCTAACTAAATCCTCATAAAAGAAGTGAAACTTAAAAAAAAAAAAATCAGCTAGCCTTATTTTTAAATGAAAAGTGGCTAGGGAGAAAAAAATATGCATACTCTAAAGTGTCTGAAGGCAACTCTTGATTTCAACCCAATTTGTTTGGGTGAAAAAAAAAACTTTTTTTTTTCAGCTGAGAGGTTTTACAGCTGAGCTCTCCCAACCCCATAAAAAACACAGTTTATGTGGGAAATTGTGAAAGACTCTTAACTCTAATACACATCGTCTAATGTAAGCAGACACAGGCACTATATAAAGCGCTTGCAGATGTTATTAAAACCCACAGAAATGCACATTTATCCCCACAGAATGGACAGGGTGAGGCATCGGACCTCAGCCCAGAAGCCCACATCCACTGTGCAGCCCGGGCTCCAGGCTTCGCCACCACTGAGGCCCTGAGCCCACACTCACTCCACACAGCTCCTTCATTCCACAGGAGGGGGACGCCAGGAGAGGAGGAGGAGGAGCTTCTCAAGTTCACCTGCAGAGTCTCCTCTGTTTACTATCGACTTCAATTCCTAATATAGGGTCATGTCGAACCCCCTCCCCCCGCCCCCGTGTGGGGTGTGTGTGTGTGTGATGCTGGGGGCACCACGCTGGGCAGAACCCAGAATCTCCCACGTGCCGGGAAAGTGCTCTACCGCGGGACCAGCCCCAGCAGCCCAGCTGAACCTCATTTTTCTTATCTCCGAAGGAGAAGAGTCACCGAAAGCTTTGGGCTGGTGGGCTCCTGTTAGCGTGGACTAGATAAGGAGAGCGGAGCATTAGCCGCTTTCTGCGCTGAGCGGTTTTCATTATTTGATTGAACCTGCCCGCAGCCTGGTTAATTGGGTTTGTTCCCTTACTTTGGAAAAACACAGACTTATTTCTAGCAGGCTCCTGTTTCACCAACTTGCCCAAGGGCACATGGTCAGAGAGCGAGTGCCAGGGTCGAAGATGATATGCTCCGTACGATGAAGGCAAATTGAGGTTCATGGAGGGTAAATGGAGCCTAAGTAAGATTATAGCATTTGAGCAGAGAAAATTGTTTAAGACAGCGCTGTTTAAGAGAAACGCTATGCAAACCACACAGGTGTTCCACATAGTAATTGAAAATTGTAGTTATGGGGGCTGGCTGGAGAGATGGCTCGGTGGTTAAGAGCATTGATGGTTGTTCCGAAGGACCTAGGTTCAATTCCCAGCTCCCACATGGTAGCTCACAACTGTCTATAACTTCAGTTCCAAGGGCTTTGACACCCTCACACAGACACGAAACACCAACGCACATTAAAGAGATGTAGCTACATTGAAAATATAAAGAGATGGGTTGGCCGGAAGCCCAGTGGGTAAAGGTGCCTGCCCATGCCTGAGGACCTGAGTTCTGGGGACTGAAAATTGTCCTGTTCTTTACACATGGGCCCTGACATGTGTGCACTCCCAACACATGTGTACATAGTACACAAAATAAATAAATACATGTAATTAAAATTTATTTTAAAATTTCCAAAAAATGATGCTAAGTCTATGGATGTTTTGCCTATATGTATGTCTATGAACCACGGGCATGTCTGGTGCCCAAGGAAGCCAGAAATGGTGTCGGTTCCTATGGAACTAGAGTGACAGATGGTTGTGAGCAACCATGTGTGGCAGGGAAGCAAACACAGGCCCCTGGAAGCAACCAGTGCTCTTAACCAATGAGCTGTCTCTCCAGACCCTAACAATTTATTTTAAGGGCTGGAGAGATGGTTCAGAGGGTAAGACCACTGGTTGCTCTTCCAGAGGTCCTGTGTCCAATTCCCAGTAACCACATGATGGCTCACAACCATCTATAGTGAGATCTGGTGCCCAATTCTGGCCCACAAGCATTCATGCAGGGAAAACATTGTATCCATAATAAACAAACAAATCTTTTAAAATGATTTGAAAAAAATAATTTGGATGCTAGAAATAAGCATGCTTTTAATCCCAAAATAAGATTATCTTGAAAGAGAGAGAGTGACTTGTGCCGGAAGATGGCTCAGTGATTAAGAGCGCTTGCTGCTATTGTAGATGACCTGTGTACAGGGCCCAGAACCACATGGTGGCTCACGACTGTGCGGAATTCCAGTTCCAGGAATCTGGCGCCCTCTTCTGGCCTTCAAGGGTACCAGGCACACACGTAGTGTATATGCAAACATGCAGCCAAAACACTTATACACATAAAAATAAAAATAGAATCAATTAGCAACAAAGATCTTCAGGGATCATGTCAATAAACCATAACTTTTTTTTTACTGAATATTTACTGAAATTGATTGACTGATTGTGATTGAATCTCGAGTAGTCCAGGCTAGTCTCGAACTCTCTGTGTATGGGAGGGTGACTTTGACTTCTGACCTTCTTCCTTAGGTACTGGGATTACAGGTGTGTATATACTCCGTTTATGAAGTTCTGGGAATTGAATGGGAATTGAACCCAGGGTCTCACGTATGCTAGGTAAGCACTCTACCAAACAAGCTAAGTCTTCAGCTCTTTACTGTGTCTCAAATAGTGTTTAACCTATCTGGACTTGCCTGATTCTTTAGACTCAGGAGTTCAGGGTTGTTGTTATTTATTTATTTATTTATTTATTTATTTATTTATTTATTTATTTATTTATTATGTATACAATAGTCTGTCTGTATGCCTACAGGCCAGAAGAGGGCACCACCATGTGGTTGCCGGGAATTGAACTCAGGACCTTCAGAAGAGCAGGCAATGCTCTTAACCGCTGAGCCATCTCTCCAGCCCCCGGGTTGTTGGTTTTTTTCTTCTTCTTGGTATTTATTTATTTATTTATTTATTCGAGACGGGATTTCGATGTATAACCTTGGATGATCTGAAACTCACTTTGTAGACAAGGCTGGCCCTGTCACAGAGATCTGCCTGCCTCTGCCTCCTGAGTCCTGGGATTAAAGGCCTGTGTGCCACCGACCTAGGCCAAGAGTCTGATTGTTTACTCGGAGTAACTATGAAGCTGCCTAGCTAAGGTTCAGAGAGCCTGGCTCACCAGCCTGCAGTGTGGGCACCGAGTCCCAGGGTGTAGAGAGACGCGGGGAGTCAAGAGCTGGGTCATATAGTGTGCCTTGTCCTGGGAGAGTCTTCTGGGCTCCAGATCGGCCAATCATCCTTTAGCAACTCACCCTCTAACATCTAGGATCTGCTAGCCATGTCTGTCCTCTTGTCAGGCTAAAATGGATACAAGTCTGTTTTGAAGGAATGTCGCATGCTGAGGCCGAGGGAGAGAGGTCCGCTCAGACCCCAGTGTATAAACTCGCAGCCACTTCGAGCTGGCTGGATGAACTGTGTGCCGTGGAACAGTTTTCTTAGCCGTTCTGAGTCAAGAGCTGTCTTTTCACGAAAGAGACGTGAAACTAGCTTCTGGAGATGGGGCAACGATCCAGGAAGCGTGAGTCAAAGCTTGGAAAACCGCCTGACACAGAGGAGGTGGATGGTGGGCACCAGCCATTAATATAGCGGCTGCGGTGGCTGGGATGGGCCTGCTCAGAATCCCCAGAGCATGGCAGAGCTGGGGGAAAGGGGAGGCCTTTCACAAGCCTGAGATGGTGGTGATGGTGGCGGTGGCGGTGATGGTGGTGTGTGTGAGAGTGTGTGGCTAGTAGAACACTAGGCTGTGTGGCCTTGAACACTGGCCAGCTGCAAATCACGGGCACGAGGCCTGAGCGCTAACTCCCTTTCTGCTTGCTTGTCTAGTAACACTCAAAGTCTTGTGGGAGGGGACTGAAAAATGTGTTTGTGACCAGGGCTCCTACCGACCAAGGAGAGGGCGCCCCCTCGTGGCCAGACGGCCTCCCCTGCTCCATGAGTGCAGAAAAATCAGCAATGATCGGGAAGCCTCCCTCGGTAGGGTAGCACAGACCTGGAATCCTTGCGCCAAGAACCTAGAAGATTGGGTGCAGGGAGAGGCGACCCATCAGACTCAAGGAACCGCAAGTTCAGAGCCTGATGCATAATCGCCAAGGCAACACAGGGTCTGCAGTCTAAGATCACCTAGGCTTTCTTCCCGGAAGGCAACAAAGCTTATCTGGGCCTTCTCGCTGAGCAAAGTCCAAAATGCAGGGCGTATTTTCTTTGAGCAGAGGTTACCGAAAGCTTGGCATTCCCCCGCAATCAGCCTGTCTACTGTTACCTTATGTTGTACTGCGCTAATGGAAGGTGAGGTGGGTTTTTCTACAAGACTAACTACCCCCATACTTCTTCCATCTCTCTAACACTATCAACCTTCCTGTTCCCTCTCTACTGAGGGGTGCAGGCAAGAGGCTCACCACAAGGTCTTAGTAAACCACTAGACAGCTTGGAGTGGGTCTGTGTGACTGTCAGCATACACAGCAACATTCCAGAGTTCACTTTAATGTCCTGGAAGGTGTCTAACAAGCACCTTCCTCATTATCAATTCATGTCCAGCTTTGGAAATATCCCTAGACAGAAACATGAATATGACATCAGATATGGGGGAAAACACCCTCAGCTGGAGATGGTGGAACTGTTCAGGTTGAGTCAACCATGTTCAAGCTCGTTTCGAAATGCCTGGAGGGCTGAGGGCCTGCCAGTCATGACCTCCCTCAGTACTCATTCTGGGCTGTATTGGGCTTCACCTCTAGCGATTGCCCACTGATGTGGCCAGGAACCGCTTGCTGAGTGGACAGGAGCCTGGTCCCCTCCTGTGCTGTGGGATGTTCATGTGCCTGAAAGTTTGCCTGTAACAAAGGTGTCCCCAACTGTTTGCTTAGCTCAGTCTGGATTTTTTTGTTGTGGTTGTTTTCAGATAGGGTCTTAATGTAGCCCAGACTGGTCTCGAACTCATGACGTAGCCAACTTGAACTTCCAGGAGACCCTCTGTTCTCGATTACAGACACGTGCCACCACACGCCCAGCTTTAGTACAGTTCCGTTTTACTGGTGGCCGTCAACCCTTGGTTAGCTTTCCTTGGCTGTCTTGGCACAAGCCTTTGCATTGGCTCAGGCTTCTCCAGGGCTTCAGAGCCCACAGCACAGCTCTGTCCTCAAAGGCAGTGCGAGGGAACCCTGGGACCTTTGCTTTAGTCTCAAACCAGCACTTTCCTGTGATTTGGGACAAATCATTTGTTTTGTTATAGCTTGAATATGAGCTATGCCCCCAAAGGCTCATTTGGCGAAGACCTGGTTAAAGTGTTTGGGAAGTGACTATTTCTTGGGCGCTGCCTAGTGGCTACTCCCTTAAGAAACAATGCAAGAATGGCATTGCTGGGAGGTGGGGCCTGGTTGGAGGAAGCAGGTAAGAGGATGTGTCTCCTAAAGGCTAAACCAGCACCTTTCCCGGCTGACAGCCCTCTTTATTTTTATTTAAATGTTTTCATTACAGCAGGTGGTGAGGAAGGAGGAAATGCAGGCAAAAGGTCACCTGAGTCATGAAAGAGGATCAAAAGCTATTTTTTTTTTCTAGTTTCAGGTCCATTGTAGTTTTGTTTGTTTGTTTCATTATGGTGGATAAGTGAATTCAACTTTCTGGGTATTAATGGAGTAAGAATCATTTTCAAATGGCAGAAGGACCCAACATATGTCATTCCCTTGACTTGGAGTCCTAGTTACTTTTCATGGTGTTGTGATAAGACACCGTGACCAAGGCAACTTAAAGAAGAAAGAATTTACTAGGGCTTACAGCTTCAGAGGGTTAGAGCCCATGGCCGTCATCGTGGGCAGCATGGCAGCAGGCAGCAGGCAGGCAGGCAGGCAGGCACTGGAGCAGAAGCTGAGGGCTCACACTTTTTTGTCATTGTTGTTTTTGTTTTTTGAGACACGGTTTCTCTGTATAGCCCTTGTTGTCCTGGAACTCCATCTCTACACCAAGCTGGCTTCAAACTCAGAGATTCACCTGCCTCTGCCTCCTAACTGATGGGATTAAAGGTGTGCGCCACCACTGCCCGGCTAAACTGGAATGGCATAGTGAAATACCCAAGTTCACCCGCAGTGGCATACCTCTTCCAACAAGGCCACACCTCCTAATTTTTCCCAAATAGTTCCACCAACTGTGAACCACGCATTCAAACGTGGGCCCATGGGGACCATTCTCCAACCACCACACTAGTGTTTTTGAGACAGTGCCTCACTATGTGTCTTTGCCTGGTAGAGACTGCAGCTCACTCTGTAGACCAGGCTGGCCTCTGTTTCCTGAGTGCTGGGATTAAAGGTGCGTATCACTCTTTCCAGTGATTTCTTTTCCTCTAACATCTGAATAAAACTCCATTGTATATCTTCTGTACTACATACTCATCTGTTGACGGACATAGACATTGCCTGCCTACCTATTGTGAATAAATCAGCAAATGTGGGCGTGCAAGTGTCTCCGTGGTAGAAGATGGGGTCCTTTGAGTACTTTCCTAGCAGTGGTACAGCTGGGGCCAACGGAAGCTCTCTCTAAATCTTTGAGAGGTCTCCACACAGATTTCCATGATGACTGTGCTGGTTTGTACGCTCATCAGCAGTGAATATGGTTCTTCTCTTCCACCCCCTTGACAGCACATGTAATTGTTTCTTTTGGGGGCACACATCACCTTCCTAGATCCATTTCTTCATCTACAAATAGGGGTAACCACACTACCTATTGCGTGAGTCTTTGTTGCAGAAATTTCTCCCCACGGAGGGAAGCAGTTGTCTGCCCCTCCTCCTAAGGTCCCAAAGATAAACTGAAGTGTAATCTCACCAATTCGCCGTAGGGAAGCCAAGCGTTGCTGTGCTTCCTAAACACATCATGGTTGAGAGGCTGCCCCACAGGAGCGTGGGTGACCCCAAAACAGCTGCATTGGAGAGTCTTTACCCAATTTAGATGATGGCTTCCCCACAGCCACAATAGATGGAGACCTTCTTTGGTTAAGTTTCCCCGGATTACAAACCCTAGCTTTTCCTGAGTCTCCTTAGGCCGTGTAGGGTAGAACTGCACACAAATGGCTGGGTGGAGCAGCTGGAACCTTAGGTAAGTGTCTAATGACCCCGCCCACACCCTTCTTCTCTGAAGAACAGTTGCCAGGTTCTGTTGACCCGAGATGGTCTCTTGCGAGCAGACATGGCTGGTCTGGTGAAGATGGCGGCAGTTTTGCTAAGGGGGCTGGTCTATACCGGCTGTCCAGGCGCGTGGGTGCTTAGCATCTAGCCTGGCACACAGCGAGTTCTGAGTGACAGATACGTCACCACTTGACGAGTTCTGCTTTCTTCTTCCCCACTTCCACCGTTTTACAGCACACCATGAAAACCTGCAGCAAGAGCTAGTGAAGATTACTTGAGACACAAAAGTCGCCCAGGTTTAAGACTGCACTGCTGTGTCTGCTGTTTGTGGGGCTGTGGCTGGCACTCAGGGCCTTGACCGTGGGAGGGAAGCATTGCCAACCTGGAATTCCTGATTGTGCTTTTCTGCATGTGTGAGGGACAGAGCTCACGGTAAGCAAACAGAGCATGAAGGCCCTTTGAAAAGTCACTTCTGTGAGCTGGAAAGACAACTTAGCACTTAAGAGTCCTTGGTGCTCTTCTAGAGGGCCACACTTTGGTTCCTAGCACCCATGGCAGGTGGCTCAGAGGCACCTGTAACTCCAGTTCCAGGGCACCCTCTTCTGGCTGCCATGGACGTGCACAAAGGTGGCATACCCTTACACACAATGTACATATACCTGTTTCTAAAAGTGGCTTTGGAGGTTGGGAATGTGGTCTAGTTGGTAAAATGCTTGCCTGGCAGGCATGAGGCTATGGATTTGATTCCTGCACCCCATCAGACTGGAGTGATGGTGGATGCCTGTAATCGTAGCGCTCAGAGGGAGAGGCAGAGCGATCAGAACTTCCAGGTCACCCTCAGCCACATAGCTAGTTAGACAATATGTGACTGTCTAAATGTTAGGGTCCTCATAACTGGTGACCATGATACAGTTTAGGTAACACTCAGAAAGCACCAAGAAGCAGCCCGCTCCCAAGTCTACCGACCAGGACTTTCATAGTTGGCATGGTGCGGGTGGCCTTCCCTGGCTGGCTGTCCACATGGTGCCCAGGGAAAGAAGCGGGCTGCCACTGTTTAAGAAACACCTACTGACTTCTAATAGACAAGCTAACAGAAGTCTGCTCCTGCACTATTCCTCCTGCCAACCTCTGATGGTTTCATTAACCCCATTAAAGCCTGCAGGTGTCTGTGTTCCTTTGTACGTTAATGCTCTTGGGCTCTGGTGAGCTGAAACCTGGCTGGAAGGTTCTGTGTACCTTGTTAACCTCCATTAGACCCTATTAAATTCCCTAACTACAGTTGTAGTGACTTCTCGGAATCCCTCATTAAAACTGATGGGGACCACGGCGACCTACAGCGGTGCAGCTTCAAAGTGCAGCCAGTGCTCTGACTTCCCTGCTCTGGGGTTGACAAGTGTTCCTGGAGGCAGATGAACCGTAGGTCCACGCCCAGAGTAGTTCTAGTAGCTCAGGGTCCTTTATTTTTTTGGGGGGAAGGGGGGTGTTCTATAATCTCTGAGTGTATTTACATCCCTATAAATGGGTGTTAGCAACAGGGCCTACTTAATGGTAGTGAGATCGGCTAGCTGGATTAATGCCCACGAAGTGCTGTGTGCTGGGCAGTGCACTTGACAGCACACAGGAAGAGCCCCGTAAACTACAGGCAACTGTAGAAACAGAAGACCCACTCCCCTGCACGTAGTGTCCTCTCACACGCCGGCAGCACTCTGGGAAGGGCGGGTGAGTTCTTTTGGTTCTGTTTTTCTAGATTGCTGCCATACATGGAGTTCTCATTGCTATCTTCTTCCCTCTCCTGTCATTCTCGTCCCCTTCATCTTCTTCACTGGTGTACTGTGTAGCCCAGGCTGCCCTCAAACTTCTGGTGTAGCTGAGGATGACCTTGAACTTCTGATCCTCTAGTCTCTGCCTCCCTGGTGTTGAGACGGCAGGTAGGTCATTACATCCAGTCTATGTAGTGCTTGGGCTCAACTCTGAGGCCTCTTACAGCCAGGCAAGCACTCCACGGTCTGAGCCACATCTCCAGGGTCAGTCAGTCTTTTCTCTTTTGTTTTTTTTAAAATACTTTTTATAGTTTATTTAACTTTATTTTATGTGCATTGGTGTGAAGGTGTCAGATCCCCTTCAACTGGATCTTCAGACAGTTGTGAACTGCCATGTGGGTGCTGGGAATTGAACCCGGGTCCTCTGGAAGAGCAGTCAGTGCTCTCAACCACTGAGCCATTCCAGCCCCTTCTCTTTTGGTCTTTCTTTCTTCCGAAGAGAGTCTCACTCACTATTCAGCTGTCATTCTTTGGCTCCGACCAGCTTAGAACTCACTGTGTAGTCCAGGCTGGCCTGGAATTCACAGAGATCTATCTATGCTTTTTGAATGCTGGTTTTAAAAGCATCCACACTCCTCCCTCCCTTCCACTCATTTTTCTTTCACTCTCTTGCTTTCCTCCAACTTGCTATGTAGCCAAGAACGGCACTGAATGAGCTACTGACCCTATAGCCTGCACCTCCCAAGTGCGGGGATCACAAGCATTCCCTCCACCCTGGCTCGCCTTGTGATCTCATGTGAGGAGGGTGATGAGGGGAGGAGCTGGACTTTGGAAACCTCCATCAGTTGAGGTGGGTGTGCTAAGAGCAATGACTTCACACCTGTGGCCAAACAGGTCACGGACCCTAGGGGAGAACCTTACACTCTGCTAAAGGAACACAGTATTGAGCCGACCCCTAACGACTTATTTTCATAACCACAAAACAAAACACCTCTCAATACTCAGAGATGCTTCTCCTTGTGAGTAGATGGCAATTAATATGAAATCTCAGCACAGAGGGGGAAGGTGGGCCGAGGAGCTATTGGCATTTGCTAGCTGCTGGGAGGGAGAGTTGGTTTCAATGATGTGACTGGTGGGAAGGGAAAGGACAGGGCAGGGCAGGTCTGGCTCCCAACACTAGTGGGCAACACAAACTGCACTTGATAGAGAAAGACAGAAAAAAAGACAAAATCCCAAAGTTAGGTAGGAAGGGATGGGAAGATGGGAAGGTGGAGAGAGTGGTTATGAGAGTTGGTGTGTGTGTGTGTGTGAACAAGTTCAAAATACATTGTGTGGGATTCTTGAATAAAATCAGTTAAAATTTCTATTTTGTTAGGTAGGCAGTACACTCCACAATCCTAGAGCTTAGAGGCTAAGACAGGAGTTAAGAGCCCAGCGTGACCTACCAAATCAGAATTTGTTTCCAAAAAGCCCAAAGAAGTAAAAGGAAAGCTATAGGCAGGTATAACATCTCCATATTCCACCACTCAGGTCGCTGAGACAGGAGGATCATGAGTTCAAGGCTGGCCTGAGCTGCATAGCCAGACTCTTAAAAAACAAATGCAACACAAGACAACAAAAGAAAACTATCATACACTTTCCTTGGTCTTCTGCTGAAAACAGGTGTGGGCAAGGCACACATGCTGAGAGCTGTGTATGGCTAGGCAGGGGGTCTTAGCCCATGAGACCTCAGGAACCTGCAGGTTCAAAGCCTGGTCACAGAGCCCAGGCTTCTCAAACTGTGGGGTGTCTGCGTGTGAAGTTTGGGGACTGGTAAAAGCAAATGTCAGTGCAGGGGGAAACACAGCGTCCACGAGCTGGTGAAGCAGGGCTGATACTTCAGCACTGGGGTAAGTTCCAGAAGGGTCTGGAATTCCATTGCTTTTATCAGAAGACCTGTTCAAGCTGGCCTCCCCACAGGGTATGGGCAGAAGAGTCAAGGGAGGGACACACAGTAGGACTTGGGTCTGCCCTACTGTGATCCACACATCTTTGCCTGCACTGAGACTGCAGGGCAGTATTAAGTATGGGTACATGAAGCTGTCACTAGAGTCTGCCACACACCGCTGGGGCCCAGCTTGGGTAGACGCAGCAGCTAGATTCTGAGCAGGAATTCAGAGGGAGCCATGGAGGATGTCTCTTGCTCATTTAGATTATTTATTGAGAATAAAAGTCGGGCCATCCCATCTGTGTGACGCTGTGACGGGTCACACACATGCTAAGGAGAGTCCAGAGAATTGAGACCTTCAACAGTACAGAGCCACAGGCACAAAAATCAAAATACAAATGACCCCCCCCCCAAGTTTGGCAGGAAAACAAATACAGTTGGAGGCCTGGGATGGAAGGGCACTTACTTTTCAATAAGGCAGTTACAAAGCGGACAAACCCCATTCCCCAAGTATATTCCAATGGGCATCACAGGCAACAGAAAGCAAGCAAGGATGGCACATGACAGTAAGCAGAGAGAGACTTTGTTTTCAGAGGTGCCAGCAGGGGGAAGTAACCCACCAGAGATGCTCTACCTGAAGCCCCAGGCTCACTTTGCCCATTTCAAATATCACAGTGACTTTTCTTTTCCCAACCATAAATTTGGAAGCAGTCTGCAATCCAATGATAAAATGCAAAGGCACCCCCAAATGCACAGTGCTCCCTAGGGCATGAGCCTGAGCTTGTTTCCCCCTCATCTGACTGTTCTGCTTAGTTCAGTAGGGACCTGGAGCCAGGGCAATCACCCAGCCTCAGAGACGGGGTGGAAGGCAGCAGGTAGGCAGCGATCACAGGCTAAGCCCACTGTATAAGGACACAGTGCAGCTAAGCTCACACTGCAACCCACAGGAGTTGGTTTGAGCCCACTGTATAAGGACACAGTGCAGCTAAGCTCACACTGCAACCCACAGGAGTTGGTCTGAGCCCACTGTATAAGGACACAGTGCAGCTAAGCTAACACTGCATCCCACAGGAGTTGGTCTAAGCCCACTGTATAAGGACACAGTGCAGCTAACACTGCAACCCACAGATGTTGGCCCAACCTTTGGCTTCTCTGGGCTTAATAGTCATCAACAAAAATACACACTCAAGAACTCTACTGAGTTTTAAAAACTGTAAAGCAAATCTCATAGAGCTTCAAATAATTCATGATTCTGTGTTGGGCCGCATTCATAGCTATCCTAGGTGGCAGAGGGCCTGGGGGCTGTGCTGGGCAGGCCTGCTGGGGATCTGCACCTTGGCCAATCATTTTGCTAAGGTCAGCAGTCGCCCAACCTTACCTCACTCCACCTGGAGCTCTGCAGAAGCTTGTCCCCAGGAGCTCAGCTGCCCTGGAAAGGCAGTTATAAGCTCTGAGGCATGTCAGGGCAGCTTACCTTAGATCACCTGTCACTCTGCAAATGATCGAGTGGTGGGCCACAAAGGCCCCTCGCTAACATGAACTTGGCAAATCTCTTAGGACTTTATTTCCCCAAATTCACTAAAAATTGATCAGAGAGCAAGCAACCTTGAGTGGCTCGGAGGAACTTGCAGCCCTGACACTGAGACATGGAGTACCTTCAGCTTTGCTGGTGAAGCCCCCACAGGGACGGGAAGGCATGAGTTCTCAGCAACCTGGGAACCTTTGACTCGAGGCAAAGCTGTGTGCTGCTTAAAACTTTCCAGCTGAAGTTTCCCCACAGAGATAGAGCAAGGCTGTGCGTGGCTGGCATGGGACTAAGGCCTCCGATGACTTGGGAGAGGACTGGTGCTTTGTTGGCAACTTTGGCATGAGCAAGCAAGGACACAGGGTTGAAGGGTTTCTTCAACATTTTCCAACAAGGAACCAAGACCAATACTTAGCGGCAGTCAAAACACCATGATATATCCAGCTGTTCTCTTCTAAAAATGATACAATGTGTTTGGAATAATGCCAGGGACTGGGTCCTTTGCCTGAACCACTGTCCACATGGCCCCCAAATTTCAGAGAGCACAGAAAATCCAGAACAGTCTTCCCCAGGAGGTAGTGGGCTCTCTGTCCTTGGAGGTGGCCAAGTGCAGACTGCTTCCTGGCTGAGATGGGTAGGCAGAATGTCAGCACCAATGGAGGAGCTGGGTGGGAGGACCGAGACTCTTCCAATCTTTTAGATCCCGTCATATAACAGAGAGCCTTCAGATGGTGTTGATAAGGCAACTTCTTTGGGACGGTGCCTGGGACCACCCACTGCAGTGGACAGTTGTCCTACCACCACACACCAGGCAGTCACTTGGCAAAGCATTAACAGGAAGTTCCTATACACACACGCACATACACAAAGGGAGCCTCAAGCTCTACCTGCAACATTAGGATCTGTTCTTTGAGAGGCTACTATGATCATAGCTAGCTATGGCAGGGACATGCAGCACACAGAAGCCAAGTTCCTCAAGTCACAACCCCACCTGGAATTTTTTTGGTTTGCTGTCTTTCCTGAGGATTGGCTATGATGGTTTTTATTCACAGTTTGTTCCATGAAAAAGAAGCCTGTGCATTTGCGCTGTAAAAAATTTCAAGCCCAATATGAATGGTAGGCTACGAATGTCTCCATATGACCACTTTAAGGGCACACTGAAGAACCACACCAGGCTAGACTAGAGAAGGATGGGAGCATGCGAAGCCATGCCAGTTTTGCCCAGGAGCACCGAACAGAGAAAAGTCCACACCAAGCCGTCACAGATTGGGAGGGGGAACGTGGGAGACAACGACAGGTGATACGGAAATATGGGCGCCGAGGTGAGCACTGCTCTCTCCACAAACCCTGTTGCTCTTGAAGGCAGTAGGCTCTGGCTAAGCCAGCAGACAGGAGGCCAGGGGCTGGCCGCTTTGATCACACAGCAGCCGGACACAAGAAAAATATAAATTTGAATAGCTTTGTCTTCTCTCTCTCTCTCTCTCTCTCTCTCTCTCTCTCTCTCTCTCTCTCTCTCTCTCTGTTTGTTTTTTGAGACAGGGTTTCTCTGTAGCTTTGGAGCCTGTCCTGGAACTAGCTCTTGTAGACCAGGCTGGCCTCAAACTCACAGAGATCCTCCTGCCTCTGCTTCCCGAGTGCTGGGATTAAAGGCGTGAGCCACCACCGCCTGGCTAGCTTTGCTTTTTCCACCAGCTGATGTTTTGACTGGCAGAGAAAGAGAGCCCCGGCCTCTACTTCTCTAAGGGTGTGTGCATCTGAGGATAAGGATTCTGAGGTGGCTGGAGGGCAGATGTTCCCCAGCCTGGATCTGGACATAGAAACGTGGACCAGACTGAGCCTACTGCCACATCTTGCACAGAACTGAGCCTCTGCACAGGAAACTAAACATGATGCTGAAGAAACAATGATACAACTTAAATGCCCACAGTTTGGCTTAAATATCAGGAAACTACATTTTCTTCCTGGATAAGACACTGACATTTCCACAGGGCCAGTTAAATTAAAGGTCCTGTCTGTCCTCAGACACTAGCTTCTCTCTCTGTTTGCCTCCACCAGTGTTGGACTGAGACCAACTTCTGCACGGAGGTGAGGACCGAAAACATCCAGGGGACACCTCACCAGCCCTTGCTTGCAACCAGGACACGGTTCATACTCTACACACACCTATTTATACACGCTCCATCAGACTGCAGTCTGCTTGGCATGCATTTGAGCTCTCTGGGGGCTTGGCCATGACGGAACACATTGCAAGTTAGTGACACTGGAGGCTCCCGCCCCCATTCCAAAGAAGCGAGACCATCAAACACTCCTTCACTCACTCAGTGTGAGGTTAACTCTGATTTCCGAGATGGTGCTCAGGGGAAGCCATCTGGGAGACATTAAAACTGCTGGGCCAGGCCTCTGCTGTCCTCTTGTTAATTAAGGCTTAAAAAAAACTCAAAATTGAAGTTAAACAGGAAAATGAAACATCTGACCAAATGTATACTAGGCTTGTTGGAAATTAGCAATCTTTTTCTCTTATCCTCCCACCCACACCCTTTGTCACACTGACTGGAGATTCTGCAAACATCTTTGGATAGGAAAGCTCTGCTCTCCCAGGATGCTTTGGTTCTGACATAACTAGACAGCAGAGTCTGACTCGAACAATGAGAAAAATTAATACTTCAAAAATTTCCTTAGCAAGCGCTCTCCCCAAAAAGAGGCAGATCCTGCCTTTCTCACTTGAGCATCAGGTGGCGGTGACTTTTGTTTCCCTTTTTTAGGCCTTACAGGGTCAAGGAATCAAGTCCAGCCACACTATCTTCCCACAGCTGGACTTCTGGGCAGGAACCATGCAGGAGCTGGGCAGTTCTCCTGCAGGTTGTCAAATAAAGACTGGAAACATGACACTCTATCTTTGCCAGAACATTTACTGCCAGGAGCCTAACGGGTGGTGGTATATACCTCACCAGAACACTTACTGCTAGGAGCCTAACGGGTGGTGGTATATACCTCACCAGAACACTTACTGCCAGGAGCCTAACGGGTCGTGGTATATACCTCACCAGAACACTTACTGCTAGGAGCCTAACGGGTGGTGGTATATACCTCACCAGAACACTTACTGCTAGGAGCCTAACGGGTGGTGGTATATACCTCACCAGAACACTTACTGCCAGGAGCCTAACGGGTCGTGGTATATACCTCACCAGAACACTTACTGCTAGGAGCCTAACGGGTGGTGATACCTCACTCTGGGTAAAGTGCAGAAGATTCTCAGGGAAGGCTATGGTTTTGTTTAAAACTTAAAAAAAAAAAAACCTGTTGGGCGGTGGAGGTGTACACCTTTAATTCCAGTACTCAGGAGGCAGAGGCAGGGGCCAACCTGGTCTACAAGAGCTAGTTCCAGGACAGGCTCAAAAGCTACAGAAAGACCCTGTCTCGAAAAACAAACAAACAAACAGACCCCCCAAAAACTAATAAGTTTCATTTATCTATTGTGTGGTGTGTGTAGAGCCAGTTCTCTCCACTACATGGCCAGCAGGGATTAGAACTCAGGCTAGCAGGCTTGGCAGCAAGTGCCTATCCCCGATGAGCCATCCCCAGGTTCACTGTTTTGTTTCTGAGACAGGGTCTTTAGCTTAGCTTACTCTTGAGCTCTCTACCTTGTCCTCCCGAGTGGTGGGACTAAAGCACACACCACCGTGACCAGTCTGTGACATCTTCGTGTCAATTCTAGAATCTCAACGGACACGTGCAACTGCCCAGAGGTTCTTGTGGAGGGGCAGGGTTTCCTCCATCTCTTAAGCAGATGACTCACACATGGTTAAGCAGAGAGTAACACAAATAACAGGTCTCAGGGGTAGGAGGAGTGAAGCAGAAGCTGCACAGCTGTGACAACTCTTGGCCAACACACACTGAGTGCCCACTGCATAGAGGCCCCAGAGCAATTGGGGGACCAGTGTCAAACTGATTTGCTACTAAATGGTAAAACTTGCAATAAAGTAGCATGCCTGTGTCCCAGCCGGCAAAGGCCAGTCCAAACGTGGGCCCACTCTGTGCTTCCACTGTCACTGAGCCATGCCGCCAGGGCTGAGACCTGCCCATGGCAGCCTGGTACTGCATGGTGACTGCCAAAATGCACATCACCCAACATCTCCAGGAGAATTGACTTAAAGCTCTGGTGAGTATTCAAGACACAGTTTTAAAATTCCTTTTATGATACTGTTTTTTCAGTCTGAGCAGTGAAAGTCTTTCTATACACAAGCTAACCTGTAAGAATATAACCCTCTTGACAGAGAGATTTACAGTATCCATCATTCAAACTTTATTTACAGTAGATGTGAACAGTCCTTATGGGCTGAGACGTGCAGACACCACCTGTCATCAAGCATCGCACCGCTGTTCTCTCACCAAGGCCTCTGCCTACCCGGCCGCCTGTGCCTCACTCCAGCTGCTTGCTGCCCTCCGATTTCTGGTCCAGTCTGCTTCTGTTACTCTTCACCATGTAGATGAAGTAGGCAAGCGTCTCTTTCTCATTCACCGGTATGTTCCTGAAGTGTCGGCTCACAGTCTACACGGAAGGAAAGACCAAAGTCCCTTAAGCTACGTGCACATCAGGGCCCTACATCCTACACTCTGTAAAGAGAGAACAGGAGCCGCTTCCGGAAGCGACTGCCTGGCATTTAGACTTGTCAAGGAGCTGCAGAATGTAGCAGTCCCTTACTCCAGGGCTTAGCTGCTCTTCTCCTGGGCTACCAAAAGTGTACCACTGAGGCCCAGGGTACCACCTACATACAGACAGAGATATACTTCAGTAACAGCTAGTCATCCCTGGCATGGCTTCAGTATCCTGTGGTGTAAGGAGGCTGGACTTCCCTGGTTGGCTATTTGCCACCAAGCCTTTCAGGCTCTGGAAACGGACCAAAAAAAAAAGTTTTTAAAAATTGTGTCAAGCTCGGTGTGGTGTTGAATGCCTGTAATCCCAGCTCTCAGGAGGGTAAGACTGATGGGTCAGGAGTTCAAGATCACCAGCCTCAGTTGCCTTGAAAACACACACATGCAATAAAACAAAACAAAAACCACTCCAAAACGTCAAATGAACAGTCAAACAGATGTGTCTGGCTCCAAGAATTCCTCTAAGAGGGGACACCTGCCCCCGGGAAAGTGTGGCAGTCTGAAGGAGAGTGCTCACTGGCCATGTCCTGCTTCTGTTGGCTTTGCCCTAGGAAAACCCCACTCTTCTAGCTGCGCTGGGTAAGCAGCGAAGCTGTGTGCTGCTGTTGTACCTCTATGCTGGCGAGGGAAAGGCTGAAGAGTGAAGACACACCAGACAGAGCCAAACCCAAGCCGGCCGGGTGGAGGTGGTCAGGGCAGATGAAGAAAGACCTGGAAATAATAAAGTCTCTGGATTGTGTTTTTCTTTTCCCCACCTCTCAAATTTTCTACAACAAAAGGCAGGAGAAATAAGAGAGATGAGGAAGGCAAGTACTGTGACATGTGCCTAGAAGGGAAGCTGAGGCAGGAGAGTCACTTGAGCCCATCGGTATTGGTACATACGAGAGAGAGACAGAGAGATGCTAAGGGTGACCTCCTCCCAATTCCCACCAAACGAAGTTAAGAACTCAATGAAGAAAAATATTTTCTTGGGTGCCACAAATTATATAGGAAAAGACTTCCATTAACTCCATAGGTCAAGAAGGGGAGTGGGTAGGTACTGGAGCGTGAGGGGGAAGTTCACTGGTAGATGATTTGCTTAGCATACACATGGTCCTGGGTTTGATCCCTACTACTCAGAGGAAAAAAAAAGGTCCCTAAATCTAAAGGCACAGTGGCTAATCACACTGATACACATGAAAGGACTGGTTCTATGGAGAATCTTGTAAAAATGATGCCATGAACCAGAATCAAGAGTCCTCAGGTTGCTGTGTGACTTTAAGAAGGTCTACCCGTCTCTGTGCATGATTCCTTTGGGAAACAGGACTTTCTATTCTGTGTGGAAAGCTCTTGATTCTGTCATGCAAAAAGGGACAGATTTGCCTCCAGAGCATGGCAGAGATGCAATGAGTGGATGATGTGTGGGAGGGCTGGCTAGGACCACAGGAGCACAGGCTGGGCCTCTCTGATGGTCTACCTACTTCTGCTAGCTGGGCCTTGTTGAAGCCTGGTCTGGTCTGCAGCTTGTAGTGCCGTTTGTAGCGTCGAAGAGTGTTCACCTGCAGCTGGAACAGATCAACCTAGAGGAGAGGAGAGACAGTTATGTCTGAGTCCCCTGGCCGGGCACACCCTAGAGAGTGCTGAGGAGGGAAGAAGTCGGAGACACTGTTCACCAAGGACTATGACTAGCAAGGAGCCCAAAGGCAGTTAGAAAAGGGCTCTGTGTGGATGGAGGAGGGTGGGCAGAGAGGGGCAGTAGAGAGAATGTGAGAAAGAGGAGAGAAATGGGAATGATTCTGAGCATGGAAACTTGGAGCAGAGGCTGAGCTTGGGCAACAAGAGCGCGGTGGCATGTCCTGGAAGGCAGAAGGAACTTGGGTTGCGGGTTGGGTAGGACTGGGGGTTTGGGGGAACAGGGAGCCCCTGCAGCACAGAGCTGGTCTTCACTGCAGGCAGAGTTAGAAAACACCAGGGTGTCCAGAAAGGCCAGCTCAGGGACACTGGAGGAGATAAGCTAGAAAACGGACTGACAGAGCTCCCAGGGTGCAGCTGAAAAAGAGGCTGAGGTTGATCCACCTGCATGTCAGGGCCAGGAGCTCTGCAGATGGCTGCATAAGGGTCTAGAAGGACCCTCTTCTCTTTGTTCAGCTAGCCTAGCAGGGGGCGAGCTAACCAGTCATGAAATATGGAAGGTCCAGAAAAGGTTGCCTTCACCTGCCTCCAAGAGAGAGGCTCTTGCTTCAGGCAAGTGGGACTCACCCCTTTAATCCCAGCACTCAGGAGGCAGAGGCAGGTGGATCTCTGTGAGTTCAAGGCCAGCCTGGTCTAGAAGAGCTAGTTCCAGGACAGGAACCAAAAAGCTACAGAGAAACCCTGTCTCGAAAATCAAAAAAAAAAAAAAAAAAAGAATGATTAGCATGAGGGTCCAGAATTCCCCATCATTTAAAGCATTCTTGGAAACCTTTTCTAAACTGTTTGGCCAAAGGGATTAAAAAACAGAATGTCTTTATGAAATAACCATAACTTCCTATTGCCTGTAGCAATAGGAAGATACTGGAAAGTAAAGCTGGGGAAGGGACACGGGGAGAGGTACAGGGACAGGGCCAAGTTTCACATGCCCCTCCACGTTCACATGCTCCTCCATGCCTGTAGACTTCTACTCCCAGCCACAAATTGTGCTCACAGGCGGTCGGTCACCTTATGAGATAACAATGTGTCAAGTACTCAGTGCACATTGGACACAGTTACTCTTCTGCAGAAGCCCAAGTGAGAACACTTTGGAAGGAAACCCAGCTATTCCTTCCTGGAGCCCCTTCCTTAACACACAATGAACTCTTCTGGGTGAGACGCTAGGGCGCACGGTATCGTGCAGTACTTTAAGGGGGCACATCCCGAAGGATATGTGGCAATGCCTGCAGACATCATTTTCACTGTCACAGCTCAGGCAATGTCATTGGCCTCTAGAGGTCAGGGGAGGGGTGTTGTTGATGATCCTATAATACTCAACTTGTGCCCCCTCCCCTCAAATGTCAAACTTCAGCACCTGTTAAATGACTGCGGTGTGCCTCTGGGGAAAGCGCAGTCCAGCTGGTGACACTGACAAGATGCACCTTTATTTTCAGGTCAGAAAAGAAGGGGAGAGAGCTGCTCAGACCACACAGGCTCAGCATTAACTTTAAAGGCAAGAACAGGGTTTTAAAAGCGGCAACACCGTGGTCAGGCACTGGCCAGGTTCAAGAGGCAAAGTCCTGCAAAAGTCTACTACAGAGACCATAATCGAGCCTCTAGCCCCCCTGGCACCTCGGAGCCTGGGCCTGTCTGGAGACCAACAGGGCAGGCAGAGCAGCTCAGCTCCAAGCTTTCAGAGCCAACGCTACTGAAAGTCTAGAAAACACATTTCAAACAAACCACAGCAATGCAAGCAAAGATGACTGGTTAGTTCAGAAAACACAATAGCCGGGGAAAGCTGGAATGCCACTATTCTTATTCTCTGGCTGGGAGCGGGGCTTGGGTCACAACCAGCACTCTGGCCTTTACCTCAGGAGTGTCAGCGTCATGCTCAGGGGAGTCTCCGCCATCGTCACTCGTCTTCCTCTTCCTTTTATTTCGGACGCTCTGGATGAAATTTTTGTGGAAGTCACAGATGTACAGGTGCCTTACCTGATGGGAAGAGACCTAAAGTCAGTGTTAGCCTGTGAAGTCGTGAGCCTCCTCTTTTGGTCAGGTACTGGAGAGAGACGGATGAGTGAGGCAGGCCACAGTTTACACCTTATTGCTATAGGCTACAGAAGGATACAGAGCGCTGGGGGTACAGTTAAGTGCATAAGCAAATGTCCAACTTGCCCCCCCCCAGTGTATTAGCATCCAAGTCTCTCCACAGTACGGGAAAGAGGGAAAGATGGTTGGAGCCGAAAGACTGGCTTTACAGGTACCAGGAGGAATTGTGAACTTGAGTGGGCAGAGCTGGGCAGCAGGGATTGTAGAGATGGTACTCACAACAGATACTACTTCAGGGTAACACTGAAAAACTTGACTCCTGCTACTTCACATCCGATCCATAAAGGATCAGAGAGAGACAGAATTCTCACAAAGCAGAACCACATAAAAGGGAGTGGGTATTACCCTGATTTTCTAATAAACACTGGAACATATTAGTAAAGGTGCCAATAGCAGCTCAAATGTGAAGAATGTGTTTTTATTTAAGAATCTAAGTGTCACCATTGCCTGGGGGAACCATTCAAAAAAACGCTGCAGAACCCAACGCCTGTTGTAAATGGCTCTGGGTAGGGACAGCTGGTGCACAAATGTTCTGGGGAGACATCTGAACTGGAGTTTAGTCCCTAAATCCCTAAAGATAAAAGTAAGCTGACAGGAAGTCACCATCAATTAATTCAGGTCTTTTTATGGAGGAACTAACAAAAACTGTTTAGTTGGATGATTATCGTTTCGCGTGGTTGGATTAGTGAGTCATGAGTCAATTTGAGTTTATACTGTGATGCTGTCTTGCACACAGCAGGCGCTTAATAAGTGCTGAGGCACCAACATAGTCACTCTCATACCGGAAAACAGCTTATGCTGGTGAAAGTCACCTCTTGCACAGTCACAAGCTGGGATGGCTTTGCCGGATTTCACTCTGGCAATGAACTCTCAGATGTTAAGCACGTACCACTGTCCTAAAGAGTAACACCCAGGTGATACAAGACCACAGGATGTGTGTCCCCTGTCCCGCCCCTGGCAGCTGGCACTTGGATAGGCAAAGCTAGTATGTGCCTCTTGAGAGAGCAAGCTGCATCTCTCCAGTGTCATGGTAAGCTGGGAGAGCAGCAGAATGGGAGGTTTCTAAAGCTTAGATGGGAAGATGTCAGCTCCAAGGCCCCCCAGGCCTTGGTAAATGTTCCTTTCTCTGCTACATTTCCTTTATACTATTCCCAACCTCAGCCACTCCCCAGAAGCACAGAAAAAGCATGTCAGCTGCAAGTTGGCTATGTCTTAATACACTACAGAAGCTTCCAGGGCCCACCTGAAGGGCCGTGGTGTCTTATTTTAAAAGGGCACCCATTAGATCCTCTTACAAGACAGCCAGTCTCTGTCCTTAACCATGTTTAAGTCTGAAATGCATTTCAGCAACTTCAGGGCTCAGAGGCCTTTGTGGGTGGGGTGGGCATTGAGGGTGGGAGCAAAGGCTCACTGTGTGGTTGTCTCCCCCCCCCTCCTGTTTCACTTGCTACAACAGCTAAAAATTCTTGTAACACAGCAGTTACTTGGGATTGAATTCCTGCCCAAGTCTGTGGGATGAAATAGAAACCCTTTCAGAAATAATGACGCTACCCCACCTTGAAATGGACTAAGACTGTGTGCTTCCAACCACACGCCTTCCCCAGCACGGCCTCTGGGAGCTGCTGCTGCAGGGCCAAAGGGCCTCTCTTCCTGATGATGTGTGTGAGATGCTCAATACTGCTCCACATGGGCTTTCCCATGGGCTGAGTCGGTAAATGGAGTCTCTACTGCAGCAACAAACCATCCAGATGTGGGGAATGCTCACAGAAATCCTGCCAGCAGCCCACACAGGAGGCAGGCACTGTTTCCAAGTGGATAAATTCAGTGCCATCCTAGAATTCCCTTTTCATGCCTACATGTGATTATCAGGGGACACCTTGCTGTCTAGCCAGTGTTTGCTCCGTCGTAATTCCATTCATCCATTTCTCATTTATTTATTGACAGACATTTGTAAAAAGAAAAGTCCCCATCATTTAAAAAAAATACAGCACTATTCAAAAAGAGCCAGACTATACTGGCTAACTAAATAAAACTGAGTGTCTAAGAGAGGAGTCTAGAAGAAAAGATGATGAACTTGGAAGCAAGACAGGTTTAGGAAATTAGCCAGCTTCTAAGTGCGGTGTGCACTTGGCACCATTGCTTTCTACCCCCAGTCTCAGTTTCTGCCACATCATTAGCATAAAGATAGACTCCTCCTTGAGGTAACAGGTAAGGTCTGATTGTCCCTAACCCAGTGGTTCTCAAACTGTGGGTCGCGACCTCCTTGAGGTCACGTATTATGTATTTACATTCCAATTCATAACAGTAGCAAAATTACAGCATGAAGTAGCAACAAAATAATTTTATGGTTGAGGGTCACCACAACATGAGAAACTGTACTAAAGGGTCGCAGAACTGGGAAGGTTGAGAACCACTGCCCTAAACGTTGGCCATTAATCATTCAAGTTCCCTGAATATTAAGAGTTCCTTAACCCGGTCCCAATTCCTAATCTGGAAGCTGCCACTCAGGGCTTGCAGCAACAGATGTCAGACTAAAAAGTTCCTAACCAGTTGGCAATAGGCACATCTTCAGAACCGTTAACAAGAGCAGGTGAAATCACACAGGAAGTTTCCTATAATTAGCCACAAGGCAATCCCATTCAATTTTAAATGTCCGCCTCCGTCTGCATTACCAAATAATGTTACCCATCAAGAAAACCGGTTCCCTGCCCCCTTCCAATCACATCCGCTGCAAGAGTCATCTAAGACCTGGCCTTGTCCTTATTTCTGACACATCTCAGAAAAACTCATTCGCTGCCAGCGAAAGCGGGCTCTGTGCTGCGCTGCAGAGACGGAGGCCGCGGGAGACAGGAAAGTCGCGGCCACCTTGCTAGTGTCTGAAAGAACGACAAGGTCCCTGGAGGGAGGACGAAGTTGGAGAAGAGCCCCCGGGTCCCCTTGTCACCCCTTACCCCTAATTCTTGCAAAAGTAACCCACCTCTCTCTGTTCTACTATCCGGCGCAACAGTGACAGCTGGAAACTGCTGTCACTTTTCCCAGGCAGGGACAGTGTGCTAAGCCCTCCTCGGCCCCCCCCCCCAGCCCACCCTCTGGGATGCGGGCAGCGTCGCGGAGCACAGAGCGGCCTCCACGATCCTGAGTCCCCTGTTCTGCACAGACCGCGCGGCGAGGCCCAGCGCACCGAGCGTCCCCGGGGTCCCTTCCCGCGGCCCTGCGCTGAGCCCTGACACTCACGCTCTTGTCGATGTCCAGCTTGAGTTTCTTCTGCGAGATGCTCTTCTGCACCCTCTTGCTGAAGGAGGCGTTGCCCGCGGGCCGGACGCAGCGCTCGCCGTCCGCGATGAGGCAGCAGCTCTGGCCGTAGCCCGGGGCGGCGGCGGGGGCGGCAGGGGGCCCTTCGCGGCTGTCCTCCTCGGTGCTGAAGCCGTTCATCTCCCCGCCCCGGCCCGGCCCCTCCGGGGGAGGGCCCCTGTAGGCCACTCCGCCGCTGTGAGCCCCGCGGGGCAGCTCTCCGCCAGCCCCGCGCCCGAGTCCCACGGTGCGCCCCGGGTCAGGCGCTCTCTGAGCTCCGCGAGGCCCGGCTGCTCTGTGCTCCTGCAGCCCGGGCCCCGCCGGGGATGCACCCGCCGAGACTCCGGCCCGGGCTCGCGAGGCTCCCCCGGGATCCGGGCCCGGTCGCCCTGGGGCTCCGGAGGCCCCCGCCGGCTCCCGCCTGCTCCGCGCCGCGCTGCAAAGTCTCCACCCCGCGGCTCTCCACGCGGGGGCCCGGCCTCGAACCTGCCGTGTCCGGGCCCCGCGGTGCTCACGGCCCGCCCCAGCGCCCGGCCGCTCGGCGGCGCCCCGAGTCCCCGCGGCAGCCCCTGGGCCGCCCCGGCCGCCGCCCGCCAGACGCGCCGCACCACAACAGTGCGCTCCCCCCGCCCGCCGCGGCACAGCGGAAGTCCCGCCTCCGTGCGCGTATTGGCCGTACTCTCTGTATGGGCGGAGCCACCGTCGCCGCTGACGTTCCTCATTGGGCGCTGCCGCTGCCGGTCTCCGGTGCCAGGCTACTTCCTGGACTCTGCTGGGATGGGTTCAAAGTAGAGAAAGTGCAAGAGGGAAGAGTTGCTTGGGCGAGGGAGGAGATCGGGCTGCAGGTTCAGTTTTAGCTGTGGAGCGGGATGCTCTGGCCCCAGTTAGGATGATGAACAGGGTCCTCGCTCCGAGGAAGGATGCTGAGCGGGGTCTGAAAGAATGCAGGATGTCCTGGTCCGGGGTAGGATGCTGAGCTAGGTCCTGGCTCTAGGCTAGGGCGAGATGGTGAGCTGGATTAGGAGAGACGCGGGGTCCGCACCCGGGGGAGGGGTGCTGAGCCGAAAGTGGAGGGACTCAGCGTCTCCACTCCGGGATGGGATGCTGAGCAGGGTCCCTATTCCGGGAACGGGATGCTGAGCGAATACAGGAGGGAGGAGACAGGGCCCCTGTCGAGGGACGGAATGCTGAGCCAGTTCCCAGTTCCGGCTCAGAATGCTGAGCAGGGGCCCGGAGCAAGGTGTTGGCTCCAGGGCAGAATGCTAAGCTGGGTCTGGCAGGCCGCAAGGTCTGGATACTGAGGGGAGTCTGCGGGAAGCAGGGATAGAATTCGGCAGAGATCACGTTCGAGGTGGACTGCGCGGGAGAACTGAGGGATTGGCATAGAGGAAGGGTATGTGAAAGGGGACCTTGGAGAAAGTGATGCCTGCAGAGCAGACTGGGCGTAATGGAAAGGCCTGGGCTGGAAGATTTGCGTAGCTGTGGGGGGCAGGGTGCACGACCTGGGACAGAAAGCCAGTGTGGATGTGCTTATGCGCATAAAGAGGCGTGGAGAGACAGTGGAGGTGGGACGGGGAGGTAGCAATCTTTAGGCGTCGCGCACACCAAGGAAGGTGGGGCTTAAAGGGGAGAAGGGGAGAACCCATGGGTTAGGGCAACCCTTCTCTGGGTTTGGTCTGCAGGATGGACTTTGTAGGCTGAGGCAACTGAGAAAGGCCCTTAGGCCACCGACAGAAGACATTTTAGGGACAGATTTGTAGTTTTATTGCTTCAAGCCACTCGGACCAATCAGGGAGGAGGCCATCTCACCCTTCCTGAAATACATTGGGAATGTTTGGTAGCAGAGTATTGTGTGTGGGAGGGGATAGGGTGGATGTTAGGTGTCAGGTAAGCTCTTAAATTCTCTTCAAAGGCCTAAACTGAGTTTGTACAGTCTTATTTCACTAATTTCATACAGGAGACCGGATAGGAAATTTAAGGCCACTATGGGGACTGAGATTGTAAGTCAGGGGCAGTGGTTGACCAGCACACCCGAGGCTCTGGGTGTGGTGTCGCAGGCCGGTGGTGACCGCCTCTAGGGTCTGAAGTTCAAGGTCGTTTGACTGACAGGGTAGCACGTAGGCCAGTCTTGCTTTTGTGAAACCTTGTCTCAAAACAAAACAAGTTCATTATTAAGTTGCTTATAAAAAATACTTAAAAAGTTATGAAAGACATGTGGTTAAGCGAAATTTAACATAGTCAGAAAGAGATGTGCATTTGATTTTTATGGCAAATTTAGTTTCAGGGTGTACGTGTGTGTTATTGTTTATTTTATTTATTTGTTCATTTATTTTTACTCCTTTGAGAGCCCGCCACCTAGCTCCCAAACAAATACACGGAGACTTAATCTTACTTATGAATGCCCTGCCTTAGCTTGGCTTGTTTCTTTTCTTTTTTTTCTCTTTCTTTTCTTTTTTTTTTTTGTTTGTTTTGTTTTGTTTTTTTGAGACAGGGGTTCTCTGGGTGTAATGGAAAGATTAAAAATGCTGCAGGATCCCCGGCAGCAGCAGGCAGCAGAAATGCTGCAGGTCCCCAAGCAGTGGCAGTGGGCCATGTGGTGGCAGGCAGTGGGCCCCGAGAGCAGCCAGTCTCAGTCAGGGATGGCTGCAGGTCACCGAGTGGTGCTAGTCCAGGACAGGGAGACATGTGCTGGCAGTGGACGAGAGACAAGATATGGATAGGCACGCCATGCAGAGTGAGGCTGGATATTTATTTAGTGGTTATGGAAGGGAGGGGAAAAGGGGGAGAGAGAGGGAGATAGAAAGGAGAGAGAGACTAAGGCTGTAAGCAGGAAGGAAGACCTACCTGCCTCAGTGGATGGGGCAGGGAGTGGGCGTGGCTTGTCTCTTAAAGAGACAGAACAACCATTACACTGGGTAGTTTTGGAGCCTGTCCTGGAACTCACTCTGTAGATGCTAGGCCAGGCTGGCCTCAGACTCAGAAGAGAGCCACCTGCCTCCCTCCCGAGTGCTGGGATTAAAGGCATGCACCACCACCGCCTGGTACCAGCCAGCTTTTTTAAAATTGCCTGATCTGCCTTTTCCCTCTAGGCTTTTACCTTTTTCTATTCCATATGCCTCTGGGTGGCTGGTCCCTGTTGTCCTTCTCCCCCTTCTCCATTTCTTGCTCCTCCCTCTTCTTTTTCTCCTGTTTATTCTCCCTACCTGGCAGCCCTCCTATCCCTCTCCTGCCTACCTGTTGGCCATTTAGCTCTTTGCTAGACCAATCAGGTGTTTTAGACAAGCAAAGTAACACAGCTTTACAGAGTTAAACAAATACAACATAAAAGAATGCAACACAGGGCTGGAGAGATGGTTCAGCAATTAAAAGCATTGGCAGCTCTTCCAGAGAGCCTGAGTTCAATTCCCAGCAACCACATGATGGCTCACAAACACCTTTAATAAGATCTGGTGCCCTCTTCTGGCTTGCAGGCAGAACACTGTATATGTAATAAATAATAAATAAATACATAAATCCTTTAAAAAAAAAGAATACAACACATGTTTGCATCATTAGACAAATATTCCACTTCATAAAAGAATCTAACACATCTTAAACTAATATTCTGCAACATGCATGTATGTGTGTGTGTCTGTTAAAATTCTCCGTCAACTTCAGCAAAGATTGATGAGGAACTGGAGAAATGCCTTTTTCAATGCTGAGTAAAAGATGTGGAGTAAGCTCTACAGGGTGGCACACACCTGTATGCCAACACTTGAGAGGTTGTGCAGGGGGATCAGGTGTTCAGGGTCATTTCTCAGCTACTTGTTGAACTTGAGGCTAGCCTGGGCTACATGAGACCTTGTCTCAACAAAACTCTAAAATTGCACATGGACTTGTGGAATGTGATATGTGTGTGTGTATCTGTGTTAAAATAACCACCGCAGGGGCAGGAGGTTGGAAAGAGCTGCTCTTCCAAGGGACACCAGTTCATTTCCAAACACCTGTGTTGGGTGGCTCACAACTGCCAGTAATTCCAGCTCCAGGAGGTCTGGCCTCCCAGACTACATGTACACACACACACACACACACACACACACACACACACACACAATTAATCAAAGAAGCAGAGCTACCCTTCCCCAACAAGCAAACAACAAAACCCTTGCTGGGTCAGTGAGATGGCTCAGTGGGTTAAAGCACTTGCCAATAAATCTGCTGACCTGAGTTGTACCCCCAGGCCCCGCATGGGAGAAGGAGAGAGCTGACTTGTGCAAATTGTTCTCTGACCACAGTCTCGCTGTGGCGTGAATGCATTACCTTCCCATAGAAAAAATAAATGTAATAAAAATTTTAAAAATTGTCCAGTGGTGGTGCATGACTTTAAACTTAGCACTTGGGAGGCAGAGGCAGGCGGATCTCTTAAGTTCAAGGCCAGCCTGGTCTACATAGTGAGTTCCAGAACAGTCAGGGCTGCACAGAAAAACCTGTCTTGGAAAAAAAGAATGAAAAATACTTTAGAATGCAAACAGTGATTATGTTAGGGTGACTGACATTTATATTCTTTTGTTCTACCTTTGCATTTTTCCTAATAAGCATTTTTGTTTTGCCTTTTCAGTAGAAAAATATAATAAAATATTAATGGAAAAACACAATGTTCTAGAAGTCTTCCTTCAGAGTCCGCATATTCCAAAGCAAATTCTTTTTTTAAAAAAATATTTATTTATTTATTATTTATACAGTATTCTGTCTGCTTGTATGCCTGCAGGCCAGAAGAGGTCACCAGACCTCATTACAGATGGTTGTGAGCCACCATGTGGTTGCTGGGAATTGAACTCAGGACCTTTGGAAGAGCAGGCAATGCTCTTAACCGCTGAGCCATCTCTCCAGCCCCAAAGCAAATTCTTGAATATGTCGTGTGTGCCACATAGAGGGGGTGCTCTAGTTTCATTTCTGTTGCTGTGACACATAACCCGATAAAAAAAATATAGGCGATAAAAGGGTTTATTAGGCTTATAATTCCAGTTCAGCACTGAAGGAAAATCAAGGCAGGAACTGAAGCATCCCATCCCCACTCAGAGAGAGGATAGACATGCAGATCCTTGCTTGTTCTCTCCACTTAAAAAAATATTTTATAGCCAGGCAGTGGTGGTGCACACCTTTGATCCCAGCACTCGGGAGACAGAGGCAAGTGGATCCCTGTGAGTTTAAGGCCAGCCTGGTGTACAGAGCAAGTTCCAGGATAGCCAGAGCTTCACAGAGAAACCCTATTTGAAAAACAAACAAAAATTTATATATTTTTATTTTACATGTATGAGTATTTTACTTTCATGTATGTATATATGTGAAACACATGCATGCAGTGCCTTTGGAGGCCAGAAGATCGGATCATGGAACTGAAGTTACAGACAGTTATGAGCCATCAAGCAGATGCTTGGAACCAAACCCCAGTCCGGCTGGGTGGTTGGGTGACTAACCCCTAGCATCCTCCTCTTCTTGTTTTCTTGCTTCTTCTTTCCCTCCCAGATTTCTCCTCTTATTTATTCTCTCTGCCTGCCAGCCCTGCCTCTCCTTTCTCCTGCCTTGCTATTGGCATCTAACACTGTACAGGCACTGTGTTAGGCACTCACTCTCTATGAATGCTGGAGTTGCCTTGGCATTCTGACCAGAAGGAGGAAAGAGAGACAGAGCTCGCTCTCTGTCCTTAAGAAGACTTCTCAAGGGCTGTGGGGACCTCCCACTTGTGTTCCTGGTCAGCATTTGGCCATTTCTGGCAGCAGGGAACAGACTGGGAAATGTCCTCTGACTTTCTGGTAGCTGTGTGCTCAGTGAAAACAGAGGGCCTGTGACTAGGGTAGAAGGGTGAGATGTGGAGACATCCAACCTGGACCACAGCCAACCATTTCCTCCTCTTTTAAAATACCCATCTTCTTCATTTGAGGGCCAGGGATGTCTGGTTAATTTGGTTCCATTTTTCTGATAAATCCTCTCTGATACAGTTTTCAAAGATCTGCAGAGGTTTGTGGGTTTTTTGTTTTGTTTGTTTTTTGCCTTCTATGTTTTATACCCATTAGTGTGGGTAGATGCATATACATGTGCAAATGGGGGTTGCTATTGGGCGTCATTCCGTGGTTGTTCACAACCTTTATTATATTTTAAATTGTTCTGAATTATGTGTATGTGCATGCCTGTGAGTGCAGGTGCCCGAGGAGGCCAGAAGAAGGCATTGGACCTCCGTGAAATGGGTGTCACAAAAGGTGAGATGCCCAACATGGGTGCTGGGAACGGAACATGGTTCCTTTGATAGAGCGGCAGGGAGTCCTCTTAACCACTGAGCCATCTCTCCAGCCCCAACTTCTATTTCTCTCACTGAACCTGAAGCTCGTTGGTTGCATTAAGCTGGCTGGCTAGACAGGGATCCTCCTGTCTACCTCTCCCAGGGCTGGAGTCACACATGTGTACCCATATTCCCAGCTTTTTACACACGTTCTGCAGATCTGAACTCAGTTTGTTAGCGTTGGCAGCAAGCTCCTTTACCTGCATAGTCTGCCAACCCTGGGTGATTGATTGTTTTTTTTTTTTTGTTTTGGTTTTTTTCGAGACAGGGTTTTTCTGTGGCTTTTTGGAGCCTGTCCTGGAACTAGCTCTGTAGACCAGGCTGGTCTCGAACTCACAGAGATCCGCTTGCCTCTGCCTCCCGAGTGCTGGGATTAAAGGTGTGCGCCACCAACGCCCGGCGATTGTTTTTTTTTTTTTTTTTTTTTTTTTTTGCTTTAAAGTTCAGTGTGTAATAAAACTTAGTTACTTTTGTATCGTCCTGAGGAAAAATAGCCAGGAGCTAAAGGGTGGGGCTCTTTAATTCGGCTAGTGTTTTTCCGGGTGTTGGCTGTCCTGTCTAGCAAGAAGAGGGCAGATCCTGGCAAGAGGGGACAGGCCCCCAGTTAACTCCATCCAGTCCCCACATCCTGCTCTTTCACCAGCTCCCCAAATCCTATGATATTACGAATCCATAAAGGGATTAATGTCTACGCACAGGCTCTTACAGACCCAGTTAGGCTTCACTGGGCTCCAGCCCCGGCTGAAGACTTAAGACTGCAGAAATAACTCTGTCTCCAGAAGGAGGGGAATATTCAGATGAGCAACGGATGGAGAGACACAAGGCCGATTGGCTCTTTTTGGCTTTGTGTGGGTTTTAAGGTTCTTAGAACAGCCAAGAGAATCTGCTTTGCCACATAAACCATATAGGAGTTTAGGTATTTTTGTATCAGTTTTTTTGTTTGTTTGAAACAGTGTTTCATGTGGCCACTTTGGCCTCAGACTTACAATGTAGCCAAGGATAACCTTGAACTACTTATCCATCCCTGTCTCTACTTACTAATTACAGGAGTGCTGCACCATCCTGAATTTAGGAGATGCTGAGGACTGAACCCAGGGCTTGGTGCATGGGCGGCAAGTGCTCTGCCCTTCTGCTCACAAGTCCAGGTCCTCTGCTTGCAACAGTTACCGAATCCCTTAGAAAGAGTGCTACTATTTGGATGTGTCAGTCTGTTCTGCTGGACATTTAAATCTTTGAGAAAACTCAGGCACCTTCAGTTCTTAATTGTCCTTTAAAATATCTAAGGAAGTTTGGTTAATTAAAGCAGTAAGTCTATCAAATGATTAAGGATTAACTCTATTAAACTTAACAATTCAATACTAATAAAGAGCAAACAAAATTGATTCTTCTTATCTTTATATGAAAAGCTACTAAATTTCAAAGTACCTAAGTCTCTAAATTGAACTTAAAACCTTAAAGGAAAGTTAGTATTCAAAATGGGCAGCCTGCCAGGCAGTGGTGACACACGCCTTTAAACCCAGCATTGGGAAGGCAGAGGTAGGCAGATGTCTGTGAGTTTGAGGCCAGCCTGGTTGACATAGTAAGTTCGAGGACAGCCAGGACCATATAGTGAGAACCTATCTTTAAAAAACAAAATTTAAATAAAACAAAAAGGTAGAAGTCTAGCTGTTGGTGGTGGGTGCCTGCAATTCCAGCATTTGGGAGGTGGGGCAGGAGGACCTTGAAGTTCAAGGTCATCTTTGGCAGAACCTTGATTTTAAAAAATGCACGTGCGCCGTGTTCAGTCCACACAACTAGAAAGCAGATCCTGAAGGGGAGGAAGAGTCTTCAGTGGAGGCGAGAAATAGCCCAGTGGACAGGTGTGAAGAGCAGAAGTGGGGACTGACTGGGAGATGAAAGGGAAGCTGTGTGACGGGAAGGCTGAATCAGGGAGGCCAGTGGGATAGGGAACAACCGAGAACAAGGCACCCTGACACTGTGTGAAGACATGCTGAGGAAACACATTGCTTTGTAGGTTAACCTAAAAGAAAAAAAATCAATTAAAACATTTAAAAAACAAAACAATTGGAGCGGGAAATATGTAAATACAGTTTCTATAGGCAAAACTTTAAAAAATTAATGAAGTTGTTAGAATGAATTTTTGGATTAGCCTGTGTCAGCTAGATGGGGGGTGGGCATCAGGTACTTCCAGACTCATAGAGGATGCGCCCTTCCTTCTCACAGCCTTCAGCTCCTCCTGGCCTTGATGTTTGCTTATCCAGCAAATTTCTAAGAAGGGCATAGTGTCATTATTCCAGTCGCTGGAAAGTTCTAGGAGCCACAGACAGAATGAATGACCTCTGCTTTCTAAGTCAGTCCTTTGTGACTGTGGGGAGGGAGAGAGAATCCTCAGGAGAGGTGTCTAGAAGGGGCTGAGTGGCGAGTGCAGGTCTTTATCTGTGCAGTATACCGAACTGTTTTCCCATTTTATTGAGCAGGTGGGAAGAAGCAAGGCGGGGAGGGCATCTTTCCCTCACCCATGCCACCGAATGGCAGATGAGGGGTGGGGTCAGATCTCCCATGCACACTCTTGGCTAGATCATCTGCTCCCCTGTCAATCAGGTCAGGTCTAATGTGCTGCTCAGGTAAGGTGCAGGGCCCGCTCTCCTGAGTGCTGCAGGTGGTGAAGGGGCAGGGCGAGCTCTCTCTGGTGCTGCAGATAGTGAGGGGTGGGGTCAGCTCTGTGCATCCCTATTCTCACTGCCCTCAGTGGTAACAGGAGCCATGGACTTCGACACAGACTACAGCTGCAGCAGGGCCACAGACCTAGACAACACCATGGCCCCTAGTGGCAGTACAGGCCACTCAGATTTGTATTGGCCCCAGCAGAAGCACAGCCCTTGGACACTATTATGACCCTAGGTGGTGGCCCAGACCCCCGATGTCTACATGGCCCTTGGTGGTAACATGAACTATGGCTATCAACACAGACCATGGCTGCAGTTGGACCATGGATCTAGACATGGTCCTTGGCAGTAGCATGGGCTCTGATGTCACCATGACCCCAGCTGGCAGTGCAGGTCACTCCGATTGGCATGGATCCAGCAGCAGTGTGGCCCTCAAACAACAACATGGCTCCAGGTGGTGACCCAGATCCTGAGTTCCTGCAACGTTTTTGATGGCAATAAGAGCCTCGGGTATCAACGTAGACCCTGACTGCAACAGAGCCACAGACCCAGACATGGCCCCGGTTACCCCTTGGGCTTGTACGACACCATGGCCCCAGGTGGCAGTGCCTGTCACTCAGGTCTGTATGGGCTTGGCAGTGAGTGACACAACCCTCTGACACCAATATGGCCAGAAGCGGCCTCCCAGATTCTGGGCATCTATGTAGCCGTTGGTGGCAACACGGGCTATGGATATCAACACAGACTCAGGCTAAGGAAGGACCATGGACTTGGATGTGGTCCTTGACAGCAGCCAGGGTCTGGATGTCATTGTGGTCCTAGCTGGCACTACAGATCACTCATATCAGCATGACCCCAGCTGCTGTGTGGTCCCTGAATGCCAACATGTCTGCAGGTGGCAGCCCAGTCTCCAGGCATCTGCTTGGCCTTCGATGGTAAGAGGAGTCACTGACATCAACATGGACCCAGACATGGCTCTTGGCTGCAGTTCAGGTCCAGAGGACACCATGGCTCTGGGTGGCAGTACAGGGTACCCAGATTGTACAGCCTCGCTAGCAGCTTACCCTGAAAGATCAACATGGCCTCAGCTGTTGGCCCAGGCTACTAGCTTCTGCATGTTCCTCTGTGGCAACAGGAGTCACGGACATCACACAAAGCCCGACCACAACAGGGTCACAGGGCCATACATGGCATTTAGCATTCTGGGCCCAGATATCACCATGGTCCTGGGTGGCAGCACAGGCCTCCTAGATTGACATAGGCCTATGGTCCAGGGTGAAAGTGCAGGCCTCCCAGATTGGCATGGTCCCTGTGGGGACACATTCCTTGGACACTTGTAGGCAGAGGCTGCTTGTTGGTTCCCGGCCTCCCAGACCCGAAATAATCACACAGAAACTATATTAATTACAATATTGTTTGGCCAGTAGCTTAAGCATATTTCTAGCTAGCTCTTACATCTTAGTTTCATAGCAGCATTGTTTGTAATAGCCAGAACCTGGAAACAACCTAGATGCCCTTCAATGGAAGAATGGATGAAGAAAGTATGGAATATATACATATTAGAGTACTACTCAGCAGTAAAAAACAATGACTTCGTGAATTTTGCATGCAAATGGACGGAAACATCTTAAATTAGCCCATTTCTATTATTATATATTTTACCACCAGGCTCATGGTTTACCAGTAAGGTTCTGGCTGGTGGATCCAGTCTTTCTCCTTTGGTGGCTACATGGCATCTCTCTGATTCTGTCTACTCTCTCTCTACATCTCTGTTCAGATTCCTGCCTGGCTTTACTCTGTTAAGCCATTGGCCGAAAGCAGCTTCTTTATTAACCAATGGCAATAAAACATATTCACAGCACACAGAGGGGAATCCCACATCAGACACTGATATGGTCACAGATGGTAGCCCAGACTTTGGGCATCCTCAGGGCTTTTGGAGATAACAGGAGCCACAGATATCAAGACAGACCCCCCCCCCCCACAGCTGCATCAGGGCCAGAGCCCATGACATGATCCTTGGCCGCAGCCAATGCCCGGACGTCACCATGGATCTAGATGGCAAGCAGGCTATCCACGTCAGCCTGTTGATCACCCTCACCCCCTAAGACCCACCTCTCTCTCCAGCACATGAATCATTCGGCTTCTTCCTCTCTCGCAATTTCCCATTCTGTATTCACTCACCATAATAGTGCCCAAACACCCTGTACCAGAATTATCAGGTCGGACGCTGGTTGATTTCTACCCACCCAAGCCAGAGGGCATGATGCGGAGCACCTGCCATCCTCCTCATGCCCCGAGTCCTCAATTAACCTCTTAATGGAAAGCATCCTAGTCTGGAGCAGCAACGCAAAGTCAGATGCATAGAGCAACTTTGTCGTCATGCAGCTCTGTTCCTGCTAGTGTCCCTTGTCCCTTGCTGATTATTACCATGTGAATCAAACCCCTCCTTGTACAGTGTCCACCCACAATAGTTTTGTTATTAATTTATGCAGTCTTTATTTAAACCAGATAGCAGAGTAACAATAGAAACATTTGTGCCGCCTTCCGGATTTCCCTGTGCGCTTATCTCTTTCTTTTCAGTCCTAGGAATTGAACTCAAGGCCTAGTGCATTCCGGTGATCTACTGCTGAGCCCCAGCCCCAGCACTTATATAGCTATCTTGCCTAGTTATTTAAATAAAATTATTTATGTTGGCCGGGCGGTGGTGGTGCACGCCTTTAATCCCAGCACGCGGGAGGCAGAGGCAGGCGGATCTCTGTGAGTTTGAGGCCAGCCTGGTCTACAAGAGCTAGTTCCAGGACAGGAACCAAAAGCTACAGAGAAACCCTGTCTCGAAAATCCAAAAAAAAAAAAAAAAATTATGTTGGGCATGGTCTGCATGCCTTTAATCCCAGCACTACGGAGGCAGAGGCAAAGACAGGTGGATCTCTCTGACATCCAGACCAACCTGGTCTATGTAGCAAACTCGAGGCCAACCAAGGCTACATAGTGAGCCCCTGCTTCAAAACAATAACGACAAAGCCAAAAGATTACCTTATTATCATTTTGTATGTATGGTGTGTGTGTGGGCCATGCGGAGGTCAGAGGCCATTCGTGGAGAGTGAGTTTTCCCTTCCTCCTTTCTGTGGGTTCTGGGACCGGAACTCAGGTTGTCAGGCTTGCACAGCAAACACCTTGACCTGAACCATCTCAGCAATCCCGGACCAGAGCCTTTTATTTTTTGAGGTGAAAGGCTGATGCCCTAAGACAGGGAGAGCAGAGGACAGGGACTGAGTTCCCCCATCCCTTCCTGTTGGGCAGTGGCTGGATCTACTTCCCTCACCCCCAATCTTCACCATTTGTTTTTCTCAGGCTCCAACCACTGTTTTTATTTTTAATTTGTTGGTTTTTTTTTATTTATTACTATTTCTGTTTTGTTGAGATAGGGTTTATCTGTGTAACAGCCCGGTTGTCCAGGAATTCACTTTGTGTAGACCAGGCAGGCCTTAAACTCATAGAGCTCTGCCTGCCTCCACCTCCCGAGTGCTGGGATTAAAGGCATGAGCCACCACCGCCCGGCCCGGGAATTTACTTTGTAGGCCAGGCAGGCCTTAAACTCATAGAGATCTGCTTGCCTCTGCCTCCTGTGTGCTGGGATTAAAGGCGTGTGCCACCTTTTGGGTTTATTTTTATGTATCTGAGTATTTTGCCTGCATGTATGTACATGCATTGCATGCATGCCTAGTGCTCACAGAGGCCAGAAGGCACTGGAACTGGAACTGGAGTTGGAGATGGTTGTGAGCCACTATGTGGGCTCTAGGAACCAAATCCAGGTCCTCTGCAAGAACAGCCAGTGCTCTAACTGCTGAGGAGTCCCTCCAGCCCTATCAACCACTATTTATGAGCAAGCCCTTACTGAACTCTCCTCAGGTTTCCAGGGTGTAGGTGTCTTAGTCACTGTTCTGTTACTGTTAAGAGACACCAAGACCAAGGCAATTCTTACAAAAGAAAGCATTTAGTTGGGGGCTTGCTTACAGCTTCAGAGGCTTAGTCTATGACATCATGGCACTTAGTGTAGCACACAGAAACCATATTATTTAAACTACTGCTTGGCCCAATAGCTCTAGCTTCTTTTTTTTTTTTTTTTTTTTTTTTTTTTTGGTTTTTCGAGACAGGGTTTCTCTGTGGTTTTGGAGCCTGTCCTGGAACTAGCTCTTGTAGACCAGGCTGGTCTCGAACTCACAAAGATCCGCCTGCCTCTGCCTCCCAAGGGCTGGGATTAAAGGCGTGCGCCACCACTGCCCGGCTAGCTCTAGCTTCTTATTGGCTAACTCTTACATCTTAATTTAACCCATCTCCATTAATCTGTGTATCACCACGTGAGAGTGACTTACCAGCAAAGTTTCAGTATGTCTGACTCTGGCGGTGGCTCCATGGCATCTCTCTGATTCTGCCTCCTTTCTCCCAGCATTCACTTAAGTTTTCCCTGCCTACCTCTGTTCTTTTGCCCTATCACAGGCCAATATAGTTTCTTTATTTATTAACCAATAAAAGCAACACATAGATGGAAGGACCACCCACACCAGTAGGGCTTGGTCACAAAGATCAGATAAGAAAGTATTAGGCTGGGTGGTGGTAGCTCATGCCTTTAACCCCAGCACTTGGGAAGCAGAGGCTGGCGGATCTCTGAGTTTGAGGCCAGCCTGGTCTACAGAGTGAGTTCCAAGACAGACTCCAAAGCTACACAGAGAAACCCTGTCTTGGAAAAAAAAAGAGTATCGGATCCACTGGAACTGGAGTTAAGGATGGTTGTGAACCACCATGTGGGTGCTGGGAATCGACCCCGAGACCTCGGCCACAGCAGCAGTGCTCTTAACCAGCGAGCCATCTCTCCAACTCCAAGTGTGTACCTTTAAGAAGGCTGCCACTCTCTTCCACCTGCTTTTAGGCCGGAGTCCTCATTCCTGGTCCACAGCACCCTCTGGTGGTTGCTAAGCGGCAACACTAGGGCCAGTTTCAGCTCAGGATTCCTCTGAGACAACACATTCAAACACTGGTCATTGCACTGTGAACTGAGGCCCAATGAGGGTAGGAGTTGCCCAAGGTCTCATGGAGGGGGTACTACATACCAAACAGTCTAGAAATACTTTGATAAACAGGTTATTTGTTTTTTTTTTTTCATTTAAACACTGCTTGGCCCATTAGCTCTAGCCCTTACTGGCTAATTCTGATCCGATCAACCCATTTCTAATAAACTGTGTAGCACCGGTCTTACCGGGAAAGATTCAGCATGTCTGACCTGGCGGCTTGCTTCATTGTGTGCGTCCGGGAGAGAGGAGCATGGCCTCTGCTCCAGAGAGCAGAGCTGTCGAGTCTCTAAACAGGCTATTTGTGATTGGTGAGTGAGCTCAGCTTGTTCCTGTCATCACTCTTCAGAACTCCCTCCCTTTTGGTCTAATCTAGAAGACCCTGAGTCGTGGAGTTCACCCCTGTGCTTCTCCACACCCAAGTCCCTTTTTTGTCTGATGGCTTTTGCAGGAGCTGCCTTCGGTCCTCTCCTTGGTTTGGTCTTTCAGCTCTGCAGGGTGTTTCCTGATGGTCTCACCCCAGTTTCTAAGACATCCTGGTTAGCTATCCTCAATGCTTTGCACCACAATCATCCTTGCTTTCGTCTTTGCCTTCCCCTTGACTGGTTTCAGTGCCCTGCAGGACATCTGTATGCTGGGCAGGTGCTCAGCGTTCTGAGGACATCGACAGAAAGGCAGGTGACAAGAGACACAGCAGAAACCGCTTTAGAGAAAGTCTGGAGGTTTATTGAACAATCGGAGTCACAACTGAACGTGGTAGGTCATCCTTCACAGGTTCAGTCTTTCAGGCAGGAGGGATGGCTGGTCTCGGGCTTTCCCCACAGAATCCCTGTCTCACTTCCCAGCTTTCCTACCTGCAGCCCCTGGGGATCCAGCCGTCCAGCTAGTCACAGAGCAGAGCGGGGCATATTAAAGTCCTGAAACCTGGGACCACTCTCACCCCATGGTGCCAACAGGACCCTGGCTCAGCATCAACACTGAGCCCAACTATGACACGGATTTGTCATAGAAAGCGTTAGGGGCAAGTTGATGAATTCAAGGGCAGAACTGCATGCATGCGCCATCCCGTTCCACTGCCAGTCTTTAGGAAACTACAAACACAACACCCCCTAAGCGCTGGATGCAAGCTGCCTAACTGGGACCAGGGACTGCTGAAGCCAAGAGTCTGCGATTCCCAGCTACGCACAGGAATGACTGACACAGGGAAGGCCGAAGAGACACCATGATGCTGACTTTGGAAACGCCCATGAGAGCAGCCTGCTGCCATCTGGCTGCTCTCAAAGCCAGGAACTCCAGTTGGCAGGGGAGGGTAGGACAGCTAGCCACACGAAGGCCTTAGCCTCACAGCAAGGACACTCTGCATTCCAAAAATGTTTCCAGAATCTTCTGGGCGCAGGGGCTGTGGGGGAATGCTGCCTTTCTAACCACATCTTGTTTTGTGATCTCGGCCTCTGAATAAAGCTTTGGAGGAAAAGGCGCTAGCCGCCTGGCCCGTCACTTGGCCAGTGGCATGTCCACAGGTCCTTCTGCCTGTGTGGACTGTCAGCTAGTGGAAACCTAACTCTTTGAGAAAAGGATTTCCAAGCCTGACATCAAAACAAGGTGGGAAGTAAGCATTTGCAGTCAGCCACCAAATCAACCTGGCCCTTCCCGTGACATTACCTCCTCAAGTCTTATGCCTTCAGGTCGGACAGAGTTCAGCTCTGTCCGTGAGCTCTGAGGTGAGCTCAGAGGAAGTGGCCACCTAAGAAGGGGAATGAACCAGATGAGAACGGTCATAAACAAGCTACGTTGGGGATGGCTTGTGGCTGCCCCTGCCTTAATCATCTGCTTGGCTTGACATTACCTGGAAATCTAGCTGGTCATCTCACCCCTGATAGTGAGGGACTGGCAGAGCACTTCTGGGGGTTGGCATGTCCCCTGCACAGGCTGCCAGGGCCCTAGAACTTGCAGGCTCCTCGAGCCGTCCTGTCCAGGGAGGGCTCCTGCACAGATAGGCAGTTGCCCCTGTTGTGGGGTTCTCTGGGTCTCAGGTTCTGCTTCAAGCCTAGCACTTCCTGCCTGAGTCCCTCAGCTCACAGGACCTGCACAAGCGCCCCTCCTCCACCCGCCCCTGTTTGTTTGTCTAGCAAGGCACTAGGAAGTGGTTCAAGTTTAGGGAATCGGCTGTTCGGCTGCATTTTCTCTTTGTAAAAGGCACAGTTTTTATTGTAAAGAGGCCACAGTGCTCTCTGAGGACTCGACTCCCCTTGGCTGCAACCTGCATCCCCACCGGGTCCTAGACACCTGTCCACCCCCTTTTTGATTCCTTCCTAGATGGCCACAAGGACACCAGGAATCCACCCGAGATCTGTGCCAGCACAGGGGCCATGTGGCGGTGGCTCTACACCAGCCACCTGGCCAACCCGGGGGCTTGCTGACCTCAGGACCAGAATTACTAAGGCAGAGCTCTGACCCTAGAACCGTGGATCGGTTACTCCACTGGTAAGGTACACGATCAGGTGGCCCAATCTTTGGAGGGTGAGTTTTTGTTTGAGACCCCCAGAACCCTGACATGGGGTTAGGGGTGATCTGGTGAGGGGACAATAGCTCATGAGATCCTCACTATTAACAAGGCTGCAGCTGTGATGCTCAGGCACTGGTCCCCCACGGCCTCCACTCCTAGGGTCACACATGGGCTCGGGTCAGGGGTTGCATTGGATGCCCGCATACCCCATGGCTCATCTTAGCTTTGGATAGAACCGCAGGACTTTTCAGAATCTCCAGGGTTCTGTGAGGTTGGAACCACAAAGGTCATTATCTGGGGGAATGCTGCCCCCAGCGGACTCTAGAGGTGAGCACCTCTCCCATTCCTCTCTGATACAGGGAGCTGCCAAGGAGAGACATAGAGAAAGGACTTTGGAAGCATGGGCTGGGAGCTGTTCAGTCTGGAGGTCTACTTAGTTAGCTGAACTAGCCCTGAAAACCTGGTACCCAGACAGCCCTGAAACTGGAATGGGCATCTGAAATGCCCAGAGAGCCAGGGGAGACATCCTTTACATCTGGCTACAGAGTGAGGGGGCCTTTGCCTAGTGATGGAACACTCTGAGGTCCCAGTGGGCTCTCACTGCCCTGGACCAACACAGAAGCTGGGCAATAATGGCAGTCTCCCCTGGGACAGGGACACTGCCTTGCCAGCGGCTGCCACATAGGCTTCAAAGCTGTTCCAAGGCCAATGCCACCTTTCTTTCCAGGGCACTGTCATGTCTGAACAGCCCGAGAGCCGAGCAACCTCATAGGACTAATTTTCTGGCCTGAGGCTGCCCCAGGTATTCCTCCCCCTTAGGGGACATGTTGACAGCCCGAGGAGCTCTGCTATAAAACAAGCAGGCTCTGCCTCCTTACAGCGCCATTTGTACGGTCTCTTCTCCCTCTGGCCCCACCACACAAGCGCTTCAAGAACCCTCTGTCCCAAGCCATTTGGCCCAGCACCTTGGTGCCCACAGATGCCCTTCTCCCATGGGAGGAAGGTTGGTAAGCTCCACAGCAACCCGAGGGGGCTCGTCGAGGAGGTCTGAGGACTCAGTTTCTGTTGAACTTTTCTAAGACCGTAGAGTTGGTGTGTTCAAAGAGCCACTGCTGGGTGAGGGAGGAAGGGTTGCAGGCGTTCATGAAGATCCTGTGGTCGCTTTCGCTGCAGTCCATGCAGCTGCCGCTCACAGGGTGGTACAGGGTCTTGTCCTACGGGACAGGGAGGTTGTCAGGTGGGGGACACAGAAGCCACGACAGCAACGAGGAAGCAAGAAGTCGATTCGATTGATGCTCATATCCTGCTGGCCTTGCTCTTGGCCAGATATGGCCCAGCATGTACCATTTCCTTGGGATGGATGCTACTTCCAAGCAGGACCTTTAACGCAGCCTGCTTCCAACCAAAACGCTACTTGGTCCCTGCTGTGGGGCTTGGCTGCTTGTTTTCTTCCTTTTCTTTTTTTCTTCCCTCTCTCTCTCCCTTCTTTCCTCCCTCCCTTTCTCCCTTCCTTCCTTCTTGTGTCTCACTACATAGTTCTGGCTGACCTGGAACTTGTTATGTAGACCAGGCTAGCCTAATCTCACTGAGATCTGCCTGCCTCTGCCTTCCCAATGCTGAAATGAAGATGTACACTACCACACCCTGGCTGGCTTTCTTTTTACTTCTCTCTCCCTCCTTCCCTCCTTCCTTCCTTCCCTCCCTCCCTCCCTCAAGACAGGGTTTCTCTGTGTAGCCTTAGCTGTCCCAGAACTAGCTCTATAGATGAGATTGGCCTCAAATTCACAGAGATCCTCCTGCCTCTGCCTCCCAAGTGCTGGGATTAAAGGCACGTGCCACCACTTCCCCGGGTGGCTTTCTTTTTAAAATGCATGAATCTGGGTTTCCGCCCTCTCTCTCAGAGCTAGATTAACAGCAGAGAGGATGAGTGGACAGGATCCACAGGGAGAAGCAGGAGGCATTGCACTCCCCGGTCTGCTCCCCCATCCCGCACTGCTCCCCCATCCCGCACCGCTCCCCACCTTGCGGTACTTCCACAGCTGGTTGCCCTTCATGCTGTGGCAGTCGTAGAGGGTGACTGGGCTAGTGTGGGAGACAGCGTCGAAGCAGAACTTCTTGGTGTGCTGAGGGTCCCCAGGCCGGATGTCCTCCCTCCAGGTGAAGGTGAAGACCTGCGTACAAAGGGGCATCAATAGAAGCAGCAAACACTGAGAACACCCTTCATTGTTTGCCGGTTTGTTTTCTGAGATGGAGTCTACTGTTTGATGGCTCCATTGTGTTATACAGACAGGGATAGTCCTAAGCTCCCGATCTTCTTGCCTCCAGCTCCCGAGTGCTGAAATTATAGGCACGTTCTACCATGCCTGGCTTGCTAACCATCAATACTCTGTCCCGACAGAAAGTGCATAGTTGCCACCAGAGACCTGCTTTCTCTTACTAGAGATTCAGCAGCACCTACTAGAACTCTCTAACATTGGAATCACAGTATGTCTTCCCCTCCTTGTCTATCTGCCTTTCTTTCTTCTCAACTCAATCTCCTTATGGGCACTCTAGCAGCCAGCACATTTACCGACATCTCGCTCCCTGATGTCACTGTCCTGTCTGCCTCTCGTGCGTCTTTCCCCGATGTCAGGGCTGTCCCCAGATTCTGGGTTAAAAAGCAGCCCACTAAGAACATTTGTGCGCAAGTCCGGGTACACAGTGAGGCTCCAGGCCAGCCAGGGCTACGTGATAAGCCTCTGGAAGGCTGGGATTGTGCTGACTTCACACAGCGGCGTGGAAAGGATGGCCAGCAGGGCCGGGTCCTCCAGGAAGGAGATGCTGACCTTCCTGTACCCACCGGTGATTCCCACCAGCAGGGTTTGCCTGTGCACTGCTCAGGACTCTCCCGCTTTTTGTGAGGAGGCCTGAACAGTGAACACTGCTTATGCTTTTAGTACATCTGTGTTTTTAATTCATATCAACAAGAAAATAAACAGTGACAGAAGCTGGCAAGGACACAGGGCAAGGGGCTCTGCTACCCTGGGGAGAATTCAACGTTCGTGCAGCCCCTGTGAAAATCGGTGTGGAGGGGCCTCAAACATGAAGCCTAACCTACTGTATGTAACCCACTTCTCCTCAAAGGAATCTATGCCAATGCACCAGAGAGGCCTGCTGTTTTACTTATCGAGAAAAGGTCTCACACAGCACACACTGGCCTTGATCTCCCACCTCCTGCCTCAGCCTCCAGAGGGCAGGGATTAATTGCAGGCGTGTGCCGCCATGGTCAGTGCTGGGGTGTTGAGGATTAAGTCCGGGGCTTTGCACACATGGGGTAAACACTAGAGTCACTGAGCACTTGTTTCCCAGTGCTTTTTGTCTAAATTTATATTTATAGGCCGGGCATAGTGCACACCTTTAATTCCAGCCTACCGGAGGCAAAAGGGCAGGAGGATATCTGAGTTTGAGGCTGATCTGGTCTAGATAGCAAGTTCTATGACAGCTAGGGCTACATAGCGAGGCCCTGCATAGCATGAGTGTGTTGGTCAGGGGAAACTTTTGGGATTTGGTCCTCCCCTCAACCCTGAGTTCTGGGGATTGAACTCCGGTTTTCAGCCTTGAAAAGCAAGCACCTTTACTGCTGGGCCATCTTACCAGCCAGCCCCGTTTAGGGATTTTATAAGCCGAGGAAGACAGACAGGGCATAAGCTGCCTTCCAGGTCAGTGCCCTCTCTGAGTCATTACTGTGCAGAAAGGTCCCCAATAGAGCTGGCCAGAGGCTAGTATCATGCTCTTGGATCCACAGAACCATGAGAACTGAGAGCTAATAAACTTCCATTCTTTATAAAGTACTCGGAATACGACATTCAGGTATAGAAACAGAAACCAGAGCAAGCACGTACGTGGACACACACACACACTAGTGAAATGAGCCAAAAAATGCCTATTAGTTACAAGTATGAGGGTGGGGGTTTGTAGGACAGTCCAGATGAACAGTAGTACCCTTCACATGCAGGAATTCCGTCTCCCTTCCCCCGGCGCTCTGGGAGCACCGAGACTTATCCTCTGGTTGACAACGGTCTCTGTTCACTAAGCGTGAGGACCTCAGAGTCCCTCTGGGCAGCCCTTACCTGCATGCTGTTCCAGCCAGCCTCTCCACGGCCCCGAATGCAGGTCTCAAGCCTCAGTGGAGAGCCCAGTGTGCCGTGCTTCGTGTCTGTGCACAGTCCCGTTCCCACATTGCGAATCTGAGGGGACAAAGGAAGGGCAACCGCTGAGGCACCTTAAGGCGTCCACTGGGCCCTGCTGGGCGGTGAGGAGACCAAGACAGGCTGAACTCTGAGCTGCCTTAGAGGAGCTTGCCCCAGGCTGCAGGAGGTCCTCCTGACTGTGAGGGACAGGATCCCAGTGGCTCCCCAGTGATACTTCCTGAAGCCTGGGAAGATGAAGGAGGAAGGAAGGAGGCCAATGTCCTTCAGTGGCCTCACTCTGAAAGCATTCCACCCAGCAGATCCAGGATCCAATTTGACCCCCGTTCTAGGAGCCTGAGGAGTAGCTAGCTGTCCAGGGACAGTATCTTTGCCATCCTTCTAGAATTATTCTTTAGGGCAAGGGAATGACACAAGGAAGCAGGAGTCCTCCCCAGCCCACTCCAAAGAACAAAAATGGCCCTGATCCCATATCTCAGCCATGAAGGCTGGGGACCAGAGCTGCAGATTTGCTTAGGACACACACATCACCAAGAGGCAAGGTGGTGGCAGTTGAGTTAGTCTCGGACGGGCTTCCGAGGTTCTGGTGAACCACAGGAGAACCAGTGGAGATGAGGCCATTACAGCTCAGTTGTTCAGAACCTGACCTCTGTATTCTTAGTCTGCGCTGCCACTGGGATCCATGGGCTAGGAACTTGGTTCGCCTGAAGAGCGTGGTTTAGAATGAGCAAGCTCCTGGGTTCCCGTCCCTGGCACTGCGAGCCCAAGGGCCCAGAGCCAGCAGTTTGTCTCATGGTCAAAGGTGAAATGGATGCTGACCCAGCTTAACTCCTCAGAACACTCACCAGCACAAGAAAACAAAACCCAGCCCCGCCATGACAGGGTCCAAGAGAGAAAGAGAAGAAAGGACCGCGGCACGGCTTTCCTGGGCACGCTCTCTCGATGCGGGTGCCCAGTGGCTTCATCTACACTCACCTCCCCCCACGCTGCTGCTGGGGGCTCCACAGGTGGGTAGAACTTGGGAAGGTCCCAGGCAATCTTGGTCATAAACCACTTGAAGCTCTTGCAGTTGAGGGAGCTTCGGAGCTTCTTCTGGGCCACGACATCCCCGGCTGAGAGGTGGCGGTACTCCGGTCTACGTTGGTATATGTATTCCGCATACTCGTCCATCCACACTTCCGCCACTCGCTTCAGGTTCTGGAATGAAAGATGGACGCAAGGTTCAGGCTTCCCAAGGAGCCCAGGCCAGCCGGGAGCCATCTTACCGGCCCTTGCACCTTATTTTTTGAGGCAGGGTCTCTCACTGAGCCTGGAGCTAGGCTGGTAACCAGTACACACCAGCTATCCTGCCTTCTCCTGGCCGGGCTTGGTTATAGGTGTCTGGTTATCGGTGGCTTTTTACGTGGGTGTCAGGATGCAAACTCAGGTCTCATCGGCACACAGAGAACTTACTAAGCCACTTTTCCAGCTCTTCAAAGCCAATGTGAGTTGGGTTTCTGTCATTACCCACCAACTGGTTGTGGCCAAATTCCATGATAAGAATAATTTGCACCCAGACCTCTTAATTCTTACCAGCAGGTGGGATTTCTCGTAATCCTCAGAGGTTTGAGAGCTTAATGATAAAGCCTCAGGACAGCCAACTATAAAACAAGAACCCATGGGGGAGACAGCCCGAGGTGGGGGCAGCCTTGGGCAGAGCAATCAGGAGACAGGAAGACTAAGATCTTGTGTGTCAACCATGTGAAAATCCTCTATTCTTGCAGTGTGCTCCACTCAGAACACAAGAGCGTAAGTCAGAGGAAGCCCCTGCTTGCAAACCTCCTCCTTCGAACCCAGGCTTCCTTCAGTGGCGAGGGTCCGTTCCCCCGCCCTCAGCACACACAGAACTGGAGGGGCTTGACTTCCATCTTGAGGTTAATCTGAATTTTCCTCTGAAGTGTAACAGTTATTGACACCTGTGTGCAAAGGTTTCCTAAAGGAGCAGACAGCACGGCGGGGGGGGGGGGGGGACTGGACAAATGTTCAAGTGTTTTCTGGTGGAGATAATTGAGTTCTGCAGACCAGATGGTCTCAAGGCACGGCGCTGTAAAACAGCCAGGGCCTAGGTAAATGAGGGAGCGTGGCCATGCACCCATAAAACTTTATGACGTCAATCACCATTTGATTTTCAAGTGTCACAACCTGGTGTCCTAAGTCCCTTGGGTTCCCCTCCAGTGTCTTAAAATTGTGAAAAACCACTCTTAGCTCTTGACCCGGGCAGAAAGTCACCTTCTCCTGAGCATACACTGAGGCATGGTGACACCAGGGAGGCCCTGCATGGGAACCCTGCCCTGTGGAAGGGCTCTGTGATAGATTCCAGAGACAGCCAGGCTTCCTTACAGCCACTGACCCTACTGGAAGAGAGCGAGCTCCACTGGGTGCCTGCAGCAAAGGCTGGGCCTGGCGCAAGTGGAGGGCCTCAGGGTCTGCGCATCAAGAACATTCTAGAACACAGGGACTCTTCTCTTTCCCTGGCCTGCCTGGCCGGGCCTGTCCCCTCCACCCGATGCAGGACTGCCTTTATCATGTTCCAGTTGCAGGGACAGGCCTGTGCAGTAAGACCCGGTGTTTGTTCTAGAGGTGGATGAGCCATTAAGAGAGCATGCTGGCTCTCTCAGGGCCCTGAGAACCTCTAAATGTCATTCAGGAGGCAAGTGCCCTAGAAGCCTGTGAATTTGGTTGCCAAAACGGTGAGCTGACTTTTTTTCCCCCTTTTTGTCTTTGTAGACAGGATCTTGACTATGAAGCCTGGCGTGGTTTTGAACTCTCTATCCCCCAAACACGTTGCACTTGACCCGGAACTAAATGATGGCAGTACAGCTGCAGTTCCGGTGGGCGCAGGCACCTCCCGTGCAGTCATACAGGGGACAGCTGGGCTTACAGAGGAGAGAGGGATGCGCCACTGGGGCCAGCTCATGTCAGACACAGGCCCTGACTCAGGACAGAAGGCCAGCGATGTCAGGTGCCTGAACGGGATTCACGTGAGAGACGGAAGCCCCCAGTCCAGCTCTAGCTGTTAACAGGGGTGCAGCCACTGACACCCGTGTAGACAGTCACAGTCGCTGTGTAGGGAACAGATGCAGGCGCCTGTCAGACTGAAGCAGGAGTAGAAGTTATTTAATGTTTTCACTTCCTCTGTCCAGCCTGGAAGTGGAGAATGGAAGCCAGGGAGAAGGGAGGTCAGTGTGTTGCTACTCTGCGGGGTGCCTGGCTGGAAGGCAGGCTTCTGTGGTGTCACTGAAGCCCTCCAGCACCCCGATATTCATCTCCAGCTTGGGAAAGGATGCAGTAGGGCAGGTCCCGGGTCCTGCTCAGGGGTCATGATCCCCCTGTTCCTAGTAGCCTCCAAGAGTGGCAGTCTCTGGCTTATGAAAAGACTTTGGCTCCGTTTTCCTGTTCTGCATTCTGCAGGGAAGGCCAAGGGCATCTGAGAAGATTTCCATCTCTTGGTGGGCCTGACGTGGAAACCATATCCTCTGCTAAGGGGCTGTCCACAGAGCAGTGGGCCTGGAGGCTGTCGTTAGAGACTCTCGCCACTAGAGGGCTCTGCCTTCCTGCCTTCCTGGCCATGCTCTGTCTCAGCGGTGCTGGAAGCTGAGGAAATAATTCCTGGAAAGGCCTGGAAAACCTGACAGTTGGGAACCCAGGCAGAAGGTCTCCCAGTGCTTCTTTGTTGGGGCATGGCTGCACTCTGGCCTTTCTAGTACTACAAACAGCACTGTATCTTTCCAACCCCACCATCATGGTTGGGCATCTCCCTCACTTATTTTCGAGATCACCCTTATTTTTTAGTTTAAAAAAAAAAGATTTCCCCAGTAAAAGAACTTCCATCCCCCAATTCTTTTGATAATGATTACCCCCAATTTAGTTCAATCCTTGACATGGTTTTCAGGCCAATGAAGCAGATTGACACGTTTGGGCGGGGGTAAAAGAGAGCCATTTATTTTTTATGCCCCCCCCCCACTTCAACAGTAATGACAAGGCTACCGTGTTTGCTTGACACACACTCCAATACACATACACACACACACACACACACACACACACACACACACGTTAATTAAACAAACAAAATCAAAATATAGAGAGTTTGAGGACAGCTTGCCTTGTATAACAAAATCCTGCAGCAAAAGCCCAAACAACAACAAAAAGAGTATCTACAATTAGCTAAATCTTTTTTTTTTTTTTTTTTTTTTTTGGTTTTTTCGAGACAGGGTTTCTCTGTGGTTTTGGAGCCTGTCCTGGAACTAGCTCTTGTAGACCAGGCTGGTCTCTAACTCACAGAGATCCGCCTGCCTCTGCTTACCCCTTGTCTAGCTCTGTGTCTCTGTCATCTCTACTGCAGGCAGCCCTCCTGTGAAATGACCAGCTAGCTCCACTTAACACATGGGTTTCCTGTCTTTCTGTAGCGCTGGGCAGTGCTGAGTTGAAAGGATCAACTTTGTTTTAACAAAGTTCCAAACGCAGCCTCAGAGGAGTCAGGCCCCCCTCCCAACCCCACAGCCTCAGAGGAGTTAGGCCATCCTCCCAGCCCCACCGCCTCAGAAGAGTTAGGCCATCCTCCCAGCCCCACAGCCTCAGAGGAGTTAGGCCCCCCTCCCAACCCCACAGCCTCAGAGGAGTTAGGCCCCCCTCCCAGCCCCACAGCCTCCACGGAGCTGAGCAGGGCTCTCTGTAAAGTCCTTTCAGTTGGCTTTCACTTGGAGACCAGCCAGCAATCACTTAGCCTGGGACCCCCTGGGGCCCCTATGTTCCCCCAGGCTACCCCCAGTTCCCTGGAAAGCCACCGTCTTACCCGGGCCAGGCTGACTCCAGCAGGAACCTTGTAGGGCACATACTTCCTATAGATGTGGCCCACTCTGGAGCAAGGGATGTCCTCCATGCGACCCCCACACATCCACACCTGCAGGGCGAGAAGGGAGGATGAAGGTGATGACTCTATCCTTATGTCCCCAGCCCCTCGGATGCCAGCACACAGTCTGCATGGTTTTCTCAAGCCCTGAACTCAAAAACGGTGCAGAAAGATACCTGCAAGGCTATGGAAAGAGCTGCCAGTCGCAGCTGCTGAGCAAAGTTCCAAACTGCGCAGAACCCACTGCAGACACTGAGATGCACAGGAAGTCAGGGAGAGCTGGAGGTCGAGGATAGGACAGAAACCCGTGGGCACGATGGGGCCACTGTGCTCTTGAATTCACAGCAGCTGTGGTCACCTGCATAAGACCTGCCCAAGACTGGGCGCCATGGGTCAACGGATGGCTCATTGGGTAAAATGCACCTACTGCCAGGCCTTGGGATATGCATGGTGGAAGGAGAGAACCAACTCCCCCAGCTTGTCCTCTGACCACCACATGTGTGCCATGGAAGCCCCCAAATTTATTAATAGAAATAAATAAAATAGATTGGGCCCCTCAACAGTCCCCTTTGAATGAGGTGTTAAGGGATGCCAGGGAGGAAGGGACATTTTCTTCAGTGGTGTAGCCACTGGTAAGGTGTCCGCCATCCTGCGAATAAATAACACTAGTTGAGCTCACTGGTTCCCATGCACACGAGACACGAAAGTAGAAGGGGACAGGCTGGGGAAAAGAAGGGGGTCAGTGGGAGGGGGAGGAGGCTGCAACACTGTCCTCGTGGGCTGGGATGGTTTACGGGGACGAGAACACCAAGTGTGCAAAGGCTCAGGGGTAGGCACAGACACTGTGCTATGGATGCCAGAGGCTTGGAGTCCAATGGCGTGTGAGGGAAGGGAAGGAAGGCGTGGGCTCTTGTCAGAGTGAGGCTAGACAGGGCGTCTTCGTAGAATTCAGTTATACAAAGTTGGCTCTGCTCATAGAATGGGGTGGGTGCAGTTACAACAATCCAGAATCGAGGCCACGGTGGCTTTGGGCATGGAGGGTCCTAGCTGTTTCTGGGACATTAACCAAGTTTTCACATTCCGTCTCCTGTGGAATGAGGGGTTGGCATGGGACACGGATGACCCAAGTTTGGTGCAGCACCCTTACTGGGGGCGCACTGGGGGCTGGGCTTCATGTCCTAATCTAGTCAGGGCTCTCAAAAGGTCCTGGGTCTTACTACGCCCTGCCAAGATGGATGCAGGATTTCCTGTGTGCCATTTCCCATGTGGGAGGTGTTTGAGGCTGCAGTTAGCAGAGGTGCTGTCTGGGAGTGCAGCTTTCCTCGGACAGTGGGAAAGAAGGAAACCCTGGCTAGTCAAGTGAACAGAACGCTGGTCTCAAGCTAATGGGCTCTGGATGCTAGATTAAGGTCAAGGCCAAGCCAAGAAATTTATTTTTTAAAGCAGGAGATATTGATCGGCCACCAGGCTCCCCTCGCTGAGGGCTGATGGACAAGTCTGCTTCTGCCAGGCAGCCATGCCTGCTCACTGCCAGGCCACCAACCTCTGCCTTCCTGAGAGTCGGGTGGTGGTGCCAAGCTGGCGGGGGCGACTTGCCTACCCTGGTTCTGACCATCTCCTGAGACACGTTATAGGTGGAACAAATGAAATCCAAAGTCTTCTTTTCTGTGGGACCTCCAACTCCTTTGGCCCTGGCCATGCTGGCCACCAGCTTGAAGGACTCAGGGTGACCTTGCTCTGCTGGAAGGCTTGAGGGATCCAAGGTGTTCCCAGCACATAGGATGTCCTGAGCTCGCAGAGGATCTGGCTGGGTTTCCTCTCTGGATTCCTGCCCAGGATGGGGGTGCTGCTGGTGGCCGGCTCAGAACGGGAGTTCCCTTCAGGCTAAACCTGCTGTTGACTACTGAGTCTGCGTGGACTACCCAAGAGGCATCTCACACAGGTTGTCGGCAAGAGAGGATACCATCCCTTGTCCCATTCCTCTCTCCCACAGCTCCTTCCTCTGTCTGGAGAACTTCTAGCACCCTGAATTCTGCTGCCTTCCCACCCTCCCTGCAGGACCCTGACTTGACACCTCCAAGGCCACCTCACAGCTAGGGCATACACTTTTCCTCATTGCTTCTCTTTCTCTTTTTTTAAAAAATAATTTATTTAATTTTATCTGCTGTACTTTGGTGTGAGGGTGTCAGATCACCTGGAACTGGAGTTACAGACAGTGGTGGGCTGCCATGTGGGTGTTGGGAATTGAATGTGGGTCCTCTGGAAGAGCAGCCAGTGGTCTTCACCGCTGAGCTTTCTCTCCAGCCCCTTCATTGCTTTCCTCTTAAATACACATGCACAGATGCATCTCTGCTGTCATCCTCCTGCAGCGGTCATGGGCATCTCTGCCGGGTGGCACTCTTCATCTGAGTGGAGGACTGTCCTACTCAGTCCTCCTGGGGCCAGTGACCAGGCCCAGCCAGCTTCAGTGCCCAGCCTTGCCAGCTGAGGTCTCAGGTCTTCCTGTTTGTTTTGAAAAAGGGTCTCATGTGCTTGTGTTCTTAGTCAGGAGAGCAGCCACAGGCTGAAAGGGAAGGCCTTTCGCCCATCCTTCTCTGGATGTGGTCTGCCTTCTTTTTGCATTGGGAGAAGTGGGGCAGACACAGGAGGCTAGAGTGTGTTACTGTCATGGTCTCCATCACCTCTGTCTTGTGACAAACATCTCTCAACTGGAGGGACAGGTTCCCCAAACTGGGGGTTGCCCTTTTCTGGGACAGAAAACCCAGAGACTCAGGTTGGCATCCTGAGTTGTACTGGGCCATGGCAACCATGGCGGGTCCAAGGCCCAGCCCTCGCTCTGCTCTTAGCCAGTTACACGGCACCTTCAGGACCTTCCTTTCTTCCTTCACAGCCAATGCAGCTTCACCTGGGGAAACAAGGCAGCTGTAGCCAAGTCCTCTCCAGCATCCCACCCTCTGACTCCAGGAAGGCCAGGGCTACAGCTGGCTCTGGGACAGACTGACAGTCATCAGTCTAAGGACACACAAGGAGCTTCCCACAGGCTCCCAGAGGCTGCTGGGGAGCGACAGGAGACAGCCCTGGAGAGGGAGCCATGATAGAAACTGGACCTGGAGAACAGGGAGGGTTCCTACCAGGGAACGGCCAGCCCGTCATCCTGGCCTTTACATACGTTATTACATTGTTTTTGGTCTGGGCTACTGGTATAAGAATCCCATCGAATGACGGGTTCAGAGAGGAAGGAGGAGGCATAGAAAGAAATGGTATCTCTGTCCTGAGCTACAGAACCCAGTACTTAACCAGCCTGACAAGATGCCATGTGCCAAGTAGGGGATGCTGACACAATGACCTCTGACCCAGACAGCAGCCCGCTGGAGACGGGGATAGGAGAAAGAAGGGATCAGTGACTCTCTCAAACGCTGCAGACTACAACTTCTCTGTTTTATTATAAAGTCTCATGTAGCCCAGGCTAACCTTAAACTTTGGATTCTCCTGCTTCCTGTTGAGAATCACAGGCATGCACCGCCAAGCTAGTATATGTTGGGGATCGAACCTAGAGCCTTGCACATGCTGGACAATTGCTCTACCAAGTCAGCTCCATCTCCAGCCCCTTGCTTTTTCTTTTTCTTTTCTTTTCCTTTCCTTCCTTTTTTCCAACACAGGGAATTTCTTCCAACACAGGAGGTAGCCCAGACTGGCCTTAGACTCTCCACGCCCCTCCTGCTTCAGTCTCTGAGTGCTGGGAATACAGGTGTGTGCCACCATATCCAACCGATTCATCAATAGTGGCACGGGTTTAATGGTTTACTTATTTTGTGGCAGGAGCTCACAATTGCTGGACAAGCGCTCTAACACCGAGCTCCATCTTCAGCCCTGGAACGGGTCTGCTGGGGTTCTCCCAAGAGGTGTGGAATCGGAGCTAGGTTATTAATCTGTGAGGCCCAGGGGCACAGGAAGATCCATCATAATTTCCGGAAGTGCACTTGGTGTCTTTCAGGCTAGTGTCTTTTCTGTCACCATGAAGGATGGGGTCTCAGTAAAGGGAATCTGGCCCTTGGGAGAGGCCAAAGTGCTGGTTGAGTAGAACCTTGTGTTCTGAGAGACACCATCGCAGATGGACAGAATTGCCATGGGCCTGGAACACAGGCAGGACAGGAGAGAAAGAGAGAGAGCTGAAGGAAGGACGCCTCCCTCCCCGAGGCCAGGCCTACTCATTACATCAGCTCATTCCCCGGGAGAGTGTCTGACATAACTGGATCAGATGGAACGCGAGCCAGCCTCCTGCCTGATACTCCACTGTGGCTTCATTACCCAGTCTTTTGTAAATAAACCGAGCGGAGGAAAAAAACAAACCCAAGACCAAAACCACCATTTGTTCTGCTGCGGTGTTCCGGGAAAAGCCAAGCTGCTGCGTGGCGTTAGGTGGGTCTTTGAAACACATGGAACAAAATGAAGTCCTTTTGGGTTCAGAGATCCTAAATAACAATCCACCATTCTCCACGGCAGAGGTTTCTGGGGAACAAGTTGCCGGGGGACTTGGAAGGGGCTCCGGCCAGTGACACAGCTGCTCTGGGTCACACATCTCCAGCCACAGATATTCACGCCAGGCAATCCTTCAGTTGCCGGGGATGCAGCAGCGAGTAAGACACAAAAGGATCCAGGATCTATTGCGGTTGATTACCTAGCAACACCGCAGTTTGGATGGGTTTCTTTCTGGGGACAAACCTGGAAGACTATGTCATCAATTGATGTTTGGTGGACAGATCCGTGACTTCACTGCACCCATGGAATGTAGCATGTGTCAAACAAGATTACATGTGCTAGGGAGACTGGCCCCACAGGCAAGACCTCTGTGCTAGGGCTCACAAAACCTGGACCAAGGCAAACATCATCATTCATTGAACTGTGTGATGAGCTGGGAGACAACCTGAGGGTGCACATACCCTGAGGAGGTCTCCACCAATAGGCCACGGGTACCTGGGGGAGAGACTTAGACGCTATTTATCTTTCCTCTTGAAAAATACTGATTTTAGTTTTAAGTTATGTATGTATGTGTCTGAGTGTGGGTTTGCATGAGCGAGAGTCGTACTTGCAGAGGCCACAAGAGGGTGTCTGATCCTTGGGAGCTGGAGTTAGAGAGGGCTGTGAGCTGCCCAATGCGAATGCTGGAATTTGAACTCAGATCCTCTGCAAGAGAGCCCAGGGAGAAGCCATCAGGAGTGACCCCAGGGAGGGGCAAAACCTGAAGCAAGGGTGACTGAGTGCAACTGGTTTTTTAAGGCTAGTTTCCCTCTCAATTGCTTTCTTCTCAACAGACGGACATGTGGACTTTGGCAAGCTTTGGGTCAAGCCCTGGTGGCCCAGTCACTGCAGACTGGGTAGTTTGAGTCCTGATTGCTTCAGTGCGGTGGGTATAACAGTGGCACTACCCTCACAGGTGGCTGGGGGGATTATTCAGCCCCACACATGTGAAGGGCTGGTGTGGTATCTTGTTAACTCCGACAGGGCTGGAGGTGAGCTATCACAGGGCATCTGCCCCAGCTGGTTGATGCCAAATATTTTGCTAAATACTTTGGGCATTACCCCTTGGTACCAACATCTGTGTTATCTGGGAGGCTGGTCCTCTCCAAGGGCACAGCACCAAGGACCTGGAGGTTAATAGTGTCGCAGGCTGTTTTATCAAAGCAGGGAAATGTTTGGGCAGGACTCCAAGAAGCCATTTGGAGTCCCCAGGTCTGACTCTGTGGCTAATTCTTTAGATGATACCGACATCTTGATAGTAATACTGTTCTTAAAGACTCTTATTATACAGCCTCTAGCAAGCATGGTCTCATTAATTCTCAACAACATCGAGAGCCATATAATCACTAGCCTCATTTATAGAAACTGAAATTAAGGCTCAGTGAGGGGAGACATTCTGGTCTAAGCCCGCACAGCTGTTACTGGAAGTGGCCGAACCAGGACCTGACACAGACCACCTGGGCCCAGCCCTGAGGTTCCTCACCACAGTGCTTGGCATCCGAATAACACTGCACTGAAACCTGATGCTCAACCCAGTAGTGGTGCTGGTTGTCCCTCACGGGTTAGGGGACCTGTCAGCTTTGGATGCAGGTTCTGTGTGTGTGTTCGCGCGGGCACGCACGCACGTGTGCACATGAATGCCACAGCATGCGTACAGAGGGCAACTTGGGGGAAATGGTTCTTTCTTTCTACCATGCGGGTTCTGGGAACTGAACTCAGGTAACCTGGCTTGGTAGAGAGCGTCTTTACCCCTGAGCCATCTGAGCCCTTGACACTGGTCCTGAAGGACCACAGGAGTATAGGAAAAGCTATTCTTCCCCTCACGGGGGCAGAGCCGTCTTCTCCTGGGGGCCACACACAGAGCTGAAGGTACACTCATATTACTAGTGGGAAACTAGCTGCTTATCTAGCAACTCCTTCACAGTCACTGTTGGCTCCAGGCTGATCCAGAGGCGACAGTAAATATTGACTCATGTCATCCTTAGCAATGTCTGTCAGCTACTAATCTCTGGCTGTGGTCCAGGCTCTGTGCTAAGCACGTTTAGTCTTCTCAGTTAACCTTCCCAGGTCCTGGACTGTGTGCGTGTGTTGTGGTGTGTGTGTGTGTGTGTGTGTGTGTGTGTGAGTTACTGGTCAAGTGATAGGATTAGAACTTGGATTGAGGTCTTTCCAATGCCACCGTAAGAGCTTCTGCCCAGCAGTCTCTGCCAACTCCTGCTGTGACAGGCGCAAGAAGCAAATAGAGTAGAAGGCGACCACATAGGCCAGGAGGGCTTCTGTGAGGCTATAAGGCCTAAGGCCTAGGTTTGTCTGTCTCCATCCTCCCAATGCCGGTGTGTGGCTCCACCACAACCTTCCCAGGCCAAGAGGACACGAATGCTCGCCAGATCTGTGGCTGAGACCAGGCGGCTTGAAGGTCCCTTTCACCCTCTCACTGCCCACTTCCTCAGGGAGTGGTTAGCCAGCTCCCGGATCCTCTCCCCCAGCAGCTGCACATGGGAGAAGAGACTCACCTTGAAGGAGATCTCATACTGCTCCCCTCCCCAGATCTCCAAGCCAGGGTCATAGCCGCCCAACTCCCAGAACCACTTCCGGTCCACAGCAAACAGCCCTCCAGCCATCACGGGAGACCTGTTGGAGAAAGGGCATGGTGTGAGGACGTGCAGTCAGAAGCCCTGCTTCCTAGCCGATGGCGTCTCCAGACACCCAGTTTGTCTACAGGGGGCTCCAAGGCCTCACGGGTGGGTGGGGACCTGGCCTTCTCAACTGTCACTTCCTCTTGTAAACCACTGCATTTTAACCTAATGGATCCCCGGTCCCTTGGTGCGATTAACACCTGCGGTGTCTGTGAAGTACCATCGGTAACAGTGGCACTCCTCCTCAAGGGTCTCACCGATGCATCACAGACACGTCTGTCTCTAGCCTTCCCCTTCGTTGCAGGGTATAAACCAGTTGTCTTCAGCCTGAATGTGCTGCAGAACCTTCTAGAGAGACTGAAAAATAACAGCTTGCTGGGACCTTGCCAGCCCTATGGAAGCAGCCTCTGGGCCAGGGCCCAGGCACCTGCTCAAGATTTGGCTCCTTTGAGGATTCTCTCTCACCACGCTCAGCGGACAGCTCACACAGCTTGCTTGGCTGCACTGCCCACATCACCAGCTCAATCCTCCCAGCTGCTCCGGGAGGAAGGGTGAACTCAACTCATTCATTCACTGATTTATTATCGAAGGCCTCCCATGAAGCAGGTGCTGGAGGGGCCGGGAAACAAACCACAGTCCTTTGGGTGGAGTCACCTCAGCACAGAGGGCTCCAGGAGACAGAAGGAAAATAGTCAAGGCCTCTGGGAAGTACAGACAAGAGCAATAAGGAAGGCAAAGACTGTGTCTGCTTCCAGTCCTGGGAGTGAGGAGGCAAGGACAGGGAATAAGGAAGGATGCTCAGAGGAACACGTGCTTAAGAAGTTTGTTGAGGGGAAACCCCTCAGGGGAGGAGGGAGCTACCCCAGCAAGGCACAGACATGGTGCACAGAGGGGTGGGAGAGTGAGGGTGTCACATGACAGGGTTCAGAGGACACCACGATGCCTCATGCAGGGCAGCACCGAGCAGAAGTGGTCTGTGCCCCAGTCTGAGGGTTGAAGAATCCAAACCAACACGCTGGGGGATAGCGTCTTCGCATATGCCCCTGCGTGGTCCTAGGACTCATGGTGGAGACCGATGTGACTTGGCTGCACACATGCCTCTGAAGCCTTCCTTGTGGGAGGTGGAGGGGACCTTCATACAAGGGGGGACCCCGGGAATGTTACTGAGGGCATGACACACCACAGGTTATCCTGCAAGTACTCAGGTGTCCTTCTTAGCTCGGTCTTCAGAGGGGCTGGAGCTCACTGTTGCTATCCTGACCTCGCCCCTGTGACACGGCAGCTGTCCCTGGTAATTTGTGGGAGGCTTCATGGCCACTGGCTATTCATGGCTGGCGTCTGGCCCTGCCTCTAAGTCACAAGTTCAAACTGCTGACCCTCCACCCTGCTTCCCTCACCAAGGAACTGTGGCGGTACAGAAGGCAGAGTCGGGGCTACAGGAGACTCTGTTTAAGAAAAACATACCACACAACGCTCACTCAGCTTCTGCTCTCTATCCCTGTTGTGTCACCGAGGCGATGGCAACCCTTGGTGGCTTAGGATAGCTGCTGCACTTGGGACATGCTTGGCAAAGAGAGGGGGTGGCTGTGTGGGATAGCCAAGGTGTGAGAGAATTAGATGGTTTTAGTGGTTAGATAATCGGTGCCTAGTTCTGACTCTCTGCACGGGACATGAGGATAAATAAAGATTCCCGGTGTGTCGGGAGGGGCCCTGGGTCACCGCCAGTATGAGCCTACGGCAAAAGTACTTACTCAAATGGGTCACTGGGGTCGGCCTTCTGCAGCTCTGGAGGGATGGGGATTCGTTTGTAATACATCTCCCAGTCGAAGGCACCCCGCATGGCGTCCCCGGCCTGTGTCTCGTACCGGAAGTCGTCGTGGTCGATGACGTCAATCATTGGGCACACGATAGTCTTTCGGTTCCGAGCAATGCGGTCTGAGGTGGTGGAGAGAAGCCTGTTAGTGGGTGCGGCCGTGGAGGGCAGCTCCTGCTCTATGGGGCGCTTACTCCGAACAGTTCCTGGGATGACCGTCCTGAACAGCTGCTCAGGGACCACAGAGAACACTGCAGGGTTGTTTGTGTGTTTTTCTTTTCCTAAACAAGGTCTCATGTAGCCCAGGCTGGCCTGGAACTCACTATGGAGGTAAGGATGACCTTGGGAATGATTCTCTTGACCCTACTTCAATTCACTATGTGGCCAAGGCTGGCCTTGACGTCCTTCTCCTCCCAAGTGCTGGGATCACAGGTATGTGTCTGGAGTCTGCAGGCTTCTGTGAGAAGGACTATGACTTTCTTTCAGACTCAGCACCACAGGAGGCCTCAGACAACGTCTCCAACCCCTGTGAGGTGGGGTGGGAGGGTCTGCCTTGGGGGTTAGTAAATGCTTGAATAACACAGTATTTGAAAATGTTAAACCATGTGGCTATGAGTGTGTGGCTCTGCTGTTGACATGTTCTTCTTCTGTGAGGATCCCTATTCTGGCTTTGCCACGCCCCTTATTGCAAAAACCCTGATTGTGACTCCTGGCTAAAAGCAGCCAGGTTCCCTAATGTCTGATCCCATCTGCTCATGGGTACCATGGCTGTGATCAGCAGTGAGAGTTCGGTCTGAGTTTTTTTTTTTAAAATATTTATTTATTTATTATGTATATAATATTCTGTCAGTGTGCATGCCTGCAGGCCAGAAGAGGGCACCAGACCCCATTACAGATGGTTGTGAGCCACCATGTGGTTGCTGGGAATTGAACTCAGACCTTTGGAAGAGCAGGCAACGCTCTTAACCTCTGAGCCATCTCTCCAGCCCCCTCGTCTGAGTTTTTAAACAGCCCAAGCTATGCAAGAGGGAGTGGACATCCCTTGGAAGTTCTGGGTTCCCAAGTCCGAAGGTATGCAGGTAGAGCGTGCCACCGTATGGAATGCTACAGGCTTAGTGGTTCAAGACAGCAAACGGGGCCTTGACCCAGTCCATGTCAGGGTCCCTTTCCAACCTGGGAGGAGCTGACTGATTCGCTCTGTCCAATCTTTCAACAGGATTCAGTGCTGGTCTGATCTACCCTATGTTGTTCCTACAGGGAGCTCTGTCTGCTTTGAGGGGACCACTGCACAGATAGGCTGTGCTGGGGAGCTTGCTGCTCAGGGTCAAGGTTCATGGGTCATGTTCAAGTGTTGCGATGTGGGCCCTAGAGGGCTAGAGAAGAGAAGGGCCCACATTTCATCAAGCCACAGGGCAGCTCTCACAAAACAGCAAACAGCATTTGTGCCTGTTCTCTACCCTGGAGGCATGACTTTCAGGCGGGAAGGTGAGTGGTGAAATTGTGTCTGTGTGTGTGTGTGTATGTACACATGCATGCGTGTGTACATGCACACATGCATGCAAGCCTGGAGAACAGCGACCATTAACCTCACTTCACGAGACAGCAGATTCTGTTACAGGCAAAATGATGTCAGGAAGCATGGTTTAGTCCCACAATGTGTGCAGGTTGAGGTGGCCACTGCACTTCCATCTGGGACACATGGTTTAAACGGTTGCAGAGGCTGGAGATGTACCCTAGCGGTAGAGCATTTGCCTAGCATGCACAAGCCTCAACACACACACACACACACACACACACACACTCTAACACAGGCATACACATATACAGAGTTACAGAAATGCTACTTGCAGCATGTCTCCCCAAATGAACAGTAGCATAACCAACGCTAGGTGCACTTGGGGTGAATGATGCACTTGGGGTGAATGTTACCCCTCCGTTGTTCTCCTTACCCACTGAGTCAGAATCCCCGGTACGTGGCTTTGATCTGCTTGTGGACAAGCTCCCTTGGGTGGGAGTGTGTCTTCAGGATGCTTAGGAGCCTTGAGGGAAAGATCTAGAGAAGGGCCCCTGTCTAGTTATTTAATAGCTCTGAGGTGATTTCACTTCCATCGATCGCGGATACCAAGGTCAGCTGACAGTTGGCCCCGCTATATGGCAGTGGCCTGTGTCGCTGCACTTGTCTGGGAACTGAACACCCAGGTTCACATCCCAATGGCACCCCTTCCTTCATAGTGCAGTTTTGGACCTGACTGGCTGAGGCCTCAGAGTTTTGGTTTCTTTGTTGAGCACAGGAGGATGAAAGAGCACCAAGGGTCTCTGAAGACTGAGATGCTGGTATTCCCCATTTTCCATGACCATGATGGATACTGCAAGCCACTCACAGCAGCCATTATGAGTCTGAGTTTCTCTGTCCATTTTGCCATATGCAAAATGCAGGTAAGAATGCTGAGCCTGCCTGCTGGACTGTGTAAGTCAAATCCAAGTACAGACTTGGCCTAAACTCAGAGGGACTCTCAAAGCCTCGAGGACGATGACAGTGACGAAGAATAAGGAGAGGATGACTCGGGTAGCTTTCCCAGCAGGCTGAGTCCTCGGGCTCCATAATGTCCGATCACTAATGAGGGCAGAGCTGGCCACGCTAGGAGGTGTTAATGGATTTACAGACAAAAAGCCAAGCTGGGATCCGCACGCAGGTTTTTGTGTCTCTACGTGAGGGGGAGAAAGGAAGAGTGAGAGGGATGTGTCCTCCTCCTGCCGAGGATGCAAATAGCTCTCACCCATTTCCATAGGAACAGAGTTAAGGGCTATTTGGACAAGCTCAACCCAGTGGTCCACCGCTTCATTCTCACGAGAGGACTCTGCGCACAGCTGCTCCCCCGGGACTGCTAATGTGCCGGCTGTTGAGGCCCACGCCTTTCCATTCTCTCCTTTGGTAATGAAAGGGAGATGCAGGCCATTGCCTGGTTTAATTAAATACGCAGTTTACCAGAAATTCTGGTCTTTCTCTCAGTCCAGTGAGATCCTGGGCGCAATCGTCAGGAGTGCCCGATCCAGGAAGTTCTCAGTGTTGTGCTCAGGAAAACAAAAGCAAAACCAAAGACGGCTGGGTTGTCCTGTGGGGTTGTATGAGGCTGGCTTTCGGCCCTCACCCACATGGTGGCATTTGTTGCTGTGGTTGCTAGACCTGGTAGCACTTGGCAGATGCCCGAAAATACAACTTCTGAGGTCTCCTCCAGCCACCACAGTGACCCTGTCTGGGGTGCAGTGTCTGGCTGGGGCATCATGGGTCTTTTGGGGAATTATGTTGCTCATTTATTTGACCTCTGAGATGGACAGCCTACGCTGTGCTTTTGAGTTCTCTTTCTCTTGAGGGTGGTGACCTCACAACTTGCCCTGGCCCCGCCTTGCTATGTCTCTCAGTCCTGAGAGGACACCTGACTTAGGTGTCTGCCTGGCAGTACCTGCTTAGTGTCTCCATCTGGGCGGAACTCCTTAAGTTCCAGCCTGGTCTTCCTCCACTATGAGTCCCTCCTGCCCAGGCTCTGCCCACAGAGTCCGGTGGAAGGTTCTGGTCTTCCTCTACTATAAGTCCAGTGTAAGGCTCCTGGATCGAGCCTCCCTCCTGGGCATCTGAGAGGAAAGGAACCCGGGAAGCAGTGTGGAGTGTGCAAAAGAACAGACTCTGATGCCTGATACATGGTGACTTGGACATTAGTGGCCCCAGGGGACAACCAAGTCACTGAGCATCTCAACTTTAGTTTCTTTGGCTGTAGACAAGACCAGTTCAATCCTGTGCACCACTGTGAGGCCTGGTGATCTTTTTTGGAACCTGCCTGGCTCACAGCATTGGTGCTAAGCAATAACTACTTTCATTTGACATAAAGACACCCCCCCCACCACAATTTGGTTCTTTGGTTTAAGGCAGGGTCTCATGAAGTCCAGTCTGGCCTTAGACTTAGTATTTAGGTGAAGTTGACTTTGAACTTGTGATCCCTCTGCCTCTGCCTCCCAAGTGTGAGGGTGACAGGCGTGTGTCATCATTCTTCATTTATGCTGGGCGATACCGGGGATCAAACCTAGAGACTCATGCAGGCTAAGCAAGTGCTCTACCAACTGAGCTACATCCCCCAGGCTCTGTAACTTGGCTCTCCATGGTACAAAGCTCTGGCTTGCTCTCCGACAGACCTCAGGCCATCTGAGTGACGTTTAACACTTTCCTGCTCAGTGAAACAAGGGGACAGGCCTGAACTTCTGAGCCCCTTCTGGGGCCCGGGGCTCTGCTGGGTGCTATCAGAAGTCCTAGTGTCACCGTGGGGTGGTTGGCCACACCCACTCCAGGTCGCTCCACTCCTTACCGAGCAAAGGGGGGAGCCAATTGACGTTGGCTTCACAGTGTGAGTCTAAGAACGTGATGACGTCTCCAGTGGCGGCTGAAGCCCCCAGCATCCGGGTCCTTATCAGGCCTTCCCGTTTCTTGGTCCGGAGAATCCTCACGCTGGGGAAAAGGGCCATGTAGTCCTCCAGTGGCTTCTTCAGGTGCTCTGTGAGGAGACAGAGGTGGGTCAGAGTGGTCGTGTGGGGATCACTCCACCCCCCAACACAGTTTGGACATTGATTCCTAGTTTACTGCCTTGTGGGCCTCAGATAGAGTCAAGAAGGGCAGAGCCAATATCTAAACAGGGAAACTGAGGCTCACAGAGGTTCAGCGATGCACCAGGATTGGAAAACAGAGAGACTCCACAGGCAAAGGTGGGGGTGGGGAACACAGGCATCTGCTTATGCCTGTCTAGTGTCTATTCCCTCATTTCCTGATAGAAAGACTGTTGTTTCCTGAGGAGACTGACCCTCCTCTTACGTCCATCCAACTTGGGCAGGCTGACTGCCCCTCCCCCCCAGTAAGTGGGAGCAGCATGTGGCTAAGGCCTAGCAAATCATGGCGCTCCATCTCTTGTGATTGGCTCAGGGAGGGCCATGCAACCTGGGAAGATACTTCAGCTTAAGTTCTGGGCAGAAACAAGGTGAGGAGAGACATGGGGGGAGCTATGGAGCCTGGGGGCCCCCTGTAAACAAGAGAGAGGGTGTGCTGGTTAGATTCAGCATCACCTAGGAGACACAGCTCTGGGCGTGTCTGTGAGGGCGCTTCCAGAGAAGTTTAAATGAAGGAAGGACGACCGACCGTGGATGTGGGTGACATCACGAACACACACACACACACACACACACACACACACACACACACACACACATACACACACACCAGAGAAGTTTAAATGAAGGAAGGACCGACCGTGGATGTGGGTGGCATCACGAACACACACACACACACACACACACACACACACACACACTCTGTGTTGATGACATTTCGGTTCACCACCCCCAAACCAAAGCAGACAGCCTGTACTGTACATGGCAGCTTTTCTTGTTTGTTTACTCTACCATGGATGGTTATTTGCCCTAAGCCTGGAAAAGCTGTCCTGAAGAAGTATTGGAGATTTTCTTTCAGGCCAGTAAGATGACTTCTCTGGTAAGCCTGAATACCTGAGTTCAATCCCTGGGACACTTGCAGTGGAAGGAAGTTCACTCCCTCACGCTGTCCCCTGAGAGCCACACCCACCCTGTGGCACGTGTGTGCTGCCCTTCCCCTCTCCGCAGGCACACGTAAAATAAGTTACTCCTTTTAAAGCCTACAGCATCTGATATTCCCAGGCAGTCTCCCATCCAGGTACTAGCCACTCCTGACCCTGACTAGCTTCCAAGATTAGATGCGGCTAGGTGAGTTCAAGGTGCTGTGGCTGTAGACACAAGATAATATTTTAAAGAATGTAATAAAAAGTGTTTGGAGAGATGGCTTGGTGGTTAAGAACACTTCCTGCTCTTGCAGAGGATCCAAACCTGTACCAAGGGAACCAGTGCCCTCTTCTGGCCTCCAAGGGCACTGCATGCACATGGTGCATAAATATACATTAGCAAACATTCATACTTGTAAGTCCCAGACTTCCTGTAAGTCCCGCTTGATGTTTATTAGGGCTTGGGATTTTATGAAAATCTAGGATGGCTTTAAAAAAATGTCCAAAAACAAAAAATGAAAAAACCCTGTAGCTTATGCCACAGTTAGTGATGGTTGATGCTCCCCTTTACTCAGGAAAGTGAACAAACTGCTCTTAGAATTTATATGGTGAGCCAGGCGGTGGTGGCACACGCCTTTCAACCCAGCATATGGGAAGCAGAGGCAGGTGGATCTCTGTGAGTTCAAGGCCAGCCTAGTCTACAAAGCGAGTTCCAGGACAGCCAGGACTGTTACACAGCAAAACTCTGTCTCGAGATATATATATATATAGCAACAAAGGACCTAGAATAGTGGAGGTCTTTTAGAAAAGAAAATGTTGAAAGACTCATGTTTCTTGATCTCTTTGCTGACTGAACTTACTATACAGTTGTAGTAATTAACACAGCATGAGGGTCGCAGAGATGGCTCAGTGGGTAAGAGTACTTGCTGTGCAAAATTGAGGGCCTGAGTTCGAATCCCTAGCACTCGTGGAAAAACAAAAACAAACATGCCGGGCGGTGGTGGCGCACGCCTTTAATCCCAGCACTTGGGAGGCAGAGGCAGGCGGATCTCTGGGAGTTTGAGGCCAGCCTGGTCTACAAGAGCCAGTTCCGGGACAGGCACCAAAGCTACAGAGAAACCCTGTCTCGAAAAACCAAAATAAATAAATAAATAAATAATAAAAAAACCAAACATGCTGTGTATGTTTGTAACCCGAGTCTTGGGGGATGGAGGTGGGGGATCCTTATGCCCATATTGTTCAGTGCGTATGTATGCATTGTGTATGCACACGTATGAGGCACAAGGATGCCACGTGTCAAAGTCAGAGAACAACTGGTGGGAATCTGTTTTCCCTTTCTACCACATGGTCCCAGGAATCCAACTCAGGTTGTCAGACTTTGTGGCAATCACTTTTACCCTCTGAGCCATCTCCACAGCCCCTGTACTTGCTTTTAAAGAAAACTTGATATTAATCCATAAACGCGCAATTGGTACCGTTTAAAATTAACAGCAAATAAACAAAAACAACGGCAAGTAAAAATAGAGTCAAGCCTGGCTTCTGTTTTAGTTTTTCCTCCCCGGCAGTGAACTGGAGGTCAGGTTTGACAGAACAGGTGATCTGGGACCCTGCACTTGACATACAGAAGAGGGGAGAGGGCACTGGTGAAAGGGACGTCCACGTGGGAGGCCATGGATGGGGATGGATGTGGATTCGTTCCACCTTGATCGAAGGTCAGAGAGTCCAAGCCTATTCCTGCTCCTCCAAGGTTACGACAGGTTTGATCCAGGGTGTGGCTGCATGCAGGATGCTTGGCCCAAGGAGTGACTGCTGTGTGTCCTGCCTAAACAACAGAATACTTAACTCAGGGTATAGCTACTTGAGGTTTCAGGTACTGAAGAGGTAATTACTCTGTTTGCTTTTTGTATCATAGCAAAGCAGTCTTTTACCTTCTTCCTCCCTTTCGGATTGGGATATATACGGCATATGAAAAATAAACCTGGGCAGATTAAGGACTCCCTGAGCTGCCCTTCCAACACTATTCTGTGTCTCTGTATATCTCTTTCATACCTCTGTTTCTTCTGCCTAACACTTCTAATCCACACACCCCACCCTGAAATGTATGAACCCGTTGAGGTTGGACCCGGACACATCCACCTGCTGGGATCCTGTGGAACCATGAAGGTCATCCCAGGTACCATTTCCAACCTCTCTGAGGAGCGGCTGTGGGTCACAGAGACTTAAGACTCCAGAAATCTCTTTAGGATGGAGGATGTTTCAGGTTGTGTTGCCTGGCATCGTGAAGGCGGAGCAACTGAAAAATATACTGGGGACAGATTATGTTTACATACAGAGCAAGGCTGAGCCCATAGGCACTCCTGGTCTGGTTGGCGCTCAGGCAGTGAGGCGCCAGCACAGCGAGAGGCATGGCCAAGCTCTGGCGGGTGGTTGTTCTTGTGGGAACAGCCTCTCCAAAAAAATAAAAGAGAGAGAGAGAGAGAGAGAGAGAGAGAGAGAGAGAGAGAGAGAGAGAGAGAAAATATGCAAGTCTCTGCGCCGTGTTGCTTTTGGGCTGCATGCAACCAGTGGGTCGTTAACTTGTGAGTGAGATCGCGGGCGGGTGCCTCACACCAGTGCTCCCGTGGAGGGAGAAATATCACCTCAGCCATGTAATCATCGAGGTCTTCACGTGCACAGAGCCCCGTGGCTAAATCACCCTAATGCAGATGGCTGTAGTTGTTACTGATTGGCCAATTAGGGCCTTTCGACAGCTTGTGGTAAAAGTTGGAGCGATTATTTAGGGGCAATTACTGGCCTCCTGTCCTTATGAGAAGGTGTGTTTACTCAAAGCACCGCTGCCTTATTTTACCAGTCTCAGAAGGTCACAGGATTTGGAGCTAAAAGGAACTGCAAATGAGGACGAGGATGGTCACCATGGTGACAATTACAGGGAACACCTGCTGAGCCTGGCTCACACACAGGTCTCCTCACTTCACACACATTACCTCAGACACCCACAACACAAAAGTATCGAGTGTTCCTGCTTATAGGAGAAGATGCTAACAGATGTAATTTGCTCAACAGAGAATTACAAATTAGGACACCATGTCTATAGACCGATCTCATCTCTCACCGGATTCCGCATACCCGTCACTCAGTTCTATCCCCTTTTATTAAGGAGTCAGAGGGCTGGAGAAGTTAATGACTTTACCAGATTTACACAGTAGGTAAACACAGCAGGGCCATCTCCCAGGTCAGGCCACAGGATCCCTTCCAGTGTCATAAAACGCCTTCCACGGTCCACACCTGTCCCTCTGCCTGAGGCTCGCTGTGTGTGTCCACGGATGTATAGAGTGCCATCTCCACTGCCCCCTACTATGTGGAAGGACTGAGCACGCAACGCTGGTTTCCAGTGAAGGGTGTGGTCGCGTTTATTTCCTCCCTGTCCTGCCTGAAGCTTATGGAGTCAGTCTTGTGTGCAAAGGCTAGGGAATTCACGAAGGACACTTGACTTCCAGCATCACAATCTCCATCTTCTCCCTGCAGGGTGGTCACATGACCCTGGACTCCATATCACTCTAGGAGAGGTTGAATTGTCTCCTTGTATTCCCTTTCAATACCCACATTAGGCGCGCTGGATAGATGCCATTGGTTCTTGTGTCAGAGGAGAGGAAACTGAGGCCCATGGGGGAGAAAGGTCTCATTCCACGTTTCTCAGCTGGTGAGGCCTACATGCAGGGAACTCAAGGCCACCCCCTCTTCTCTCTCTCATTTTGGAAGGTGAAAGGTTTTCTCCTTCCATCATCTGGGTTCCAGCGATTGCACAGTTTGTCAGGTGCCATGCTAAGCCATCTTGCTAGCCCCTTGCTCTTGGATCCTACTGATGGGTCTCACGGAGAGCTGAGCTCAGAAGGCTGCTCATGATACACCCAAGTCCCAGCTCCTGATTCCGGTGGCTGTGGCACTGTTGGAAACATAGTCTCTGCAGATCAACTCAGTTCAGGTGCAGCCAACCCTGGGTGAGGGTGGGTTTGAAGTCGGTGGCTGGCGGTCCGTGAGAGAGAAGCCGGTCATAAGGAGAACGGTAGGGGATGGTGGAGGCAGACCTGGACGTGTTGTTCTCTGTCATGGCTGCCAAGGACAGCGAGCAAGAAGGAAGCCAGGGCTGGGGGCACAAAGACAACACCCTCAACCACGTGTGTGGGCTTCTAGAGATAGTCTGTCTGCTTACCATTCCTCCATGTCTCCCTAGAGGTTTTTTTTTTAGTTCCAAATTTTACTAACTTTTTTATTACATTTATTTACGTGTAGGTGTGCATGCCAATATGGAGGTCAGTGAAGGAACTTTGGTAGTTTGTACTTTCCTTTCCCTATGTGGGTCCCAGGGATCAAACTCAGGTTGTCAGGTTTTGTGGCAAATGCCTTTACCCACTGTTTTTGTCTATTATTATTATTATTATAACATTTACTCATTTACTCGTGCATGCAGGGTAGGGAGAACACATTATGGTGCGCAGGAAGAGCTCCAAGGGCAATCTGGGGTGTAGACTCCCTCCTTCCACCATTCAGGTCCTAGTGATTGCATACAGGTTGTCAGGCATGGTGGCGGGTATCTCTGCATGCTGAGCCACCTTGCTAACTCCTTACTTACTATATTTTAAAAAACAAATTCGAATAACTGTGTGTGTGCCCATTGTTATTTGCCTCTGGTCAGCGGTGGAAACTGGGCATCTTTTCTCACTCTCCACTTTATTTTTAACTTAGAGTCGCCCACAAAATCTGGAGCTCGCTGATTGGCTAGATTGGCAAACACCCCACCCGCTGAGCCCATCCCCAGCCCTAGAAGCCTTTTTCTACCTCTGTGACCAGAGTGGGTGCCCGAGTCAGCTGATGGCACTACCCTGGAACTCATCTCCCACACCCTTTGGCTTAGATCTCTGACCCACAAGCTTGGTGAGCTAGGCTGTGTGGACTCTCCGCTCATCACATGACCTTGTGCCCAGCATCAAGCCACTGGCTTCTGCGTGCCACTGCTGAATTCTCTGTGACTTCTTCCGGAGTGTCCATAGGACATCAAGAAACTTCCTGGTCCAATCAACATGCTAACACAATCAACATGCTAAGTGCCTGTTGCCACCAAGCAGAAACACACCAGGAATGAAGAGGCTCTGTGTCCCTTGCTTTGGTGGATGCAGAGATGGAAGACAAGCACTCTCTAGCTGGTCTTCACGCCATCCACAGCAGCCATAGCATACTTCCTTTCATGTACCCGTGGACGTTCTGGGTCTCATGACATCCTGGCTCTGCTGGAATTCTCTGGTGTCCTGAGTCGGAGCGCATCTTTAGAGACAGAGGTATCTTCTTGTCAACTTCGAGTACTCTGAGGCATCAGTGATCACTTTGGAAAAAAGGAGGGCCTGTGGTACCTGAAGCCGTCCTTCTCCATCCTATTTTGATATGAAGGTATTTCTCATCAAAGGAAGCATTTTTAGAAGCAGGGAACCTTCTTTTTTTTTTTTCTTCCTGAGATGGGGTTTCTCCGTGTAGCCTTGGCTGCTCTGAAGCTCACTCTGTAGACTAGGCTGGCCTCGAACTTAAAAGATATCTGCCTGCTTTTGCCTCCTGGGTGCTGGGATTATAGGAGTGTGCCACCACTGCTCAGCTATGTTTGCTGTGTGCTAAAACCCTGTGTGATATGTTGCTATATACTCAGGTCATTTCATTCCCAAGACTCCAGAAGATGGTCACCGACCCTCATGTACCCCATACGGGGAAACTGAAGGTCAGTAAAGTTCTGTATGAAGCTGCATTCAGCCAGCTGGAGTGGATGGCCAGGAATCAGGTAGGTACCAGGCATCATTAACCATGTGACTGAACTGCTTCTCCATCCCTCAGTTGCTCATCCACCCTGCTTGATGGGTATCAGTTTCCAGTTGCCCAGTCTCAAGCTTGGGTGGCCCAGGGCTTTCGCTTGCTTGTCACTTGCTCTGATGGTCCATGGGAGCATCATTTGCTGTGTGGGAAAGGTAAATGACCCACCAATGGAGAGGATGCAGACGGATTTCAGAGAGAAGCAACAGAGTTCTGCATTGACCAGAGGCCTATGGAATATTCCTTTACACTAGGCAAATTACACTATGATTGGTTTAGTAAAGACACTGACTGACCAATAGTTGGGCAGGATAAGGTTAAGTGGGCAAACCAGACTAAGAAAACTGGGAAAAAGAAGGGCGGAGTCAGAAGAGTTGCCAGTGAGATTCAGAATGAATATGAGAAGTGCAAGATGAAAGAGAGACAACACCATGTGGCAGAATGTAGATTAATAAAAATGGGTTAAGTTGTAAGAGCTAGTTAGTAATAAGCCTGAGCTATTGGCCAAGCATTTACAATTAATATGGAGTCTCCTTGTCTGCTATGTGAGTACCGGCGGGTGGGAAAGAAAAGTCCACCTACAGAGGCCCACGTCTGTCCATTAAAATCTAAATGTAGTGGCACTCAGCATGTTCAGCATTGTAAACCCAGCCTTTGCTTGCATGGCTGAAAATGGGGAGCCACCTGTGGCTTAGCAAGGGTGATGCTGAAGAACTCTGTTAAGATTAGTCAAAACAATCCTTGGGGAGGGGGAGATGGCAGATGCCTCAGTCTGTGAGGTGTACACCTTGCAAGCCCAAAGACCCGAGTTCAATCCCCAGGATCTATTCAAGAAAGCCGGCCATGGTGGCAGGGGCTTCTAATACCAGAGCTGGGAGGGGAGAGAAAGGAGGTTCCCCGAAGCTTTCTGACTCGTCAGCTTAGCCTACGGGTCAGCTCCAGAACAGCAAGAGACCCTGTCTCAAAACACAAGGTGGCTGGTGCCCAAGGAGTGACACCCAAGGCTGACTTCTGGTCTACACACATGCACACACACACACACACATACACCCTAACAAATGTACACATGCAGATACATGTGGGTGCACATACAAACACAGAAATGATATTGGAAATGGACACACTGGAATGTACTTTCCCCACGCTCTCCTCTGCATTCCAGTTCCATCAGTCAGCTGGGTTTGAAGACCCTGCAAACTCCACTCCTACTCTCTCTCTCTTTTTTTTAAATATTTATTTATTTATTTATTTATTATGTATACAATATTCTGTCTGTATGCATATCTGCAGACCAGAAGAGGGCACCATACCTCTTTACAGATGGTTGTGAGCCACCATGTGGTTGCCGGGAATTGAACTCAGGACCTTTGGAAGAGCAGGCAGTGCTCTTAACCACTGAGCCATCTCTCCAGCCCCCTCCTACTCTCTTGAGAACCTTAGCCTGGGGCACATTCCAGAACCATCAGTGATAAAAGACACTTGATCCAGAGGGAACAGTCTTCCATCCATACCTGGGGCAGGTGCTACCCCTAATTGCTATGATGCTGAGTTTATGAGAACGCAGGTGTCCACTGTCAATTCTAGATAGGGCTGTCCGCACCTGCTCACCTCAGCAGGCCATTCATCTAAACACTTCTATAGACTCCAGGTCTCCAACATGCCAGTGGCCCTCTTCCTTCTCCAAAGACTCCAGAGGGCATGCCAGATTTTTCCTTTTACCACAGAGGCTGCCACCGGGAAAGCACACATGCATGGGGAGGATGTTGTTTTACATCAACAGGCCTCTTGCCTTGGAGGTTGGAAAACATCAAGACCACCACAGTTCTGTGGGAAGCGGGCAGAAGCTCTTTGCTTTTTGTCAAAGGCCAGCAGAGCATCTGGCTGGACCCTCCTTTTAATTACGGCTCCGTGTCTCTTTATGTAACAGCTGGTTCACATGCTGTCTTCTACAAGTCTTAAAATTTATAAATCACATAATCGGCTTATGATGACCACTTTTCAAAAATTTCCAACTGTGGCATTACAGAGAAATAACAAAATAACAAGTTTCCTCGTGTAAATGTTTGGGGTTAGGACGGCAGGAAAGGGATGAGGCCAAGCATCTGGATAGTTAGTGCCCTATATCCACGGGTAACAGAATCTTGTTCAACTGTGTGTGGAAAACACGAGAAAAACCAACTGCACCTGGACTGATCATGTCACAGAGCCCCCTTTTCTTTGTCATTGTCCCCTAAATGAGAAAGGAGAAAGTCAAACACAGGGTAACATTACACTGAGGCCTCATCACTACTCACGCGGTATCCGTTGTGCTATGTATGATAAACCATGTAGGGGTAATTAAAAATTACATTTAGGTGTGCGTGCGTGTGTGCATGTGTGTGTGTATGTGTGTGTGTGCATGTGTGTGTATGCTATGGCACATGTGTGTAGGTCAGAGGACAACTTGCAGGAGCCAGTTTTCTCCTCCCACCATGTAAGTCCTGGGGATTAAACTCTGGTGAGCTAGTAGCTTTATCCACTAAGCCCATCTCTCTAGCCTCCAACACTGCAAGAGATGATTTACTGGAGGTGGGGGAGGGTATATGCAAATGCCATGTAAATGCTACGCCATCTTGTATCAGGGACTTGAACATCTACAGAATTTGGTATCCACTGGGCTCCGAGAGCCCAGCTCCCAAGGCTACAGAGGAACCACTGTCTTTGTAACTGCCACAGTCTAGCATATACCTTAATCAGTGAATGGTGTGTGTGTGTGTGTGTGTGTGTGTGTGTGTCTGTCTGTCTGTCTGTGTGCAGGTGTTGTTCCTCAGGAGCCATCTACCTTGTTTCCCATAGACAGGGTCTCTCACTCCCAAGTGACCTGCCGAGCTCTGCTTCCCCAGTGCTGGGATCACAGGTGTACGCCACCATGTCTTTTTTTTTTTTTTTTAACATGGGTTCTAGGGATTAAACCCAGGTCCTCATGTTTGCATGGTAAACACTTTACTGAGCCATGCTCCCAGCCCTTCCATTACACACACACACACACACACACACACACACACACACACGCACGCACGCACGCACGCACGCATGCACGCACGCGTACACACACGCACAAACAACCTAACCTCTGGTGGAGTCAAGCCAATACATACAGCGCATCCCTGAAATACACGAACTTATAGATGAGTCAAGGAGGAAGACACAAGGTGGAGGCCGTTCCAGCCACTGAGTCTCCTCAGCAAGAACCTTGCCTGGGTGCGGAAGGGGTTGTGGAGGGCAATGGGCTCAGGGAATAAGAAGAGACCTTGGGGTGAAATTGTACTTTTTGTTTCTGGAGGGAAATCCAGAGATGAGGGGAGAAGAAAGAGGGGCCAGCAGACAACCCCTTGTGGTACGGTGCGGGAGTGGGGGGTATCCAGAGGTTGCTGGTGGTTGCCCTGGAGTCAGCAATGACAAGCCTTTCTGTGGCCTTTTCTATCAAGGGCTTGGTCCAACCTCAACTTCTCCGTGATCTTTTAGGATCCGAGAGCCACTGGGTTCATCCATTAGTCTTAGGCTCCAGGGTTAACAGGAAGTGGGTCCTTGAGCAGAAGCTAGTGGGCACGGGGACAGCTGATTCCAATGTGAACCTACTGAGTCCCAGCTCATCCTAGGGCTCCTGGAAGACCCCACTCCAAGAAAGCTAGCCATAGCCGGCATCTAAGGGAACAGACTCGGGGTGGGCCTGGCACTGACTCAGTTTATGAGTGGTTGTGATGGTTGAAACTGCCTGCCAATTTGACAAGCCCTACAACTGCCCAGGAGACAAACTCTAGGCCACTCTATGAGGGCATTTCTAGACTAGGCTAACTGAGGTGGGAGGACCCACCCTAAATGTGTGTGGCACCAATCCGTGCCTGGGGGCCTGGACCGAATAAAAAGGACCAAGTGAATTGAGCACCAGCATACACAACTCCCTGCTTCTTGACAGTGGGTCCAAGTGAGCAGCCGCTCTAGCTTCTGCCTCCAGGACTTCCCTGCCATGACAGACCCTACCCTCAAACCAGCAGTTAGAACAAGCCCTTTCTCCTTTGAGGTGCTTCTGTCTCAGTCCAACAGGGGTAACAAACACAACTGCGCCTCAGGAATGCAACACCATCCCTCCTTCAGCGAGGTGCCTGCTGGTGCACGGCACAGGCTAACCTGAACTTTATACTGGCCTGAGACGGCATGGCTGGACATGTGGATAACTTCCCTAAACATCTACTTTGCCACCACATTACAAATGACCCCACGTGTCATAAGCGCAGGTCTGTGGCCTGAACATGCCTCTGGTGGTTTGAAGAGTAAATTATGCTCTTTCCTCAAGCCGTGGCATCCTCCAGCCAGCTTCCAGGGCTGGGAAGCTCTCACTCCACACAAATGAACTGCTTGTCCCTATTCCTTGCAAGATGACTCACCTATTGAGAGAATTCCTGTCACCTAGACAGACAGCCTTGCCTGTAGTAGTAGGAGCGGCGGGCTGAATCCCCGCACCCGGCCGCCTGAACGGCTAGCTTTACCCGAAATAATTACACGGAAACTGTATTCTTTTAAACACTGCCTGACCCATTAGTTTTAGTTTCTTATTGGCTAGCTTTTACATATTGATCTAACCCATTTCTATTAACCTGTGTAGCCCACAAGCTGGCTTACCAGGAATGATCTTAACCTGCGTCTGTCTGGAGTGGGAGAACCATGGCGACTCCTCGACTCAGCTTCTTTCTCCCAGCATTCCATTCTGTTTACTCCGCCTACCTAAGGGTTGGCCTATCAAATGGGTCTAGGCAGTTTCTTTATTAATAAGAAATCACTCCCACATCATTTCCCCTTTTTCTGTTTAAACAAAAAAGAAAGGCTTTAACTTTAACATAATAAAATTACATATAGCAAAACAGTTATTAAGCAAGAATCACAGTTACAATATTTATATCTATTTTATCTTTTATCATAACAATGGAAAACTATAACTACCTATCCATTCTTCAACTCCATCAAAGACTCCAGAAGGATATAATATTACCTAAGTAAACAAGAAAATGACAGAGACATCTCGCTGCCTGTACAGTCACCCAAAGTTCCTCTGTACCATTGGGGCATCCATCTTCAGCCTTCAGGCCCATAGTATCCAGCAGACATTTCCATGAAGCAGGCAATTTCAAAGACAGTTCAGTCACTATCTGCTGTGTCCTGCAGAATGTCTCGCAGACTCTTTCATGAGTCATGAACCCCAAAAGACCGTCTCACCTTTAGGCAAGTTCAGCAGTCCTCTCTCTGCGGGTTCTCTGTGTCCATTTTATGCAACAGTCCAGGCAAGAGCAGTTTCTTGCCCAAATGGCTATCAAACTCCATAAGGATCCTCTTCGATGCCCATCTTCCTCTCGAAGTAGATTGGTGCCGCCAGGAGCAGACATGTCTCATTGTCATGAAAAGTCCTAAGTTATTAAAATATTTTAAATGCCATATTCTGTAGCCTTTGAGAGATATGAAGAATGCCTATCTGAAATATATCTCTATATATCTAGAAAATCTAAGTAACATGACTACAAACTTGACTATTATTTATGATTATCCATCAACAACCTATATTTTCTAATTATACATTATACTTTTAAAAATGAACTACACAATCACAATACCTTAATCAAGAGCAGAAATACATATACATATAGCAAAATTGACCTTAAAATCCATACCAATGCAAATTATTCACACCTATATCATTTCCCCCTTTAAGTGTAAAAGAACATTTATAAACAATATTTTGGGAACATGGGCGCAGTTTTTTCTCTCCAAACTGCTTCCTGCTGAATGGGGGCGTCGTTAATCATGGTATAACCTGTGTGCCAGGGTCATCTCAGTTGGCAGTTGAGCGAAGTAATTTTTTGAGGGTGTTACAGCAACCTTTCAGGAGGGCGTGGTCTATCATACCAAATTGGAATAGAAGAAATCCATAGAGTCTCATCCTCTGTGAAAACAAAAGAAGACTCTCTCCAAAGCATCATATCCTTAGACCCAAATTCTGAAATCGTAATACCCTTATATCCATTCTGGTTTAGCTTGGCAGCCCATGTAATGAAATGTCTCTCTGTACTTAGCTCCTTCACAGTCAAAATTTTTAAAGAAAACACAATGTACATAATCCAGACTCTCTGTGAATTTTTCATCTTTACGCGGCTTATTTTTACTCTATCACTTTACTTTATTCTGTCTCTTTAAAGACTTTACCTTTTTTTTTTAAACCATTAACTTTATTCTCTATATTCTTTTTCTTCTCTGTCCCAAGCCTACGTACATTCATCCAACAGTGTGGTCTTTTATGTCTGAATCTGTTTTATTGTGAATCTGTAACATTTTTTTACTATCCAGGAGCATTTCTTAAAATGTTAAGCAGTTCTTAAAAACTTAAGTTGCACCATGTACAAGTAATACGGTAATAAGGTACAGCCTGTTTCCTGCCCAGTCTAAACCTTAACTGCGCTGTTTTTATGGTAATTACGGTAGTTCCTACCGGGGACCAGCACAGTTCAGCATGGCGGAGCTGAGCAGCTCCTGCCTCAGAGCCATTTGGTGCCCCTGAGCCACACACAGTTCCAGGCACACAGCAGTCCACATTGCCATCAACCAAGCCATAGAGCTTTACTCCAAATGCTCCATTCAAAAGCTCTGTCTCCCACAGCGGCCAGACAGAGATCGCAATGGCGGCACAGCCCAGAAAGCGGCGGTTTAAAACTGCAGCTTTTTTCCTGTTGCGGATGCTGAGTCAGGAAATTCTCTCTGCAGCACACCACCCACAAGCCACAAAAGAACTGTGTTAAACTCTCTCTCACCTTTTTAAAGCCCTCTCAGGTTTTTAAGTGGATTTAGGCCATCACGTCTGGGCGCCACTCTGTAGTAGTAGGAGCGGCGGGCTGAATCCCCGCACCCGGCCGCCTGAACGGCTAGCTTTACCCGAAATAATTACACGGAAACTGTATTCTTTTAAACACTGCCTGACCCATTAGTTTTAGTTTCTTATTGGCTAGCTTTTACATATTGATCTAACCCATTTCTATTAACCTGTGTAGCCCACAAGCTGGCTTACCAGGAATGATCTTAACCTGCGTCTGTCTGGAGTGGGAGAACCATGGCGACTCCTCGACTCAGCTTCTTTCTCCCAGCATTCCATTCTGTTTACTCCGCCTACCTAAGGGTTGGCCTATCAAATGGGTCTAGGCAGTTTCTTTATTAATAAGAAATCACTCCCACATCACTTGCCTGCATTTTTTAATTTCAGCTAAATGCCTTCGTCTCTTTTCAGCAGGTGGGCAGGGGCATAAATCTGTTTAATAGTCAGACGATGAATAAAAATACTCAGAAAGCCGCCTTGATGGAGTTAATTATGCCCCGTTTTCTGAAAGTGACTTCCCCACCAATCGGCTGAGGCCTTCCCCAGCTTCAGCCTATCCGGGGGACTCAGGCTCCTGGGCAGATCTAGTCCTGGGCTCTCGGTGGCTGTCTTTAAATCATGTCACTTGACAGTTGTCTAGAAGTAACACATGTTTCGTGTAGGGCGCAGGCTTCCACGCCGATCACTCACAGTGTTATCGAGAAATGAAAAGGAAAATTTCCAACGCAGCAACATGTTGGCCTGTCAGCCTCTCATTCGCTAAAGGGCAAAAGTGCCTCCTGGGGGATGTTCCTGCAGTTCACAGAAGGAAAAAGCCGAGCACACACCAGAGACTTCTAAGTGCCTTTCTACAGTCCATCAGCTCCCCACCAAGAAAGGAAAGGGTGGGCAAGACGGCTGAGGGCGTAAAGGTGCTCGCTGCCAAGCCTGACAGCCCGAGTTCCATCTCTGGTTCTCACACAGGGGGAGGAGAAGTGATTCCGCATGTCGTCCTCTGAACTCCGCATGCATGCTGCGGCATGTGTGCACCACTCCTCAGCTAAAAATAATTAAAAAGAACAAAATGCTAGGGACGAGGAGATGACCTAGTCAACAAGGTGTTTCTCATATAAGTCTGAGGGCTTGAGTTCAGATCCCCAGCACCCAGCTGGCCATGGTGGTGTGTATCTAGAATCCCCAGCACTGAGAGGTAGAGAGAGAGGAGGGTCCCCCGAGTTCCCTGGTCAGCCAGTTGAGGCAAAATGGTGAGCTCCAGGTTTAGGGAGAGACCCTGTCTCCAAAAACAAGGTGAAGAGCAATAGAGGAAGAAGATGCCTAGAGTTGACCTCTGGCCTTCATGTGCAGGTGCACACATGTGTTTGCATACCCCCAAGCATACATACATACACACAGCACCACCACCACGATCATCACCACCACCACTACTGCTCCAAGCCACACAGGGTATTTGAACTAGGGCAGGAACTTTGAGATTTTTGGCTCTTTCTAGAAGGATTACCCAGGATTAATCTGATAGACAGGAATCTTCCAGTCTTTCATTTGGCAATGGTGACAATCTGGGCCCCTCAGCAGTATGGGGGCTCACCATCCTTATCCCCCCAAGTCCTGTCTCATGCTGCACGCTGCTGATTCAGCTCCACAGATTCCCTCACCTCGTTCCTTTATTCTTGCACACCCCTCAGCTCTGAGCATCCTGCTTTGTGTCTCTGTCCCAGGGAATCCTGTTCATGCCTGATATATTCCTCAAAGCAGCGTCCGGAATTGATGCTCGCTCACAGTTCCAGGGGCTGAGCGGGCTCCTGCCCTGTACAGGCTTCTTGGGGGCAGGGCACAATGGCATTTATTTCCCTTGTGGCACCTAGCATGTGGAAGGTACTGAGACGTCTGGTGAACAATGCTTGTCTACTTTGTCACCTTTTAGTTTTGCAGTTTTAGGTCCTTGCACGCCATGAGCACCTTGAAAACTCGCCTGCCACCCAAGGGAACACAGAAAGTATGTTGTGGGAAGTCGCCATCAGGTAGGTACTCTCTTGGGAGTGTCCAAAAGATGCCTTCCCAACTGATAGGTATCAAGGAACTGACCAATCAGGAAGTTCCCACCTGAATACCACTCTGTATTTAACAGAGGAACGACGTGTGTTCTCAGCCCATCATATCCAAGCCTGTGAGGTGGCCATGTTTCCGATGTGACCATGAATGACACAGTATAGTCAGGTGACAGGACATTGCCAACAAAAAGGCCTCTAGGAAGCTCCAGCAGGATTTCAGCCAGTACCGAATCGTCTTGTCAGGTATGTATCGTATACACGTCTCAGATGACAAGTCATGCTAGTGACACCTGGCACCCCTGCCAGAGATAGACAAACCCAACAGTTGATGTCTTGAACAGTTTCCCCCATGTGCTTTGGTATGATTTTTTTCAATGTATTCCCAGGGGGAGACACGAATAAATGTCTCTTTGCCCCAGATAAAGCACCAACAACGGGCCAAGAAAACGATTCCCACGTCCATCTCTGTGAATCAGTAAGTTTACTGAGATGACTTACAGGGGTACGGGTGACCCCCAAGCAGCGATGCCACTGAAAAGCCTCCAGCGCGAGTGATGATTCCGAAAGCCGCATCCCTGGAGGCTTCTGCACAGCCTGCAAGCAGCTCCAACGGAGTCTCCTCCCTAGCAGCTGCTATTGCTTTTATCACGCTGGGGAGGGGACATGGATAATTTCCTGAGCTTTGTCAGTGTCCTTAGCATCTTGAGTCCCATGAGTCTCCTCCACGGTGGAGTGTTTTAATTCCGAGGACCGAATCAGTGCTGATGTGTCTACGTTCCTTCTGAAGCCTATTCTCCTACTTACTAATGGCAGTGTGCCAGTCTCCTTCTGAGGTCAGGACCTGTAGATCTAGCAGGTCCTTTCCCTTGCTGTTGTTCTTGCTCCTAAGACTCCCCCAAGTGCGGGAATGTGGCTCTAGTTTGGCTGACAGGGAGACCAAGGTAGGGAGAGATAGAGAATTTGCCCAGTGTCAACAACTGTGCTCTCTTGGCTCAGGCCCTGTGGGGACATCTCCCTGTCTGCCTGGAGCCAGAAAAACCACTGCAGGGCATGAGGGCTCAGTTCAGTACCAAAAAGGAAGTTCACATAAGGGTTTGTGCCGTTGTCTTCTGCTACAGTTAGGCAGAACTGACTAACCCAATCTCAGATGTCGGAAGCATGGTTGGACTTCATGGCCTTGAACGCTCTCTCCAGCCCCGGCACCTTGTGATTCTACTGTCCCACCATGCAATGCTTCAGGAACGGGGGAACCCGAGCTGAAGCTTGACTCCTATAATGATGGCTCCTTCTAGAGGCACCCCATAATCAGCACCGGCACTGTTTGCCTTTTTATAAACACTACCCTATTTATCTGCCCCTGTAATTTTCCTCTCTGCCCCAGCTGTGAGCAATTTGTACTTTTCGGTGCTAGGTTTGTTGTAATTTGTCAAGGGCCAGAAAACACGTATCAGTGCTGCCCGGAGGGTATGCTACACTGTGAGGAGCTGTGTGCGAGGTGGTGCAGGCTAGAGGTCTGTGTCTTCGGAACCCGGAGCAGCAATAGGTGGGTGTTCCAGGCCTCCAGCGAAGCAGGGACTGCTTGATGCCTGGGGATTCTGATTCGTTTCCTGCTCAGATGTGAACACGCACATGCGCACACCCTCCCTGACGGGTCACTGTTCCCATCTCAGGTGGAGGAGTTCTCTGAGGACAGACGATACTGCTTGCAGCCAGGGCATCATAAGTTCAGATCCAAATGAGGGTCGTGTTCCTATGTGTTCTGTAGCAAGAAGCAGTCAGTCCTGTTCTTACCGTCTAAGGACCCAGATACTGAACAGCCGGAAAGTCAACATCACGAGAGGCCAGGGGTGCGAGTTCAGGGCTCAGCAGTGACCCAGGACTCCACCGTGTTAACCCACCTGGGCTTGTTCCCTGGTTTCACTGCCCGATCACCGAGACCTCATTTCCTGTGGGTGACCTGGCTCTCCCCTGGGGAGCATAGAAAAACATGGGACCAGGAAAGCGCATGCATGTTGGGAAAATAGGGAATGCAAGAGAAATCAAATGCTACTTTTCAAACCCCCTGACCAAATGGTTTCCTTTAGTTCTTCAGAGTTGGCCTGGCCTTTTATGTCCCTAAGGTGAAGAGAAAAGCTGTGCTGCTCAAGTCAGCTTTCCTTATTCTGCACTGCACAGACAGCACAGATAGGGGCAGCTGAGCCTCCAGGACTGGTCAGGGGTAGCATGCGCTGATGGGGAGCTGGATGACAAGCTCACAGCTCCATCTAGAAAGAAGGGCATTCCTGCTACAAGAGGACGCCTTTCACACAATGACACAGCACCAAGCATCCTCCAGGAACCTCTTATGCATCCCAGTTGGATACAGGAACATGGAGGCTCACCTGGCAGAATAGACTCAGCTGCTAGTCTGAGTTCAGAGCTTGTGTTTCTAGCCCCTGGGATTCCTTTAGTTGTGGATGTGTGTGCAAAGATTAGCAGAAGCCTTAAGGAATGGGTTCAGGGTAGAGCAGGTGCACACGAGGAGAGGCTCCCCGAGTCGGAATCCACAGGGTGGGCATTCTAGGAGAGAGAGAACACTCACAGAAAGGCTCAGGGCCCTAGAGCCTCTGCATACCCAAGGACCTGGAAACCAACGACCTCCACTAACGATCATCTCATTAACATGCACCGAGTAAGTTGCTCATAACTGCTTTAGATGGAAAGGATGCAATTCTTAAGGGTGCACAAGTATCAAATATGCTCTTTGCTCAGAAGCGAAAATTCAGTGTAGGCAGGATTATGGCACAGAACGAGAGGGGCCGTGTTAAAACCTGGTAGGAAGTAAGTGATTGGGTCAATTACCTTCTTTTCTCGAAGACTACCACTTTCCAATTAGATGAGAAATAAGCACTATGTGAATAAATAAAACATTACAGATGAAAGTGCCATAGTTTTTGTGTGAGAAAAAACAAAACCAAAAACCGCTAGACATACCCGGGAAGAGGGAACCTCGATCTAGGAACTGCCTCTTTCATCAGAGTGGCTTATGGGTATTGCTTAATTGCTACTGATGTAGGAGGGCCCAGCCCATTGTGGTGGTGCAGCCCCTGGGCGGATGGGCCTGGGCTGCATAAAGTAGCTGAGATTGTTTGTCATAGCCAGAACCTGGAAACAACCTAAATGCCCCTTGACCAAAGAATGGATGAGGAAAATGTGGGGCATTTACACAAGGGAGTGCTACATAGCGGGGGGAGGGGGATAATAACATCTGGAAATTTTCCACTGTGACGTGGCAGAACTCTGCTAGTGTAGTTCAGAGAGTCTCACTTATCCCGGCTGGTCTCAAGCTCACTGTGGTCGCCATGGCTGCCTCTGAATTCTCCTGCCCCTGTATCCCAGAGTACTGGGGTCACAAGCATGTACCGCCACACCTGGCTCCCGCGGCAGGGCTTCCAACAGCTGTACCCCATTCCACACGGGACCGGTATTGTCTCGCATCTCCTGCGGATGAGTTTCTGAGTTGCTTCTACTATAGAGTGATAAAAGTTGTGTCGCAATGGCCGTCTTCAGATGCACTTCCGGTTTACACGCGCCTGTTTCTCTAAATTAGAACTGAGCCATGGACTCCGCAGATGACGAATGCACACTAATCTTAGTTTGAGGATGATAAACAAAAGTAGGGCCCCTCTCATAGAGGGCTGGTCCCACTCATATCTGAGAATAGACATAGACATTGCAGAGTAAGGGGGGAAGGAGAGAGGCAAGAGGAGGAAGGAAGGGAGGAAGGAGGGAGGAAAGGAAGGAGAGAGGAATGGAGAGAAGCTCAGAGTCCAGCTGGGTTTGGGAGGGTCCCCAAAGGCAGGTTTCACTCATCCCTGGGCCTTGGGACTACCTGCGTTTTGGAAGGCATGCCTGGTCACCACCAAAGAAAGCCACAGGTGTGACATCCCCAGGGACATAGGCAGGCTTGCTCCAGTGACCTCATGCATCTCTTGCTGGCCCACATTCTTGCCCTGTTCCTCTGAGCCAGGTCAGATGACCCAGCATTTGTAGGGGGAAAACGAGGCCGTTGTGGCGAGCAGAAGCTGGGAAGAAGCTGCATTTTTCTGGTGCTAAGGCTACAGGAAGGAGGAGTAGGTGCTCGAGAGAGAAGCCCCCGCTCTGCTCCAAAGCGAGCACCAATTAAGATGATTACTGGTTTCCCTACAACACAAATACTAATGGCCTGTCACGCTCTGGCATATTTTTCTTGGTAACCTTCAACTCCGAGTTGATTAATCAGACTCTTGTGGGAAGGCTCAAACACGCTTGGGCAGAACCCAGGGAAACTAGCCCAGAGCTCTGAAGGCCACGCTGGTGATGGGGCGGAAGAACCACATTCTCAGGGATGAACAGGGTGGGGAGCCTCGCCACACACAAACGGTGGGGGAGATGTCCTGAGGATGAAAAAAGAACGAGGAATGAGGGTGAAGGTGAGCTATGTGACTCCACTATTTCCCGCTCTGGGACCCACAGCCTTGCTGGATAAAAGCGGACGGTAACTCCTATCCCATTCCCCAAAGAGGACACCATGGCGACTCACAGGAGGGACAATTCCTTTAGCATGTGAGGGAACGGAAGTGAGCATAGCTCCTGAATCAGAAAGATCCAGGGAGATATCCACCCCCCCTCGCCCCTTTTCTTTCTCCCTGGCTGGTCTCAAACTTGCTACAAGTCCAAGGGTGACCTTGAACTCCCAACCCTCTTGCCTTCACCTCTCAAGGGCTGGGATTACAGACGCATGCCACCACACCTGGTTTGTGCGGTGCTAGGGATTGCACCAGGGTTTCTTGCACACTAGGCAGACACTACCACCTGAGCTACATCCCCAGCTCAATGCCTACCTTTTTTTTTATAGACCAGCTCTGCCAAGGTATTTAGGTCTTTGGTTCCTCATCCGCCAAGCAGGAACCCAGTGACTGACAGACGGAGCACCCACTTGACAGTTATTAAACAATAACTGTCTGCGAGTCAGAGTTAATAGTTCTCAAACTATTATTGTCTGCAAGTCAGGAAGAAGGCGCAGGTCTTGGCACCTCAAACAGTTCCCCCTTTACAGAGATACCTTCTGATGCGGAATGTTACCATCTCGGCGTGGTCGTGTTTGGTCTAATGTTCAGTAATGGTGAGGATATAGGAGGAGCTGCTCGTGGTGGGGGCTGCACCTGCTGCTCTTTGCCTTCCTCTTCCACCAGGGACAGCAAACAGGATCTAAAGTCTGTCCCTCTAGCCCAGTGGCTTTCCCCAGCCTTCCCTGAAAGGCATTCTGGAATGTCCTGGGTCTCATGCTCGTCAAATGGCAGGCTTGCTTGGTAGATTCTGACTAGCTCTCAGCCATGCATGCTCATGCCTGGGCAGGGTCCAGAAGCACTGTTCTCAGAGCCTTGAGAAGCCTGACTACCTGACCTGGGGCGGGGGCAGGGATGAGCGCTGTTATAAGGCATAGGACAGATGTGTATGCCTAGGAATGAGGGTGGTGTGAGCTAGGGCTGAGGCTGGACAGGTGTGTGTGTATGTGTGTGTGCGTGTGTGCGCACGCGCACATGTGCACATACATATACACATACGCGTACCCTATGTTTCAGCCTCCTGGCTTGCTCCTGAGATATATTCTCTTACTCCGTCCTGCAGTAACACTCAGTCCTCGTCTGTTGTACCCGGCCCTACATGGTGCTAAGGGGCACCTCAAATCCATCACAGAGATGACGTAAGTTAGCCAAGCACACTAATGGTATCACAGCGAGTTGGCTATCTGACTGGGAGGTGGCAAACAGATAAACAGAAACAACAGCCAACGAACGGGCCACAGCAGGGTCAGGCATAGGGTAAGGCTGGTAACAAACGTGTCAGAAGGTGCTTGGGAAGTACCAGGATGACCATGGGGTACAGCCAGGCCCAGGTCTATGCTTCTGGGTTCCAAGTTCTACCAACTTACTATTGCGTTGCTCCCCTGCCCACCCCCTCCTCCCCCCGCAGCAAAGCACAGAGGCACAGTGATGTGTGAAGGCCAGCTTTGTGTGTATGTACATGTATGTATATGGGTACGTGTGTGTGGCAGCTGGACGTCAACACCAAGTATCTTTCTCCACTTTATGCTTTCAGATAGGGTCTCTCAGTGATTCAGAGACGGGCTGACCAATGAGTCCTGGGATCCTCTTGTCTCTCTTCGCTCCTCAGTGATAAGACTGCAGGCATGTGTTGCCATATCCAGCTCTTTATGCGAGGGATTAAAGTCGGGCCTCTAAGTGTATGCAGCAAGTGCTTTACCAAGACACTGCTCCAGCCTGCACTGTCAATCCTATAAGGACGCAGTAGAAACAAGACCAATGTGTCCTCTCTGATGTCTTGACAATGCATTTGCCCCACTGACTCCACTCACGTCTCCAATTCTACTCCTGTAGCTCCTGTAGCGCTTTGTAGAATCCCAGGTCTTTGGGGCACGGCCCTGTCTTCTTCTTCCTTAGGTATCTCTAAAGCCTTACTTAAAGCCTGGCATGCATTGGGGCTCAGGGAGACTACTGAAGCAGAGAAAGGCATGGACAAATTGGCTCAGTGACCTGTAGCTCTGCCCATTCCTTCTTGGCAGAGTGCTCTGGCAGATCCCCCTTGGAAAGCAGGACCCTGGGAGAGACAGTTCTCCTGACCCCCAGAACTTGTAAAACTCTGTCAGATTAGACTGAGTGCGGTAAGTTAGTATCCCAAGGCTTTTGGGGGGTGGGGATGTTAGTATGATCTTTGCTTACTCATTGTTGCTGGCCACCCCCCCCCCAAAAAAAGAACAAAATAAAAACAACACTTTGGCTTCTACTGGCCCTGGGGATGGAAATCACAACTAGCATAAAACACACACACACACACACACACACACACACACACACACTCATGGACAAACAAATTCCTGGGAGCCGTAGGGGCACAAGGGCTAAGAACTCTTGCTGCTCTTCCAGAGGACCCGAGTTCAGTTCCCAGCACCCACACTGGGTCACTCACAAATGCTTTGGGGTGGTTTATTTTTGTTGTCAATCTGATCACATCTGGAATCAACCAAAACCCAAGCATCTGGGCATCCCTGTGAGGATTTTCATGATTGGATCATTTGAGGTGGGAAGTTCCCATCAAAATCCAGGCTACACTTTCTGGGGGCAGCCCCCACAAAAAGAGACGGAAGAAGGACGCTTTAGCTTTTTGCCTGTTTGTTCTCACTCTGGATGGTAAGTTCATCTACCCTGTTGCCGAGGCATTCCTTTGCTGGTGTTAGAACCCAGTTCTCTGGGATTCCAACACAGACTGAGGACCAACAGCTCTCCAGGAATCCTCTGGCCTCCAGCACCAGCTGGGACTGCTGAGACATCCGACCTTGTGAACGGAACAACTACTGGAATCTTGGACTTTCTGTTAGGGCATAGCTACTGTTGGGCTACCCAGACTACAGAAGATATTCATTTTTATATATAAAGGATATACTCATCTTAACAGTTTTGTTCCTAATACACACCCGTGAATTCATCCCCTGCCTGCTCCCCACAAAATTAAAACTCAAAACCAAAATCTTAAAAAAGATATATTCCTGGCCAAAGCCGAGCTCCTGGCACGAATAATAAGGGGAGCTCCTGTGCCTGGCTTTGCCGGGCAGTGTGGTGCACGCCTCTAATCCCAGCACTCGGGAGGCAGCGCCAGGCAGATCCCTGTGAATTCGAGGCCAGTCTGCTCTACAGAGTGAGTTCTAGGACAGCCAGGGCTGTTATACAGAGAAACCTTGTTCTGAAAAACCGAAAAAGAAAAAAGAAAGAAGGCAATCTTTGGTCCTTCCTCAAGCCTGGGCCACTGCTGTCCTGGAGTGAGTCAGTGTTGGGAGGCTTCCTGCTGGGAGGACCATGGATCCCAGTGCCACCTTCAGATGTCCGAACAGAACTCAAACCAAAGGAATTGTGACCAGAGAGGAATCCCGTGAAGTTTCTTCTAATTGATGGCCAAGGCTTGATGTAATACACAGGCGATCAAAGGTTTCTTAAAGCACAGGTGAATCAAATCTCCTTGGCATTAAAACGTACAGGCACTTGGCAGCGCATACCTTCCTTAATTCGGCCAAACCCGCATCTCCATTCCCGCCAGATCTGGGCATCCACTAACAATCACAAAGGCTGCACTACAGCACATGCCATGTGGGTATCGGGGACAGAATTCAGGTCCTCTGCAAGAGCAGCAGTCGATCCTTTTAAAAAATCTTTTCTCAGAGCTGAGGACTAAACCCTGACCCCTTCATTTGACAGACAAGCAGTCTCCCCCTGAGCCAAATCCCCAACTGTGTGACCAGGGCCAGGAGACCTTAGCCATGGCACGGTGCCACCCACATTCAGGGTGGGCATTCCAAGTCTGCCCTCTTCAGTTCATCCTTTCTGGAAACGCCTGAAGGTTTGCCTCAGTTTTGCCTTAATGCTTCTTTCCCTTTCTAAAAGAGCAGGTGTCCTCTTGCTACCCATGGCTGTCTCAGAACTCACTACACAGACCTGGCCAACCTCAAACTCACAGAGACCTGCCAGGCTGTGCCACAAAGCCTCTTCCTTGACGTTTGTTAATCCAAACAAGTTGGTGATAGAGGTTATCGGTCACACACACCCATGCTGGCCCACTTAAGAAAGTGTTTGTTTGTTGTGGTCAATTTCACCTCTGAAGGTGGGGGTGGGGAGTGGAGACAGTTACGCTCACATGGGGCTCATGTTGTCAGTATGGGAGAACAGTAAAGACCCTGTAGCTTTGCCTCTCAAGGGGGGATGGAGGGTCTCATGGCAACAGCCTGTGGGGACCTGATTATATGCCCACCTTCTTGAGGGCCTGGAATCAGTGTGGCTGTGGCTGCCAGTTACTGGTGCTCCTTGAACGTGGAACAAGACTTGTCACTAACTGGCTCTGTGGGGTAAGGCAGGTCCCCAAATGCAGAGGCTGTGAAGCTTCAGGACAGATTTCTGGAAGTAGTGGAGAAGCCAGGTGGCCTCAGAACACGAAGCTCCCTGGGGGTGGGGAGAGACTTGATTTCCTCCAGATTTGAAGACAGGCTTTGCATGTGGGTAACGCATAAGAGAGTGTACTGAGAGCAAAGAACTGTCCTGATTTGAGCTTTTCCCCTTGCCAAAGCTGTGAGGACGAGCAGAGGCAAGCTGGTGAGGGTAAGGGATTCCGGAGATGCAAAGGCTCAGGTGTAGGTAGCGTGTATCTCAAGAAAGGCCAGAGACCCTTTAAGCCTGCTTCCTCAAGTCGGGGAAGATGCAATCTACCCCCAAGTAGAAAGGGCAGGGCAACAGAAAAGGCGGGGCAGTCTGCCCGAGGATCAGTCCGGGCCCCAAGCACGTTCTCCCATAATTTTTTTTTTTATTGTTCATTCAGGAGCGATTTATCCTATGCCCCGTGAGTTTAGAGTTATGGGCTTGGTGGAGGCCTCACATAGGTGATTACGGTAATTTAGAGAGAAAGTAGCAAGCCATTCCTGTCATAGGCTGCTCCGGCAGGAAAGTAATAGCATCACCTCGTATTTATAGAGTGCTGAATGATTCCAAAGTGCTCTGCCATCTATTATCCCATCTCATGGCGACGGCAGGCCAGTGAGCCGGGCTGAGCATCTGCTGCGGAGCTCTGCACAAAGGTTGTCCCCTTTCTGGGGTCCTCTTTCCCTACTGAAAAAGGAGCAGGCCCTGGAAGAATGCTTGCCTAGCATGCATGAGCCCCTGAGTTCTGTTCCTAGCACCGCACAGCCTTGGCCCGGTGGCAGGCATGCACCTATAATCTAAACAGTTGGAAGGTGGAGACAGGAGGACTGGGTACTAAATGGCCAACTTTGACTACATAGCAAGTTTGAGGCCAGCGTGAGTTACAAGAGACCTTGTTGACAGAAAAAAAAAAGACTGTTCTTGTGGTGGCTTGAATAAGAATGGCCTCCACAGACTTCTCTAGTTGAATACTTAGTCATCAGGGAGTGGCCCTACTTGAGAAGGATTAGGAGGTGTGGCCTTGTTGGGAGAAGTATGTTACTGGGCTTGATTTGAGGTTATGAAAGCCCATACCAGGTTATTTCTCGGACGTAGCTCTCAGCTGCTGCTCCAGCACCATGTGCCACCATGGTCCCTGTCATGATAATGGACTAAACCTCTGAAAGTCTAAGCAGGTCTCCAATGAAATGCTTTCCTTTGTAAGAGATGCCACAGTCATAGTGTCTCTTCACAGCAACCGGACAGCGACTAAGACAGGCCTCATGCCTGTTTTGTTTTTCCCATCAGCTATTCCTCAAGGGATCTGAGCAGCCCTGACATCTAAGGCTGAATTTCTTAGCTCTGTGTGCCAGGATTCCCCCCACCCCACCCCCACTCCCATCAACATCCCCAGAAAAGGTGGTTCTGAGGCAGCTCCCTGGCTCCACCCAGACAGTGTGGAGAGGGGTGTGGCCTAGGAATCTACACTATGCACACATTTCCTGCAGGACAATCTTTGAGAGCTTCTACGCTCAGCCTCCTGACCCCCATGACACAGGTGAGCCCTGATTTGGGGGAGGGAGGATGGTGGCACGGGGCTGGGACAGAGCAGTGTCTGCTAAGTGTGGCAGATGATCTGGGTAATGATAGCCTCTTGAGGATATAATTAGAACCCTCGCAACCGGAACCGGACAGTTTAATAATTTAAGTGAGACCTCAGGATTAATGAACGGTGGTTGGAATGACATGTGGGACCATAAATCCTGGCCTGCGGTGGGGAAGTGATGATTTACAAGACGGCTTCCCCGGAAAACAAGGTCTGATGAGCCTGCAGGCTGGTCTCCCCCCTTCAAGGGAAGCATGGTGGGTGATCTGCCACACTTTCTAAGACCACACCCTCCAAATATGCTACAAGGTGTCCTTAGTGGCCTTGACACACCTGCAGGTCAGCATTTCTCACAAGTTCGAGAGAGCTTCACTTTATTTGGAATGTTTGAGGCTGAAACCAAAGACCTTGTTTAAGCTAAAGCAAGGCCTCTCTGTACTGAGCCACAGCCCCAGTCCCTCACTGGGGGATTTGGGGCAGGCCCTCTACCACTGAGCTACTCTCCCAGTCCCTCCCTGTAGAATTCTAGGCAAATGATTCACTCTCCCAATCCCTCATTGGACGACTTCTAGGAAAGGGCTCTACCACTGATGCACCAGCCCCTCATGGGGGGGGGCGGATTCTAGGCAGGTGCTCTACCACTGAGCCACACTCCCAGCCCCTCTTGGAGGGGGATTCTAGGCAGGGGCTCTCTGTACTGAGCCACACTCCTAGCCCCTCAAGGCGGGGCGGGGGGGTGGATTCTAGGCAGGTGCTCTACCACTGAGCCACACTCCCAGCCCCTCATGGAGGGGGATTGTAGGCAGGGGCTCTCTGTACTGAGCCACACTCCTAGCCCCTCAAGGCGGGGCGGGTGGGGGATTCTAGGCAGGTGCTCTACCACTGAGCCACACTCCCAGCCCCTCATTGGAGCATTCTAGTCAAGTATGGCCTGGTTAACAGTAATAACACAGCCTCACGGTAACACTGACAGCCTGATGATGGCTGTTCCCTGAATGCTGGCCAGGAGTATCAACTCACCCAGTCCTCGCTCAACCATAAAAGGGAAGGCGGGAGCGATGGAAACTCCACTCCCCTTAGGCTTGTACAAGAAGAGAAGGTATGTGCTCTGGGTATGGGGACAGGATGGAGTACACTGGCCTAAAGCACACTGGGTTCACAACAGGCTGGCTGCCATGTCAGGGAGAACAGGCTCACTAACCCAAATCTGCTTCCTGCTGCTTTCTTTCTTTCTTCCCCCTTTTGGGGTGTTTGCATGACAGAAGACTGAAGCCACAGCCTACTACGTGCTAGGCCAGTGCTGTACCACTGAGCTACCATCCACGGCCCTCCACTTTCCTATTCCCTGAGCCTAAAGGGGAACAGGAGCTAGTGACCACTACAAAGGGCATCTCGCAATGGCCTTTTCTCAGGAAGGACTGCTCACAGGTCCGTCTCCCTCCCTTCTATGTCACAAGGCTGTCCCAGGGCAGCTGCAGTGTGCTGGCTGGGAAGGGTCAGAGCTGGTCGTTGTGAGGCCCAGCAAAGTGACCGTTGGGTTGGGAGTTCATGAAGAGAGGCTGGAGAGCGGTTCAGATGGAGAACATTCCAGCCTGCATCCTGACAGCGTACAGGAAGGGATCTGTCTGAGCAGGCTTGGCAGAAAGCAGAGCCTCCCGCTCCCCTGTTGCGTTCCCCTCACTGTGACCATCCACAGTGCCCAGGAAATCCTCTTGTGAGTGGACTTAGAAGCCGAGCAGCAACAGGAGACAGGAAGAGGTTAGCCGTAGAGAGCTCCTGCTCATTTGCAAATAACGTGTGTGTCTCGAAGAAGTGAAGCAAATGAATATAATTAATTTTTAACAATCATTGTGGGATCAAAGAACGTTCTGGAAAAAATTCAGTGTGCAGGCTTCCCAAGACTAAGCAGCACACATCTGTTAACACTTTATAGGAACGAATGTCACCACAAGAGGCCTCAGCACAGGCCTGGTCCTTTGTTCTTTTTAACGATGTAAAAATTACATGTTCATAAAATTTATTAGTTTGAGGCAGGAAGGCAGAGGAAAAGAGAGAGAAATTAAGCTTCCAAGGCTGGAGAGTGGTGGACTCTGTTCTTTTCTTCCAGAAATTCTCGGAATAAAGACACACAAACGTGAGGATTTGGCCTCCCTAATCTTCAGGGCTGTGGCGCTGTGCCTATCTGGAGCTAGGAGAACCAGCAGCATTTTAAGGCAGATGGTAACAGCTTCAAAGGTGTTTCTGGACTCAGATCAAGTCAACAAGGGCTCTGGAGTGGTGGATGTCTGATAAGACAGGCTTGGAGTCTGAGAAAAGCAGGAAGAGTTCTTGTGGTCTCTGTGAGCCATGACCACATCTGGAGGCTGCTAGGTGTGTGCATCTGTGTTTATGTGCGCATGCCTGTGTGCACAGGCATGCGTGTCAGTGTGCATGTCACTATGCGTTGGTGCTGGTGTGTGTTTCTGTGTGTATGGGCATGCTTATGTATGCATGTGTGTGTTGGTGTGCATGTCTGTATGAATTGGCACTGGTGTGTGTTTGTGTGCACATGCATCCGGATGCATGTGTGTTGATGTATGTATGTCAGTATTAGTGTGTGCATGCCTATGTATGCAAATGTCTGGGTGTGTACATGCATGCATATGAACACATGTATGTATTGGTGTGTCTATGGGTGTGTGTACAGGCATATGTGCATATGCATGCACATGCCTGTCTGTGTGTGTGTCTGTGTATGTTGGTACTGGTTTGTGTGTTTGTATGTGTGCATGTGTATGCACGTGTGTATGTGTGTTGGTGCTGGCAGGAGATAACACCTATTCTTTGGACAATGCCCTTCCTTAGCTAAGTATAAACAATATTATTTAAAGGATCTGAACTAATGTTTATGATAAATGAGAAAAGGAGACCATCTCTTTTTTTTTTTAAACTTTTTTTTCCAAATATTTTATTATTTATTATGTATACAATATTCTCTTTGTGTGTATGCCTGCAAGCCAGAAGACTCCATTACAGATGGTTGTGAGCCACCATGTGGTCGCTGGGAATTGAACTCAGGACCTTTGGAAGAGCAGGCAACGCTCTTAACCTCTGAGTCATCTCTCCAGCCTCGACCATCTCTTTTTAATACACGGATAAGGATCAAATGAAATGACTGAATGTTTTGAAGTTTTACCTAAGAATTTTTGCTGTTTTATCTAGGAGGTGGTGCTCCAGGTCGGGGTAGGGGTAATATGAACATATGAATTTTCCCTTTCTTACACTTTGGGGGTGATATGAATATATAAATTTTCCCTTTGGGCCAATGCTAGCTGGAGAGGCTTCCTGTCAACTAGCTACAATGTGTTTACATCACTCTTATTAGCTAGCTAATTTTCTCCGCTGTGACCAAGTATCCGCCATGAACCCACATAGGCGAGGAAAGCTGCATTCTAGCTCAGGCATAGTTTGAGGAAGTCCAGTCCATCATGGCCGGGATAGCATGGTGGAGGCCAAAGCACAGGGAGCATGTGGCTGGGACTCATGGAGTCTGTAGGGACACAGAAGCAGAGAGTGGGCAGGAAGTGGGGCTAGGATATACCTTCAGGGCTAACACTGATTCACTCACCTCTTTCAGCAAGGCTCTACCTCCCCCAAAGGGCACCACCAACTGGGGACCGAGTGTTCAAACACATGAGCCTGTGGGGGACGTCTCTCATCCAAACCGGTGGCTCACAACAGCTCTGGTACAGTCAGACTCTCTAGGTGTCACTGGCCACTTCCCTCTGTCTGCTCCCCACTTAATGAGCTCAACCTGGGTGACACCCAGCAGGTTTCGGCTAGATCAAGTGACATAGCAAGGAAGCTCTTACTTTTAATTTCACCTCAGATGCCATCTCATTCTCAAGCCTGGGTCAAAATCACTTCCACCAGCTTCCAGCTGCCAGAGTGGCCCAGCAGCCACCGGCAGACAGATGGACAGCCCTTTCCATGCCCTTTCCCTGGGGACCTTCCTGCAAGGAACTCTGATGTCCTGCTCCACCCGGCTTCATTTCCCTCTCACTACACTTTTAGTGAAACACGGAATCCGTTTCAAGTTTGGTTTCAGAATCTGGGGAACTGGTTCAGTCAGTCAAGCGCTTGCTGCAGAAGCAAGAGGACCTGGGTCTGATTCTCTCGCCTACGTGGAAAGTTGGGCATGGCAGTACATGCTTGTAACCTCAGAGCTGGCAATGCTGAGACAGGTGAATCCTGCGGCTCACCGGACAGCCAATGCAGCTGAATGGCAAGCACCAGGGCATTTAAAGGCTCTGTCTCAAAAGCAAGCAAACAGGGGGCTGGAGAGATGGCTCAGAGGTTAAGAGCACTGGCTGCTCTTCCAGAGGTCCTGAGTTCAATTCCCAGCAACTACATGGGGGCTCACAACCATCTGTACTGAGATCTGGCACCCTCTTCTGGCCTGCGGGCATACATCGAGGCAGAATGTTGTATACATAATAAATAAATAAATCATAAAAAAAAGCAAGCAAACAAACAACAACACACAGGGCAGATGGCTCCTGAGGAATGAGGTGAAGGTTAGCTTTACTCTGGGTGGCGAGATGACTTGGTGTATAAATGTGCTCAATAAAAGCCTGATGACCGCATCCCTGGCACCTACATGGTGGAAGGAGATAAGTGACTTCCGCAAGTTGCCCTGTGCTCAAACTCATGCCCATGCTTACACACACACACACAAACCAAATAAAATATAATAATTTTTTAAAAATTGCCTACAAGATATTAACAGAAAATCACTTGAGAAAAGGGCTTCAGTGAGGGGCTCCCTACACTGGTTTGGCCTGTGGACATGTCTATGAGGGGCTGTCCTACTTAAGTTACTTGATGAGAAGACCCAGCCTACTGCGGGAGGCACCGCTACCTAAGCAGGGGATCATGAATTGTCTAAGAGTGGAAAAATCAAGCTGAGCACAAACAAGCAAACAGGCACACACGCATTCACCTCTCTCTGCTCTTGACCATGGATGTGATCTGACCCGACGTCTCAAGCTCCTGCCACCGTGACTTTTCTGCAGTGATGGACTGTCGCCTGAAACTGAACTCAAATAAACGCTTTTCCTGCAAGAAGCCTTTGTCAAGATGTTTTACGGCAGCAACAGAAACGAATCTAAAACAAATGATATCTGAGACTAGCTATGGCTTTACTCATGTGCGTGAGCGTGTTCGCACGTGCGTGTGCGCACACACATACACACACTATCACTCACGGTCGGGCTGGAAGTCATCACAGAAAACCAGGAGAAAGTGCACAGCTGAATGCTCCTGCTGTGCAGACTTTTAAAATGCAGACGGCTCACCGCCTCAGTGGAAGTGTCACTTTCTGAAAATAAAACGCAGCTATTTTCCGCGACAGAGACGATCCTTTCCCACACACCGGAGCTCTCGATGCTTCAGATGCAGTCTGAACACACTCACCCGATTCGCTTCTTTCCCGGGACATCATTTATATAGTGCTTGATTCACACAACCTAGCTTTTGCTTTCTTAAAGATGCACAGAACGTCCCATAAATACATCGATTCTTGCACCCTGTGTTTTTGCCAGACATTCCCCGAAGGTTTATAGATTTCCTTCATTACAAACTAATTGAGATTCCGTAAGTGCCAGAGTCTTGGCAATCCTCTCTGTTGAGAAGGAGGGAAAGTGCTCAGGATGTCAGAGAGGCTAAAGGGAAGAGAGCCTGGAATAGAGCGTGGTCACAGTGACACAGGAATGGAGAGGAGAGCCTGGAGGCCAGTGTGTGTGGTCACAGTGACACAGGGACGGACAGGAGAGCCCAGAAGCCAGTGTGTGTGGTCACAGTGACACAGGGATGGACAGGAGAGCCCAGAAGCCAGTGTGTGTGGTCACAGTGACACAGGAATGGAGAGGAGAGCCCAGAAGCCAGTGTGTGTGGTCACAGTGACACAGGAATGGACAGGAGAGCCCAGAAGCCAGTGTGTGTGGTCACAGTGACACAGGAATGGAGAGGAGAGCCTGGAGGCCAGTGTGTGTGGTCACAGTGACACAGGGACGGACAGGAGAGCCTGGAGGCCAGTGTGTGTGGTCACAGTGACACAGGAATGGACAGGAGAGCCTGGAGGCCAGTGTGTGTGGTCACAGTGACACAGGGACGGACAGGAGAGCCTGGAGGCCAGTGTGTGTGGTCACAGTGACACAGGAATGGAGAGGAGAGCCTGGAGGCCAGTGTGTGTGGTCACAGTGACACAGGAATGGACAGGAGAGCCCAGAAGCCAGTGTGTGTGGTCACAGTGACACAGGAATGGACAGGAGAGCCCAGAAGCCAGTGTGTGTGGTCACAGTGACACAGGAATGGACAGGAGAGCCTGGAGGCCAGTGTGTGTGGTCACAGTGACAAGGAATGGACAGGAGAGCCTGGAGGCCAGTGTGTGTGGTCACAGTGACACAGGAATGGACAGGAGAGCCTGGAGGCCAGTGTGTGTGGTCACAGTGACACAGGAATGGACAGGAGAGCCTGGAGGCCAGTGTGTGGTCACAGTGACACAGGAATGGACAGGAGAGCCTGGAGGCCAGTGTGTGTGGTCACAGTGACACAGGAATGGACAGGAGAGCCTGGAGGCCAGTGTGTGTGGTCACAGTGACACAGGAATGGACAGGAGAGCCCAGAAGCCAGTGTGTGTGGTCACAGTGACACAGGAATGGAGAGGAGAGCCTGGAGGCCAGTGTGTGTGGTCACAGTGACACAGGAATGGACAGGAGAGCCTGGAGGCCAGTGTGTGTGGTCACAGTGACACAGGAATGGAGAGGAGAGCCTGGAGGCCAGTGTGTGTGGTCACAGTGACACAGGAATGGACAGGAGAGCCTGGAGGCCAGTGTGTGTGGTCACAGTGACACAGGAATGGAGAGGAGAGCCTGGAGGCCAGTGTGTGTGGTCACAGTGACACAGGAATGGACAGGAGAGCCTGGAGGCCAGTGTGTGTGGTCACAGTGACACAGGAATGGACAGGAGAGCCTGGAGGCCAGTGTGTGTGGTCACAGTGACACAGGAATGGAGAGGAGAGCCTGGAGGCCAGTGTGTGTGGTCACAGTGACACAGGAATGGACAGGAGAGCCTGGAGGCCAGTGTGTGTGGTCACAGTGACACAGGAATGGACAGGAGAGCCTGGAGGCCAGTGTGTGTGGTCACAGTGACACAGGAATGGAGAGGAGAGCCTGGAGGCCAGTGTGTGTGGTCACAGTGACACAGGAATGGACAGGAGAGCCTGGAGGCCAGTGTGTGTGGTCACAGTGACACAGGAATGGAGAGGAGAGCCTGGAGGCCAGTGTGTGTGGTCACAGTGACACAGGGATGGACAGGAGAGCCTGGAGGCCAGTGTGTGTGGTCACAGTGACACAGGAATGGAGAGGAGAGCCTGGAGGCCAGTGTGTGTGGTCACAGTGACACAGGAATGGACAGGAGAGCCTGGAGGCCAGTGTGTGTGGTCACAGTGACACAGGGACGGACAGGAGAGCCTGGAGGCCAGTGTGTGTGGTCACAGTGACACAGGAATGGACAGGAGAGCCCAGAAGCCAGTGTGTGTGGTCACAGTGACACAGGGATGGACAGGAGAGCCCAGAAGCCAGTGTGTGTGGTCACAGTGACACAGGGATGGACAGGAGAGCCCAGAAGCCAGTGTGTGTGGTCACAGAGACAGGAATGGACAGGAGAGCCCAGAAGCCAGTGTGTGTGGTCACAGTGACACAGGAATGGAGAGGAGAGCCTGGAGGCCAGTGTGTGTGGTCACAGTGACACAGGAATGGAGAGGAGAGCCCAGAAGCCAGTGTGTGTGGTCACAGTGACACAGGGATGGACAGGAGAGCCTGGAGGCCAGTGTGTGTGGTCACAGTGACACAGGGATGGAGAGGAGAGCCTGGAGGCCAGTGTGTGTGGTCACAGTGACACAGGGACGAACAGAAGAGCCCGGAAGCCAGTGCACGTGGTCACAGTGACACAGGGACAGAGAGACAAACTTGTAAGGAATAGTTAAGATGGATTTCCTTTTGGGAACCCTTATTTTTATTCTCCCTGGGTGAGGCATGGCCCCAAGCACCTAACTGTCTCGTATCTAGTAACCCATTTAACAGTCAGGACTCCCAAAAGGAAGTCGCTCTTAACTATTCCTTTTCACACATGAGGGAGCTGAAGCACAAAAGGGGATCAGGAGCCTGGGCTAAGGTCGTAGAGAAAGTAGAAGTCAGGGGCAAGGTCAGAGGCTAACTATTTCCAGGCTTGCTGCTAAGAGCTGCGTGACAGGAAGGCTTCCCACTGCCGTCACAGGTTCACAGACCTTACGGATGCCCTAGAAGTGGGAGGCCACGAGCTGGAAGGCAGTCCGTCTTGAACTGCATTTGAGACCGCACCTCCATGTCCTTCCATCCCCAGATGAGATGCACAGTCTCTGTATATGGATAAGGTCACACGGTTGGAGGCACAGAGACGCAGCTTTGTGCCTGTGCCACGCTGTGGTAAATGCCACAGGCAGACTGGCTTGACACCCTTTTACCACGACTCCAACCTTCCGCCTCTACCACAGACACAAAGTCTCATGGTGGTAGCCTTCCACACAGATAGATGAACCAGATTCCAGAGTTCTGGCCAAACGGTTCTGAAGAACCTTCTAGAAAAAGAAGATACAGCTCGACAGGAGGAGGCTGCACCTTTTGGCCAGAACTTCCAGGGGTGCAGCAGCCATGTTGTGACCAGGAGGAAGGGGAAGCAGCATTGAATGAGTTAACTGTTTTTTTTTTTAAGCAACAGCCCCTGTTCTGATTAGCTTTTACTGCCAGCTTGACACAACCTAGAGTCACCTGACAAAAAGAAACCTCAGTTGAAGAATGGTTTGATCAGACTAGCCCGTGTGCCAGTCTACAGGGCACTGTCTTCATCGCTAATGGATACAGGAGGGTCTGGCCACTGTGGGCGGTGCTATCCCTAGCAGGTGGGCCTGGGCTGTGTAAGAAAGCGAGCTAAGCAGAAGTTAGGGATCAAGCCAGTAAGCAGTGTTCCTCTGTGGTTTCTGCTTCGGTTCTGGCTTAATCCCTGACCTGACTTTCTTCAGTGATGAACTGTGACCATAAAAGTAAACGCTTTCCTCCTCCAAGTTGCTTTGGGTAATGGTGTTTATCACAGCGATGGAAAGCAAACTTAGACAGCACCCAAATGCAAGATATACCAGTCCTGTAAATAGGTAGACAGGTGATCCATGGCTATGCTAGCTGTTGCTCATCTGTTTGCATTTCCAAACAGACAAAAAGGGATTAAAACGGGATCCGTTTGCTGGGACGTTGTGAATGCGAAATGAGATCGTGTGTGAGGTGCAAGGTCTGCGTAGTCGCTGTCGAGTAAATAGGGAATCATGGATCACATGGCCGGAGAACTCCTCTGTGGGTAGCACCCCGCTCCCGTGAGCATGGAGCTCAGGGAGCAGAGCCAGGGCGGGCAGCGCCTACCTCGATCACTGAAGTCATCGACCAACACGATCTCGGCCACCAGTTCTGGGGGTGAGCGGTTGAGCACGCTGTGAACGGTGCGGAGCAGTGAGGACCAGCCCTCGTTGTGAAAGGGGATGATGATGCTGGTGTTGGGGAGTGTCTCCAGGTAGCGCTTGCCATTGCAGCTGGAGGGAGACACAGAGGAGAGGAGACAGGTGTTATCCAGAGTCACCACTCAGTTTCCACACTGTGGGAAGAACGCAGATGTGGCTAAATGGGAGTCCCATGTCCTTTCCAGACATTAGGGTAGGAGAGAGATGGAATGACCTTAGCTGCTGCAGGACTCTATTGTCCTTGGTCCCATGGTGTCTTAGTTCTACTGCTGGCTGAGTGGGACCTGTGTAAAAGACCCTTGCCTTTGTATGAAGTCAGGCTTACACTACACACACACACACACACGAGAGAGAGAGAGAGAGAGAGAGAGAGAGAGAGAGAGAGAGAGAGAGAGAATGTCATTAATCAATAGACAATTTTACTAAATTTCCAACCTAGAAGCCATCCACTAATTTATTTACTAATTTTCTTGTCTGACTGCCCTGCTTTGAGATTGTAAAGCAATGTTAGGTAAAAGTGGCAAGGGCAGACACCTTGTCCTGCTCCTGATCTTCTGGCGGTGTGTGTGGGGGGGTAGCCTTTCGTCCCTGAGTAGTGTAGTTTTCCATTGGCCACTTGGCAAGAAGTTCCTTATATTCTTAGTCTGTGGAGTCTGTGGAACATCTTAAGTTTGGATGTGTCAAATGCCCCCCCCCGCATTTGCTGGCATTTGTCTTTTGCTGTATTAGGATGGTTTATCACACTGGCTGGTGGTCCTATATTAAACCAACCTTGCATTTCTGGGATAGCCTAGATGGCCACAGTACATAATCCTTATGTAATATTGAATATTTTGTATCCTGATTATTTTGTTGAAGAGCTTTGCATCTATTCTCATTAGGAATTTTGACCTATAGTTTTCTCATCACACTTTTGGTTTTCTATATTGCATTTAGTTTGCCAAATGCTATTTATTGGGGTTAGAGCGATGGCTCAGCAGTCAGAAGCACTTGCTGTTCTTTTAAGAGGACCTGGTTGAGGTTCCCAACACCCACATCAGGTCGCTCACAATCCCTTGCAACTCTAGCTCCAGAGAGGTTCCAACGCCCTCTTCTGGCCTTTTCAGGTACCAGGCATACATGTGGTGCACATACAAACACATGATACTCACATGTATACCCAAAACAAAATAAACCCTACCTAGGTTCCTAACATTAACAAAACTATGTACTTTCTTCTTGTCCTACAATATGTGCTACCGTCAGGAAAAGCAACCCCAGCATTACTGGTAGCAACAGTTTTACATATTTTTTCTATAGCTTATGTTTCAGTCAAAATTTCTGTTCTGAAGCTGCTTGAGTGATTGCCTCATGTCTCATTCTGCAATCACATGTGTACAGAACATCTGGGTCCACTTACTTGTCTTTAGGGCTTGCACTTTAATTTAGATCTAGTTATGTTTATAGAATTGTGTGAAGCATACAGCTCCAAGGCCAACTCTAAAAAGGGGTAATTCAAAGATTCCTGCCTCTCATTGGGTCTCCTCATCTAGTTCCCCCTCCTTCCCGGAGGCCACGGGATGTTTTGGCTAATGACCGTACTGTTTCAACTTTTTTTGTATGGACAGCTGCAGGTGTAAATTGCTGGCCTTGCAGTACTTTCCAGGAAACTTGGTAGTGTACACTTCATACCTTCATTTTTTACTGACTGTTCCATTGTGGAAACCTCGCTACATGACACACTTCTTTAGGTTCCCCTTGCTACAGCTTGCCAGACTTTCCACGTATGTGTGTCCGTGTGTGCGTATGTGTGTGTGTGTGTGTGTGTGTTGAGACAAGGTTCCTCACTGAACCCGAATCTGTCTGTTTTGGCGAGGATGGCTGGCTGGACAGCTCCTAGGATTCCCTGCCCTCCCCATGCTTCAGCTCCAGCTCCCCCATGCTGGGGTCACCGGCTGTAGCCACACCCATCTTTTTACAAGGGTGCTGGAGGTTCAGACTCAAGTCCTCACACCTGCACGGCCCGGCACGTGCTCTCATCCACGGAGCCGTCTTCCCAGTCCATTTTAGGTTCTGAAGAAGTGCGTGAGTCTAATTCAGGCGAACAATATCTAAGTCCATTTGCTCAGCCTAAGATTTATTTTACAGAAGTAAGCCAATCTATTTACTTTATAATAAACTCTGCTTTGCTTCTGGAGAGAAGTGAGATGGGAAGAGGGAAGGAAGCGGGAGCAAAGAAGGCAGCTATTCTGAACGAGTTATCTTGCCCGGACCAGCGGCCTCATTAGACCTAAGAGCTTGTTAGAAAGCTAACGTTCTGGCCTGGCCCAAACCACCTGCACAAGAGTGATGGTCTCAGGGCCAGGGCCCAGCAGTTCGGTTTTAACAAATCTGTGTGATTCTGATGACACTGGGGTTCAAGGGTCACCATAGTAAATATCCAAATTCACAACACCCCTGTGGAAAGGTTTCTGGGATCCTGGGAAGAACGGCGGGGATGATGACTGGAGAAGCACTGGGGGAGGCGTGTGTAAGGAGGTGACGCTACCTATGCGTTAGGGGAGGGAGGAGGGGAGAGGAAGAGGTGCAAGAGGGAAAGATGGGGATGAAGGGGGGAGCCACACCTCCATGATGGGTTGACACCTGTGGGCCGCTTTCCTATCTAAGCGCTGACGTGACCCTGGCAGACCAGATGGGCATGTCTTCCCTGCTTGAAGCAAGGCCTGGGCCCTGAGGAAGGGGAGGCAGCCACTTAGAGTCCCACTGACATGGCAGTCCACGGGTGACATCACTGGCTTGAAGCCCTGAAAGGAAAGGGACACAGTTGCGTCTTGGCACCTGCATGTTGGGGGACAACGTGAGGGAGTGGGGCACACTCCAGAAGTGAGGAAGGGCACCTGGGAGGAGAAAGGGTGAGAAAGCATGGCTGGGAATGTGGGCACTACACAAGAGTGTCTCCTTAGACATTACCTCCCTCCCCAAGCCCTCATGATGTGTCCCCAAATGGACCCACCACGTGGCTGGTGGTTTCTCAAGTCCTTCCATCCCAGAACAGTCCTGCTACCCCAGCTTTTGACGTGCTACCACCTCAGGGAGCCACCGAAACTGGGACCTGAGGAACAAGTCTGGCCGGCTGTGCTTGTGGGGCTCTTTCTGAGTTTCCTTTCTGTTATGATAACAAAAGATCTCGACAAAAAGTATTTTAAGAGGAAGGAGGGCTTGCTTATCTCAGTCACGATTCCAGGTTACCGTCCATCATATCAGGGAACCCACTTAAACAGCTGATCACAAGGCGTACATAGCTCAGAGCAGTGAGAAATGAACGCACTGCATGCCCAGTGCTCGGCTCACACTCTCGGGGCACACACCAATGTTCCGACTCCTGCCTAAGCAGGCAGCCGCAGCCCTTCTCTCTTCTGTCCAGTGATGAGAGACAGCCTTCTCTTGAATGCACTCAGAGATGAATGTGGTCCTCCCGGCAGTGAAGCTGTGAGGGGAAGGCTGGGAGGCCGAGGCCAGCACTGGCTGAACAGAAACCGAGCATCAAAACCAAACACAAAACCAAAACGACAGCAGCCAAACCCTCAGCAGCACACAGCCGGCTGGAATCAAGAAGTGCGAAGATGAACGGGACCAGAGGGCCAAAGCTAAGTCCCTTATGGAGCCCTTCCCCATTCACGGCCGCTCTGCTGAGAGCCAGCCACAGGCACCTGCTCAAGACCCAGCCAGAGGAATGAGGTTTATTGCCACTTAGTCAAAGTTTATTGCCACTTAGTCGTGGGCCTCAGCCCAATCAGGCCTCTGTAGATTTACATTCCTGCCTTGCTTACACCAGAGTTCAGACGCAGGCAGTCTCAACCAGGTTTTGGACTGTGCTGGTTTTCTTTTCTTTTCTTTTCTTTTTCTTTTTTTGGAGGTGGGGGTCCTTACCTGTATGAACCTATGTTCTAGAAACTTCTTTGTTCAGGTCATAAATAATTGTTTCTTTTCTTTTTTGGAGACAGGGTGTTGCTATCTAGCCTACAGCTGGTTTAAAACTCATGATGATCCTCCTGCCTCTGCTAATGACCATGGGACTGTGTGTCCCTTAAGACGACGTCATGGCCAAGGGCTAAGTGATGGCTGACAGATGCCAGGACGAAATGGACTTTGCCCCAAGACACTTGATGATTCACGAAAGGAGAGAAGGCAAACAAGCTGGACAGAGGTACAAGTTCCAGAACGTTCCGCCATGGCGTCTCCAGAAGCAAAGAACTGGAAAGTACCAGTATGGCACACCTACGGAGGAGAGGATGGACTAATCCTGAAGATTATCACACAGCTATGGCTGACAAACATGAACATGATAAAATCAAAGAGGCTATTTGCAGAATAAAACAGTCCAGCCACTTGTTGTAGAATCAAATGGAACACGAACCCCACACACGGCTATATATACTACGAGCAAAGATCAAACAGCTTGCACTCCTTGCCTGGGCAGAGCTTGGATCTGAGTGTGTCGGGGGTTGGGATGGAGGGCCGCCAGCCCCACCTCCACTCCATGCCTAATGTGGAGAGGAGGACTTGCCACAAGGAGGGCACCCTGTTCTGTCCCTAAACTAAGCTGCTTAGCTCGTCACCGCGCTTCCCCAGGCCTTCTTGAGGGAGGGAGAGAGGTGGGGCGCTACTTTCATCCTATCGCCCTGATAAACACCATGACCAAAAGCAACTGAGGGGAGGAAAGGGCTTTATTTCAGTTTACACTTCCAGGTCACTGCCCATCACTGAGCGCAGTCTGGGCAGGAATTTGCACACGAATCTTGGAGGAACGCTGCTCGCTGGCTTGTTCCCGGGCTCATGCTGAACTAGCTTTCTGAAATAGCCTAGAACCACCTGCCTGATGAACGGTGCCGCCCAGAGTGGGCTGGAACCAACTGCATCGATTCACCGTCAAGACACGCCCGCAAGCCAACCTGATTGCAGACAGTTGTTTAATTGAGAAACCCTTTTTGGGTGACTGTAGGCTGCATTGGGTTGACAGGGAACGCTGAGTAAGACAGGGGAGTCTTCATCTTTCCTTCACTCTTTTCTTTTTCTTTACATTGTTTCAGTATCAAAAGCACACAAGAAATGGGGGCCTTTTTAAAAATTAAAGGTGAACATATCAACTATTTCTAGAAAATTCAAAAAATGCCTCTGTAAGAACAACAGAACAACAATGAGAAAATCCAAACTCACACAAACATCATCCCTCGGCGGGTGTGGCTGTGGTGGTTCTTAGGCAGCTGTGTTGTGGGTGATACACGCGTGTTTGAGTTTTAGCTGACAGGCTTTGCTTGCAAGCTATCAATCTCTACAATTTTTCAACCCACAGGCTGAGCCCGCTGAAATCTGGCTTAAACCAACCAGAGGAAATAAAAGTCACCCGGAGAAATTGTACTGGCTGCCGTTTTGCTTCAAGGCTTGCGAGCTTTTAAATCTTGATATTGGGGTTCAATGGATCAATAGCTGCTATCTTAAAAACAAAACAAACAAACAAAAAACCCCTCCATGGTTCAGAAGAAAGTTGTTGAATTTTAGAGGAGAGTTGATATGAGTTCCTGAGAAAGTAGAGATGCTGCAGAAGAACCTGTACTTTTCTTTCCCAGTGCACAGACCTCCCAGCCCATTGCTGCCCCGGTAACCACCTCGCACGTCAGGATGCCCACGGCCCGCCTGCAGCCAGAATTCCACATCCTGCACGCTTCTGGGGCATTCCATTTGAAAGGTGCCCGCCAGGCTCACTTTACTACACGAATCAGGATGGAAAGGATGGAGCCTGCTAGTCAGTACTGTGGCTTCTAAGCCTGTCACTAGTCTGCGGAAGATCTAACCAACTTCTCTGGATGGCACCAGGGACAGCGGGCGTGGACTCTAGGAGAAATGGCAGAGGTGGGGGAAGTTGAGGCAGGAACTCCAAACAGCTGACTGCATCACATCTGTAGTAAAGAGCAGAAAAAACCAACGTTCGTGCTGCCTGCTTGCTCTCTGTTAAATGGTAACAGACCACTCTTAGACCATTCAGAACCCCAAACTAGGGGATGGCACCTCCCACAATAGGCAGGTCTTTCTGCCTCAATTAACAATCAATACCTCTCTGCACCCCCCCCTTAAGGCTGACTTGATCTAGACAATTCCTCAATTGAGGCTGTTTCTCAGAATTCTAGGCTGTGGACAGTTAAAACTAACCAACAAACAATCCATGTAACCTGACACCAGCTAGTCTTGGGTCAGTTTAGACTTATAATCTTGCTGGATCTCTGTCTTTTGCTCTTCACAGAAGGTTACCTAAACCACAATCTGAACACAGCAACTCAAAAACCCCATTTCCACTTTTCACAAAGCCACCACGCACTCACCTACCTTGTACATATCACTCATCTACATATTTAACAGTGCCTCGCTCGGACGCCTCCCTGCAATCCTGCTCTTCCCGAACTCATCCCCTTCCTGTGCAAATGATTCCACCTTTTTGGTGACTCTGAGGCACGAGCCTTGACACTATGCTTGATTCTGTTCTTTCACTTGCTTCCATGCAGCTTCTAAGTAGACCCTGCTGTCTCCATCTTCACGGTATCCTGAGAACCAGCTCTGGCTCCTCTGCTGCTCCCAGCTAACACAAATCACTCTCATTTCCCGTCAGACTCCTAGCTTGGTTCCCTGCTCCCATCTGCGGCTGCCGACAATTACTTATTCTTCATGAGATGCATGTGTGTGTGTGCATTTGTGTGCACGGATGTGAGCATCTGCCCGCCACACTGCAGAGGAGGAGGACAGGGAACAACTCTGGGCGTCTGCTCTTGCCTTCCATCTTATTTGAGATAGGGTCTCATTGCTGCTGTCCATGCCGAGCTAACGGGCACACAAGCTTCCAGGGACTCTCTTGAGCTCATCTCTCTGTCTCCGTCTTGCCGTGTGAACACTGAGATTACAGACACATTTTATCACGTTTTGCCTTAGCTCTCGGATCCGAACTCAAGTCCTCACGCTTTCTGTGGCAAGTGCTCTACCCACTGAGCCATCTTCCCAGTCTCCTCACTGGGTTTCTTGAATGTAGCTTTACAGTTACCACGCAATTTGGAGAGGGCCAAGTCATTGCTTCCTTTCTCTTTGCCACAGGTCCCAACTATATGCATAGTATATATATGCACAATTATCCCAGACTTCATAGCCATTTTATTTTTCAAAACTTTATGTGTTATTTTGGGCTGTGCGCTTTGCTGTGTCTTCAAGTTCGCTAATTACCCCCCCCCCACCCCTCCCCACCCCCGGCGCGCACAATAGCTAATCCATCATTAACCTATGCATCTTTCCTTGCAGCCACAAGCGGTTTTATTTCTGGAGTTTGGGAGCTGGAGGGATGGTTCAGTGGTTAAGAGCACTTGCTGCTCTTCCAGAGGACTCAGCTTCGGTTCCCAGAACCCATTTGGCAGCTCACAACCATGGGTAACTATGGTTCCAGGGGATTTGATGTTCTCTTCTGTATTCTGCGGGTACCAGTCATGTATACACCAGATGTATACACATATGTACAAAAAAACCCAAAACAAACAAACAAACAAAACCCTCCTCATATAATAAAAAAAATCTGTATTTCTGGAGTTTGAGTCGTTCCATATCCCCTCTGTCTCTACTCCGCTTTATAAACAGAACACAGCTGTGGTGTCCTGCTATTGCCGCATCTTCATCAGAGGCAGGTAGTTCTGACTGATGACTGTCCTCCTCGTCACAGGCCACCCTCCCTGCCACTTTGCACTCCTACCACATTCTGACTGGCTGTCTGTGTTCACAGTCGAGTGTCCATCTGTACGTCTGCACCCTTGAGCTTTGCATTACCCGAAAACACTTTTATCTTTCCAGTTTGTAATTTATGGTCATTTTCGAGACTGGTCCAGAGGGCTAACGAGTTCCCACTAAGGTAAAGAAGCGCTGCCAGACACTACACCCACCTCCCCGTCAAGTGTGAATTATGAGTTTTCCTGGTCTGAGCGGTGGGAAGAGGCAGCTATCGGTCGTCAGTAGGGTTTCTCTAGTTCTCCAGAGTGATTCTTTCCCCTCTATGACATATTCTGGGCGAGAACCCTCTGGCAGACCCTCCAGACTGCCTAGCCCTCTCTGTGCTCTAGGGATCCACTAGTCTCTGCCCAAGCCCCGCCCCCCCGCTAGCAGGAGAGGCACACATGTGCCACCATACCCGACTTTTATGTGGGTGTTGGGGACTTGAACTCAGGTCTTCACGCTTGTGTGCTGCAAGCCCTTTATCAACTGAGCCATCTCCCCAGACCATTTCATTGTATTAGCGTGTGTACTACGTCTGTCGGAGGCAACAAGCTCAACCTTCCTTCTCCTTCGGACTCTGTAACCTGCTGGAGTTGTAAAGAGACTCCAGAGACTCTGGCCTATTACAATAATCCATAAGTTCTTTTGAGGAAATGCAGCACGTATCACAAATCTTATCGTGTTGACACAAAAGGAAAAAGCCAAGAGGGGTGTGGGGTGGGAAGGTGGTAGACGATGATTCCATCCACGTCCACTCACTTCTTCCGGACGTTCCATGTTCACCATGGAGCCAGCAGGTCGTGGCTGCAGGCTGCTGTCATCCCCAGCGTGGCTAGCTTTGTACTGTGAAACCGAAAACGCAACTGATGCATCCCAGAGGAGCCTACAGACCCGACACTTCTGCAGCCGAGGCTCCCTTGTGTCACCCGGCCGTGGGTCCTGAAGAGCCTCTGTGTTCGGTTGCCAAGCAGCTGGGCTGGGTTCCCCAAGGAGCAGGGAAAGCGGGCCAGCCCACCAGCCAGCCTGTGCTTACACTCACTGGGCAGGGGGTGCAGAGGGCAGGCCAGCTGGTCACCTCCCAAATGTCAACGTCAACGCAGTCAGTTGGGACCAAACTGCCTAGCCCCTGCTCTCCGGGGGTGGGTGTCTCCAAAGCAGCTTCTGGTGTGAGCAAAGGTGCCCTGAGACAAACAAACGGCCCCTTGCATCCCGCTCTTGCTGTGCTGCTGCCAAAACTTCATCTGAAGGGATTAAAAGGCAAAGAAGAATCCCGGCTCCTGCCTGAGAAGTTGTTTAAGCTAAAAGAAAGCGAAGGCACTAGGCCGCTCAAGCGCTCTAATTTACTCAGGTGCTCCCACTGTCAAACCGCGGGAGAGCCTCCTCCCTGGGGACAGAGGAGGGCTTCAAGGTATCTGCTGACTCTGCCGGAAACTCAGCTTCCACACTTAGGAACGCTGTGAAAAGCAGGTGTCGGAAGTACTCAACGTTAGCAACCAGGAGGCTGGTGGGGCAGACAGGCTGCTAACTGAGGTGACAGAGGCCTCCTGAGCAAGGACTCCCTCCCAAACTGTGAGCACACTTCAGGGCAACGTTTCTAACGTGGAAGAAAAAAAATTATACGCACAAAATAAGAACGAAAACCTGCAGAGATGGTTCAGCAGGTAAAGGTGACTGTTGCCAAGCCTGAGTTCAATCCCAGGAACCCACACGTTGGAAGGGGAAAACTGACTCCTATAAGCTGTCCTCTGACCTCCACAGGCATGTTGTGGCATATGTACCCTCACGTACATACACATAAAATTAAAAAAAAAGGAAAGGAAAAGAAAAGAAGCCAATCAGGCACACACTATTTCCAACTTTGGACTGTTCAGTTGAGGATTTCCTTATTCGATAATCATATATAAATGTCCCCCATGTAATCTAGTCTCCTCACCGTCGGTGCAAAATTTATGAGGTAAATGAGCTGAGCCTGATGCAAAGGCCTGTCATCCCAGCTATTCGGGAGGCTGAGGCAGGAGGACGGATAGTTGAAGGCCCACACCAGGAGAACAGTGAGAGATGAACCATTGTGTTGCCTCCTAGGAGTTCGTGATGGTGCAAGGTTGGGGCACGTGGTATAAGTTTTCTATAGTCATGACAATTAGTGCTCCAGATGTCGGGCACAGGGTTTGGTCTGGTAACTCTCAGTGTCAGCTCACTGGTTTGAACCCAGCAACACCACAGTGTGGCTCAGAAAACGCTCTTATATGTTAATAGAAGATTCTAGGGCATTACTGAACACCATGAAACCGACAGCAAATCCCACAGGCAAGCACTCCAGGTCCCCCTTCTGTCCCCTCTGGGTAAGAGACCTTGGTGCAAAGGGCCTAGTCCTGGGGGACAGTGTGTCTTCTAAGCGAGGCTTCCTAGCTGTGTGATTTCCTGTTGTACCCTGCGGCTGCATCCAAGTCACCTACAGGGCTTCTGGGGGCACTGACAGTTGACAGCCTCCAGTGCTTTGATGGAGTAAATCTGAGTGGATGACTGGGCTGGAGAGATTGCTCAGGGGGCACAGTGTTTGCTGAGCAAGCCTGGGGACCTGGGTTTGAAGGGCTAGAGCCCACATAAAGCCAGACATAGTAGTGAACCATCTGTAACCCCCACACTCTGACAGTGAGGTGGGAGGGGGAGAGGAGGATTCCCTAGGAGCTGGCAGCAGCTAGCCTGCCGTACACACAGTGAACAACAAACAGGCCCTGCTGCAAACAGCAGAAGATAAGGACCTGCACCAGAGTCTGTCCCCTGACCTCCACATGCTTGTTGGGGCATATGTGTCCTCCCTTCCTCCTTTCCTCCCCTTCTCTCCCTCTCTTACACACACACACACACACACACACACACACCCTCACATGCATGTATACATGCACGCACGCACGCACAACAAATTTCTAGGCAAACTGATGCCGCCGTTCGAGAGACTGATAATTGCTGGCTTCTACCCCTGGAGAGAGGGAACAGACTGACAGACAATGCCATCCCTGGCCACGTCAGCTTCAAGCTGCAGAAGGATAATCGGAGCCTCTGCAGAGGGAGGCCAGCAACACTTCTCGTAACTAAGTTCACAACCCAGGGCAATGGGCAAAATCCATAGGCAGCAGGAGATGAGAGGTGGGACACTCACTTTGGGTGCCGGATATCGGGGAGAGAGCGATTCAGAGAGATTTTATCACTGACGTAGATGTTAAATCCATTTTCTCGGTATGCCTGGTCCACTCTCTCGGCATCGGTCATGGGGTAAGGCCGCCCCTGTTCTCCATTTCCTAGAGGCAGAGAGCATATTCAGTGTTGCTGGTTTATCTGACATCTACAGGGGTTCAGACTGGGGAGAGGACTGGACGGCTGATAAAGCCTTATGCCTGAGGCTGGAGAGACGGCTCAGTGGTTAAGAGCACCGGCTGCTCTTGCAGAGGACTCAGATTTGAGTCACAGCACTCACGCGGTGGCCCACAGCCACCTGTAACTCCAGTTCCAGGGATCAGATGTCCTCTTATGGCCTCCCTGGGCACTGCACACATGTGGTACACAGACTTACTTGCCGGAAAAACACTCAAATACACATAAAATAAAATAAAGACATTGACATTTAAAAAAAAATCTTATACCTGGTCATGGGGCATATTAGTGACTCTGCTTTACTGTGACCAAGGACCTGAGAAAAGCAACTTAACGAAGGAAGGATTTTTTCCCAGAGGGGTCACATGGCTTTGAGCTTTAGGACCTGGTGTGAAGCAGAACGTAGTGGCAGCAGGAGTGCATGGGAGAGGTTCAGGGATGCAGGAAGCAGAGAGAGGGAGAGTACAGGAAGAGACCAGGGTGAGACTCAGCCAGGAGGACACTCTCTCGATGTTCTACTTCCTTCACAGAGACCCCGCCTCCTACTTCTGTCTCCTTCCAAACTGTCCCCACATCAGCTTCATCAGAGGATTCAACCATTCATCACTGGGTCCCAAACCCTTCTGGGGCTGTTCTGGAAGTCAAGAGCCAGCCACACCTTCTGGGAGTCCCTCTCTTTTCTCAGGGTTTCTTTGGAAAGTGGGCTCACTGCTCTCATGAGGAGCCAAATCCTCTCCCTCCCTCTGCCACCTGGATGCCAGAGACAAGCTGGGATCTGTGGGCTACCATGAGATCATATATTAACTAAGCCTGCTCCCAGACTATGCAAGGAAACTTTTAAGGATAGATGCCATACTTTGTGAGATTGAAGGTTCTCTCTTTGGAACCCCACCGGACTATCTTTGACAGTAGTACATCTCTTCCCTTGAAGAACAGTTTATCTTGGTGCGTTTCCCCCTAAACCCATGCTCTCATGTCTTCCTCCCTATGACCAATAGCCACCAGGTCAGAGCCCCAAAGATCTGTTTGTCTCTGGAGAGGCCCCTACAGACAGACTGAGGGTGAGTTGTACGAATCTTCCAAGCATTTCTCAAGGAAAAAAAATTAGACAACCAAGATCTAAAAGAAAAAGTTTTCTTCTATTTTTTTTTAAAATTATGTGGGGCTGGAGAGATGGATCAGCAGTTAAGAGCACAGAGGACCTGGGTTCAGGGGCAGCACACATAGAGTGCTTTTCAGACATCCACAACCCCAGTTCTAGGGGATCTGATGCCCTCTTCTGAACCCCTTGGGCACCAGGCACACATGGAGTATACATATACATACACAGGCAAAACACTCATACATATAAAATGTAATAAATAAATCTAAAAAGAAATCTTACTCTGTGTGTGTGTGTGTATGTGTGTGTGTGTGTGTAGGTGCCTGTGGAGGCCAGAAGAGGGCATCAGATCCCCTGGAACTGGAGTTACTGGCAGTTGTAAGCTACCAGACATGGGAACCAAACTTGTACCTCGGGAAGAGCAGCAAATGCTCTTAACTATAGATCCACCTCCCCGGCTCTTAACAATCAAGATTAATGTCACCTAAGCATCCCTCCAAATTGTGCAGAGGGAAGTGAGAAGAAGGGGAGGGGTACCAGCATTCACGCAGCCAGGGTCCCGTTCTGCACACCATCCATCTTTTTTCTAGTGTCCCTACAGCAACCCTGCACAGTGGACTGGAGAATTCTCATTCTGCAGGTATACTGAAACTCATACAAGGCTACAGAACCGGGTGGGAGGGCCAAAGACCAAGCTCCCTGTATTCCCTTAAGAGCCAGAACCCCCTGCCCACTGAGTTCCCCCAGACAAGAGGCAGGTCCACCTTCCCTTCTCTGAGCTGATAAACCTGGCTCGATCAGCTACAATCGTCTCTTCTGATACTAGCAGCGTGTCTGGGGAGTCAAATTAGAGGCCACACAAGTCAACCAGATAAACTTGAGGAAATCTGATTCCTATCTAAGCGAGGCAAATGTTCTGTGCAAATCAAAATTGCCATAAGCAAGGGCTAGGATGCAGCTTAGTGGCTGAGTGCTTGCCTAGCGCCTACAAGCTGCTGGATTGGGGCTGGGTCCTTAGTACAGCTGCAAATAAATAATAAACAAATTATTTTTAAGATGCCACAATGATAAAACATGCCTTGATTTCTATTTAAAGTTGGGAGGTAAATTAAGAGCCGCCTTATCTACTAAACCAGGTCTACTTGGAAAATTCTATTGCAGTCAGATTCAGAGGACAAACGGGTGGCAATCTAGGTGCAATATGCCTGAGCAGGGCCTCCGGTACTCCGAGAGCGTGCTCTCTAGGGTTCTCGTAGCCTCTGGTGACCAAGAACTGACACAAGCAGCTCACGGGTCTCCGCTGCTGAGTAGCCAAGCTTCAGTCCCAGCAGTCGCTGCTGGAGGCCAATGGCCCTCTGGATACCGAGGACACTGATACTGTGGAGGTGCAGCAGGCAGAAAGAGGCCTGAGCTCATGCTCGGCGCAAGGCATCAGGAGACCCACACAGGGGTGACGGGGTGTTAATGATCAGACCCAAAGGCTCAGCAGAGGAGAGGGAGCAAGGGCCAGCCAGCGGGACCCCAGCACAGCATCCTGACAAGGCTGCAGCTTGTGCCTTTTCATCAGACATGGTCCACTGTGACGGCTGAAGAGGACATTCAGTCCTCAGTCTCATCAATCGCTTTCTCTTTTCTTTTTTATAATTAGGCAATTATAAATTAATTTTTAAAAATATTTACTCTTTACTACTTACATATAATTTTATTTCAACAAATGAAAAAGTAAACAATCATTTATTTTTTCTTAATTTCCTTGCTGTTCTTTCTTCCCTTGCTAGCCAGCCCAATATTCTAATGATTCAGGCACCATTGTCTGGCCAGCTGGCTCTTTGCAGATGTTTCCTTTCTTAATTTAAGCAACATCCATCCCCGTTCATATAACATTCCTGGCACACGGAGTAGCGTGCTGGGCAGCAGGACTGGGGATGCCCCAGGCATCAGCTCAGTTCTTACGCCTGTTCTCTTCCGAGCTTTGTAGTGAGTTGGTTTGGTCATACGTAATTTAGAAGGGACACCTTTAACCCAGATCACCACACATGAGTTCAATCCCTTGGGCTGCTGTATCAACTTTCCACTCAAGCAGAGCGACCTCATAGCTTAGTTCCGCACCCTCAGAAAAGCCTTCTGAGGTTGCCCAGGCAAACGGCATGTGGGCACCCACAGATGGGGAGGCCAATTTCATTGGTGGCCCCTTATGCTGGCAGCTGGCATTGGAGCTGCTCTCCTGACCTCTGCCTGGACTCCACTGAGAAGAGTTTCCCTACACAGTCTCTGTACCTCCTCATGCTGGCCCTTCGCTTATCTTCCAGCCTCACAAGGAAGGTGGCGAAGCCCCATTAGCCAAAGGAAACCGGAGCTGAAGCCCATGCAGACAGTTCAGAAGCTGGTGAGGTACTGGCTCTGCCTTCCAGACCTGGGTTCAAGTCCCAGGTTGACCTCATTCTCCCCGTGTGATGGCTGCAGATGATATCATATCTCTGAGGTACTGGTCTCCTCTTATTCAGTGGGGCCATAAAGGCTGATCAGGTTGCTGAGAGTGGAATTTGCTCTGTGTTCAACCTGTGCCAACTCGAACCACTGCCGCTTACTTCAGTATGGGACCTGCTAGAGACACAGTCACTTGCTAACTGGAAGGTGGCAGGGCAAACCTCAAGACAGTGGGTCTGGTGCTGATGGGAGAGGTCAGAACAGGTGAAAGGTGGGTACAGGAATTAGGAAGGACGGTGGCAGGCAGGAAGTGAACAAGAGGTCCAGATGGTCCTAACACACACCCAACACGCGCGCGCACACACCCGTGGCCGCGCAGTTACGCGGTGCCCACACTCAGCCCTCCATACCTACACGCTGTGCGTCCCTCCTGATGGCCTCCTTGTCGTGCCAGTCCTTCAGCTTTTGTTCATCTCCCAAGAAAAACGGCTTTTTGGGCCGACTGTGTAAGTCCTTTGAAAAAGAAAAAGAAGAAACCATGAAAGGGAAGAAAGGGGGAATATCGGCAGTGGCAAAGGTCCAGGGCCTAAGGGAGCACTACCACCTGTCCAGCCCTCACAGCATCTTTCTGAGTGCCTGCCATGTGCCGGTTAGATGGGCAGAAGCCGGGGGAGGGAGCACAGAAGCTGGGCAGAAGCCAGGGGGGCACAGAAGCTCAGCGCCACCCCCTGGAAACGCGCCACCCAGGAAAGGAAGGAAACTTGGAAAGAAACATCCATGGGAGAAAGTGCCAAGGGTGTTGCTGCCCAGCAAAAAGGATATGTGAGGCAGACATGGCCCTCAGGAGCAAGTTTGTACGCGGAAGAAAGAAAATGAGGCCGGGTGCCACCGGTGGTACACTTCCATAATCCTAGCACCTGGGAGGTAGAGGCAGGAAAACCCCCGAGTCCTAGGCTAGCTTGGCATATACTGTGAGATACTGTCACCCAACAAAACAAAACATGTAGAGGCTAAGGGATGTAGTCAGCGGTGGAGAGCTTGCTTAGCATTCATGAAGCCTTAGTTCAGTCCTCGGTACTCCAAGGAAACAAATACACGAGCTTAGATTTAGAAACGGATTTAGCTTTTAAAGATGTATTTAATTTTTAATTATGTATATATGCGGCTGACTGTGTGTGGGTATGTCTGCGGGAGGCCAGAAGAGGGCATCGGGGCCCCTGGAGCTGGAGCTACCGGCAGTTGTGAGCTGCTAGACACAGGTGTTAGGAACTGAATGTAGGTCCTCTACAAGACCGGTGGACACTCTTAACTGCTAAGCCATCTCTCCAGACCCAATACATGCATATATATCTAAAATATTAGCATTCCAACATGTAATCAATGCACAATGTAATTATGGCATTTTACATTTTTTTTTCTCCCACACAGGGTTTCCCTGCGTAGCCTTGGCTGTCCTGTCTTACTCTATAGACCAGGCTGCTCTCTGGAACTCACAGAGATCCACTGGCCTCTGTCTCCCGAGTGCTGGGATTAAAGGCACAGGCCACTACTGCCTCGTGGTATTTTACTCTTTTTTTTTGGATTAAGTCTTTAAATTCTTGGGTTCATGTCAACTCAAACCCCTTCCCAGTGCTCTAGAACTGCAGGGGACTGGCTAATGGCTACATCCAGGGCAGAGCCTCAGAAGTGAGTGTCAGGCTGGGCAGTGGTGGTGCACACCTTTAATCCCAGCACTTGGGAGGCAGAGGCAGGAGGATTCCCATGAGTTCCAGATCAGCCTGGCCTACAGAGTGAGTTCCAGGACAGCCCCACAGAGAAACCTTGTCTTGAAAAACAAAACCAACAACAGAAAAGAAGTGACGGGATGATGGACTCCTGCTTTTACAAGAGCGCTGGGGACTGGAAATCAGGTTGTCACGCTCGCATAGCTAGCGCTTCATCCACTGCGCCATCTCCTAGCTCCCAACACACAACTCTTAAATGACGCTGATCATGCGATTATGTAAAAGAACATGCCAAGACTTTCAACTCAAGGGTGCTTGGATGTTTCCATCACACTGCACATCCAGAGGTGTGTTTCTAAAAGTTGAGATCTTTTTCTTTTTTTCTGGTTTGCAATCATCTTCTGATAATCCCCCGCCCCCCCCCCCCCGGGCTTCCAGAATGTCCCCTTGCCACAAGAGATGAAGACAAAGGGAAGGAGCGCAGTGAGGACGTAGGCCAGCTGGAGAGGCTGGCACAGTGTCTAGAAATCCCTTTACACAGCAAACTGCAAACGCATGTGGGCGTGCCTGGAGCGACTGTGTCTGGAACCCATGTGCCCTTAGTCAACATTCCAAAGGAATTGATCACGGTCCCAACTGCCACTCACTTGCTCATCCAAATGGAATTTTAATCTTTGTTTAATCACCATTTAGTGTGTCTGGCACCCTCTGAAGAGAGAACAACGAAACAAAGCCAACTGCATTCTGCTGGAGAAGAAAGATTGGAGAACACAGTCCAATCCCGAGACTGCAGAATTGACAGCGCCTGCCAGCGAGGCCTGGCCCAGCTGACTAGGGCCCTCAAAACCACAGGAGGGTCGTGGGGTTCATCCACGTCTCAGGATGCATTAGGGGAGACTTTACTGCAGATGCTGGGTGATTCTCTAGACTCCCAACCCTTCAGATTTTGCTTTAGGAGCATACACACTCTTTGATGCCAAACATTAAGTTTAATAGATTCTAATAGCTCTTGTGGTAGTTTGAATGTAAATTGGCCCCCATAAGCTCACAGGGAGTGGTACTATTAGGAGGTGTGGCTTTGTTGGAGGAAGTGTGTCACTGGGGAGGTGGGCTTTGAGGTCTCATATATGCTCAAGCCATGCCTAGTATCTCTGATCACTTCCTATTGCCTGTTGGTCAAAATGTAGGATTCTCAGCTCTTTCTTGAGCATCCTGTCTGCCTGCACGCTACCATGTCGCACAATGATGATAATGGATTAAACCTTTGAAAATGTGAGCCACCCTTTATAAGAGTTACTGGTCATGCGGTCTTTTCACAGCAATAGAAACCTTAACTAAGACAGCCCTCGTATGTGCATGCATGACACACAGACATAGACACACACAGATGCACACATGCACACACACACACACATACAGTATTCCCTTCAAGGTCAGAGTGGACCAGATAGAACTTTTATTTAGCCAAATTCACAGAGTTGCTTTATACCGGGTGTGGAGTCTGAATGAGAATGGCCCCCATTTGCTCATATGTCTGAATGCACAGTCCCCATTTCGTGGAACTCTCTGGGAGGTATGACTTTCTTGGAATAGTTGTAGCCTTGTGGGAAGAGATGTCTCACTGGGGTGGGCTTTGAGGTTTCAAAACCCCATATCAAACTCAGTGTCTCTGCCTGCAGACCAGGGTGTAAAGCTTCCAGGCGGTGTTCTAGCGCCATGTTGGTCTGCTTCCCACATGGTGACCATGGACTAACCCTCTGAGACTATTAGCAAGCTCTCTTTTTTAGAAGAGCTGCTATGATCATGGTGTCTCTTCACAGCAATAGAAGACCCAGGAGACACACCTCTGGGGGTGTCTGAGAGGCACTGCCAGAGAAGTTTAACTGAGGAAGGAAAGAACACCCTGAGTGTGGATAGCACCACCCCTGTGGTTTAGGGTCCCCAACTGGATAAAGGGAGAATGAACGCGCATCAGCATCCATCTCTCTCTCTGCTTCCTGACTGTGGCCCCAGTGCTCACACTCACGCGGCTCCTGCTGCTGTGCCATCCCAGACATGATGGACCACAACCTTCCTTAAACCATTAATGAATACAAATCCTCCCTGGGGGCTGGGGAGATGGTTCAATGGTTGAGAGCACTAGCTGCCCTTTCAAAGGACCTGGTTTTTATTGCCACAGGAACGAGACATGTACGTCCTACACTGCCTACATGCAAACGCCCCCACACACCAAAAAACAAAACAGCATCTTCCTTCTGTAAGTTGCTTCTGATGATGTATGTTGTCATAGCAATGAAAAAGTATTTATACATATAGCTAAATAAGACAGTTCACAGGCTCAACAAAACATGATGATATAAGAAATAACACACACAACTGTAAGTGTATTGCCTTAAAGGGCACAGATAAAATTTATAGATATTTAGAAGAGTCAAAATGAACATCCCCTTCCCCCAGACGACTGGATAAGGATTCCTACAGAAGAGTGTGTGTGTGTGTGTGTGTGTGTTTGTGTGTGCAAAGATGGATAGCCTTAAAGGGCACAGATAAAATCTATAGATATTTAGAAGAGTCAAAATTAACATCCCCTTCCCCCAGACGACTGGGTAAGGATTCCTACAGAAGAGTGTGTGTGTGTGTGTGTGTGTGTGTGTGTGTGTGTGTGTGTGTGTGTTTGTGTGTGCAAAGATGGGAAGGGATCTGCCTGAGAGCAGTGCAGGTGGAATCCAACTGGAGGGGATGCATGAACCAAGAAATGGAGGCTTGAAGGTGACAGACAGATTTACTTAAGGGCAAAAGCCCAGCCTGGCAGGAATAAATAAGGTTCAAAGGCAGACATGAGCCACACAGTAGGAGGAAGTCTGGACCAGTGCTTGGCAGGTGGGAACGACAGACGGTCTCTGAGCAGAGCTTGGGAATAAAGTGCTGAAGCCCACACATTTTGATCCGTTTCCTCCTCCTCTTCCTCCTATGAGAGACACGGGGATGGAGATGACTTTGTTCTCAGCTAGAGGAAATGTTTCCTTTTCCAAACGGAGGACCGCTCTTATTCTCACAAGTAAGAATCAAGTGAGTTTGACTACCTCAGACGCCATCTGACTTGCTGTTTGGAGAAAATGTGTTTGTTTTGTTTTTTTATTTTAACCAGAACCAAATGGTGCAAGAATATAACTGAATCTCACTAGCGCCATCCACCAGAGATTCTCAGAATCTAGTACCAAGTGGGAGCCGAGAGGCCATTTCCTGGATATCCTTAGCATTCCGCTGGTCCAGGAGGAAAGCCTCATGCAAGCTGCCCTGGCATTCCAGAGTATCCTCGGGGTTCCACACCTCATGTTCCTCTGAGCACCCATCTGATGATGTGCCTGTCTCCCCAAACTGGGAGCTCCCAAAAAGCAGGTCTAATTCTCACTGATGAAGGAATGGGAAGATATGCCTTTGTTTTATTTTTTTTCTGGATGGAGGGAAGGTCACGTAGGGATTAGACGTGCCTAACATAGTCACAAGGATTTAATGCCATAAAGGGCTCTGAGGATTAACTCTATCCTCTGATGAAATGGTTTCAGGTCAGTTTAATGGGCTGCACAACTCTAGAGGCAGAGGGCTCCCCTCAGTCTAAGGTGATTTCTAGTTCAAGCCACAGGCTTTGAACGCTCACACCTGCCTCCTTCATTGCTAGTCAGCTTCCTGTCTGTATCTTACCCCTTGAGGCTGGTGGCAGAGGGTCTGTCTGTCTTTCCTCTGGGGTTGCGTTTATTTTCATGTAGAAGTACCAGACATTTTAGTTCTTGCATGCATACACATGCACGCATGCACACACATACACACACCTTTCCATGCCTTTCTACAAGAGAAAAACTCCAATCTTGCTTGATTCATTCAAATCTAGTCTTGACTTTCCTTTTTGTTATTGTTTGGTTGGCTGTTTTTGTTTGGTGTTGTTGTTTTTTCCTCCCTATAATGTAGTGCTAACCTGGAACTTGCTCTGTAGACTAGACTGGCCTTGGATTCACAGAGACGTGCCAGCCTCTGCCTCCTGAGTGCTGGGATTAAAGGCGTGCACCACCATGCTTGATGCAAAAGTTTCTTAAAAAATAAGGCACAGTGTAAATTTTGCAAAACTGGAATTCATTTCAACCGTATCTTTGTTCTTCAAGGTACAAGATGTGGACTAGAATATATCTGCAAAGTGCAACGGCTGAAGGGCTCATATTCAGAGTGCACAAAGACCGTCCAGAACTCCAGGCACTGAACCTTAGGGAACTAGGGCTCAACCTATCACCAAGCGTCCTTTACTACTTAGCAGGATAGTGTAACTGGGTAAACAGAAGGCGAGTGTTGGCAGGACGTGGGTGGAGAAACTGGAGCCCACGGAGTGTTGTGGAGAATGCCAGTGGGAGGACTGCTACTGCGGACAAGGTCAGAGGTTTCTCAAAAGGTTCAACGGCCATGATGCCTCACCTTAAGTTACGGATGGAAGAGACAAAGGCCTGGGACCCGGGTGTTCACTGCAGCATTGGTCATAAGGGTTAGAAAACACAACTCAAGTAGTGTTCATCAGTATAAATAAGCCACGGCCCAGACGCACAGTGGCACACTGCTGAGCTTTGGAAGGGATAGACGTTTGATAGCTACTTCACCATAGACCCTGAAAACAGTAATGCATAGTGAGATAAGCCAGGCACAGAGGGATGTGTACTCCATGATGCTACTTTTCTAACTACTGAGGAGATAAATTCAGTAAAAGAGAGACTAGAGTATTACTGTGGAGTGAAGAGAGGGAGGAGGGGCCGCTGCGGGAAGGTGGGGGCATGGCGGTAACAGACAGCACTGGGAATGTATTTAAAGCCAAGAGTTACATACTTGTGAATGGATGGGATTTAAATGTTATGTCACCCCCTTTTCTGCACCCCAGTTTTTGACCCTGACATATCCACACACTACAGTGTACGTCAACACAGTAAGGGTTCTTTGAGGACCGGGAAATAGCTCAGTGGGTAAAGTGGCTGCCTTGCAAACAGGGAGACCTGAGTTCAAGCCACAGAAGCCACATAAAAAAAATCCACTGGGTCCCAAGCTTGTAACTCCAACACTGGGGAGGCACAACTGGCGAGTCCCTGGTGCTCACTGGCTCACTACGAGATCCTTTGGGAGGCCGCCTCAAAAGAGCAATATGCACAGTGCCTGAGGAATACCACCCAAGGCTGGCTCTGGTCTCCACGTTCATGCACGCCTCCATCTCATGTGCACACTTGCCTTCACACATCCACACACACACATGCACACATGAAATACTCTCTGAAGTCCCACAGAAAGTTGCTTGTTTATTTAATACAGCATTTCAAAAATTTATCTGAATAGAAGTCCCACCCACCCCCACAACCCCCCCCCCCCCCCCCCGCCTCCAGCCTCTGAGTAGTGATTAATATAGCCAGGGAGGAAACTTAGGGACCTCATTTTTTTTTTCTGCTAATAGTTGCAGGCTTCGTGAGAAAGAACACAGCATGGCTCCTCCCCACACAATGCGCAACTGGGGTTTTTATTCTGCTTTGTTTCCTCAGAGCATTCGGATGCCAAGGGTGGTGGCATGCACCTGTAACGTGAGGCCAGCCAGGGCTATGTGCTGAGACTTTAGCTTAGGAAAGCGCAACACAACAAAGACCACCACCAAAGAAAAGCTCGTAGACACAAAACGTCCACAGTAAATCTCAGCAGCTTGGCAGGAGGAAAAAAATAAGTTAATGGTAACAATTTTATAAGTACCTATAGCTGTATCCTTAACCATCCTTCCACCCACTGATCCATCGATCCAACCATCTGTCCATCCCTTCATCCATCCGTCCATCTAATACATATTCATTGTGCAACTACTTTTGTTAGCAAACAGTTTTATTTATTTATTTTTAAAAGCCATATTTTCTGTCTATGATACAGGTCAGATCTGAAAATCATTCTTGTCTGGAAACTTCTGCCGGGTCGTTGTAGCAAAAGCATAATTTTTTCTCTAAGAATGGTTCTGGGTGGAGTCGGCAGAGGGGTCCAGGGCTAAGCAGGCACTGAAGGACAAGTGGAATGGGAGTAGATGGGGTACTACCTAAGAAAAAGAAATGAGGCTGTCCCACAAGCCTGGTGTGTATGACCCATTAACAGACAATGTCACAGGCCAGGCGGTAGTGGCGCAAGTCTTTAATCCCAGCACTCAGGAAGCAGAGGGAGGTGGATCTCTGTGAGCTTGAAGCCAGCCTGGTCTACAGAGGGAGTTCCAGGACAGATGGCTACACAGAGAAACCCTGTCGCAAAACTCTGCCCTCCTCCCCTGCAAAAAAAAGCAAAAACAAGAAAAAAAGGACAACATCGTATTTACAAACAGTTTTTCAAGTGCCTATTTCACCAGACCCTTGAATTAGTCTGGGGCATTGGAAGTTCTTTAATTCTAGAGAATTTAGTTAGAGCGAACACATTATTGTAGCCTGGCTGGAAGTGGCTCTAATCTTCCATCTCTTTCTATATCTACCTCTCAATGTCCTTGCAATGAGATGGCATATGGCTCCTTCCGCTAAAACTGTCACTTCCCCGTTTCTGGAAGCTGGACTGGCTTCTTTGGCTGCTTTGGCCAAAACGATGGGGGCAGAATGAAGTTTGAACCAAACGAAGCTCCAGAGACTCGCACTCTTTCACACACACACACACACACACACACACATACACACACACACACACACACTTTCTCTGCCTGACCCAAGACACTGGAAACCTGTGAGAGGCAAGCGGAACACGAGACATTGGATGGCTATCCTTTGTGATCAACGTGGGATTGGAATCACATAGGAGACACCCTCTGGGTGGGGTGGATGGCAGCAAGGGCTCTAACTGCTGAGCCACCTCTCCAGTTCCAGGCCATCGCGTTTTAGGGCACTGTGCTGAGTGCCAATAGTAACTGGAGCAAGTGTGGGGCGTGCACCATACAAAGTTCAACACATGAGCCTGCTCCACATCTGTCCAGCAGCAGTCCACCACCCGCGGTCATGGTGTCAGGACATCAGAAGGCCCTTCCTCAGTCCCTACATCTGTCTCATGAGCTGGGTGTCAGCAGATCACCCTTTGGGAGGTGTTGCAGAAACATTTCTGGGCCGCGCCCATCCTTCTTACTCAGCTCCATGTGGTCACGGGTTCCTGTTAGATTTCCTAGTTATAAGAGGGCCCTGGAGAACATTTACAAACTCTACAAACTGCCCAAAGACCAGAGAGAGCTGAGGCTGAACGCCTGGCTTGCTCCCTTTATAGATGATCCGGTGCTGGTCCCAAGGGATGAAAAGACATGTTTAGGGTCAGTCGCTGGATTTGTTTCTTTTCATTTCATTTCTTTATCTTGTATAAGTTTCCTTCCTGCTGATGTGGTAAAAATACCCAGGCTTCAAAGAGGTCAGAGAACGGTTTGTGGGAGTCAGTTCTCCCTCATGCAGGCTCCAGGTGTCAAACTCCCTAGCAACCTACTTCCTCCAACTAGGCTTCCACCTCCCAAGGTTCCACCATCTCCCGACATAGGACCACTGTCTGGGGAACAATGTTCCAACCCGTGAGACTGCCAGGGGCATTTTACATACAAACCACGATGCCAATGCACCAGCCTTAGAGAAACATCCAGAAGTGACTGCTTCCCCACAGCCGAAGATTGTGAGTGACACTTAGCTGGTGCCAGCTACCAATTCTTGCAAGGGAAGGAGGTCTGTGGCTACAGTGGGGGTCCGCAGCCTATCCTCAGAGCTGGAGCGCTCCTGCTTCCGAAATGAGTACAGGCCAGGTACAGAGACAAAGAGGCAAACAGGTCTGAAAGAAATCACTGAAACCGGTTGTTTTCTAAGTGTGCAATAGATATGAGGAGACGCTGTGGCCAGGAGGTGGGGCCTCCCAGCATGCGGGGCTCTGGCTTCCTCTCTGGAACACACTAATTAGGCTTTCGTGTAAGATTATGCGGAAAGCTGTTTTGACGATTTAAAAGAAAGCCTGAAAACCAGTGGTCTGATCCAAACCTTTCATTGCATTTTTTTTTGAAAGCCAAACCCTGTAATTTGATTTGCAATTATAGAAATAATAAAGACCAACTGTGAAAGAGTCAAATAAGAAAGAGTCCAAAAAGCACACAGTAGAAAATAAATCTCTCCGTTCCTAGGCCCCAGTGTCATGCCCTACGAATGACTCCTCTCTTGTGGATGCTTCCAGAATCGATAGTGAGCAAACAGTCCCAGAGCTCCGCATCAGAGAACACTCAGCCAGGTTCCGTGTCTTTCCGCTAGATTCTATGCTCCTGGCCTCTCTTTTTCCCCCTTCTAACTCCTGAAGCTGTCAGCATTTCCACAGACCACCCACTGTCACCCCAAGCCACCAGCAGCAGCACCACAGCCCATGCGCAAAGCTTCCTGCTAGCCTCATCCACAGAACAGGAACAGGAGGGCCTCCTGTCCTGTCCGGGAGACCCTGTCTCCCTGTAAACTGTTTGATGGTGGGGAAGTGACCAGAATTAGGCTCTCTGAATTCTCAGCAGCTGCACTGGCCTAGTTCAGGCCCAAAGCAAGATGCTGTAAAACTCTCAGCAAGCGGTCTGCACCAAAGGAGAAGCTAGATGCAACGTCCTGCCCTGCTAGGGACATCTTCAGACACCTGGCCCTGAGAGCCAGCCGCTTCCTGTGCCTGGCTGCTCCTCTCTGCAGGGCTGGCATAGTCATCATTCTCCTAGCTTTGGGCCCCACCCATGCCTCCTGTGCCTCAGTTGTTCTCCTTGGTCTCCCTACCGGCTGCCCCCTTTCTACCTCCTCAAATTCGGAAGGAGATGAAGCAGGATAGCTTTCTCCCCCACAGGACTAGCATTTCTGGGCTCTCTATGCACCAGGATCTGGGCGGAGCCAAGCCTAATGGCAGAACTATTTATTAACATTCCCTGATTCAGAGAGAGGGGGCGGAGTTGGAAGGGATAGCTGGGATAGGAACAGGGACCTGGTCAACCCAAGGCTCACGGCCCTCACTCAGTTACTTTTGATTCCATGGCCTTTGATATCATATCTGTCTCTTACACTGACATACTGTGGTCCTGAAGAAAACGGTCCCCAACAAACAACCCCAGGAGACTCCTGCTCAGATGCGGAAAGAGTCCTCTCCCCAGCCCTACTGCATGCACTTTTAAAGTGGCGCGCTTATAAAATCCAGGCAGAGAGAGACGCCAGGATGGACCAGTGTTCCCAGAACAGAACAATAGGACTAACATTTATTGAACTTAATAATTTTAAAAGCTCCTTTAAAAATCCTTCAATGGCTTCCCATCGCTCTTAAAATGAAGCCAAATGGGCTTTGTGGGAGCCTAGGCAGTTTGGATGCTCAACTTATTAGACCTGGATGGAGGTAGGGGTTCCTTGGACTTCCCACAGGACAGGGAACCCTGATTGCTTCTCGGGCTGGGGGGGGACTTAATTGGGGGAGGGGGAGGGAAATGGGAGGCGGTGGCGGGGAAGAGACAGAAATCTTTAATAAATAAATAAATTAAAAAAAAATGAAGCCAAATGCTTTACTGGGTTTAGACAATTCTGCAAGGCTTGGCCTCTCCCCACACGTCGTCCCGTTGGTCTTAGAGCTCTAGGGGGCTTCTAATGTCTCTCAAATAACACCTCGCTCTCTCCTACTGTGAGACCTTTGTATACAGTTCCTCTATCACAGACTCCAGTCACACCAGCCCCTGTTCCAACTCCACACTGCATCTCAGACGCCAGTTCCTCTGGGAAATCTTCCTCCAACTTCTCAGTCTAGTCTGCTCCTGGCACAGCTTGATCCTGACATCGGAGCTCTACAACCTAGGGCAGGCTTACTTGCTGTGACTGCTTAAGGAATACATTTCTGCCTGGATCACACACTTCAGAAGGACCGGGCAGCATCTGCTCTGGTTCGCACTAACACTCGACTGACGACGCTCAGCAACATACCAGGCATTGTGCGAGTGTTCAAGAAATGCCAGCTGGATAGACTAAATGGATGAGGGAGCGCTTACTATACACGGGTCCTCGGGACTCCCTCTCAGTGCTTTGGCCCATTTTACACTCAGGGCAACCCCAAGGGGAGGATGGAAGTATTTTCAAGGTCACAGACCATAGCTGAATACATTTTACCAGTGATGCCAGATTACTTGTCTAATCCCAGCACTGGGGAGGCAGAGGCAGGAGAATCTCTATGAGTTCAAGGTCAGCCCGTTCTGTATAGCAAATGCCAGGCCAGTAAGTGGTACATAGTGAAACCGTGTCTCAAAAACAAAAAAACCAACCAACCAACCAAACAAACAAACAAACAAAGAACCTTAAATAATTTGCTCAATACTACAGATATAGTAATGACTTGAACCCAGGTTAGCATGATCGTAAGGCTAGAAATTATGTTTTTGTTAGAGATGGTTCAGCAATTAAGAACACTGGCTGCTCTTCCAGAGATCCTAAGTTCAATCCCAGCAACCACCTAGTGTCTCATAAACATCTGTAATGGGATCTGATGCCCTCTTCTAGCACTAGGCATACATGCAGCCAGAACACTGTATGCATAAATACATACAAACAAACATAAATAACTCTTTTAAAGATAGCTTTAAAATTACTTATTTTCTCTCTTTCTCAACCCCCCCCCCCGTGTGTGTGCGTGTGTGTGTGTGTGTGTCATGGCATTGTATGCTGAGGTTAGAGGACAGCTTCCAGGTGTCATTTCTCTCCATCCACCACGTAGGTTCATGGGATTGAATTCAGGGTGTCAGTCTGAACCACCCCACTGTCCTAGCTCTTTACCTTGTAAACTTGAACCCAGTTAGCAGCAGAGGACATCTCAAACATCTACTGGTTCACCTTGCTTCAGCATCCAAACTTAAAGGGGGCGTGACCTTTAAGGGGAGTCTTTTCTTCCATAAACCCGGATATGGGTCTCAGAAATGGACATCTCATACTCCTTACAGCTTTTTATACACTGATTCTTAGTAGGTCTTCAAGAATCCCATCTCCTCCTCGCCTCTCTTCTCTGTGCTCGGGTGGGTGCTCCTGAGACTGAGGCTAGAGAGCACTCTGGATGTCACGTGAGAAATCCGAGGAGATCCAAGGAGATTCGACAGAGATCAGTGCTTATCTATCATCTTGCCTAATATCGCCAACAGGAATGTAATCCAGGGATGGGGAGATGGTTCAGCAGTTATGAATGCTTGCTGCTCTTCCAGGGACACAGGTTCAGTTCCCAAGTCAGGTGGCTCATAAGCTACCTCTAACTCTAGCTCCAAGGACGCAGACACAGGCACACACACACACAGACATACACATATACACAGACACAAACACACAATAGACACACACATATACACAGACACAAACAATAGACACACACACAGTCACACACACACAGACACACACACAAACACATACAGACATACACAAACAGACAGACACACACACACACACACACACACAGAGAGAGAGAGAGAGAGAGAGAGAGAGAGAGAGAGAGAGAGAGAGAGAGAGAATTTTTTGGTTTTGTTTGTTTTGGTTCATTCGTGTCTCAAGACAGGGTTTCTCTGTGTAGCCCTGGCTGTCCTAGAACTCACTTTGTGGACCAGGATGGCCTTAAACTCAAGAGATCTGCCTGTCTCTGTCTCCCAAGTGCTGGATTAAAGGTGAGTGCCATCACCACCCAGCTGACATATACAATTTTTAAAAAATAAAATCTTAAAAAAAATAACAGCCCCAAGTCTAAAATTGTATACCTTATACATAAAATTATATAGAATATGCTTCTCTGAATAGATTTTTACTAATAGACTCTAACATTCTCTCGCTCGCTTTATGAACCTAAGGAGAATCCCAAACCACACCTGAAATGTGCAACTGTTGAGACACACACCTGTGCTATCGTCTCCCCTCAAGTGATATCTGTAGCTCCTATCCAGTCCAGAAAAGCACTGCTGAGTGGTGGGCCTCTCCAGCCTGCATTTCGGAAGTCCCAAGTTCATGTCTGGCTAAGGGCTTTGATGGCAGGGTCTGCTAACCGCATCACTGCACCTAACACCGACCTTGCTAATAACCACCGAAGCTAACCCTCTCACCCCAGCCACCGTGTTATCAGGAATTCCTCGACTCTGTGCAAAAATGTTAATTTCATGCTTTGTAAACACATCTCTTGTAAAAGAACAGTCTGCCTACAGAAATTACTTTTGACATCTCCGAGATAATCTTCCGGGGAAAGGAAGAGGAAGTCCCTGTCTGTCCATTTCTGTCGCCCGCGCGGACACGAGCTCGTTTCTTTTATAAAAGAGGCACTGCCATCGGGGTTCACTAAGGCGGCAAAGGAATAACTCCAGTCCCTGAAGACTGGCTTTGAATGAGGCTCAACTTCCTGAGGTGCATTGTTCATCTTCACAAGGTGCAAAGAGACTGGGAAAGCTGGCAACTTCCCATGCTCCAGGCTAATCGGCTAACCTGTAAGCATCTAAGAGACAGGATTCTGAGAGGCCCTCTGCCAGATACCCCAGACAGCTAGCAAAGGAAGAATGACCGCAACACAAGAGAGTCTGCCAGGCTCATACAGAAACTAACGGTGGAGCTGAGAACCCAACCCATGGGCCCGATTCTCTGATTGGGGTGTTTCTCTGCAAGCTACAAGTCCTAAGACATACATAAAGAACCAAAGATTCTGTTAAAAGCACCGGACAGTGGTGGCACATGCCTTTAATCCTAGCACTCAGGAGGCAGAGGCAGGTGATCTCTGTGAGTTTGACGCCAGCCTGGTTTACAAGAGCTAGTTCCAAGACACCTAGGACTGTATGCAGAGAAACCCTGTCTCAAAAAACAAACAAACAAATAAAAAAGTAGATGAAGCTAGGCGTGGTGGTGCTTGTTTGTAATTCCAGCACTTGGCAGGTGAAGGCAGGAGGGTCAGGAGTTGAAGTTCATCCCCTGCTACCTAGTGAGTTCAAGACTTCAAGACCTGCCCGGGCTACATGAGATTCTCCCCTGTGCCAAGCAAAATAAACATACAAAATACATAAGACAAAAATAAAGGCGGGAGACCCAAGCCACCCCATTTCCTACAGTGCTGTGTGCTCTGACATCCGCCACACTGGACGAGGGCGAGAAAGCAGATGAGCCATCTAGTGGGATTCCTGAAGTACTCCACAGTCATCTGCTTGTCCAACCTGCTGCCTCTCTCCATCCGGCTGTCACCAGAGGAGACAGACAGCTTGGAGCAGGAGCATATTCCGAACATTTCATTAATGGTGGCCGGGGGCTACCGAGCCTTGCTTTCATGATTATTTCAGACCTTATTTTCCACTCTGGGATTTGGATGTTTCAATCTGACTTTAACATAAAAGGCAGGTGTCTCTTTTCTCTTGTCTAAATGGTTTGAGGAAGCCTGATGCGATCAGAAGGAGCGTGTCACTGACCATGAACGCCTACACCAGGCATAGGTCTCAGCGACTCAGGGTTAGTATAAGGTTCTAATGTGCACAGTGGGTCAAGAGGAAGGGGGCTAAAGAGAAACAGAAGGCCAGCTTCCCTGGAAGCAAGAGTGGGCTTGTGCTTGTGCTCTTGCCTGAGCGTGCGCCGCATGCATGGGGGTTTAAAATGATAGCCCTCAACCTGTCAATTTTCCCCACCTGTCAATCACGTGGCAAGGAAGAAGCACAAAGAGAAAAACAAAAATACCCTGCAGGAAAGTGAGAGGAAGGGAAATACAGGACTTCCCTGCAATTGCATGTGAAATTTACAATTAACTCAAAGTAATACGAACCGTAATTAAGGAGCACTCCCGTAACTCCACCACCCAGTGTCTCTGTGAATGGCTTCACGCTCCTCTTTACTATCTTGTTTCCGTACCTGTGCCTGAAACCCAAGACCTAGAGGCCCAGAGGCAGCTTTCTTCACCTATCAGTTGTCATGAGACAGCCCGTTATTAAAGAACTTCGGAGGTATTGTCAGAGCGTGCTGCAGCCAACACATGGATGCACTTGTCCCCCTTAGACGGAGCATTCAATGTGGTTCCCATTTCCCACTATTAAAGTTTTTGCATGGGGCAGGGGGATGGCTCCTAAAGCTGCACAAGTGTAAGGAACAGAGTTCATTTCTCTGGCACACACATAAAAAGCCCTCTGAGTGGGGATGGCCACCCTCCTGTAACTCCAGGGGCGAAGGGGGTGGGGTGGGGAGTGGGTGGAGTTGGTGGCAGACAGAATTTCCAGGGCCAGCCTGCTAGGCAGACTAGCTGAGTGGGGTTCAGTTGCTTCAATAAAGTAAAGAGGGCCAGCAAGCTGGATCAGTGGATAAAGGTGACAGCAGGAATTTGACCTCTGGGTCCCAAAAGGGAAGAACTAACTCCCATAGATTGTCTATGTCCTCCGCCCAAGCATGGCATATGCATCCTTGCACAAAAACACACACAATAAATAAGTGTAATTTAAGAACTATCACAAGCCAGGACATAATAAACAGACACCTAAGTGAAGAGTGAGTGAGGAAAACGCCCAACACCAGCCCCTGGCCTCCGCGCGCTGGTGCTCTTAACTGTGGAGCCATCTCTTCAGCCCCGGGATCTGACTGAGAGACCACAGCTCAGGAAACAGACAGAAACCACTGCCGCTGGGGTATGAACAGCACGGGATGAGCCTAATCCCGCACCACTGAAGGTGTGCGTTGTGAACTTAAAACCAAAACACTGTGAATTCAAGACAAATCTGTACATTCAAAGACCAGCGGGCCCAGTGTTAAAACGGTTGTTGACAATATAAGCTTTGAAAATACTCCTGGTCACACTGCCCGGGTGGGTATGGCATGATTGGGTTTCCCTCGTGGCCTTGCCAATGTGCAGGGCTTCCTGTTGTAGCTCTGGGGTTTTGTTTTTGTTGGTTTGTTTTTGAGCCAGCATCTAATATATCCCAGGCCATTCTCAAACTCACTATGTAGCCAAGGGTAGCTCTGAATTTCTCATCTTCCTGTCAGTATCTCATAGGCGATAAGATTGTAGACAGGCAGCGCCATGCCTGGTTTTACATGGGACTAAGGAACTGAATCCAGGGTCTTGTGCATGCCAGGCAAGCATTCTCCTGGCTGAGCCACATCCCCAGCCCCGGGTCTGACATCTGGATGATTAATTTTCCCATTCATTCTTGGAGACATCTGGCCAGATGCTTCATGAAAGGAAAGACCGCCTGGCAAAGTGCAGGGTTTGTTTTTGCTCCCCCCCCCCCATATTTAAGGCACAAGGAAGCAAAACTAGAGACCAATTCCACAAGTCTCTAATGACCCCCAAGCAATGAAGAGAAAACACATAAGGGCCAGAGACCTTGCTCCTCAGAAACCATGTCTGCTGGATCTTTCGGGGGTTTTCCTGGAACAGGAAAGTTTGCTGGCTTGCTTCTAAAATGAGATCAGAGCCAGGGCTGTAAGGGTTGGCAATGTGAGGGGTGACATCCCACCAGCTGCTCATGGGAGGTCAGACGCGAGTCCCCTCTGAGGGCTGGCACAGGGGCCCTAAGACTGAGTGGTGAGTTTCAGGCTTTCCCTAGAAACAGCTGGACAGGGGAGGGGAGCCTGACCTGCTCTGAGACAGAATTCACTGCACTGGGGAAGAAGGGACAAGAGTCCATTTATCCTTGTTTTAGACAGAGACTAAAGATGGGCGACAGCCAAGAGTCCTCTGACTTTCTTTTGGTCCCTTGGCATTCTAAAAATTCCAACTTGGTGCTTTGTGAAAATAGGACGTGCCTGCCTATGACTTCCAGCAATGTCGACAGAGAGGGCAGAGGAACACAAAGACCGTCATGGTGTCTCACCGCGACCGGTGTTTCACCGCGACCGCTCTTCACCAATGTAGACCGCTTTTGCTGACTCATGAGACGGTGTCAAGGCATTTGACCAACTGGCTGTCTCGGCACACGCCCCTCAGCCGAAGATCACTTCCTTACATGTAGGGCCACATCCCTGGTATCCTAAGTGTGCTGCATCTATACTCTTTCCTGTAGGTCCCCAGATTACTCTGTATTTTATTCTCTTTCCATTTTCATATGTGTGGGGGAGCACATATGTGTGCAGGTAAGCATACGTGTGTGTGTGTGTGTGTGTGCAGGTAAGCATGCGTGTGTGCAGGTAAGCATGTGTGTGTGCAGGTAAGCATGCGTGTGTGTACAGGTAAGCATGTGTGTGTGTATAGGTAAGCATGCGTGTGTGTGCAGGTAAGCATGTGTGTGTGTACAGGTAAGCATGCGTGTGTGTGCAGGTAAGCATGCATGTGTGTACAGGTAAGCATGCGTGTGTGCAGGTAAGCATGCGTGTGTGTGCAGGTAAGCATGCGTGTGTGTGCAGGTAAGCATGCATGTGTGTACAGGTAAGCATGCGTGTATGCAGCCCTGAAGTTGACATATCTTCCACCTTACCCACTGCAGTCTCCCAGACCAGGCTTAGATGCCACTGACCCACTTCCTGTCTAGAAGGGGTTCACCTGCCCTGGGCTTGTAATGTATACGGCAGTGTACGCTCTGGCTTCTTCCCACAATGGAGGGACACCAGGAATCGGTGTGCTCACTGCGGCCTTCTGCTGCTTCTTCTTCTTTCTCTTTTTTTAAATTTATTTATTTGCATTTTATGTGCCTTGCTCTTTTGCCCGCATATATGTCTCTGTGAGGGCGTTGGATGTCCTGGAACAGGAGTTAGAGACAATTGTGAGCCGCCACGTGGGTGCTGGGGATTGAACCATCTCTCCAGCCCCCCAACAGCCTGTTTTCTTATACCTCCCAGCATCACTGACCTTTCCCAGAGATGGCATCACCCACAGTGGGCTGGGCCCCCCTAAACTAATCATCAGTAAAGAAAATTCCCCACGGACATGCCCAAGGCCAGTACTATGGACACAAGAAAACAACTCCTCAGCTGACAGTCCCTCTTCCCAGATATGTCTGTGTTTGTGTCAAAGTGACAAAACCAAGCAGTACAACAGCTCCCAGGAAGAGTCAACGCCTCTACTCTTCATCGGCTGAATGAGACTGTACAGCACGGACAAGCTGCTCTGTACATCCGTTCACCAAGGCCACATGCGTGCCGAGGTCTGGTGTGGCTCTAGGTTCCTGATTCTCTGGGGTCTATTCTTAGGAGTAGAAATGCTGGGTCACATGACAACTCCACACTGAACCCTTTAACAGAGCTGCCAATGTCTCCAGGGCCCAGCTTCTCCACTTCCCCGCCAGCACTTGCTTTTGTCTGTCTCCAGTCAGCTTTGCTAGGCATTTCCCCTCAGAGTAAGATCCATCGTGGGGTTCTGCACAATGCTCCACTTTGGTTTCTGTAACTGGCTCAAATGCCACCCGTCTGTTGCCTGTAATGGAATGTGGAAAGAACAGAGGCGGGGCCTACTGCACAGGAGGGGTTTGCTCTGGATCTGGCAGGCCCCACAAAGCACCTTTCTGTAGCCTATCACGCCAACAACTTGGATATTCTGGGGTGCAAACTCCAGGGATTGGTGCTGAGAAAATGACCTGTAGGTTCTAGACCACTGGGAAAAACCATCCTTATCTTAGGAGGGAGCCAAGGGAAGGACAGCAGACCAGACTGTGGGAAGCTGAAGGGATATGGGGGAGGGAGGGACTCAGAGTTTGGCATCTAAGAGGCCCTCAGTGATGTCTGCTTACTTCTGTTGCCTTAAGTGTGGGAGTTAACCAGGGACAGGGTGTAGCACGGAGAAAAAAACCTCCACTCCCAGCATGCTAATGAGCTTGCACACGACCCCTCTCAGGCAGGAGCTAATGAAACACTTCCACAGCTTCTGTGGCAGCCAGAACTCAAGTACTGGAGGACAGAGTTGGTTACCAGGAACCTAGTCCCGGCTCGGCCAGGCTTCTGGCATCACCAAGGAGGAGGCACGGTCTGGGCAGAGCGCTTCAGCTGATGCGAGATCTCATGCTTTCTTGTCCAAGGAAACATGGCAAGGAGGCAGAGCTGCCGCCGCCACCAGCAACACAGCTAGCGGCTTCTCACTCACGGAGCATTGCCTGTTCTGCCTCTCTTGTCCCCAAAGCGCTGAGCTAGTCCCACTTAATAGATGAAGGTTTCTGAGCTCCGTTAATGAATTAATTCCTGAACATTAATTACAGTGTATCTAGATAACTGCAAGACCGGGGCTCTAGACTGGGGGCTCTGGACCGGGAGCTCCACACGGGGCTGGGTGGGAAGGGATTCCTTTTGCATTTTCAGCTAGAATGGAAGCTCAACGAAGCCTGAGCACAGGATGCTGAAGAAAGTGAGGAGTCCAGGTGGGGACCCTACCCTAGGCTAGTTATGTGACTTTGTGGGGGCGGTTACTCGCACAGGGTGTGGCTCTGCGGCCCCCTGCTCTCTACAGCCAACCCAGGCAGAGGAAGACACACGCCTAGGGTAGCAGGAAGACACTCCACCTAGGCTTCTCTGCTTGGGAAGGGCACAGCGCAGAGCTTCCTTCCCAGAGTCATTCCCTGAACGAGCCCAGTTTCAGGGAGAACTGCTTTCTGAGCAAGGTTCCGAGTAAGGGTGTTGTTGACCTATGGCAAGGGCCAGCTCTTCCTCGTGGGATCCTGTTCCTCCATTTGCGACTTAGGCTGCTCTTCAGCTTAGGAGCCACTGCCTCTCTTCCTTTCCCTACCAAACAACAAGGTAGGCGTTGGAGAGTTTCCACGGTATTCTGTAAGATCGCAGGGGCAACACGAGGAGTTTCCCTGGACACAGCTGTTTAATCATGAGTGCCCCCCTCCCGAAACCTCACACTCGCGTGTAGTAACTCATTCCAACAGGAGACAGCCTGGCCGGTCTACGCTTTCTCCAGAGGCTGATTCACAATACTTACCCCTTCTCTCTAGCCTGACATTCGCTTACGATCTATTACCAATTAATTAGACCATAACCGTTTCATACGTCGACTCTTGGTTGTGATCAGCATAGAAATTTACACATCTGGGGAGGTCACACGGAGGCTCACGAAGAAAATAAGGAATCCACTTAAAAGAGCGTTAAACTGTGCTGGCACCAGAGCACACAGCCAACAGAGGCTCCGCGTCGGAGAGGCCTGAAGGAGACGCTTTTGCCACTTCACTCCCCCCCCCCCCCCCCAAGGCAGGCGCTTTTCAAAGTTATTTCCTGAGCCTAGAGTGGTTTTGACAATTTCCCGATTTGCTTAAAATGAGCGATGACGACATGTCATTAGAAGCATCTGCAGTCATTAACGGGGTTCATCCTGGATTCTGCCACTGTCTCGCAGGGAGAAGAGACAGGAGACTAATTAAATGAAGCGGGCTCAGCCGGGAGCCTGGCTTCCAGAGGCACAATCTCCCTTGCCAGGCGCAGGGCAGCTGCGTGGCTGCGCTAGCATCAGCCGCCTGGCCTAATCCTCCTTCCTCTGTGACAAGCATTCCGACGGTGTCCGGAATAATAATGTAATTACAGAGAGAAAACACCTCAGCCATGAAGGGCAAGGATTTGGAGCTGTTCAAACATGGGAACCGGAATCAAAGCCAGCAAAGGGTGGGATGTAGAAAAGAAGGTGTTAGAATGTATTACCATCCCCCCTCCTTTCCCTCCCTCTCCATTTCTCTCTCTGCTGAAATAAATGTCGTCCCCTCATCCTCAGGGAACATGTTCTGAGACACCCCCGTGGACACCCAAAACGGCAGACCTTCTCTGTAAGTGCTTTCTTCGGTACATATGACTCTGTGGTGAAGCTGAACTTAGGGACCTGGCAGTGCAAAAAGTTAGTAACAACAGCCGGGTGGTGGTGGCACAAACTTTTTTTTTTTTAATTTATTTATTTATTAAAGATTTCTGTCTCTTCCCCGCCACCGCCTCCCATTTCCCTCCCCCTCCCCCAATTAAGTCTCCCCCCAGCCCGAAAAGCAATCAGGGTTCCCTGTCCTGTGGGAAGTCCAAGGAACCCCCACCTCCATCCAGGTCTAGTAAGTTGAGCATCCAAACTGCCTAGGCTCCCACAAAGCCAGTGCGTGCAGTAGGATCAGAAACCCATTGCCATTGTTCTTGAGTTCTCAGTAGTCCTCATTGTCCGCTATGGTCAGAGAGTCCGGTTTTATCCCAGGCTTTTCCAGACCCAGGCCAGCTGGCCTTGGTGAGTTCCCAATAGAACATCCCCATTGTTTCAGTGTGTGGGTGCACCCCTCGCGGTCCTGAGTTCCATGCTCGTGCTCTCTCTCCTTCTGCTCCTGATTTGGACCTTGAGATTTCAGTCCTGTGCTCCAATTTGGGTCTCTGTCTCTGTCTCCTTTCATCGCTTGCTGAAGGTTAATATTCAGGAGGATGCCTATATGTTTTTCTTTGGGTTCTCCTTATTTAGCTTCTCTAGGATCACTAATTATAAGCTCAATGTCCTTGGTTTATGGCTAGAAACCAAATATGAGTGAGTACATCCCATGTTCCTCTTTTTGGGTCTGGCTTACCTCACTCAGGATAGTGTTTTCTATTTCCATCCATTTGTATGCAAAATTCATGAAGTCCTTGTTTTTTATTGCTGAGTAGTACTCTAATATGTATAAATTCCAAACTTTCTTCATCCATTCTTACATTGAAGGGCATCTAGGTTGTTTCCAGGTTCTGGCTATCACAAACAATGCTGCTATGAACATTGTAGAACATATACTTTTGTTGTATGATAAGGCCTCTCTTGGGTATATTCCCAAGAGTGGTATTGCTGGGTCCAAGGGTAAGTTGATCCCGAATTTCCTGAGAAACCGCCATACTGCCTTCCAAAGTGGTTGCACAAGTTTGCATTCCCACCAGCAATGGATGAGTGTACCCCTTTCTCCACAACCTCTCCAACAAAGGCTATCATTGGTATTTTTGATTTTAGCCATTCTGACAGGTGTAAGATGGTATCTTAAAGTTGTCTTGATTTGCATTTCCCTGTTCGCTAAGGAAGTTGAGCATGACCTTAAGTGTCTTTTGGCCATTTGAAGTTCTTCTGTTGAGAATTCTCTGTTCAGCTCAATGCCCCATTTTATAATTGGGTTGATTAGCCTTTTACGGTCTAGTTTCTTGAGTTCTTTATATATTTTGGAGATCAGACCTTTGTCAGTTGCGGGGTTGGTGAAGATCTTCTCCCAGTTGGTGGGTTGCCTTTGTGTCTTAGTGACAGTGTCCTTTGCTTTACAGAAGCTTCTCAGTCTCAGGAGGTCCCATTTATTCAATGAGGTCCTTAATGTCTGTGCTGCTGGGGTTATACGTAAGAAGTGGTCTCCTGTGCCCATGTGTTGTAGAGTAATTCCCATTTTCTCTTCTATCAGGTTCACTGTGTTCAAACTGATATTGAGGTCTTTAATCCATTTGGACTTGAGTTTTGTGCATGGTGATAGATATGGATCTATTTTCATTCTTCTACAGGTTGACATCCAGTTTTGCCAGCACAATTTGTTGAAGATGCTCTCTTTTTTCCATTGTATACTTTTAGCTCCTTTATCGAAAATCAGGTGTTCATAGGTTTGTGGGTTAATGTCAGGGTCTTCTATTCGATTCCATTGGTCGACTTCTCTGTTTTTATGCCAATACCAAGCTGTTTTCAATACTGTAGCTCTGTAGTAGAGTTTGAAGTCAGGGATGGTAATGCCTCCAGACGATCCTTTGTTGTATAAGATTGTTTTGGCTACCCTGGGTTTTTTGTTTTTCCATATAAAGTTGATTATTGTCTTCTCCAGATCTGTGGCACACACTTTTAAACCCAACACTTGGGAGGAAAAGGCAGGTGGATCTCCGAGTTCGAGGCCACCAGGGTCTACATATTGAGTTCCAGGACAGCCAGGACTAAACTAGAAAACCCCAACTCAAACATAACAAAACAAAACTACACAAAAGATTAATAACAACAATGAATTATATTTTTGGTTGTGAGCCTAGCCTTTAATGGCTGAGCCATCCCTCCAGGCCAACAATGAATTATAAAATGAAATAGTTATCTATAGGAAAGTTAGGTAGAATCAATGAACTGGAACTTTCCATTTTGTATCTCAGAAAGGGAAACCTCAGACTAGAGGAACTCGAAGGGGAAATAACTGCCTGAAGTAGTGGCACAAGGCCAGCTAATTCACAGTGACCTCTGCACATTTCCTGAAGTCCCCAAAGATCCTCTAAGGCGTTGCCCTCAAAGGGCACATTTTCTGTTTGTTTGCCATCTCTACAGTTGCTCCTTGGGTCTTGATACAAAACCCTCTCTGTGCTAAAGGGGAAGGATGCAGGTTTGATGGGCAGCAATCACGCTGCATGAATTTCATGTTCCATAGACAGCACAGGGACTGTGAGCAGAAAGTACAACCTAACTTGGCTCGTCTCGGTTTGAAAGAGACCCATCCTGCAGGACACTCTGAATGTCTTACATTCTAAGAACTTGTAAAAAAAAAACCATAACCACTGAAAGTCAAAGCCACAAACCAGAGCTGTGGTCTGCAAGCAGCATTCCGGAGCACAGGGTTCATTTCTGCATACTTTGGGCAGGCGTGTAAAAGCTGTCATTCCAAGATGGAGGTAAAAAAAAAAGTTTCCACAAAACAGTAACATCTAACAAGCCAGAATCTTTTGGGAAAAACAACTGTCCTTCTGCGAAGGCTAATTTCACTTAGCAATCCCATTTCAGCACCAGAGCAAGTTTTGGATGGTTATGGACAGCAGACCACAATCCCTGCTTCTGCCTGGAGAAGCCAGAATAGCAAGAAACGGATTCTTGACAGTGAGGGGCAGGCAGACCACTGCTCTCATGCCAAGAAGGTACAGGCAACCCACCTCCTCTTAAGTGACAAGAGCCATGGGTTGAAATGGTGAGCAGTTGGGTTGGCATCCCATTATCCGCTGGCCAAAGCGCCAAAGACTAACGCCCCAGTGTGAGTCTACCCTGGACAAGTCACATGGCCTTGAATTGACCTCACAGGAAAAGCTGACTGATTTATGCAACAGAATCTAAATGGATTCATTTAGCCTGGTTTCTGGCTTCTTCTAGCAAAGTCCAAATGTTTCCTGGCATGAAGACTAGCTAGTGGTGAGGTAGGCCTGGAGGATCAAACCTGTAATCCCAGCACTGGGGAGGCTGAGGCAGGTGACTTCCGGCAAAGCTGAGGCCAGCCTGGGCTACAGAGTGAGTTCCAGAGCAGCCTGCGCTATAGTGTGAGACCTTGTCTCTCTCAGGTTTCATCTATAAAACTCCCTAGTTTTACATGACACAAGCACGTTTACTTCATGTGAAAAGCATGGTCCCTCCCAACTCAGGTCTGGGGAAGAAGTCTGATGTCGCCTGTAGACACTCACACCAGACGGGTACTCAGTCTGGCTTATAGAAGTGCGAGCGACATGGAAAACCCTTCGCTTGTGTTCATCGGATCAGCATATTGTTAGTGTGAAGAAGTGCTTTGGCCAGGCGGTGGTAGCGCACGCCTTTAAACCCAGCACTCGGGAGGCAAAGGCAGGTGGATCTCTGTGAGTTCGAGGACAGCCTGGTCTACAAGAGCTAGTGCCAGGACAGGAACCAAAAAGAGCTACGGAGAAACCCTGTCTTGAAAAATCAAAAAAAAAAAAGTGCTTTAAGGGAGGCAAAAAAAAAAAAAAAAAAACCCACAGCGTAAAACCTTGAAAACACAAACAAATCGATAAAGCCCGCTCATGCGGAAGCCATTGTTCCCTAAGGATGGCAGGTGAGAGCAACTCTGCCTTTCTAGGATGCTGTGTGAAGACCCCAGGAGGCTGATGTGCACGCGTGTTAGTCACACACGGGCAGTAAAGCTGCCCTTTCCCTCTCTATCCCAAAAAGCGTGAGTCTGCTGAACTTCCAATGGCCTTTCGTCTGGAGACCACCGAAGCTGCTCACAAAAGGTGGTCTGCTGCTTTGCATTTTGCATGTTTTATTTTTTGTTCTAGGCTGGCCTCAGAACTCTCTCTGTGGGGTGATCCTGAGTTTCAGACCCATCTGCCCCTGCCTCCTTGAGCCCTAGGATGGTAGGCACGCATGGCTGCTCTCGCAGTGCTCAGGGCTCAGCACATGCTAGGCAAGCACTCTACCAGCTGAACATCTGAAGCCCTTTACACGACATTAAAATTCCCTATCTAGCCCCATTAGCAAACACCCAGGATCCTTGAAACACGCACTTGTGGGGTTTTGTGGTATTTACTGAATATTAAAGTATCTGCTGTTTTAAATATAAAAGCAGGTGACTGCCCATCCAACCTTCCTCTGTGCATTTTCTGGGTCCCGTACCCTGATCTTGGGGAACAGGTTTTCTCTGGCCCTTCACTTCTGAGCTTCCCCATTCCATTCCAGAGTAAGGGGGTCCAACCATCACATGATGGGGTGTATGGGTAAAGGGCAGGGCAGGAAGAAGGTGCTGAGGTGGCCGGTAATTTTGGTCACAAGCAGCAGGAGGGCAGCTTCCATTGCTTAAAGAGGACTTCTACATTTGCAAGTGGTCCAACATCTCTAAAGCAAGCAAGAAACACCAGGTCACGGTCACAGGGCCCACGTGGTGCTCATGATTGAAAATGCACGAAGTTCTCTGAAGACCTAAATGTTCCGCTTTCCCAAGCAGGCAGCACAGACGGCAGGGCCAACCCTGGGTGCCTAAAGCAGCAGGTGACAGCTGTGTGCCAATGCTGGAGGCTGGCTGTCTCACCCAGCCAGCCCTCTTCCTCGCGGGCTGCAGTCTCGCTAGGCTGATTGCCCGAAGTAGGCCTAGAGCGAGGTGGAAGTGTGTAAGCTCGGCAGCCTTTGCCCGTTTCCTGCTACCTTCTCCGCTATGGAAGCAAAGCCACTGGATTATTGAGATACTTGACTTCCCAGGCGACAGCCTCAGAAAGGTGGTTTCTAAGCCACCGAGATGAGCAATGGTAACAGCGTGGGAATCAAACCTGAACAAAGCCAGAAAAAAAGGGGGGGCGGAGGAAAGGAGGGGAGAGACGGGAAGAAGAGGGATGCGAAAGAATGCTGGTGTGTCTAAAATGTCCGAAGACCCACTGGCAGGGCGTTCGGCCTTTTCACGTTTTGTGGCACACAATGTAGTCACCTCCAAAGTTCACACTGGAAAACGTCCCAACGGAGTTAAGAGAAACCAATCACTAACGTCTGTTCACTGTCTTGTGTTGGGCACATTTATAGCTTCCCTCAGCGCTTTGCTCATGGGCCATAGACGAGACGGCATGGGAGCAACAAAGCCTGGGTTTTTCAGTTCGTCTGGATTTTGGAAAGACATGCAAGGCTACCACACAGCACAACCACTGGAAGAGCACCCACAACAGGATGAGCCACCGAGGCTCCCCATGAGCCCAAACACAAGTGGAGAAAGCAGGGGACACGGGAAGAAGCAGGAAGTGAGGGGGACAGTGGTTCTGTCCTGAGAGCGGAGTCCTAACACAGGCAACAGAAGCAGGTGGGGAGTGTGCCACCGGCAAGGTAAGGACTACGGCCTGCATGACCGTAGGGACCAGGGACAGGTGGGAGGTCTGCCTCAGCCCCTGACACACATGTTACTCCGGAAGAAACTGAGCTCACGCGATCAACACGCTCAAGGAAAAGACAATGAGAAACTGGAAGTTTAAGTCCAGCGATCCCAGGAGCCCATCAAAGAACCTCAGAAAGAGCCTCAGTGAGGTGAGCCAACTGCAGGGACATCGATACACAGACGGCAGAGGCAACAACGTTACACAGCTGCCCCAGTGAGAGAACGTAAGAGGGAGAGTGACGAGCGACAGGCACACGGCACCTATAAATGCGCCAAGCAGGACAGAAGGTGCAAGAAGAGTTTCCAGCACTTTCCAGCCCTGTCATGGTTACTGCTGTCATGGTTACTGTAAAGCTGCTATCTCGACACCGTCAGGATGGTGGTCCAGGGTAAGATAAGCTGACTAGGGGTCTCCATGTGCTGAAACCTAAGGTGCACAGAGACGTACAAAGAAAACAGTTCATCTTTGGTTTCAATTAAACACATACGTTAGGACTCGTGGGACGGTCTATCTTCACATGTGAATACAACTGTATTTATAACCCCTCTTTCCCAGGGGTCCCCCCAAAAAAGTCAAGAGCATGCACAGGAGCTAAAAGCATCCCCGGTACCCAGTTTGTGGTCTTTAAATCCCATTTTCCATTGAAAGAAGCCAGGCAGCTTCTCAGAGAAACAGCTGATGCTCAGCCTGAGGCAGAAGAAGCACTGGCTGAACGCAGGGATCATGGCATGGCAGAGACCAATGACACTATCAAAGAATTCAGGGTAGTGTCCCACAGTGGAGAGTCCCACAGATGGACAAAGAAGACACCAGGAGACAAGGTGTGTGCCTCCTGATGAGGAGGCGGAGGGCCACCGGGGCTCTTGCCATAGGGACCAATTGCAATCTGGCAGGGTCTTTGGGAAAAGCAGGGCCCACTGGAACCTGAGCCATACACATGCAGCAAGCCAAGGCCAGCATGGGACACTTGCCCAAGCAAACCACAAGGCACGGCTATCATGGAGGGTGGGGGTGGTAGGGGCACCACCTTTGGAGATGGAGAAAAGAACAGGAGACACGCACTTAAGAGCACATATGACAAAACCCCACTGGGGTTTGAACCTGAGTATTAAATCTTCTGGCTTGGTACATCTTAGGCTGAGAGGCAGGCACCCTGGAATGGGGGTGTTCCAGACACAGGTCACAACTCAAGCAAGGCAAGGAGGCAGAAATGGGGTGTGACACCCAGGGGTCACTTGCAGAGACCAAAAGGAAATAAATCTAGGAAGCATGGGTTGAGGGCCCTCGGTGTAAGTCTCTTCCTGTCAGGACAAGATGTTTGTTCTTAGGCCAAAGAAAAAGGTCAGTGTGTCCCAGCACGGACTGGCGCTGAGATCTTCACCCCAGGGGTCACATGGCGCTCCAATCCCTCCCTCTTCCCTGACAGAACTCTTGATTTTGGGCATTTATCCATCCTGTGGGGTTCCACATCTACACGAGTCCTGAAGCTACAGCCCTCATCTTGGCACAGTGAAGAAATTTACCCAGGGGAGAACAGGCCCAGTATGGTGGAGCCAAAGACGACAGGAGAGTGACTATCAGATGGTACTGGCTGAGCCCCTGAATTAATTCCTTCCACAGCCACCCTTCAGCCGGGTTCTTATGTGAAGTAATAAATCTCCTTATCATTTGAATGAGCTGCGCCTCCCATTAATTACAGCTACAAGCAGCCAAAATTATGCGCGGGGCTTCTAGGGGAGATAATCTAAAGACCCGCCAAGCACTTAGAAGTGATACCACAGGAAATAAAACTACCTCTAAACAGTTGCTGCACCCTCAGGTCCAGAAGATACATGGCTCTGGGGTTACCCCAATAGTCTCCTGGTTCTACAGATGAACACAGGGTCCCCACAGCTGCCTTAACTTCACCTCTCAATCACAAAAATCTACCTGCTGTCAGGCTCTAAGGGGAGCTGATCCCAGGAAAGGGAGAGAAAAATGAAAAGAAAATACAATTTAACAGTAGTCTGCAGAGACCACCAGGTGAGAGAGATTGATTCCATGAAATCTCCATTTGTCTCCCTGGAGTCTTTTCACAAGATCCTATGCTTGGGGTTGCAGGAAAGCAACGCTGCTCACATGGTGTGTGTGTGTGTGTGTGTGTGTGTGTGTGTGTGTGTGTGTTCAAGAAAGACATTCCTGAGGCTGGGTTCCAGGAAAGCAATGCTCTTGCACAGTGTGTGTGTGTGTGTGTGTGTGTGTGTGTGTGTGTGCGCGCGCGCGCGCGCATATGTGTGTTCAAGAAAGATATTCCTGGAGCTAGAGAGATGGTTCAGCGGTTAAGAGCACTTGCTGCTCTTCCAAATGACCTGGGTTCAGTTCCCAGTATCCACGTGGCAGCTCATGACTCCAGGTTCAGGGAATCCAACACCCTCACATAGATATACATGCAGGCAAATCACCAACACGCATAAATAAAGAAATAAATTTTAAAAAATTTTTTTAAAAAAGAAAGACATCCCCTCACATGTTCCTGAAGGCCAAGGGTGACCTGCAGGGTAGCAGAAAAGCCTCTGCGAGCCAGGAGGAAAGGCTGTCTGACTTCACCTCCTTGGGGATTGTGACTCTCACGATCGGGAGCCCCAGGGATTGGGATGTGTGTGGGCCTGCCCTGGGGCCTGCAGTCCATCAACTGCTTGAGACAGGCACCTTGGCATGACCACAGCTGGAAGGTCAGGCTCTCGCTGACCTACATCCTGAAGACCACACAAGGACAGAGCTGTTAGTGGCGTCAGGAATTGGGGCCAGGATTAATGGAGAGGCTGGGGGCATACCCTCTTGGCTGTTCAAAATGGCGCTCCTTCCGTGGCACGCTTGCAGCTTTGGCTTCGACAGCCTCTGGTGTCAGGACTGGTGATGTGCTGGCCAGCTGGCCTAGAGCCCGTGTATTCCAGCGGGGAAGACAGCACAGTGTGGCACGGCTTAACCACAGCACCAGCACCAGAAATTAGGTTAGTTACAGACTGGCCTTAGGCAGTTGGGACTCACCCTGGGTTAGGAGCAGGAACCAGCAGTATAACAAGCCCACAGGAAGGTGAGACAAACGGAAAGAGGCAGGTGTGGTAACTGAGGGACAGACCTAACCATGTGGCTGGAGGTGGCAGAGGCTGAATGAACCACCGTGTGATGCCCACCCTTTTGCCATGTAGCTGCCAAAGGAGAAGGATGCAGGAACCAACCAGTAGGCTACAACCTCATAGTGATACACAGGTTAATAGAAATGGGTTAATTTAAGATGTAAGAGTTAGCTAGGAATATGCCTGAGCCATTGGCTAAACAGTGTTGTAATTAATATAGTTTCTGTGTGATTATTTGGGTCTGGGCAGCCGGGAATGAAAAAACAGTCTCCATTTACAGACAGCAGCAAAGTGGAAAGAGCGTGGTCTTCCTGTGGTCCATGATAGCCCTACAACATACAAACTACATGCCCCAAACGCCCGAGGGCTTCACCCTCTTGCCCTCTTTATCTGCTGGCTGAGCAGAGACATAAAGGTGGCTGTGGTCACCTACGACTGTCACAGTCACTGAGTTTGCTCTCGGGTCTCTTCTTGCTTCCATTCTGTCAGCTTCCTACAGTGAAATTTCACTGCTATTGGAAGATACAACAAGAAGTTCTCGCTCCATGACAGACAGAAAAGCCCATGGAGTCATCGGGCTGGCCCTTTCTGAGAATACACAACTGTGTGTAAACATCACTCACTCCTCTTTGTACGGCTGCTTACTGGATCTACCAACAGCCACACTCTTCCCCTCTTCCAGTCCTTATCAAGACCCTGGGAGAGCTCAGTCTTCTACGAGCTTCAGATTTTCTTGGTTGTTCTACAGGCTCACCAACAATTTCACCAACTAAGGACAAGCGTAACAGATGTCACCCTCTGAGCACAAAGCCTGGCATGTTGTGGCTGCTTATTAAAACACAAATAAGATCATAAACAGAAGCTGCCAATCCATGGGCTGCCCAGAACTCAAGTTTTCTTCCCTAGGAGAAGGGGAGCTGCTTATGCATGGGGGCCAGGGCACTCGCATCTACAACCTCAGCGAGGCTCCTAAGCAGAGAACACGGCAGCTTCCTGCACAGGGTGGTGACTCGGGACCATGCCCAGGACAAGCAGGCCAACCCCTCTCAACTACAGGGTTCAACTCCTACCGGCAAGATGGGGAAAAGATGCTGTCTCCCTGCAGGGGCAATGAAGCCCAAAGAGGCTGACAATGTGAGGACATGCAGGAATGCGGCAGCCAGACTGAGGACACGCAGGAATGCGGCAGCCAGACTGAGGACACGCAGGAATGCGGCAGCCAGGCTGACCTCAGAGAGTCAACTGAAGCAAACCGGAGACAGGAGGGAGTTCACACCCCAGCAGATCATAGCAGTGCAAGCCTGTAATCCCAACATGGGGGAAGCTGAGACAGGAGGATCATCTTGAGTTTCAGGCTAGTCTGGTCTGCACAGTGAAAGGCCTCTTGAAGAATGTGAAAACCAAACAATGAAGGGGTCACACACCTGCTCGGCCCTTTACCAACCCCCAGGTTTCCTTCGCTGTGTCCCAACTTCCTCATGTGCCCTGGGAAGGAAATAACAGCTTCCCTACCGAGGTGTGTGCACAACAAACCCACAGCTCGCTGGGTACCTGGTGCACACGCAGTAAGAACAATCCGTAGTCATAGTCTAGAGAATACGCATTTTCTTTCTTTCTTTTTTTTTTCCTTTCTTTTCTGGAGATAAAAAACCAATCTCCTCTGACAATAACAGAGCCAAGCAGGAATTCAGCTGAAATAAAAACGGGAGCAGAAACCACTTCCTGTAGATGAGTATTTATGAAGCCAATTTCAGCTCTAAGAGCTAATGATTCCCCGATGGCGTCCGTCCCTGCAGCGGCCCTCCAAGTGAGACACGCTCTCCCCGTGAGTGCTCCTGGGGCTGCGCACACTCTTGAGCCGCCCCCCACCCAGCGCCATCCTAATCAGCGATAATCCTGCTAATGACAGGGAGAGGTGAGGGAGAGGGAAGACGCAGGTGGAAGGATCTAACCCGCCAGCTACTTTGCTTCCTCCAGACAAACTTTTGCCTGAAACAGATGAATTCAATCTGCATATTAATGCGGATTACTAATTAATGACCAAAAAATGCTTTCAAGGCTGAAAGTGCAATGTGAAGGTTTTAAAAAAATCAGAACATCCGGGAGTCTCTGGTGAAGAAGGGGGAGGGAATAAGCCAGCCTCTCTTATTTTTTCTCTCATTTTCACCATTTCTAATTTTATGGTTGAGGGAAATGGCGGGCACAGGGGGATTCATGTAAAGATAAGAAAGGGCAGCATGGTGGGAGGGGATGTCCTCTGTGTCTTCTGTGTCCCAGAGTGCTGGCAGCCCTGGTGTAGAGTTCGAGGTCACCCCAGGGTGGGGTCATGTCTTGGTCTCTGCAGCTTCTGTGCCCGCACACAGACAGCAACCAATGATGCGTGCTGACAGCTGAGGACAAGGGCAACCCACAGCGACACTTCCAAAGGCTCCAATGGGAGAAAAGAAGTAGGAAACTCTGAAAGCCCTTGTCAGGGTAAAGGAAGGCGGCTACTAACAGCCCAAGCCCAGGAAGGGAACAGAGGAGAGGGGACTCTATAGATGCACAGCCTGGGCCCGGGTTCACAGAGATGGCAGGGGCAGGAACGGGGACTCACACCTCCCTCTGACTCTTCATTGAGAAATCTCCCTAGCAGGCTGGCGCACCAGGGTGCTGAAGACATTTCAGTACCCCTTCTCATACACAGTGAGTATCCTGGCTTTTCTTTTAACTTGGCAACTTAAACCCTAGTTCCTCTCCTTCTTTGAAGCCCTTCGTTTCTCCTGATCAAAACTCCTGTATAACTTGGCTGCCAGGCACATGGCAGGAGTCTAGACTGAGCTGGTGGGGGGCACTCAGCTCAACAGGGAAACCGGAAGCCCCCTAGTAGAGACAGTCTGCGGTGGGTTAGGCGTCTGGTCTAACCTGCACCCCTATTTCACGGCTGTTTCTTTTCTTTCTTCCTAATTTGATATGTGTACAAATGTTTTGTTTGCATGTTTGTATGTGTGCCACATGCATGACTGGTATTTTCTGGGATTCGAAGAGGGCATCAGATCCCCTGGAACTGGAGAGAAAGGTGGCTGAGCCTCCATGTGGGTATGGAGAACAGAACCTGGGTCCCCTGCAAGACTAGCAAGGGATCTTAACTACTGAGCCCTCGGTCTGGTCCCCAAAGTTCTTTCTGTCAACTAAGGAGTCAAGAAGCCAGACAGAGTCCTTTGAGGACTGTGTGGGAACTACCACCGGATTCCAGCTTCATCTCCAACACAAAAAAGTCAACCTAATATTCAGTGACAGATCTTTATAGCCTAGTCCACCCTGGCCACCTTCAAGCCGACAGCCCAGACCCGGCAGGTAAGGCCTGAACCACACTGCCAGCTTCCAGCTGAGGTGTGCAAAAAGGGGCACAGCTTGGCCTGCAGGGCCTGCCTAGCCCCATCCATCAGCCTGTGAAGGCGGGGCGGGGAGGGTGTCTCATTTTCCAGCATGGCTTTAGGGACATTTTCTAAATGTGACCCTGTTTCTGTTATGAGACTCAAAGTGCTCCAGCCGCAAGATCATAAATACTCAAAAGTGACTGCTAATGGCTATGGCGGCGTGTAGGATGCCAAATGGCAGTGAGGAGTGGCGACTGTAAATTACACGCAGCCTCCCTCCTCCCTCTCCAGCTCGCTGAGGTGTTCGGTGGGTTGGCAGTGGTAAGACGGGCTTTCCGGAGGATTTCGGGGGACTCCCTGTGAACTCGGGAAGAGCTGTGCAAAGTCCTTCCAACAGACGCTAAAGGAAACCCGAAGGCGACTGGGATTTCCATACGGAATCAATTTATTAAAGATATGTTTAATTAGCTGGGCAGAGTGGTACACTCAAGGATCGTCAAGTGTTGGAAGCCAGCCTGGACTACACTTCAAGGAAATAAAGTGAGTAGGTAAGACCTTTGCCACACAGCTTTATGACCCGAGTTTGACCCCCGGACCCACGTATGAAGGCTAGGTTTAATTGTCAACTCCACATAATCTGAAATGGCTTGGGAAGAGAGTCACAATGAGGGACCGTCTAGATCAGGCTGGCCCCTAGGCGTGTCTGCAGGGAATTTTCTCCTCTGCCTTAACTGACGTGGGACGAGCCAGCCTGAAAGTGGTGGCACTATTCCCTGGGTTTGGGGTCCTGGACTGGGTAAGAGGAGAGAAAGATGGCGGAGACCTAGCCATGCATGCACTCATTTCTCTCTACTCCTGAATGTGGGCGTGCTAAGACTGCGGCCTGGAGATCCTGCTGCTGTGACTCCCGCGCCGTGATGACTGTGAGCTGCCCTAGCTGCTTTCCGCCAGGGTGTGCTGTCACAGGGAACGGGAAGGCCACGAGCACACCACGGAAAGGCAGGAGACGACAACTCCACAAAGATGCCTCTGACCTTCACACGGCACCATGGCACCTGCACTCCTACAGACACACAACACACACAACGGTAAAAACTAAACAACACCAACAACTAAAACTTTTAAGGTTGTAGCCATGTTTACAATATAATTGCAAAAATACAGAAAGTGGCCAACAAAGATGAATAAATATACTTAGTACACAGAATCAAATTTGTGTGAATGGAGAGGATGGCAACTACGATCAGGATCAGGGGCTGGGGCTGTAGCTCAGTGGTAGAGCTCTTGCCTAGCATGCCAGAGGCCCAAGGTTCAATCCCCAGTACTGTCTATAAGTAAATAAGCAGACACACTGGGTCAGGCACTGGGCTGGGCTCTGACCACGGATTATCTAGAGGAATGCCTATGATCATTCCATGTAACAGATGCTGTGATTATCCTCATTTTATGCCTGAGAGGGTCACTTAAGTCATTTGTCCAGAGTCACAGATGGAGGGACAGTCTGGGGGTGTGTACACAGCAGAGCCCAGGGTCTGGTGTATCTTGCTGGTCTCCCAGTCAAAGCAGGCATATGAGAGAGAGAGAAAGAGAGAGAGAGAGAGAGAGAGAGAGAGAGGGAAAGAGAGGGAGAGAAAGACTATGAATTCTGGGCCATCCTGGGCTACATAAGACACGGTCTGTGTAAGGGGTGGAGGCGTCACTGTGCACAAGGGAAGCCCAGGGACAACGTCAATGTTATATTTCAGAGCCTGTCATTAGCATAATGAACAAAGGACAGGCCTTTTAGACTCAGTTACTCCTTCATCAAAATAAAGGCAATACCAGCTTCCAGCTATTAAGACAATTTGATGACATTGCATACATAAAAAGCTCTTTGAAACCCTGTAAAGGACTGTCCTGATTGCATTATTCATAAGACTTCATTGATAAAAAAAAAATTCAAGTCCAGTCCCGACGCTCATGTCTCCTTTGTAGAGGAACTGAACACCTTGATCACGACAGAATATCAAGTCACCTCATTTCCACCTGTCTCCTAACACACCCACCCACCCACACACACACACACGCATACACACACATGCACACACAGATTTAAAAATAAATAATAAACGATGATTAAATGAGGGACATTCCTGTGCATCAACACTGACTTCATACTAGACACAGACCATCTGAATCTATCTGTGAGGCGGATCTGGCAAGACCCGTGACCTCATGCTGTCCCACGTCCCTCACACAGAATGACCTAATGATTCATAAGCCTCTCCTTAGGAGCAAAGAGCTTAACCACAAGACACAGGCCAACACAGAGCAGAATAAACACAGGGATGCTGGCGGCCACAAGACACACCTCTGGATAGCTGCAGACGCACCCCCACAGCCTCGGGACTGTCTCCTGTCCTGGAGCAGAGGAGCTGGTCACTACTGCAGCACCAGCCACTGAGGCTCCTGGGAGGAAAAGTTGCAACTGCCACCATGGCCTGGTTCAGCTTTGTGGGACCTGGTGGGGAGGGAGGTTCTCTAAAGAGAATGAAAGCTGGGGTGCAGCTAAGTTGCTAGTATGTTTGTCTAAAATGCTAAGGCTTTTGGTTTGAGCCCCGGTACTGCATAGATGGGAGTGGTGATGGACGTTCGTAATCCTAGCAGTAAGAAGGCACAAGCAGAGGGACTAGAAAGGCCATCCTTAGCTACACAGCAAGATAGAGGCATGAGGCCCTGATGGAAGAGAAGGAGGAAGAGGAGGAGGAGGCAGAGAAAGAGGAAAGCCAGGCCTGATATCCCAGCTACTTGGGAGGCTGAGGTAAGCAGACCAGTAGATCAAAGTTAGCCTGAGTAGCCAGTCAAGATGCTGTCTCAAATTAAGAAGAAGGCTGTTATGCTAGCCTAGTTTTAGGTCAACTTGACATGAGCTATAGTCATTGGAGAGGAAGGAGCCTCAATTTAGAAAATGTAACCCTAAGACTGGGCTATAGGCAAGCCTACAGGACATTTTCTTAATGATTGATGTGGAAGGGCTTAGCCCATCATGGGTGGAGCCACCTCTGGGCTGGTGGTCCTGGGTTCTATAAGAAAGCGGGCAGAGCAAGCCATGGGGATCAAGCCAGTAAGCAGCTCCCTCCGTGGCCTCTGCACCAGCTCTTGCCTCCAGATTCCTGCTCTACTTGAGTTGCTGTCCTGCCTTCCTTCAGGAATGAACATGTGGAAGCACAAACCAAATAAACTCTTTCTTCCCCGAGTTGCTTGTGGTCATGGCGTTTCATCAGAGCAGCAGAAACTAGGACAGTTGGGATGGTGGCACACGCCTTCAACCTCAGCAATCAGGAGGCAGAGGCAAGCGGACGTCTGAGTTCGAAGCCAGCCTGGTCTATAAAGCAAATCCACAACAGGCTTTATAGTGAGACTCTGTCTCAAAAACAAAAAGTAACAACAACAAATTAGGGAGGGAGGGAGGGAGGGTGGGAGGGTGGGAGGGGAGGCTGGGTACGTCTCAGTGATACACCACTAGCCTAGCATGTACAAGGCCTTTGGCTCAATCCCCTATACACGGGTGATGGCTGGGGGAATAAGGCATGTACGTGGGGTGGGGGTGGGGGTTGCAGATGCTGACAGATGTGCCCTAACTCATTTCTGCTACACAGAAGCTGAAAAAAATGCCTGTGGGCCGACCCAAGAGGAAGGGGAAGTGTCAGTGTCGAGGCAGTGATGAGACAGATTGAATTACATAATTTTTGCAAAGGAAGAACATAAGCATGTGACCCTAAAACTTGCTGCTGGGACCCCTTCCATGGTGCAGAGGGACTCAGGCTTGCTGGTGAGCCAGGCACTGCTGGCTGCCATGCTAGCTGAAGATGCCCCTCAAATGAGAAGACAGCACTGCCCACAAAGCTAGACGGTCTCTGAGTCTAACCCTTGAGTGTCCCCTGCCAGGCTTTCCTCTTACCCACGGCCTGTCCCCCACGCAGCAAGTACAGCTGTCAACCCTGCAGAACACAGAGCTGACCCTTCACCTAGGGCTACAAGTCCCGTCAGGACCCTCTATTATCTCTGCTCTGAGGCCTTAGGCTCACTTCTCAAGATCAGGTCTTGTCAGTCAAGTCACACTGGGAGCCTTGGCCTCATCCCAGGCTCTGTTACTGGGGCTAGCTTATCCTTCAGCCATCTGCCCACCAGCACCTCTCCCAAGCAGCAGTCCCCTATGTCCCAGCAGCCAATGCTCTGGCCACTGTCTGCTGAGGCCCACCGCTGCACCTCCGACTTACTCCTCAGGGCTTCCATCTCCACCCTGCCTTGACTTGGGTTCTGTCTAGCGCGTGCCCACCGAAACAAGGTTGACAACTGACAGCCCCAGGCTGCCGAATAACTGTTTGTAGAGTGAATTCTAATTGATCCTAGTAATAAAAACCCAGAGTGAGATATCAGAGTAAATGATGAAAGATCAGAGGAGTAAAGGAGCCAGCCGCGAGAGAGACTTTTTACCTCTACTGAATCCTCAGACCAAAGGGGCAAGATCCTGTCTCCATGAATCCCCAGAATGAATGCAACGACCTCCTATCTCCTCCCGCCTTAGGTTCCTCTCTAGGCCAAGCCAAATCCCTACCTGTCTCCACCTCCCTAGTGTGAGGCCAAGGCCATTCTGGGCTACAAGAGATTGAATCAGTCTAAAGGAGAAACAGAGTCAAGCAATGGTGGCTCACAGAGACCGTCTGCCTCTGTCTCCTGAGTGCTGGGATTAAAGGTGTGTGCCCCCAACTGCCTGGCCTCTATGGCTAACTAGTGTGGCTAGCTCCACACTCTGATCTTCAGGCAAGCTTCATTTGTTAAAGCGCCAACAAAGTATCACCACAGCTGTTTAACTGTGTTGAAAGCACAGGGCAGGGGTCCCTGGGGGTGGCACTCTGAAGAGCCACAGCCTCATTTCCCTACCCCAATAGCCTCGGTGCCACATACACTCTTGAGAAGCTGCATTTTCTCTCTGCCGGTGACAGTCTCTTGCAGAAACAGCATGACAAGACCGTCCACCTTCGCTCTTTTTCCCGTTCGCAGATTCCTTCCAGAAGCAGCTTGACTTCGCAAATATTCATTCATTATTCATTTCCTTCCTCGGAAAATCGTCTCTGCGGCACTGGAAGGAGGCACGGGGAACGGCTTCCCATCTGCAGACCCACCTGATCCAAGCCGACCTCAGCGAACCTGGCCAAGAGGACCCAGTCCTGGCGAAGCAAAGGACCCAGCTGTGGTCAGGTCTCTCCCCTGCCCACAGCATCTCTACGCCGAGCCAAGCCACGTCCATGCTCTAACTTCACCCTTCATAATCACTCTCTGGAGGACAGGGCTGAGACGACAGCTCCTGTCGCACAGGTGGGGAACAGAGGGTCTGAGAGACGGCACCATTTGTCCAAGGTCAGGGGCCTGAGACCGTGACACACTCCTGTGTGGTAGTCTGTCATCTGACAATGCTTCCTTACATTTTAGTATATTTTATGTGCTTGGCGCTGGGGATGGGGGGGATGCGCATGTATGAAGGTCGGAGAACTCTGCGGAGTCAATTCGCTCCTTCCACCCTATGGGTTCTGGGGAATCAAACTCAGATCGTCGGGTCTGGTAGCCAGCTGAGCCCTATCATTGGCCCCCTGCACGTCTTAAAGAGGGCTTTGAGCCTTCCGAACATACTCCCCCACTGACTTGGTAACTCTGAGACCTGGAAAACAGAAGGAAATGGATATGATGAAGTACTTAGCAAGGGACAAGCAGATATTGCTCTGCCTGCGTGGAGGGGCTCCTGCCACACTGCCCTTCCCCTCAGTAGCCTCGACTAAGCCCACTCCCAGAAGACCTGGGGTCTCCACCCTCCATGATCCTGCTGCCGACTGACACTCTTCTGGGGCTTCAGGTCATGACCTGATAAGCCATATTGTTGGGGCTCAGGAAACAATCCCCCAAGTTCAGGGCTCAGACAGTAAGTGCCCAAGCTTCTCTGACACTTTAGAATCGGGTCCTCCCCCAACCCTCTCTCAATCCTTCCTCTCACAGAAGGCTGATTTCAAAAGATCCTCCCTCAACCATGCCAAGGCAGACTTTTTATTCCTTCCAGAGACTTCAGGGACATGGGGCAGCATGACAGCTCTGTTCCTCACCTTCCCAGAAGTGTCACACCTCTCCAGGGCCAGGGGAATATTGTCTCCTATCGTATTATTACTACCTGGGGTCTGGCCTACTCTGGGCTACCCTTCTAGATCATCTGTCACCCCTCTCCCCACGAAGAAAGGGTTAAAAGCTCAGCTTCCGATGTCATTGTATCATGGGGTGTTTGTGCCTACAGTCCTTCAGGCCTCGGACCTGATGAACCCTGTCACTCTAGGTGGCTGGAACCTCCAAAGGGAGACAAGACCGTCCCCTCGTTTTCTTCGTAGACCTCCTGGTCTTCTTGTTCAGCAGCACAAACACTGTTCTATTTATTGACTGGCTTATTTGCCATCTAGATTTTTTTCCTCCCTCATTATCGTGGAAGCCTCCAGAAGGCTGGGTGTGGTTTTCGTCACTCTCCACAACAGCTTCTAGCATATGGCAGGCATGAGCAGTAAGCATGCTGCATAAATAAATCTTAATTGTGCTGGATGAGTGTGCTTGCCTATAACAACTCATTTTTAGTAATCTAACGATGTACACTAGCCAAAAACTTTCCAATAACCAATTGAAAGTACGGCAGATAAGAGCTTTCTATTGGTGCTAAAAGGCACAAGTAAGATTAAGATGCTAGCCCACTTGAGCATGTGGCTCTGGCGGGCCTTGCCCTTCTCCTCCATTCCATCTGCCTTGCTTAAATCCATTATTAGATTACGTCCCTAAACCTAGCCACCGAGGTCTATTCCCTTATTGGTCACTTCCTCCTGAGGCCGATGACCACAGTTCAGCTACCAGGAGGCCCCATTGGTTCACCTAAGTAGCATGCCCACTTAAAATTACACACCTCATCCTAACAATGGGTTTCCCCTTTTCCCTTCATAAACTGTCATTTGCCCATTTGCCACAGCTGTCTCCCTCTATCCAGAGACAGTCCTTTGTCCCTAGGAACAAATACCCTGTGCCCCTTTCCCTTGTTCCTGTCCTCTTCCTGTCCCCTATCTCCTTTACCAAGGCATCCTAACCCATTCTAACACAGATCTCCCCTCTTCTTCCTCTTAAAATGACCCCTGCAAAGTCATTCTGCCTGAGTCAGAAAGCAGCTACTTTAACTTGTCTTCCCCCACTTAGTAAAGGATCTCTCTGGGAAAACAGGTGTTTGAGTGTGGCTCGTGCCTCATCTGGGGTCCTGGAGGAAGCCCCTGCTGTTTGGGGGTCATCTTCAAAGAGAGGTTTGCTGGCTCGCCTAGAGTCACTGAGCACTGGCAGAGATGGGTTTTGAACTCACATAGGTACTGGTTTCCTAAGTCATTTTCTGTAAAAATCTGCCTGGAATATTTTCCTTTGAGTGTCCTCCCACTCACTGCCTTGAAGATGCTCACAAGTCGCTGAGTCCCTGACTCTCCCTCCCTAAAGAGCAGAGAGTCCCCATGTCCAAGGTGACACACAGCAGGAGAGGGGGATAAACAGACCCTGTGGTGAGGCTCACTCATAGATAAAGGCGCTGAGGACCCTACAAAGAAGCCATTGGGCACAGAAGCCCAGGGCCTGAGCATCCTCACAGGCTTCCTGCGAGCATCAGCGATCAGCGCAAGAAGGGAGGACTCGTGCCATGACCCAGGACCAGTGCCCAAACGAGACAAAGTATCAAGGCCTATCCACCCTGGCCTCCTTTCTCCAAGCCTAGGGCTAACAGAACACCCCTGGCTACCTCTTCTTCTTTCTTCATCTCTATGGTGCACACCCGATCGCTCCTGCCCATAACCAGAGAGAAATCCAGGTTTGCTTAGCCCTTGCCCTAGACATATTAGAGAAATCCCAAGTAATGAAGAAAAGCCAGCAGAAGGCACGCACCTCTCATGATTCCCTTGACACGAAGGTCTTTACAGGCACACTCAATCATTTGACACTTCAGTACGACATTGTTGTCTACTGAAGTGTGCAAAGCCCCCGAGGGGTCAAGGCTGCCATTGGAAGCAGGAAGCCAGGCAGACAGGCGTCACTGGCCTGGGGAGAGCCGCGAGTGTGGTTTGGCTGTGATTAGCTCCAAGGACGCCTTCGTGGCAGAGCTCATCTACTCAGGGCTCGCGTCCCTACCAGTCCCACAGAGCCCCTTCACTCCCGAACATTCCTGTGGTTGCACTCTTTTCCTGCCTTCATTCTGAAGCAGCCTTGGCTATCGTGAAGCCTTCCCCCAGATGCAAGGTTATCATGGTGAATGTTCAGGCAAAGCTGGAGGCCTGACTCATGGGTCCTTGGGGGAACAACAAGAGGCAGCACCCCAGAACAGCCAGAGTAGCTCTGTACAGATGAACACACTGTATGCAAAACCCCACAGGCTTCCCTGAGTCCTGGAGTAGTGCAGGGAGGGGACAGGACAGTACCTTTCACCCTTGAGAGTGGAATTCTGGGCCAGCATTGGCCAGGGACACACCAGACCTTCCGGTAGCGCCACCCCCACCCCCTGTGCCAGGTGTTATTTTGAGAAAAGAGTTTTTAAAAATATCAGTGATGGGCCAGGAAGAAGCTGCCTGCATCTGACCCTTGCAGGTTCTCCTCTGGAACCCCTTAGCCTCCAGGTGTTCTGATCCCACTAGATGTGCTGGAGCACATCTGCCTGTAAGGTCCAAAGTGCTAAAACCACCCCGCAGACACAGAGGGCTGTGCTGGGACAGCCTTGCATGTGACTCTCAGGAGCCCCCTGTGACAAAACCTACAAGTGTTTGTTGCCTTGAAAAGCCCAGAGAGACCTAGCCTCACTGCACCCACAGACCCTTTCCAACAGTTAGTGTAGGTCACACAGATAGGCCCCAGACCCTTGCTATGGGAACTCATGGTCTTTGGGGGACACTCACTGATAGGTCTTTATTTTCTGGAAAATTCTTCCTCTAGTCAAGTGGAAGATCTTTCCCAGGACCCTCCACCCTCATGCCAAGGATCTTTGCCAAGCTCAACCATCTGACTCTCCAGACCTTTTCTGTGCTAAACATGGTTCTTCCCACTACCTGGGGGCAGGCGGGATAAGTGAGAGCCTTGGCTCTCCCCTGCAGGCATGCAGACAGGCCACACAGCTTGGCACCTCCCAAAACACTACACAGGGTTCCGTACAAGCTGGGCTCCACCTCCCAGACAGACCTCCCAGAACCATTTGGGATCATTCTCCTCCCTAAAGACCATTTCTGAGACAGGAAAATGAACCATCTGGAATTTCCTGTATTTAAAAACCCACCTAAGTCACAGAGCCAAAGTCGTTCTTCAGAGTTTTTAAAATAAGTGCTCTGAAGCGAAGCTCTTTTTACCAAGAGGAAGTCAACGGTGTGCCAAGATTCCCCAGTTCAGAGCTGAGGGTACAAGGAGACAAATTTTCTCTCCTGCTCTTCCTGGCGCTTCCCCAAAGATCAATACTGTGCCAGTGTAGAAAGCATCAGGCCTTAATGTCATCTCACGGATGAGCGTGTGTGTATGTGTGTGTGTGTGTGTGTGTGTTTGTGTACCTGCAGAGAAGCACAGCAGGGGAGAGAGGGAGAGAGAGAGACAGAGGGGGAGAGAAAAAGGAGAGAAAGAGGGGGGAGAGACAGGGGAAAAAGAGGGGGGAGAGGCAGAGAGGGAGAAAGAGGAAGAGAGAAAAAGAATGAGGAAAGGGAGGTGAGGGAGAGGAAGGAGGTTAGGGAGGGGATATGTATTAGAACCATACTGAAGTCATTATCTGTCTCTAGGTCAAGTACCAATTTTGTGAACACTGGACTTGGGCCAGATCACTGCAAGGTCTTGTCACACTTTAGGAAATGATTGTCTGGTCGCCCTCAGAATTCTGGCTCTGGAAGAGCATTTTCAATTTTTTTTTTAATTCTGGCTCTAGCAGGTAGGATATGGCACTGGCCCAGAAGCTGTGTGACTCTGACAGGTGCCTGGTTCCTAGGTGTGGTAACATTCCATCCTATCTCCCATGGTTTGGCTGGCACAGCACTAGAGATGGGGGCTGTTGAAGGAAGAGAGGCAATCAAGAACAGTCCTGAGAAGCGCATGCATCCTCGGGTTGGGGAGAGATAGATGCTGCCCAGGTCACTCTGGCTGTGCTGGGATGTGGATGGAGCTGAGACATCCACAGGTCCAGGCATCAGAGGGCACCCATGCAGTCTGAATGGCAGCTGTGGAACACTTGCTTCAGCAGGGATCTGACTAGGCGAAGGACCCGGGTGGAAGATGTCCAGGATGGAGCACTTCCCAGTTTGGGCAACAGGTAAAGCACACGGCTGTGGCAGGAGAAGTGGGGACATCAGGAGAAGAGGCCGGTGACAATGATAGGGGCTGGATCATGCTAGGCCTCAGTAGCAAGGACTCCTGCTTCTATCCTAATGGCTATGGGAGCCAGCAGTGGGTTCTGAGCTGGGAAGGGATGGTTGTGGTTGCCACGCAGACCAAGATTCAAGGAAAACGAAAGGGGAGGAGGAAGGACAGAGAGGCTGTGGTCAGTGACCAAGCCCTTGTGAGCAGGCAAAACAGCCTGGGCCCAATCTCTGGTTTTGTCCCCTGGGAAAAAAATTGCTGACATGGAATCTTCACAAAGACAGAAGAGAGCAAGTGGTAGGCAGTGGGCTGAAGGGAAATCACAGGCTTCCGGCTTCTCAGCCCAGGTCCCCAAGGATGGCTACTTCTTCCCGGGTGGGGGTGGGGCGGGAAGCCAGGGCTACAAAGAGGGAATCTTTGGGCTTATATTTCTCCCCCCTTTCTGTTTCCACTGCTGTGGGCTGCCTCCTTCCCTTGGGCTCAGGAACCAAAGTGGAAGCTGCCAGATGGTTTTAAAGCAACAAGTGGCAAAAGCAAGAAGATTCTAGAAGGCTCTCAGAAGCGAGTCAGCCCTCATGCTTGCCATTTGGGAATAAGTTCCATCTCAGTCGGAACTTGCTTATGGCCAGTGCTCTAAAGTGGCTGACATTTTTGCCACCATGCCTTTTGCCTCATTAAACTCCTGTAAAACTGGTGTCCCCATTCTATAGAGGACACTCAGCTTTGTGTATCTGCTGGACACGGGGTGAGGGAGAAATCCTAAGCTATCAGTCCCCAACCTTTCATGTAATTAATAAAAATGTCTTCTCAGGACCAAGATGAAGCTCTGGAGACGGTCTCCTCATTTGGGAAAGCTGAGGAGGACTCTGGGATGACAGGGAAAGCCAAGGAAGATTCTGGGATGACAGGGAAAGCCTATAAGGACTCTAGTATGACAGGGAAAGCTGGGGAGGACTCTGGGATGACAGGGAAAGCCAGGGAGGACTCTGGGATGACAGGGAAAGCTGGGGAGGACTCTAGGATGACAGGGAAAGCCTATAAGGACTCTGGGATGACAGGGAAAGCCAGGGAGGACTCTGGGATGACAGGGAAAGCCTATGAGAACTCTGGGATGACAGGGAAAGCCTATGAGAACTCTGGGATGACAGGGAAAGCCGGAGAGGACTCTGGGATGACAGGGAAAGCCGGAGAGGACTCTGGGATGACAGGAGAGCTAAGAGCTGGGGGAGGACTCTGGGATGACAGGGAAAGCTGGGGAGGACTCTGGGATGACAGGGAAAGCAGGAGAGGACTCTGGGATGACAGGGAAAGCTGGGGAGGACTCTGGGATGACAGGGAAAGCAGGAGAGGACTCTGGGATGACAGGGAAAGCTGGGGAGGACTCTGGGATGACAGGGAAAGCTGGGGAGGACTCTGGGATGACAGGGAAAGCCTATAAGGACTCTGGGATGACAGGGAAAGCCAGGGAGGACTCTGGGATGACAGGGAAAGCCTATGAGAACTCTGGGATGACAGGGAAGGCCGGAGAGGACTCTGGGATGACAGGGAAAGCCGGAGAGGACTCTGGGATGACAGGGAAAGCCTATGAGGACTCTGGGATGACAGGGAAAGCCAGGGAGGACTCTGGGATGACAGGGAAAGCCAGGGAGGACTCTGGGATGACAGGGAAAGCCAGGGAGGACTCTGGGATGACAGGGAAAGCCTATAAGGACTCTGGGATGACAGGGAAAGCCAGGGAGGACTCTGGGATGACAGGGAAAGCCTATGAGAACTCTGGGATGACAGGGAAAGCCTATGAGAACTCTGGGATGACAGGGAAAGCCGGAGAGGACTCTGGGATGACAGGGAAAGCCGGAGAGGACTCTGGGATGACAGGAGAGCTAAGAGCTGGGGGAGGACTCTGGGATGACAGGGAAAGCTGGGGAGGACTCTGGGATGACAGGGAAAGCAGGAGAGGACTCTGGGATGACAGGGAAAGCTGGGGAGGACTCTGGGATGACAGGGAAAGCAGGAGAGGACTCTGGGATGACAGGGAAAGCTGGGGAGGACTCTGGGATGACAGGGAAAGCTGGGGAGGACTCTGGGATGACAGGGAAAGCCTATAAGGACTCTGGGATGACAGGGAAAGCCAGGGAGGACTCTGGGATGACAGGGAAAGCCTATGAGAACTCTGGGATGACAGGGAAAGCCGGAGAGGACTCTGGGATGACAGGGAAAGCCGGAGAGGACTCTGGGATGACAGGGAAAGCTGGGGAGGACTCTGGGATGACAGGAGAGCTAAGAGCTGGGGGAGGCCTGCAGGCCAGCTGAGAAGTGTCGGTTAGTAGCACAAGACAGCGGACCCTGCACTGCTCCTGGGAGTTGGAAAAGCCTTGCTCCTTCAGGAGGTCTGGAGCATCAGGTCTGGGTGGGGATGAGGCTGGCAAGAGGGGCATGGGAGGAAGGTTCCCTTCCTTCTACCCCTTCCAACATTTCGATCCATGCCAAAGCAGGTTGGATAACTAGCACACCTTGAAGAAAAAAAGGATGTCCAAATACCAATCTGCAAACCACTGAGTTCTGAGCCGTACAACCCACCAGACTCAGGCCCCCAGCTACCCTTGGAGGCCCCACCTATCCTCAGAGCCCCCACCTTTCCTCAAAAGCCTTTCAAGTACAAGCTACCATCTCCATGCAGGAAGAAACACTGAGGAATTTTAAATAGTCCACCCTCTTTCTAGTTTCTTCCTTGAGAATTCCCTAAGTTGTGACAGTGACAGGGTTGAGATCCAGACCTGGGCCCACCTAGCTGCTGAGCCTTCGTGGATAAAGGTTAAAGTTCATCACCCTGCTTGTCCCCCCCCTGATCGATGTTGCTTCATTCAAGGGAAAGGGGACCCTCTCCATCTTCTCCACCATCTGAGAGAGGGGACAGGCACAGCAGTGGTCAGGGACGGCTGCCGAAAGGCCAGTGGACTTAGATGACAACTCCAAAGAAAAGGGGGCCAGAGGCGCCCATCCCCAAGCCTCCACAACAAACACAGGAGGCAACAGGGCTCACATGCCACCTCCACGTAGGTCTGAGTGGCCAGAGGTGACAAGGAGACAGGCCGTCCTGGAATCTCTCCAGCGGACGTCTGTGCCCTTCACAGAGGCTGGAGGTGGGAGAGGGGCAGACAGAGGGTGGGAAGGTGACTGAGGGAGGAGGAGGGGAGGAGGCCCGTGAAGCTGCACACTCTCCGGGAGGCAGAGGGCTAATCTATCCTTCATCCCAGCCGGTCGATACTTGTTGGGGTGATATTTGATGGGCAAACTGCCCACTAAGCCTCTGAGCTCACGGGAAAACAAATTGACCAGGAGGTAAAAGGTAAATGTTCTTATAATTACAGCAAGGCCACCTGGGGCGGGCGGAGGGTGCACCCCTCTCCGGCAGCCAAGGGAGGTTTCCTTCCTTGGGTCGATATATACAGAATGAAGGGATTCATCCATGTTCTATTCACGAGTTAAAAAGAAAAACCAAGGAAGCTTCTGGTACGTAGGACTTTCTTTTCTTTAAATCAGGTTGTCGTGTCGTCTAACACAGACAAAGAGAGGGAACAATGTCTGGCTCACAGAACTATTCAAAACCAGCAGCGGTGGCAGGATCAGGCCTCTCCGAAAAGCAGGCAGCCCTTCCAGAACGGAAGCCTCTTGCCTGGGGGGTTTAAAAGCTGCCTTTTAGCATCAAAAAGTCTTAACTTTCAGATTTCTAAGGTTTACTGTGAAGATAACTAAGGAAGGTTTGTTGTTGTTGTTTTGTTTTGCTTTGTTTAATTTGGTTTTTTTTTTTTTGAGACAGGGTTTCTCTGTGTAGTCCTGGTGGTCCTGGAACTCACTCTGTTGACCATTCTGGCCTCAGACTCAGGGATCTGCCTGCTTTCCAAGTGCTGGGATTAAAGGTGTGCACCCCCACCTCCTGGCAACACAGGATCTCTTTTGGCTGACAGTGACCTTAACCTGATCCTACCTCCACCTCCCTCGTGCTGGGATTACAGGTGTGTACCAACACACCACATTTTCCACTCACATATGTTTGTGCACGTGTGTGGGCACGTGCGTGCCAGAGGATAACTTGCAAGAGTAAGTTCTCTCCTTCCACCACGTGAGTTCTAGGGATGGAACGCAGGCCATCAGGATGGGCAGAGGGCCTTCACCCACTGAGCTGTCTTGTAGATTCCCAACACACTCAGTTATAGTCAGTGTTAGGAATTGAATCTAGCGCTCCCTGCATGCTAAGCAGGTGCTCTACCGACTGGATTACAGGGTCAGGGTTAGGGTATGTATGCATTTATTTTTGTACATGGGGCCAGCTCTACCTTTGCTCTCGGAGTAATCTTCAATTAGACAGAAGCCAAAATAGTAAGCCTGTGACTTGCAACACGAAAAATATGGGCCCGTGACACCTGTACATGATTTTAAAAATTAGCCTATTCCTTTCAAGAAAGCTAAGAGGAAGAGCATTCAAAGGCCAGTACGGGTACCCATGTGGGTTTCCAGCATCTGTAAAGTACTGTCTAGGATGATCTCCAAGGTCCCCCAGCTCTGGTTTCTGCTGCTTCTCTCACTATGACAGCCCCAACAGGAAGCAACAAAAGTCCCAGTGGCCGAAGCCAACCCAAAGGGAAGACAAGAGAGTAGATGCGACAGAAGGTGGCAATACCGTCACAGACATGAGTACCTAGTCAGCTAGGTTCCCCCACACCAGGGCTAGGGAAGCCACAGCAGTTAGAGCAGAGAAAAGCCTTCAGGTACCCATTGCTGGGCGCCCCACCCTGCCCTGGCCTAGGGCCAAAGCCGGCACCCTAATAACCCAGGAGCTGCTGGCAATAAAAAAAAAGACAGCAAATAAAAAGCCCTCAAGGAGTCATTTGACCCCTGCTCAGCAGGTCTTCAACCCGCATTACTGTCTGCCTGTCTATTTAATAACTAATTAACTAATTAATTAGTAGGAGTGGGTGAGATAGGGCTTAACTCTGTAGCTCAGGCTTTGTCTGGGACTTGCAGTGATCCTCCTGTCTCAGCCACTGGGATGCTGAACTGATAAGACTCAAACCACTGCCACCAGCACGGCCATCTGCTGTCTCGGAGGCAAGGGAGAGCCTAGTTATGTCCCACATCTTGAAAGGACAGTTAGGGGTGACCCTGGAGCAAAGGAAAGGGAGGGGAGGCGACCTCCATGTCCTGAAGCTTCTCAGGCTGAGACTAGGTAGACCTGTGAAGGCCACTGGCCAGGCTTTCTCCCCAGAGGGACGCCTGTGGATGGCTACTAGGATCCCTTTCCAACCCAAACCAGATGCCGCTTCTCAAACAATCAGCAATTCTTTCAACATTTTAGTTGGCGCAACACGTGTGTGTGCGTGTGTGTGTGTGTGTGTGTGTGTGTGTACACGCGCATGCATGTGCATACCCACGTGGCTGTCTAGACATGCACTGGGAGGCCAGAGGTGGGCACTGGGTGTCATTCCTCGGTGGCACTCTATCTTCATTTCTGAGACAGGGTCTCTCATAACCCTCATAACTAGTCCAGGCTGGCTGGTCAATGAGCCCAGGGATCCGGCTATCTCTATCCTTTCCCTCCACTCTGACCACAGGGGTCGCACCTACATGCACTATACCTGCTTTTTTTCCTTCCATTTTTGATGTGGATGGAGGGATTTGAATTCAGGTCCCCATGCTTGCACCTGACCAACCGGGTCAACTCTCCAGCTCTGTTTCGGGGTTTTGAGACAGGGTCTCATGTAGCCCCAGCTGCCCTCCACCTCTCTGTGTAGCCAAAGGTGACTTCACTGTTATTATTTTTTAAAATTACATCATGGAGGCGTAATGGAAGTCACCCAATGTTTCTCTGTGAACGCCTTCTTGGTAATCATGGCCTCAGTTCGACCCCTAACAGCTGTTTACTTTCATCTTGGTGGGCCGGGCCTCTGGGTTTAGGGGCTGCCCTCCTTTCCCTTCTTTCTCTCTCTCCCCCTCCTCTTTCAGGTCTTCAGAAAGGCTCAGTTTCACAGGGAGAGGAGGGGGAAGGAGGTGAGAATCTAAGGTGAGTGTCACCTGGGCAGCAAAGCAAGAGGCTGGATCTGTTCCTGCCGCCCTGTGCCAAGACAGGCGTGGCTGGGGGAGCATGGGGTACAACAAATCCCCTTTTCTTGAACTCCGTGAAGGTTGACATGGTACAGCTTTATTTTTAATTCTTCAGAGTGTATTTCTGAGACCAACACGGACACATCGCTAGGGTCTACCTACAGCTCACTTCCAAAAGTTGTCCGTGTCTCCAGTAACATTCTTTACACCCTTTATTTTCTAGTCAAGAGTTTCATGTAGCCCAGGCTGGCCTTGAAATTGTTATGTAGCCAAGGATGGACCTTGAATTCCTGATCCTCCTGCCTCTACCTCCTGAGTGCTGATATTACAGGATCGAGACACCCTCCCCGACACTATGCCCAACTTTACTTTTTTTTTTTAAATTCTGGTCCAGGAGCATCCAACTCTGTTCACTCCTTCTTTCACACATCAGGTTTGGCACGGGGCGGGCACCGTGTACAGCAGTAGGGATCACATGGTGGGGGAGAGGACACAACTGCCGCCCTTGTAATTTATAGTTAACAGCAAGACGAACTCATCAAACAACCTCACTAAGTTTAAGACTGTAGAAACCAGGTCACGGAGCTATAAAGGGAAAAAGATCCAGAAGTGGGGTGTGGGCCAGGAAAGTCCCATCGTGGGAAGGGACACCTGGGCTGAGATCGGTAAGGTGCAACCGCATCAACAAGGTGAACCGCGTGTGCAGGAGTGCTTTCGGTGTGTGCACACTTGTGTGTTGTGAGTGTGGCACGTGTGCCCGTCTGCTCTGCATGCTGTGCAGCGTGTGCGCACGTGCAAGGGTTGGGTGTGCACATGGGTCTGATATGCGCAATATGGGTGTGCATGTATGCTCAACTCTTTGCTGCATGTGTGCCTGTTTGGTGTGTGTGCATGGTGGGTTTAGTGCTTCAGGGTTTTGGTGTGTGTGTTCATGGGTGTGCAAGCACCAAAAAAAGAGCACTCCCTGCAGTGAGGAGAACAGGTGCAGAGTCTCCACTACAGGAGTGCAAGAGGCCAGTCTGCATTTAGTGAGGACAGAGTTGGGAAAGGAAGCGTAAGGAGGGGCCTGGGGCAGAGCCCGGGTCTCTGTTCTGGAGCAGGAAGTTGCTGAGGAGCTCTCAGGAGAGCAGTGGCATAATTTACAAATCAGAAGCAAAGTAATGAAAATAAGACGGGTCAACCAGCCCTTAGCTTCAATTCCCTAATCCAAAATACATTTTTAATAACTTCTTAAATTAACTTGTTTAGTGACAGAGTCTGACCTGAATAGACATGGGCTTATTTGCCATCTTTGTCTCTCCGCCAGTGCGTCTGTATTTCTGTCACAGAGGAAAACAAAAGCATTTGATCATGGGAGCCTCTGTCGACCCTCCCCTGCCCCCAGCAAGGCAAACATGTACTGCCATGCAGGCATCCTATGGTTATTCCCAAACAGACGATACCCGTGCCAGGGTGATACACTGAATGCTTCCCCAAGTTCATGCTCAGATTCTAGCTGGCAATTTGATGGTATCTGGAGGTGGGCCTTTAGGAGGTAATCGGGTTACAAGTGTGGGGCCCCCATGAGTGAGATTAGCGCCTTTCTAAGAACAGACCCAGGGGCTCTCAAGCCACGGACATAAGAGAACCATAAGTAAACCATAAGTAAACCAGCAAGAATCCTTCCCAGGAAAGACCCCACTGGCACCCTGAGCTCAGATTTCCAGCTTCCACATTTGGGAGAAGTAAACACTCACTGCTTAAATCACTCATCTGTGGCATTTTATTATACTACGCAAACCACGACAGCCATTTATCAGTCTGTTACCTTCTGGCTCCAAAGACTCCATCCCTGCCTGCCATGCCAAAAAAAAAAAAAAAGCCTCTGCTCCTTTAAACCTGTTTCCCTTCACGGTAAGGTGCAGGCTGTGGTCGCTAAAAGGGGCTGATCAGCACCACAGTACAGAAGGGTTTGCCAGGTTGGCTCTGACATGCTCACTGGGCAGGCAGCAAGGGTGCTGCCCTGGGCACTGGATTCCTACGGTAGGCAGATCTCCAGGTCCAGCTCTTACTGTCCACTTCTTCACTGGCATCCAGTACTAGCTGCTTCCCCAGCACCAACCCCGAGTGGCTTCCCAGCAGAACGCAGCTGTGACACACTTCACCTGAGTGTCCTTTCCTAGCACCCTAGCGGGACGAGTGAAGCCACTTACAGCTACATCTCTGCCATGGAAGTGTGCACCCAGTATGGTCAGGAGGCCCATGAGTGGTGCTCGACCTCAGTCCTGGCCGGATGGAGCTTCTAGGATGTTCATTCCAGCAGCCCTGAGTCAGAGCAGGCCTGGAGTGGCAATGCTGTCTGTCACTAAAGGCCAGAGACTGGCCAGAGTGCTTTGCGTGTGTGAGCTCATTTAAGTCTGGTAACTGGCTGGAGAGATGACAACAGGCAAAAAAACGCTTGCCAAGCAAGATGGCGGGAGGGAACCAACTCCACAAAATTGGCTTCTACACACGCACAATAACCCTGATAATAGCCCGGGGGGGGGGAGGCAGATTCTATTGTTGTGGCTCTTTTATTTAGTTTTATTTCATTTTTCCCATGGTGCTGGGGCTAGAACCCGGCACCTCAAGCACACAAGGCAAATGCTCAGCACAGAGCAGCACTCTTGGCCCTTCATGCCCAGTTTAAACTGAGAGAACAGAGTAAAACACGCCACCTAACTCACACAGCTAGTGAAGTGCCAAGCAGGGGTTCGAACCCAGTCAAACCTGTGGTTTTAACCTAGAGTGAGACCAGGCATGGTGTCTTGTGCCTGGAATCTCAGCACTTGGGAGGCAGAAACAGGAGGATGAGGAGTTCCTTGGCTACACAGCCAGTTCCAGGCTAGACTAGTATATATGAGACCCTCCCTCCAAAACCAAAAGCAGCGGAAGAGGAGCTCAGCTGTTAGGAGCTCTTGTTGCTCTTCTGAAGTATCTAGATTCAACCAGCATCCTTGTGATAACTCAGCACCATGTGTAATTCCAGTCCCGGGGGATCTGACTCCATCTTCTGGTCTCCACAGGCACCAGGCACGCACGTGGTGCACAGGCATACAAACAGGCCAAACATCCATACACATAAAATAAAGTAACTTGCAAAACGAGGATTTAAAAGCCTGGGGATAAGGAAGTGAGATGGCTAGTTTCTACGATCTAGAATTATCTGCGGAAAGAATTTCAGTGAAGAATTGCATAGATGAGTGAGACCTGTGGGCACAACTGTGGGGCTGTCTATATCATGTTTTAATTGATGTGGAAGACCCAGCCTATTCCCTGGCTTTAGGTCCCGGACTCCATAAAAGCTAAGAAACCGAGATGAGCGCTGAGCATCCATGTGTCCCTTCTCTCCACACTTGATCGAACACGTAATGTGACTAGCTACATCAAGTTCCTGGTATAAGCTGGGCTTCTCTGCTATGAAGGACAGCAAAACAGATAGGATCCCGATCCCAAATAAACCCTCTCTCCCCGAAGTGGCTCTTTGTGAGGGGATTTTATCACAGCAACAGACAGGACAGTAAGGTGGGGAGGGGCAGAGAGGAGAGAGGAGCAGCCGAGGAGGCAGTCTGGGGCTGCTATGCACCATTTACTGTGCTTACTCCAGCACGGCAAGCCTTCTGCCCTAGGATGACCTGTCCAGCGGTCTAGCTGTCCTCAAGGACGGGGAAAGCCATCCTTTCCTCTTGGAATGTCAAGTGCTTAGCAGAGCCAGCCTGGGACGCATCCAGCACTGAGTCAAAAGCCAATGAGTAGTGACTGACATGTCGAATGAAGCAGAATCCAGCTAGGAGAGAAACTCCACGGACGGAGCCTTCGGGTCCTTTTTGTTTCCCTGTCTCCCCAGGGACAAAAACTAAGACCCCAGTTTTCAACTCTTAAATTGCAGGATGTTTGAAAAGCAATTCTGGCCATACGATTTTATGGCTGGGCACTCCTCTGCTACAGGAACTAGAAGACGGATCTTTCTCGATCATAGACCTGGCCCTGTCTGCAGGCCAGTCTCTCTCAGTCCAACACCTGTCTTTATTTCTCAAGGCCAAATACCTTTGAATTTGGGAGGCCTTGAGTAACCCGCACATCCCACTGCTGCAGTGGGGGGTGGGAGGACTCCCGCTCCACCCGCAATCTTTCATCCCACAATGCTGTCTGTAATAGTCCCCTGTCTGGAATCCCTCTGTTCCCACCCCAACTGTTCATTCAGTATAGGCTACCCTGCCTTATTCTTCTTGAAGGAATTAAGTCAGGGTTCCCTTCTTCGGCAAGCCTCCTGCAGATGGAGGCCAGACTCACTGGTTCTCACACACAAACTTAGTATCACCCTGTTCCAGGGCTGCCATGGAGGCCCCTTGTAGTAAGGTTGAGACACGAGGCTCTGTGGGCCAGTCAGCTTCTCAGTGGCTGGAATACAGCCTGGGCTGTGAAAACAGTTCATTTCCCCATGCTTCTCACCCTCGGGGATTCGATGGGGATAATTACACTCTAGCCGCTGCTGGCGGACTGAAAAGACAAGGTGGCAGAGGGCTTCACACCACACGTGACAAAACAGGCAGCAGCAGGCACTGTCACCAACATCTGGAGCTTGGAGGCTGCCAGAGACAAGTCCTGCGCTGTAGGACTTGCCACGGGATCTGGACTCAGCAGGACGAAGGATCTGTTCTCCCTCCACCTCAGTATCTCTGCCTCAGTTTCCTCCTGCATGACCACCAGTCATCCTCCTCCCCAAACCATCCTAGCCTCCCGATCTCCCCAGCCCAGGAGTCAGAGTCTAAGATCCAGTGTCTCCTACTTCTCCAGACTGCTGCCTTCCCCCCTGCTACTGGGAGAAGGTCCCCTTTCTGCTACCTGAGAGGCCCAGCCCTACTTAGCACACCCCGCTATGCTCTTGGCTCTGGCCTGTGTAAAAATCACCTCTTTACAGAAACCCTTTCTGACCTCAACGGTGGGGTCAACCAGCGCCCCACAGCAGGATGCTGGTCTCGGGGCAGCACCCAGAACCTATCTGTGCTCCCCTTTAGGCCAGGAGCTCTCAGGGCAGGGCCTGGTGTTTTGTATGTCACACACGGTAATTCCTCAAATCAATTTAGTGGGAACTCAGAGCAAAAATTAATGGCTGCAATCAATGTTGGAACCTGGGACAAAATGGACTAGTTGTATAGAGGGTGGAGGAGAAAGAGCTTAAGTGGGAGCGTGGCTTCAGTTAAATAACACATACGTGCAGTGTGACACGTTAATGTTCTCTCAGGAGAGAACCTTTCCCGTAAACTGAAAGGGGACGGAATTAACTGGAAGAGACTAGTACTATTATTACCTGTGGCTCTGGGAGTGCCAGGTGTTTCTGGCTGATGGTACCTCTGGGCTCCCAGGGCTCTCTTTTCTCTTTGTGTCTTCATTTCTGCCAATGCCTCCCGTCAGTCATGGAGGGTGAAGGTTGCATTCCATCCACTTCAGCACGGCCCTATCCTAACTGGACCCATCCTCTTTCTATGAAAAGTCTTATTCTGAGGAACTGGGGCTTAGGAGTTTAATGCAGGACTTGCGGATATGTTAGCAGCCTCCTCCCCAATCCATCTGCCTGTTTATTTACCTCACAGGAGCTGCGAGCCTAGGAAGAGGCTGGCCCTGGCCAGCAGCCCTTCTCCTCAGAGATCTACCGTAGACCTACAAGATACTCAGTCCCACCTGTAACAAACACCTTTCCCCACTACCCAAGAAGCAAGCAGGGGCCCAGGTGCCCAAGAACCACAGGAAAAATATCAGCTCAGAGAAGGCGTTTCTAATTGCCAAGAACATCTCAAGGGAATGCGTAAAACCCTCCTCAGGCAAGGATACCAACCAAGCCAGCCGCGTGGTTGAAGATGGAGCCTGCTTGCAGGAGAGAAGTGGGATCCCACCAGGGCTCCTCCAAGCTCTGCCAACAATCCTTGGCTGCTACTATGAGCCCACACTCTCAAAGCCCTCGCATCCCACCAGGGGAGAAGGAAGTCTGTCTCTCCCCCGTCTTTCCAGAGGAAAGTGTGCAGTGTCTCCCAGAACTGAGACACCAGGGTGTTCACATGAGATGCTGGAAGGGAGTAGGAGGTAAGATTCAGCAGCCATTGCTCTGCCTCGAGGGTGCTCAGAGACAAGAGCGTGCTCCATTGATTCACTCAGCATACAGTCTGAGCACCTACTGTGTGCTATGGTTGTGCATGCAGCTTTAAGTAAGACAGGCAAGGTGCCTACCCCGACGGCGCTGGACGGAAACATGACCCAGTCAATGGTTAAATGGGGCGGTGCAACTACTCAATGCTAAGGTGCAGTAGGGACAATTCCTTTTGAGACACTGAGCAGAGACAGAGAAGTGGTCTCTCTGAGGTGACACTGGAGTGGAGACCTCAAAGATCGTGATCCAATCATGCACTGGTCTCTGAGAAGAACATTCTATGTCCAGGATCATGGAAGAGAAAACATGCCTAGTGTGTTAAGACGTCCACCACGGCTGGAGTGTTGGGCAGGTAGAGGGGCCGGTCCACGGTGAAAGGTGACCAGGGACCAGACCAAGCGGGAACTTGAGCTGCATATACCGTGGGCATTGCCTTAGCAAGCTGTGGGGTTTCAAAGGAGGGACAGGAGCCTCTGAGCTCTGCCTATGACACATTCTCTGGATGTACCGACTGGACTATGATCTCACAGGAGGGCAGGGCTATGATCTCAGAGAGGTGGGGCAGGCACCAGGTTGGGCATCAGCGGGAGGGAGTATCTGGTATGCACTGCAGCTCTCTGCTCAGCTGTGACAACAGGCCAGACCCACTGGAGAAGGTAGGGTCTCACTGTGCATCCAGAGCTGGCAGGACCCTCAGGACTTGTTCTCTCAATGGCCACAGCTTACACATGGAGGAATGGAGGCACTCCATGGTTGGGAGCCAGCCCAAGGTCAGACAACTCCTGGAGGGTTCCACGATCAGGAAGAGATCAGGAAGCGACCAAAGCACGGGGCAGCAAACCAGAGCATACCTGCTCCACATGCTGCCTGCTCCACAACGCAAGTTCTACTAGAACACAGTGCATTCCCACATGGTGTGGTCACGCTCACACAGCAATGGCATATTTTAGTAGCTGCGACAGAAACAGACTGTCCACAAGCCCATGAGATCTCTTGACTGAAAAATTACCTGCAGATACAATGGCCATGTTTGGGAGCAGAACTCCTAGGGATGGAGGGAGGAAGGGATGGAAGGAGGGAGGGGGTGCGTGCTCACCTGCAGCAGTCTGGGATCCTGTAGGTTCCCAAGCCCATCGAACGCCTCCCCAGCCTCCCCAACAGAGTTCCTCCTGGGATGGCTCAGAAATGTGACTTCCCTTTGCTGGGTAAACCTAGGTGCCTGGGGTTATACAAAGTAGCAAGTTCTACACCCGCTTCTAAGAGACATTCAAATTCCTCCTTGAGTGGTCAAGCAAGGCTTGCTGGTAAAGGAACAACTTGAGAAGAGGCAGAAAAGCAGAGCGGAGGGCAATTGAGACATCCTTTGACACCCCAAGCCATAGTGGAACATGAAGGAACCTGCTGAGGGAAGTGGGGTGAGCTCCCCATCACTGGGAGGCTCAGGTTAAAGATGGTGGCTCGGGCAGGAAGTGGCAACAGCCCAAGGGAGGGAAGCCATACCTTTTTGTGTACCCTTTAACTGCTGCAGAGAGAAAGAGAGAGAGAGCCTGACAATTTGGGTTGAAAGTAATCAAATGTTCCTTTATTACCTCCGGCTTGGCACCTGGCAGCCTTCTCAATGTCCCCCATTGTTCCATGGCCCAGGCCGTGGCAGGAGCTGTCAGCTGTCTCTCCTACTGCCAGGGGAACTAGAGAGCAGCAGGATTCGGGCTGGGGATGGGAGGAACCAGGATCTGTACCCCAGAGGGCGAGAAAACTCCCCCATATTAGAGTCTGACAACTGTGCGGGGAGGGTGGTGGGGGGGACTATGGGTGGGAAACTGTCCTCCCCCTTCTAGCTGCACACCGCTCACACGCCAGGAAAGTCAGTCTCCATTTTACAGGCAGAGAGGTGAGATGACTCCCCTTGGGGTCAATCAAATTTGGCAGCTAAGAACACAGATCTGGGAGTCAGAAACCTAAGCAGAAGCACCCGCTGTGGGTTTGTTTTTGCAGAGGCCTGGGAGTTACTTAAGTGTCCTAAGCCTGCTGTCCCATCCACACAGTAACAACAAGCAGAATGTCCCCCACCTGGGGGTCAGAGGGCTGGAGAAAGGTCATCACGGCACAGTGTGTCAAATGCAGGCTAACTCCATAAATAAATGATTGGCACTGTCTCAGCTAAGGAGCAAGGGCCGCAAAGACAGGGCAGGCTGTCAGGCCAGGACTGCGACCACCCCAGGCCAAGGCTCCCATTGATGCTTCCCCAGTTCCGTGCACTTGCCACGGCAAAAGCCCCACACGACGTCCCTGAACTGTGGCCAACCCATCCGAGGGCCTTGGACTCAGGCTTGCATGGCTGCATTCAGCTGAATTGTCTCCCCCAGGATGCACCGGGGACCCCAATCCTCTCCTCTCTGATGACTCTGGGGTGGCTGAGTCCCCTGTCGCTGAGGAAGCAGTCCTCACTCTCCTGCAAAATCCTACCACATCCTGTCACTTTCCCAATATAGGAATGCACAGGCAGAGCAGGCTGAGAGCCAACACAGGAAGGAGAAAACGGGGAAGGCCGTGTCCACACAGCTGCTAACAAACTATCACCAACGATCCCCCAGCAACAATGAGGACGTTTCACCAGACAGAGGGGAGCCAAGTTCAGGGCAAAGGACCCTCGATGTGGGTGAGATATATATCTCATATATATAAGCTTAGATGGTTTGTTTGATAACCAGGGACCACACACTTAACTGTTCCCAGTTATCATCCTGGAGAGAGTCTGCAAGTTGGAAGGCTCAGCCGCGGCTTATCTGCTCTTGGCCTAGCGTCTCGTCACAGAGTTTAAGCGGCTCCCATGACACTGATTATTCGAAGGGCGAGGGACCAGATTTCAGACCACAGAGGGTGGCAGGGTTTGGAAAGCTGGAGGGAGATGGGGGCCTCTAGAGAGGCAGCTGCTGAGGGGCCCAGCGCATCTTCATGATACATCTGGGTCTGTGGCCAGACCCCAAAAGACCAAAAGTGAGAATTTTCCCTAAAAATATAAATTATTTGGCAACTTATTTTTTATTGTATCATTTTTCTCTGACAGTTTTATATATGTATACAAGGTAATTTGATCACATTCGCCTCGCAACTCCTCCCTCCCACCTTCATGTCTTCTTTTTTAATAACCCCAGAATGCAATCAGTGCTGCTCACTGGGGTGTGGGCTGGTCCACTGGAGCATGGACAGCCTATCAACAGCCACAGTCTCATGGAAGAACAGACTCTCCCCCCACCAGCAGCCATCAATCATCCACAGGTCCTCAGCTAGGGGTGGGGCCTCAAGAGACCCTTCCCCATCCGTGCTGGAATACTAACTGGATTTATCGACTCGCTAACATTTAAAAACAATGACGTCTAGCCAACTAAAGGCCAACGCTGGACAAGTCACAACATACTGCCGGGTCAAACGTGGTCCATCCACGGGCTAGAATTCATTAGAGGACACCTGGAAACTGGGGACCTGGGGTGGGGAGTGCGGCTTAGCTTGGTCCATGTACTTCCCATGCAAGCTTGAAGACCAGAACTGGATGCTGAGAATCTATGTTTTTTTTTTTTTTTAAAAATCAGTCTGCCTTTAATCCCAGCACTCAGGAAGCAGAGACAGACCGATCTCCTTGAGTTCGAGGCTAGCCTAGTCTACCAAGTGAGTTCCGGACACGCTCCAAAGCTACAGAGAAACCCTGTCTCGAAGAAAAAAAAAAGCCAGCCGTGGTGACACACTTGTAACCCAGCAATGGACAGGAGTAGGCATGAGGGTCACTAGCTAGTCTAACCAAACTGGTGAAGCCCAGGTCTCAGTGAGAGACCCTGTCTCAAAAACCAAAGCAGACAATACTCAAAGAATGACATCTGAGGTTGCCCCCCAGCCTCCACATACATGTGCGTATATGTGCAAGTGCACCCACACCCACTCATTGCCCCCTCACCTCCCACACACAATTAATGAAAAGCTTTTGAAGAAAACAGCTGTTAAGGCTTATTGTCAGTAGAATAACCAGGAAGTCAAATTACAGACCCCGGTGCACTGGCATCATTAACTGCTTGCTGACGTTAGGTAGCAAATGTAGAAACTAGTTATTTCACAAATACACACACACACACACACACCCTCTGCGGTCAGCAGCTGACAACGATTAATACTCAGAAGGAAATAGGCAAGAAGAGACAGTTCCCACTCGCGCAGTGCGCCTGAGCGGCAGGAAGCCGCACACACCTCCCCCAGATATTCTAACTCAACCCCTCTGGGAAACTCCTTCCCTCTAACCCCCCAAGACCAACCCTGCCTCCTGGGGAGACCCACACCTGCACACAACTGGAGGTCCCGGCTCTTAGGTGGTCAAAGGACCATGTCCAGTTGTGGTCCTCGTCCTGGCACTGCTACTGGGCACCCAGTGGAGGAGCAGCTTTCCAGAAGCAGCCGTCATCAGAAAGGAGCACGGGGTTTACGGCCCGCAGTGCTGACCTCCACCTTGTCCTTCGGCACGCCGAGGGAGGGGGCAGACTGGACTCAACCCAATCACACGGACGGCGGATTTAAAGTGATGGCTAGAGACAGACGCGGCCAAGCCTGTTGCCCTCTCTGCTTGGCTGCGTGGCTCCAGATATGTTACTGAACCTCACTGTCCCTAGTCACCCCATCTTTAACTAACACCAGGACACCGTGACACAGTGTAGCATGCTCATTTGGGGAGAAGGAACTTGAGGCCTCAAAGGCCAGTCATGGTTCCTAAGTCGGGGCTGCCAGACCTGATAATGAGAGAGGACTGGTTCCCAGCTCCACACTGTCTCTCCTGACCTCACTCTTAAAGGGAGAGGCTCATGCGTTCTCTATGAAGCCACCCTTCCCTTGGGGCCCCTGGGGCAGGCACGTTGCCTGGATCTCATAGGTACAACCCCATCCTGGAAAGCAGTAGATGGCAGGCGCCCAGCCAGTCTGTGCAGCCCAAAGAGCATGCTAAAGGTCACGGCTCAGACCGGATCGAGACCAGGATCCGGGCTCGGAGCCTGACCTGCTGGCATCTGGCACAGTGCCACTCTTCACTGTCCGACAGGAAAGCTGCGGAGGAAGGCACTCCCAGGGAAGAGGCCTGCAAGAGACCCTCACGTGGGAGTGGAGTAGGCCCAAGAAGGGCTCTGCCTCCCAGATGTGGCAAAGAAAAGATGTGTGTGGGAAACCACAGGGTGGAAGCCCCTCCACATTTGAAGAGTTCATCCTTCCCAGGCTCAGGGGTTCTCAGCACCCTGAAGTTCATGGAAGCCAATGTAGTGATATTTCATTTGTATTTTAATACATGAAGCTTGCCTGAAGAGCAGAGAGTAAAACAGCTGCACTGATCAGCCTTACAGACCAGGCGGTGGTGACATACACCTTTAATCCCAGTAGCCAGGCTAGTTTGCAACAGAAACCAGGCGGTAGTGGTGCACGCCTTTAAACCCAGCACTAGAGAGGAACATAAGATGGGAGGAGACAGGTTTCAGGCTCAGTCTCATTCTGAGGATTCCCAGAGGCAGGGTTGCCATTTTTGGACTGAGATAGAGGTAAGAGCCAGTAGCTGGCTGTTTTGCTTTTCTGGTCTTCAGACTGAACCCCAATATTTGTTTCTGGATTTTTAGTAATTGTGCTACAAGCCACTCCTGAGAGCCCTGGCCAGTGGCTACCGAGAGAAGCAGGCAGTTCATCCCTCAGTCCTCAGTCACTAATGTGAAAACACAAACAGGAGGGGTCTGGGCTGGTCAGAAACGATCACGTATGTCTCACCAAAGAGAGCAGGCCCCCAGAAAGGCCTCCCACCCAAGCAGGCAGATGAGGAAAGGCTCAGGGAGAACTTCCGGGGCTAAAGTGATCAAACACACTTCCTGGAGGTGGCTGGCAAGAAGATAACTCTAGAAAGATGTCAGGGGCTTGAGTTCCTTCCCAGGTGGGAAGCGTGGAGGCAGCACTCAAGACTGCTTCAGGTTCCAGACAGTCGGAGAGCGGCAGGCAAAGAGAAGTTGTTCACACCGCGTTACCTCCCAGCTACGGCAATGCTCAGAACCTGTACCACCTCCACGAGGGCCAGACCGCCCTCCCAGAGCTCTCACTTCTCGGTGACAGCATAGCTTCCCACCCTCTCAGACACAGAGAGGCGAAGAAACCGGTCCCTACCCAAAGCCAGGTCAAGCTGAACCACAGCCACATATGCGGCTGTCAGGGGCTCCAGCTCGGTGCTAAGTGCCGTTCTCAGGGCTTTGTGTGCAGTGACCTGTGACTAGTTCATCCTCAAAAGAAATACCAAGATAATTACCGTCACTCTTGTGACAAAGCCCAGGGATTTCAGGTGCGGACGTCGCGTGGCCCACCCTAGGCCTGGGGATTTGAATCAGGCTGTGGGGTGACAAAGCTGGAGCCTTCTAACAGGCCATTCACAGTCTAAGAGAGCAGGAAAGGCCTATCATGGCATCACCCAGGGGCTTCCTGGGAAGATTTCGTCCCAAGGTAATGACCTCTCCCTTCTGCTCAGACATCCCAGTAGGAGGGAGTAGAGGGACGGGCTAAGACAGGTCCTTTTTTTCTAATCAGTAATTACTGAAGGGCTCAACATCTCTCTGTGTGTGTGTATGTGTGTGTGTGTGTGTATTATACATGTGACTGTCCAGCTGTGTGCACCATGCCCATGTGTGTGGAAGCTAGAACAGGACATGAACTGCCTTCCTCCACCACTCCCTATCTTATTGTCCTTAGGGTCGGTCACTCACTGACTCCGAAGGTCACTGTTTTGGCTAGCCTGGCTCTCTAGTGGGCTCTTAGAATCCAATGTCCTTGCTCTCATTACTGAGACACACACTGCCAGCCATGCCAGGCAGGCTTTTTATGGGGGTGCTGGAGATTCAAATCCAGGTCCTCGAGTTTGCAGAACGGAGCCACCTCCCCAGCCCCCAACCGCTGTTTTAGGTGAAGGAGTCTGTCCCGAGAAAGTGGAAGAGAATCCAGCTCCTGAAGCTCAGCTTTCTCTCAGGAGCAAAGGGAAGAAACCTGGGGCCTGCTTTCTTCCTTTCCCTCTGCTATCAACACTCAGCAGAGGGCAGCAAACAGAAACCATGAGGAGATAAGAGAGAGGAGAGCGCCACATGGAGAGAAAGCTACACACGCATAAACACACACCCACCCACCGCAGCAAGCGGAATTGTTTAGCTTCCTCTAGCTTCCAAAGTATGAACACTCCGCCTCCTCCAGTGAACAGGGCCAGGCAGAAAAGAGTCGAAGCTGAGGAGACACAAGTTCTTTTTTCAGCTTGTGAAAAATATGCAGTGGACTGGATTTCCGTGTGGGGAGGAAGAGGGCTGCACTCAGGACATGAAGGAGGCCGCAGAACTGGCGAGATGCAATTGGAAGACGGCTCTTCACCTTCCACGCTGCGTTGCCAAAAATCTGGGCCCCTGCCTCCCCAGCTGCAGACAAGGCCACACTCCGAATCTCGGTCCAAGATGCGCAGGGCTGATGGGAGCACAAACTCACAGGCACAGATTCGGCGTGTGAGGGTGAGTCCACGGGGGTCAAGAGGTGGGGTCCTAATGATTGAGTCCAGTGCCTGAGACGACGCACCCGGACTCTGGGTAGGTGTGCTAGCTTGAGATCTGTTCAAGGTCCCCCTCGCTCCTACGAGTGTTCAGACCCTTCAGTGGGGAGCAGCTTTTCTCCCACCCCTTGCTCCAACATGGGCGGAGTCTACCTGCAGATAGGTGGTTATGATAGCTTCTGAGCAAGGCAACCCTACGACGGGACAGGAGGACCAGCAAGGGCTCATAAAAAAGATGGTTTCTTCTCTCATCTACACAGGCAACTAGAGACAGACTCTCCCAGGATTATGTCTTGGTCCCAGGACTCGGTCTAGGTCAGAGCTATCAGAGAAAAAGCAAGAAAATCCAGATCACCCAGTACTTAGAACCACAGTGGTCCCCGGAGCCTGTGAGGTTCTGTATCGTTTCAGGCTGATCCGCTGTTATTCAACATAGATGCGGAAGAGGACATAAGGAGGCTCTCAGGGCCAGTTAGTTCTGTCTGCTGTGGACAGTAACGCTGCCACATGCCTTTGAATCTGTCTACCCCAAGCGGGTCCCTTCAGGGCCTTAACATTTAATCCATTTTATTTGCTGGCCTCCAAGACTCTGCCAGATCATCTTGGCTCTCAGGGGAAATAATCGCAGCGGAACAGCCCCTGCTGTGAAACGGTTTGTGGACCTCAGAGCGCTGCATCCCCGCCTGCGCGCCTCCTGGGAGAACCTGTTTAAGCGATCGCCCCCTCTGGGGCCCCAGGTTCCATCAGACAGAAATGAAGGAGGTTGGACTCGATGTCCTACGAAGCCCCCTGCCTGCTTTGACACTATATATCATTCAACAAACACAGTCTACCCTCCTGTCTCCAGACATTGGAGGGCAGGGAGGCCACCGGGGAACCTGTGGGAACTCCTACCTGTAGAATCTTCCCCCTGGCCCCACTCCACCAGACATGAGAGCAGGGGTTCTCTGGAAAAACAAGATTCGTATACAAACTCTCTGCTTCCAGACTCGAGACATCCATGGAAGATGAGAAAGACTGGGTAGCTATACAAAACACAGAGGCCACGGTGAGGAGCAGTGAGTTATTCAGGGCTGCCTTCACCTCCAGGTGCCTTTTATAAAGCCACAAAAGACATCCTGGATGCCACCTCTGAAGAAGAGTCGGGAGGTAGACAAGGTACAATTAGCAAGCTCGATGGTTATCTTTGAAATAGGCTTTCCCATCCCTCGCTCCATTATCTGTTATCCGCCACCAGAGCTGACACACAAAAAGCTGCCTGCGAGAAGAAGCTAGAACTCGAACAAAACGCCTAAGTGGGGGCTTCAGCTTGACTCTAGACCGTTCCTACACACGCTTCCAAACTCCTGGGACCCTGGGATGACACGATCAGAAAAGCCACAACAAAATATCTATTTCCCAGTTCACAAATGATGCCAGCAACCCCACTTGAGCAGCAGACGGAGGCCGAGTCTGGGATTTTAGTGGTAAAGATGGATCAATAGTGTCTGCCCTGGCCATGCGGGGGAGGGCACCCTAGGTGGGGAAACATCATGATGAAATATATTTGCCTCTCTTCTTTCTGAATAAACACACATTTCACAGGTGAGGACTACAAGAACCAGAGAAGTTAAACCAGAGAAGACCGAAAGTCAGACCTCTCCCAGGCTTTCCTCTCCATACAGTGGCCCAGGAGGAAGAGGAGCAGGCGGAGGCAGATTTGCTCTCGTGTAAGTCAAGAACCCTTCCCTGGTGGCATCAGATTGCATCTGGGCAAGCTGACAGAGAAGTGATTAGCAGACTCAGGGATACCAACCCCTCCTTGGAAAAGTAAAGAAACCGCTCCAGACCGCATTTCCGTGGTATTTAACTTGCTGACGGGGAAGGTTCTGCTACCAGGAAGACTGAAAGGGGGGAAGGTATTGATTCCGGGTATCCCAAGAACAAAGTTCAGCTCAGACACAATGAGGAAAATCCTGAGACTTGAAAATCATATCCATATTCACTGGTATTCCACGATCCCACCCATCTCTGCCACGACCCAGCCGGGCACAGAAGTGGGGAGGAGCTGCACCCAGATTCCTACTGTGGGATTTTAAAAACCAGTCCCCAAGCCTGCAAGATGAAACGAGTGCTAGAATTAAACCAAGATGTCAGGCTGACTAGGGAGTGGGAATGAGAAGGATCCCCCAGTTAAAACAAATATGGCCTTGAGGCCAGCTTTCCTGACTGAATCTTGCAACTTTCGGGAAAGCCAGATGTGTGACCAGCTAGACTCTGAGCCCGTGCTGTGTGCCTTATGAACCCAATGTCCCGCTTGGCCGCTCCTGAGGCTTCGGGATGAGGCATCAGGTCAAAGCATCAGAGGACTACTCAAACCGAGGTAAGGAACCTCACAGAAGAGCTACTAGACTATCTCACGGGGATAAAATCCCAACAGTTGTTTTTCTAGAGCAAGGGCTCAGGTAGCCCAGGGTGGCCTTGAACTCTTGAGCGCCCTGCTGTCACCTGCTAATATCTGGAATTACAGATGCGCACTACCAGGCAAGTTTCTATGGTGCTGAGGATTGGTCACGAGCAAGTACTCTATCAACCCAGCTACATTCCAGTCTAGAAAGATCACAGCCATGCTTGGGGATGGCACGCAACAGTGACAGAGTAACTACTGCTTAGCACCGTCCCAACAATACTGGGTGCTGAAGACTGTTTCCCGGCTAGCCACTTGACAGACTCCCTGAAGGCTCCAGACACGGAGGGGTGGGAGAAGCCAGCCTCTTTCCTGGAGGCCAAGTGACATTCAGAAGAGGGGCCGGAGGGCTCTGCATCTGCAGGAGAATGGAGCACAAAGAGGCTGTGTGGAAAACTGGCAGAGTGTTCTAGAAAGGCAGCCCATGAATGCTGAATCCCGCCGCACCTACCAGGGCCCATCCTTGGGAAACAGCTCCCATCTGCGACTCCCAAGAAGCAAGGATAATCACACAGCAGCCCTCCCAAACCTCTTCAACGTCTTCCCCTTCTCTCTATGCCATATTCCAAGAGGCAGACAAAAAAACTGGAGAGCTGAGAGGTCCAGGCAGTGCCTCTAAGAGGCACTCGGTAGCTGCTCCTCTCTCTCTCTTTCTGCCCAAACGGTGGCCTTACTCCATCAATACCCTTTTGCACAGTGAGTAATTTACCATGAAAGCTAAGGCCAAACTGGCAGTTAACCTTGACCTCCCCGTTACACATCTGGTTCTATAGAAAATGAAAATTAGGATGTCTTTGGCCTCCATAGCAAGTGAATTAGGAGGGCTCTCTCCAGGCAGAGACAGAATGTCAAGAGCTATTTTGGAACAGGTCACAGCTATTCCACAAGAGAGTCTGCACCTGGTTGGACATGCCCCCCACCCCCCAGCCAAAGCTGTGTCCAGCAGAGCATCCCAAGATAGGAATGCTATAAGGGGACTCAGGAAAGGAAAAAGGAGTGGTCTGTCCCACTCCTCACGGGTACAGACAGCATCACAGAATGTTGGCATCAAATCATACACATGGAGCAAGCAAGGCTCAGAGAGGGAGACCAGACTCATCAACACACAGCAAGTTAACAGTTGAGCTAAGAACATGAGTCTGGCCTCCTGCCACTGATGCCACATGGGGCAGTAACAGAGGAAAGAGATTTCCCACAGGAAAACCCCACTCAGACAAAGAGCTTAAGGAAGAGAAGTCAGAGTTTGCCAAACAGTAAGGTCTACCAGATAGCTAGATCACCCAGACTTTGGGATGATTCACAAACTACCAGAGCTACGAGCCAGGTTCAAATCGATCTGCTCTGTAGCAGAGTCCTCCGTGCCCCCAAAAGTCAGAATGCCCAGATGGCAGCCTAACACTAGAAGGGAAGGGGGTTAAAGCATCGGACTCAAAAAGTCAGCCTCCTCCCTCGAAGCCAGTCAGCAGTCAGTCAAGGCTGACCCTGACCCACAACTTCAGGCAACTCTGATATGTCCCACTAGAGGAGACAATTCAAGCATGCCCACTCTTGCCAGGAGCTGGGGTAGAAAAGCTGGGATGGTCAGAGGAAAATGACAGCGCTTATCTATGCCAGGAGGCTGCCAGTCCACATCCACGCACACACGTGTGTACATACAAACACACACGCACAACTGTGAAGAGGCAGACCGTCCCAATTTTGTCTGCAATAATCACATCTCAGTATAAAGAAGGAAGGCTGGAGGTGTTCTGTGCTGGAGGCACTGGGCACCTGTAGCTCTGTGACATTTGGAGAGCTCTCTCCCAGGGCATCTCTGTGACTTCTGGGCTCCCCCAAGGACCAAAGGCGACAAATTCCAGGACAGGCACTCCCTACCGGACCTCCTCTGAGGCAAGGGCTCAGTATTCTCGAGAGGCACAGAATCTGATTGAAATAGAGGCAGGGTGCAGTGTGTGTTGCAGGGAGATGGCTCGCACTAGCTGGTCTTACAGAGGATGCAGGTTAGATTCCCAGCACCCACATGGTGATTCAGAGCTATCTGTAACTCCGGTTTCAGAGGGTCCTATGCCTTCTTCTGGCCTTAGTGGGCACCAGGCACACCTACGGTGCACACATACATGTAGGCAAGACACACATATGTATTAAATAAGCAACAAACAAAAACAGAGGCTCCAGGTGGGAGACCCAGGCGTCCCTGTGTAGACGTCAAACCAGGAAAGGTCTGGTCACACAAGAAATAGCCGGTGAAGATGGGTGCTAGGGGCAGAGACAATTTGAAGAACACAGACAAAAACAGCCAATATCTCCATTCCTACCGACAGAAGGAACAATCCTGGGTGGCACGGAGATTCAGGCAGGATCCTCCAAGGAAAGAGTTGAAGAGGCCAGCAATAATAGACGGCAAAAAGAGGAGCGGGGTCAACTAGGGAAGGTCCAGGGCTGAACACTGTTTTAGGCTGGAGTAGGAGCCTGGATAAGTCTTTCACCTTCCCAGAGCCTCGATGTTCCCATCCCCAAAATGGGAAGCTCTGCTTCGGGGCAGACACGCAGGGCAGGTGAAGCAAGGAACTGCAGGCTGGGAGCGAAATCGGAGAGAGGGTGCTCCCCACTCATGACCGCGGACCACTCACCTGTACCACCGCGGGGGCCACTGCCACTCCTGATCCCCCAGGGCTACCGTCGGGCTGCCGCTCGCGGTACAGAGCCCAGAGCCCCACGTTGGGCAGGAGGACCAGGGCCGCCAGAGCCAGCGCCACCGCCTGCAGGAGCCGCTTCTCTTTGCGCCTCATCGGGGCCGGTCCGCCCCGCCGCGCCCCGCCGCGCCCGCTCCGGCTTTGCGCGTCCGCCTGCCCGCCCGCCCGGCGGCGGCAGCAGTTCGGCCAGCAGAAGCGGCCGCGGCGCCGGCCCCGCTCCAACTCCGCGGCACTTCCGCCGCTCGCCGGCGGGGGAGCCGGGCGCCTCCACCACGTCGCCGCCGCGGGGGTGCGCCCCAACCTCTCCATCCCCCGGCAGCTCATCCCAAGTCCTGCACACCTCGTCTCCTGCCGAGGAATGCACAGTTGAGCCCTATACTCCTCAGTTCTTCAATCCTCCACATACTTATAGAGTATCTCAGCCCTTTGGGGTGCAGGGAGCCCTGGCTTCATTACGCTTCCCCCCCCCGCGGGCCTCGATGGTGCGTCCCGCTTCTCCACTGCTCCCCGCCCGCCGCCGCTTTGCCAAAGTCCCGGAGTTGGGGAGTTGGGCGCTAGCTGGGGGCCGCTGGGCGTGTGATGGGGACGCCCCAAAGACCCGCGCGGCTCTCCGCAGCCCGCGACAGCCCCGGGACTGCGCGGACACAATGCAACCTACCACGCTGGGATGCTACAGGGTACTCTCTTCCCGGCTCTGCCCCGGGACGTGCAGACCAGACCCGCCTTTGACCTGGAGACTCCGCGCAACCTGTGTGCAGAGGGCACCATGAGCATTGCTTAGCGTTGTGCCTGGTTTCCTTCCTCCTTTTCTGCAAGCTGTGCAGCGCTGGGTGCCCCGTCACCAGTCTGGGCTCTTTGCAAAATCTACAAGGAGACAAGAGTCTCCTTGCGAGAGCTATTCTCATGTACATCCAGCCCGGTGGACTTGGACTGCCTTCCTGTCTCAAGTGTGCTTCTGAACACAGTACCGAGAGCCCTTCCCAAAACCTCACGTCGTTTCTTTTTTTCCTATTCAAACCACCAGCGAGCGCCCACGATGGGCCGGACACTGGGCCAGGAGTGAGGAGAAGGAAAAGCAGAGCGCGCACTGGTTCCTGGGGGCTGCAGCGCGAATGGGTGCCCAGGACGAGGCTGTGCATGCCAGAACCATGACGACATGCCCAAAGAAGTCAGGCTTCTGAGCCACGGACCTGGACTCACACGAAGCCTGTGGGATCCTCCACCAGTCGCTTTTAACACCTTGCTCCCCGATGCCCAAGAACAGTCCCTGCTCTCTGCCTTTCTCTCTGCCAACCTTCTTGCGGGCACATGCACTCGCTTGATCCTCTGCTTCTCCAGCGAACTGAGTCCTAACCTGGGACCAGTGTCCTCAATTCTAGCGTTTCACCTCTAGGCTGAGTAGTGATTTTTCTGACGTCACAGCTTGGGTCCACTCATTGTAGAGTCCACAGTTCTAAGTTATATATCGCTAAGGTCAAATATCTCCACCTTTGGTTGACTCTGCTTCCTTTGTGTCAGTTGATAGCTCTGTGTGTTCCTCCAAGTGCTCTTGACCACACAGATCCTTGTACACCCCCCCCAAAATCTCGTCTATGTCAGGGACGCCCCTTTGTATAGGGAAATCACCACCTCTTCTCCCAAGTTTTCCAAAACGCAGCCTCCTTGCTCTTCATCAGAACATGGCAGGCACTCCTACATCAGGACCTTGGTCCTATCCCCATATCTAGGTGTATCCTCTGACCATTCTTCCGATTTTATCCCCTCCCTTTACGACTTTTAAAAATAATTGACAGGGACTAATGGATGGCTCAGTGGTTAAGAGCATTTGTTGCTCTCCTCGGGGACATGGGTTCAGTTCCCAAAACCCAGATTTGGCTCCTGGCACCCACATCACACAGCTTGGGGACAAATGCCTGTCACTCTAGTTCCAGGGCATAGCCTGTGTTGAGTACCTAAATACATGCGGTGTACCACACATACATTTAAGCACACATACTCATAAATAATAAATAAGTCTTTAAAAATAACTTGTAGTCTGCTACAATTTACATGGACAACTTTACCATTTTAACCACTAAAGACACGTTTGTTACATTTCTTGTAACAAAAAGATGAGAGATGCTTCTAAGACTCAGGAGGTAAATGAGTCTTACAAGACTCAGGAAGTTTGGAAAGTTACAAGTGGTCCAGGTTCCTTCCCAAGGTTACATAAACTGTATAATGCTGACCAAAGAGGATCCCCGGGATCAACCATGCCACCTTTGGGTTGTGCTCCAGGATGCGTGAGCTGTCCCCCACACCAGTGTGGGCTTTTCAGTGGTGCCCCGGCAAACAGTCCACTGATTCCTAAGCCGGACTTGGGTGGAATCATTTCTTTGGTATGTTGTCAATGTCCTGCCTGTGACAGACATTTGCTCGTGTCTCCCCAGGAAAAGTCATGCTCACATTTATCCAGTTATCTGTTGATGGGCATCTGGGCTGTTCCCATCATTCCCCAGGATTGAGTCATGCTGAACCCTGTGTCTGGTGCGGCCGTGAGTTTGCAGCATTGGTGTGCTTAGACAGCACTGTTTCCGCCCCTGAGCATGGATAGCTAGCAGCAGCTCTAGAGATCCTGCTACAAACATCGTGGCTTCCCTTCACCTTAGCATAAGCCATGAAAGGGCTGAGGATACGGCTAAGGCAGCAAAGCGCTTGCCTCACAAGCGTGAGTACCTGAGTTCTAATCCCCAGAACCCAAATAAGAAGCTAGGATTACAATAGCTCATGCTTATAATCCCAGTGACAGGGAAATGGGAGGTGGGGACGCATGGATCCCTAGAAGCCCTCTGGCCACTAAAGTAAAAAAAAAAAAAAAAAGAAAGAAAGAAAGAGGAAGAAAGAAAGGGGGAAGACATTTGTGAAATGACACTAAAGTTGCCCTCTGACCCCTACATGCATGTGTATGTGTACACACACACACACAAGCACACACGGGTGCGCTCACACACACACTAAGCGGTGAGACTCCCTAGTTGCCCTGATTTTTAATACCTTACATACACACCTGAGAGCCTCACCTCAGGGTCTATCCACATAGTTTTGTCAGTTTGATACAGCCTACAGCCATCTGACAGGGGACTCTTGACTGAAAGACTGCTTAGATAAGATTAGCGGGTGTGCGAGTCTAGGAGGGATTATTTGGATTATTAATTGATATAGAAGGGCTCAGCCTACAGTGGGCAGTCCCTAGGCAGGAGGTCTTGAGTTGTATAAGAAAGCTAGAGGAACATGAGCCTGGGGGGGGGGGCGGGGTGAGGTAGAGAGTGAGCAAGAGCCCTCTTCCATAACACCAGAAGGGAAACCAGATCTGGGTCTTTGCAAATTTCTAGAACTCTTTTCCTCTCAACATTTTGTAGGGTTCCCTTCTTTCTCTTAGGAACCAGACCAGAGGTCCTACCTCTTGAGATGGCTTCCCTAGCCTCCATCTCAGCAATCTCCTCATCTTCATCTGCTTGTCTTTCCTAGGGAGCAGGTCTAAGGCTGGGCCTCCCTGCCAAGAACACAAGTCCTGAGCATTTAGAAAAGCAACGTCTCCTTGTCTCCTACGAGCACCTCCATCTTGGCCAACATATGACACCTGCCTTTACTGCTAACCAGAAAACCAAGGTCTCTTCCTGCAGAGGAACGTGTGACAAGCACCCAAGGACTTCAGTTCACTGTCCCCTGTATCTTGTGAAGCTGAGGACCCAACTGGATGTTCTACTCAGTAATTCCTGGCTGGGCAAAGCATGCCGCTAATGTCATCAGGGAAGGAATGCATTCAGTGTCTTTCTCCTCCCCCTCTTCTTCCAGTTCCCTAGAGCATCCCACAGGAAATTGGATTTGAGCTTTCTCACGACGAAGCAAAGTCACTTGTTGATCAAAGCTCTCGGCAGCTCAATCTGCCCTTCCCAAAGGGGACTCCAGTCGGAGAAGCCAGCTTTAATCCGAAGTCTCTTTGATCACTTTCTACCATGTGGGATGGACCGGACAGGAGGAGGGCTCCTGGGAGGTTATTCTACTCACCGAGAAAATGCCACTTCCCTGGAAAACTGAACTAGCCACGAACTGAAACTCACAGGAGCCGTCACTTCCAGACCAAGCCATGTCACTAAGCCTGGAGTAGCCGTGACATGAGATAGTGCACATCACGGGCTTACGGCAGACCCTGTCCAATATGAGCATAGTCAGTGTGGGTGGAAAGAAGGCTGAGCACTAACTGGAACATGGAGGCGATAGAAGCAGGCGGGTCAGCTGCAGGGCAAGTCGCACTGCTCTGCCCCCCCCCCCACCTTGTTCTCCTCCTCGCCTGGAACTAGCTACAGGTACCTTCTTCCTGCTCCTCCTTTTCTGGCCCTGAGACCCTGCCTTTGCTGTTTTCCTGCCAGCTGCTTGCCAGATCTCCCCATGGGGCCAGCCGGCACTCAACCTCCAGGTCCCTTCTAGAACATGACTTCCCACCTGGATCCTTTTGGAAATGCTCTTTTCCACTCTCGATCTCACTGTAGTTTCACCACAGTCCGCGGCCCTCTTTGCCGCAGGCTCAGGCACCTGCTCATCTCCTCCTTCGCCGTAGGAGGATCTAAAGAGAGCATTCTTTAAGAGCCTTGGGGCAGGCCTCTTGCCCTCACACACCCTGCCACATCCTCCCACAGAGAAGGGCAGATCCTGACTTCAGAAGGGAGATTGAGGGGCTCATCTACACCTTCCTATTTTTGCTTCTTTTTTAACGAGCAGCTTGTTTCATGGCTGGCTCTTCGGTGTTCTAGTAGCAGGAACCCTCAGTGAAGAGGGTGACAGATGCAAGCCTTCAGCACACAGCCCCGGCTGAGTGTCCTCACCTTGCCTTCAGAAGCCCTGCTGCAGAACCGGGCTGGTGCAGCCAAGCTCTAAGCGGAGGGACATGAAGTCCTTGAGGTGAGGTGAGGTCAGTCTTTTTCCAGCACTCTTTAATCTTGTCAAGTCCTTAAGCAGATTCAAGCTCCCATTTCTTCCTCAGCTGGGCTTGGTCCGTGTTTAGGAGCACTTGGGAGGTGGCGGTAGGACAATTTGAAGTTCAAGGCCAGCCTGGACTAAACAGGGAGGGCAGACTACATAAGAATCCACCCCCCCCCCGAAAACAAGACAAAACAAAACAAAAAACAACCAGTCAGAACTGGATAACTAACTCAGCAGTTCAAGGCATTTACTGCTCTAATAGAGGATTCGGTTCCCAGCACCCATATGGCAACCCACAACATCAGGAATTCCAGTTCCAGGGGATCTGACTCCCTCTTCTGACTTCTGAGGACACCAGCTGCTTGCACCGTGTGTGCACGCACGCACACACACACGCACGCACGCACGCACACACACACACACACACACACACACACACACACACGCACGCACGCGCACACGCGCGCGCGCGAAGCACTCTGTCCTATTCTGTTCTCTGTTGCTGTAATAGGACACGAACCAAAAGCAGCTCGGAAAGGAAACCGTGTGTTGGACTTACAGGTTACAATCCATCACCAACGGAAGCCAAGCCAGGAACCTAGAGGCAGGAACTGAAGCAGAGATCATGGAGGAATACTGCTCACTGGCTTGCTGTCCAGTTTTCTCAGCTTGCTTTATTATATTACCCAAGACCAAATTCCCTAGGAAACTAGAGTTACAGCCGAATACGAGGTGCTTCGTGTGTGCTGGAAACTCATCCCAGGGTTCTCTGCAAGAACAGGCAGCGCTCTTAATTGCCGAGCCGTATCTCCAGTCCCTAATTATTTTTCCCTTTGTACAAAGGAAGAAAGGGAAAATGGAAGATGGGTAGTGAGATGTGGGGCCGAGGGGTCTCTCTAGGCATCTGAGTCTCCCTATAGAGTAAATCTGCTCAGTCAGCGCTTCTGCCCTATGAGGGGCTTGAACACGCTGAATCTATTAGCCATTCAGTAGGCTCACCATGCTCAGCCCTGCACACAGGTCAGGCTCTCTAAAGCCCTGATAAAACCTTCCTCGGGCTACTGCCCTCTTTCTATAGCAAATTAAAGCCTAGGCAACTCTGTGGGGTTTTTGTTGTTCTTATTTGTTTTTGTTTGTTTGTTTGTTGTCTATGCAGGTCACCTGACATTCTACTAGGCACCTGCCAGCAAACTTCAGGGAGTCCAGGTTGGCCAGCTTGGATCTAACCGCGAAGAATGAGCCCTGAAATAGGGCTAGGCATCTCTTATCTTAATTTACTGGTCAAATAATTTGATGGATAAACTGGCTGTAGTTGTGTGTGCAGGTACTTGGGAGGTGAAGATGGGAGGATCAGGAGTTTAAGGTCATCTTAGCAAGTTCCAGGCCAGCCTGGGCTACAAGTGACCAGGTTTTTATAAACAAACCAACAAAGCAACAAAACAAAACACGAAGAATAATATGACCAGCTTGTAAGAGCCAGAGCTCTTACAATTCCATGATTGGGAAACTGAGGCTCACAGGAAGAGCAGTTCCACTCCTTTTTACTACTACAGTCTGGGCGCTTCCTCCCCAGTCCATTCTCCCGGAAGTACTCTGGGTGTTGTGTCACTGCAGTCCGGGATATGGGTCTTTCTGTTCTGTTGAGCAAAATCCACCAGTTTCCTGACATCCATGAGTCCGCTTCCAGAAGTGACCCCACCCTCAACTGCTGTATTAGCCGGTTACAACATTCTTCTTACAGTGATTGGTCCGGGGATGAGCACAGGCCTTCTGCAAGGACCATCTAAACTGTGAGGTTCAAGTCTGTGGAGGAAAAAAATGACCCTTGGTTTCTGACTGCCTCGAGTGTTGGCTATGAGCCCACTGAGAGGCGTGGACTGGATTGGATCCAGCTCAGCTCCAGCGTAGCCTCTCAGTGCTCCTGCAGGAGTGGAGATACATCTTTAGAAGTCACGGGTGTTAGTTCCCACCTGTAATCTCCGGGCTTTGGAGGCAGAGGCAGGGGGATTGCTTTGAATTTGAGGCTATCCTCTGCTATAGACCAGACAGAACTTGGTGGGGCATGGAGGGGGAGACAGAGAGAGTCTTATATCTGTTTGCTCTAAATAGACTTGACCCAGTAGCCAGGGAGAGAATTCAGAGGGAGAGAGAAAGAATGGTGCCGGGATGTCTCAAACTACTCTCTTGCTGTCAAGGTCCTCCCTTTAAGTAGCCACAGCTAAAGTCCCCCTGTCTCCCTCTCTAGGCTCTGGTTCTAGTACCTCCTCTCCCCTTCAGGCTCACTGACTTCTCCCTGTCTGTACACCACAGCACCCATCGTTGATTGAACTGGAACTAATCCCCAGAGCAGAGTGACAAATTGATTTCTTCATCTTCTGAGCAACCAAACAAACGGGCTAATACCAGAGGAGAAGACCTTGGGTCATTCATTCTCCGGTTCATCAAACTAAAGCTGTGGACGAGCCTGTGACCTAGGCATCAGGACCCAAAGATAAATGGTGTGATGAATTTGATTGGAGGATAGTAAAGGTTGCTGAGAGCCCTGAGGAAGGAACCTTTGATCCTGTTAAGAGCCAGTGGAAGAGATCACAGAGTCGGTGATGCTTGGGTGAGTCCTGAAAGATGCTTGGGAATTTTCTGGAAAGATATAGAAGGAGCTAAGAGTTTCTTGAAAATAAGCAAAGTACAAAGGCAAGCAATCTTGAAGGCACGGCGACCTTATGGAGGGGTGCAGAGTTCTCCAGGAAACCCTAAACAAAATGCCCTGTGGCAAGCCAAACAGCCCAAAGGCACAGATGCCTCGCCCTCCACAGGGCCTGCCACTGTGCTTGGCCCCAGGCATCATGAGGGCACCGCATCAGGCTATGTGTTATGGGATAGAGTGGTTCAAGGAAACAGTGTGTTACTGAGAGAGTGAAGAGTGGGTAGCAGGGAACACAAGCAGAAAACAGGGGAGCAAGAAGCTAGGGCAGAGAAAGGGACTCAGAGGCAGCTAAGAAAGGGATGTGCTCTGAGTAGGGCAGGAAGGGGAGCTGCTGGGGCCCAAGCCACTTCAAAACTGAGTTTTCTAAACAATGTGCATGTGTGTGTTTGCACATGTGATAGGGACTGGCCGTGTAGCCCAGGCCAGCCTAGAATTCAAAATCCTCCTGCCTCAGCATCCTGAATGCTAGGATTAAAAGTATGTATCACCACACCCAGTTGCATGTGTGTTTGTTGTCTGTATATGTTAGGGTCTATGTCTGTCTATGTTAGCTTAAGCTTGCTTTGAACTCATGGAGATGATAGCCATGAAGTAAGTGTGTACACTTGTGTGTGTGTGTGTGGGGTGTTTATGGTGCAATGGTGTGTGTGTGTGTGTGTGTGTGTGTGTGTGTGTAGGTGAACATGCCTATCCACCTTCCTCTCTTGAGACAGGGTATCTCACTGACCTTGAATCTAGGCTGGCAGCCAGCAAGCCCCAGAAATCATCCTCTCTCTGTACCCAGCCTTTTCCATGGGCACTGGGGATTTGAACTTGGGTCTTCATTCTTGCCAAACAAGAGCTTACCCCCTGAGTCACCCCCACTCCCACCCCTGACTTTGACTTTCTGACCTTCCTGCCACTGTACCCTGAGTGTAGCGCTGGGGATTGAATCTAGGATTTAGTACACACCTGGCCATCACTCTCTACCAACTGAACCATGTCTCCAGCCCCTCCACGTATATTTAACATTCTTATTTTAGTAATCTGACATGTGCATATGGTTTAAAATTAAGTCACTTGGTTATAATAAAAGGCACTCCTCCGTACAGCCTGGTCCCTGGAAGCCACTTACTTTGAACCGTTTTTGCTTTTAACTGTGGCTGACATTTGCTGGGTAGATTTGTCACAGTCCAAGCCCCGTGCTGAGCCCTTGTTGTCCATCGCCTCCTTGAGGACTTGCAGGAGCGTGAGAGGTGGGTGCCATCACTCTGTTTCATTTGCAGATGGGTAACTAAGGCAGGGAGTCGTCAAGTGTCCAGTCAAAGGTCACACAGCTCATGAGCAGTGGAAGTGTGCTTTGAGCTCAGGCTCTCCGACTACACCCCCTCCCGCCCTTAATCATGCAACTCCAGTGATTTCTGTGGATGATTTATTAGTTCTGCTTCTTGATTTACCACGGCAGACAGTAGCTATTGACATCTTAGGATGATTGATGGGACTTCCTCTCACTGAGCCCCCTCCCCCTTCTGCCCACAGTTTTTGATGGTTACGATGTTGAGCCCTCCTGTGGGGACCCTTGGGGCTGTGAACAGTGCGTTTAAACCTCTGTCCCTTGTTCCTACTCTCCAAGCAACTGTCATTTGTTTATGTAAGATCACCTGTGAGCTGAAAGATGGACAAACTGTCTTTGAATTTCTAGTTATCTATCCCGACCTGCCATAGTGTCCACTTCTGTGTCAGACACATGCCTGGTGCACAAATTATCTGTGTGCTAGGACAAACGCAGAGGAGTGTAGCATCAGGAAACGCTCAGACAGGAGGCAGGCATGGCAAGAGCAGTCTGCCCCAGCAGAGGTGCAGAGCCCTCTGAGGAGGAAAGAAGGCGCCAGGAAATGGAGACTCGAGGAAGCTCTCTTCAGATCAACTGTCTGGAAGTGCTTTGCCTTGGAGCTACGGCAGCCAAGTGCCCAGAATGACCTTGAGGTAACCGCCTGGGCTCCAGCTCTGGCAGCAGCACCAGCACCTGACCGGATTCAGCCAACCACTTCTCCACGGCCCTTCAAGGACCTGACTGCACACGGGCTCTGTCCAGCAGTGTCTCCCACGAGGCACTGGGATTGCTCTGCTGGTTCCACAGGCTGGAAAACCTACACATATTCCTGTGAAGGACCCAGCTTTAGAGTCTATGCATACTGCCTCTGCCTGCCACCCTGGTCCACCATCTCTGGATTAGCTGCCACCGCACTGGGTATTTTTTATGCATATCTATTTTAAACTCTGTGTGTGTGTGTGGTTTTATGTGTGTGGTGTGTGTGGTGTGTGTGTGGTGTGTGCATGTGTGTGTAGTATGTGTGTGAGTGTGCATGTGGTATGTGTGGTGTGTGTGCGTGTGTATGCATGTGTGTGCATGTGGTATGGTGTGTGTATGTGTGTGTGTGTGCATGTGTGTGTGTTGGGGGTATGTGCATGTGCAGGTGCATGTGGGAGGCAGATGTGGACACCAGAGTTCAATCATGTGGTGTATTGTTCCTCTGGAACCATCAGTTTGATGTTTGCAATAAGGTCTCTCTCTCTCACTGGGATTTCTTCTTGCCTGGCTTTCTCCATCTCCCCAGTACTAGGGTTATAAGCATGTGCTACAAGACCTGGATATATTTTTTTTTATTTTTCTTTTTTAAAATAGGTATTCTGAGGCTCTAACTTAAGTCCTCGTGTTTATGCATCAGGTACTTTACCAGCCGAGCCATCTCCCCAGAACCCCTTTGGGTCATTCCTTGTTCATCCTTTGCATCTTAGGTCAAGTGACATAGGGCAGACCTTCTGTATCCCCCAAGACAAATCAAATTCCCTTATCTACTAAATATCTGTCCCTTTATTGCACTTACCACAGCAGTACTCTTGCGTGAGCTGGAGTAATTGCTTGTGTAAAGAGGGTGGGTCTGGTTTTTGAGACTAGAACTCCCATGGGGTGGACATCATCTCTGAAGTTGCTCACTACAGCCTGCCCCACACCCAGCACAGCATCCACCAGAGTGCGTGAAGGAGAGAGTGAAGCCATTAATGAATGGATTGACTGCCTGAGACCCAGCCTGTACACACTCCAGAACTTTCTCACACCCGGAGAAGCGGTGGTAAATCAGTCCATCCCCTGCCTTTCCTGTTCAGTGCCACAACCTGTTCTCTGAGAGTGTTTAAATGAATACAGTTTCTGTGTTGTTATTTCGGGGCATAAGCTAGCCAGGTGGCCAGGAGCCGGGTGGTAGGAACACAGCCCACCGCTCCTTCTACATCACGCTGTTCTCACCTCTCAACACATTCTTACCACCTTACCTCCATCCTCAGCTGTCAGTGTTGCCAATTCCTGCGTTTTCATGTGGGTTTTGGGGATCAAACTCAGGTCTTCACGCTTGTACAGCATGCACTCTACTGACTGTGGCATCTCTCCAGTCCACATCACCATATTTTTTTTTAAATCCAGAGATAGAGGGTTAGGGGACAGTGAGGCAAATGTGACTTAGCGCCCCCCAATTCTTGTTTACTTGGAGCAATAGTTCAGGACTTAATTTCCATTTCCCTGGCTCCTTGACTGTGAAAGGTTCTGCTTATCACCTCACTGGGGCTTGATGGCCTAGCTGAGGGCTGACCCGGGTGAACCAAGGATCTGCCGCACCCTGACCCTCTCCCATCGTGAACCCCAGGTGCAGCTGCTGGTGTAGATGCATGCAGGGGTGCAGGGTAGCAAGGCAGGATCGAAGCTGGGGCAGGTGGTCAAGAAGAATTCATGAAATGACTGTTTATCTCTCAGGGGCCACAGTACGGCTGTCTGCAGGGAAGTGAACAGGGCTGCCATGCGTGTGCCCTGACAGCCAGCTGGTACACCAAAGCTCTTCAAGGTGGGGAGCAGAGTGGAGGATGAAAAGAGAAGATGGGATGCTAAAAGCCAGGGCTGCCAATCCATGCTGAACTGTCGGCTTCTATTGAAAAGATCCTGCTAACAGTAAATTTGATCATCACCCTTGTAGGTCGTAAAGAAAGGATGTTTGCTAAGATAGGGAAACACTACATGGATTATGTTCCAGATGCTGCCTTAATTTATAACTTCTGTCCATTCAAACGCAGATCTGTGGGCCTCAGTTTCCACTGCTGCTCAGGTCCTGCAGAATTTTGGGCGGGCATCACTATTGGAGTGAGCTAAGGAACAAGACTCTGTGAGAAATGTTGGTTTTCCACTACTCTTCTGGCACAGAACCGTCTTTGAAAGTGTCACACAGCACACCAGGGTGGGTGTCCTCAGGAGCACTCCCAGGGAGGGGCTTTCTCCATCCAGAAGGTGATAGCTGATTTCTGTCAAATGACAGCAACTTGCTTCGACTCATTTAGCCTAAGAGGCCTGGACCTTATGGGGCTGAGATCTGGGGCTTCCAGCAGGTTTTCCAACAGTGGTTTGAGAATAGAGTCAGTTTGTCCTCAACACTGCCACTTCCCCACATGGGTGCCCTTGGGCAAGTCACATCAGCACTCTGGACCTCAGCGTCCTTATCAAATAGAGGCTCGCAAAGAAAGCTTGTGCCAGGGACCTCATTATTTATTTATTTACAGTTTAATTTATTATTAGTGTACGTAAGACGTGTGTGGGAGTATGCGTGCCAAGGGGTTGAAGTTAGAGGATAACTCTGTGGAGTTGGTTCTCCCCTTCCACCCTTAATGTGGGTTCCTGGGGGGAGCCCCAGGTTGTCGGACTTGGACAGCAAGCTCCTTTCCTGGCTGAACCATCTTGCTGGCCCATGCCTGAGTCCTTAGAGCTGTGACAGCAGGGACGGGTGTTCAGAAAGTGACAGCTTCCACTCCAGCAGCTGCATGCTCGACAGGATTTTTGACAAGTGGCAGCAGGCGTGGAGGTACGACAGGGGTGGCGTTTTCCCTCTGGGTCTCTGGTCTTCCCTTTGCATATTCTTTCTTGTAAAATTCCTGCCCTTGGGCACCCTTCTAGCTGTTTGTGCAACTCTGGTCTAACAGCTCAAGCAGCCTGTGCTTGTGAACACGTGCCTGGGGCCCTGACCAGTTCTGATTCACTGTCTTAGGGATGGGCCCAGGGACCTGCATTGTTATTATACTCTGTTTTGTGTGTGTGTGTGTGTGTGTGTGTGTGTGTGTTTGTATATGTCATGGCATGCCTGCGGAGATCATGGGACAACTTATAGATGTCAGTTTCTCCTGTCATCTAGGTCCCAAGGAGTAAGCTCAGGTCATGAACTTTCATGGCAAGTGCCTTTGACCTGCTGAGCCACCTCAATGGCCCTTGAATCTGCATTTTCATGAGCTCCTCAGTTGACAGACACAGAAGGGATGAGTCTTGGAGAAACCCCTGCAGCTGAGAACTCAGGCTGGTAAACAGAACCAAGGCCAGCTGCTGAGAGCTGAATTCCTAGTCAATCTAAAGTGTTTTTCCTAAAAACCAAAGCTGACTGAGAATGTAAGAAGCCAGCTGGGTGCAGCTATAACCCAGGAACTCAGAAATCTGACAGGAAGGATGGGAACAAAGAAGGAGGAGCAGGAGGAGGAAGAAAAGAGGAGGAGGGACCAAGAGGGCTGGGGGAGTGGATGGCTCAGTGGATAGAGTACTTGCTAAGCAAGCAGGAAGACTTGAGTTCAGATCCTCAGAACCCACATTAAAGCTAGAAACAGTAGCCTCTGTCTGTGACCCCAGTACTTCTGTGGGGAGATGGAAGGTGAGGCTGGAAGCCCTGACTATTTACCTGGTGTGTGAAACAGCAAATAAAGAAATTCTATCTCAAATAAGGTAGAAGACAAGGACACTAGAAGTTGTCTTTGAACTTCGCATGTGCTCCATGGCATTCACACACACACGTACACACACACATGCTTGTGCACACACACACAGAGGTTAAAAACAAAAGCAAAGGCCCACCATACATGTGTAAGCAGCCATACATGTGTAAGCAGATGTTGGTTCCATACTGAGCAGAGACAGGAGATAAGGACTTGGACCTTAGCCCGGAGTTCACTGGAAGCCTTCTTTTTCACAGCCCTTATCTCTCAGGACCATGCTATTAGTTCTTCATGCCCTTTAGTGCCGTCCCTTTTGGGGTGGTCAGTGTCTTGGTTCAGGTTTCACATGTCTTGTGAGCCGTGATGGGAGTCAGTGTGTGAAGAAGAATTTAGAGTATCTTCTAATCTGCCTATGCCAGGAGAGCCCCCTGCCTTTGCCTCAGGAGAAGGGCACCCTACCTCTGCTCCTGGCTCTCTCTCTGCCCTCCCCTTACGGTGCATAACTGACACAAGGAGCCAGAAGCTCAAGAGGGCCTTGGAGCTACCATCCGCAGTAACTGTGCCTAACGCCCCGTGTAATCACCGCCATGCGTCTCTGTCAAGAGCAGCCTTCTGCTTCAGTGAGGTCCCTGGAAACTCCTCTTCAGACCCTCTGGGCAGGAAACAAATGGGCAAGTTAGGACGGTGGCAAATCCTGCCGTCCTTCTGTTGACAGCAGGCCCGTGACGCAAAACAGCTAGGCAGGGACAGGGGAGCGATCTCCGAGGGGAGTTTTTTCTGGATGTGGGGCTAGGGCGGGGAGCCTGTAGAGGGATCTAATCAGTGACCTGAGAGTAGCAGAGGTGAAGTGCCAGTTATGAAAGATCTGAGACAGAAACTGTGGGGCAAGGGCAGCACTTGGTTCCGTTTCCCTTTCCCCAGCCTATCAGTCAGTTATTCCCTATTCACAGTCAATTGTGAACTGAGGTTTCTGGAACACAGCTACAGAATGACTCCTGAGAATGTCCTGAGGGTGGAGTGTGGGGATGCTGTGCATCCAGAGCCAAAATCATCCGGAGCTGTCACTGGTGCACTTTGTAGCCGTTTGCCACCATCCTCTGTATCTGACCTAAGACGCGTGGGACTTTCAGGAAAGACTTTGGGAATGCATTTACTCAGCCGACCATCATCTTCCCCAAAGCCCAGCGTGTTGTCTGAGACCTGCAGTAGGACTTTCTCACATGTCAGTAACCTGGCAAATGCCTTGATTTGTGACTGTATTTTGTTTGGTAACTTCACAGGTTCACGTCACCACATCCATGGTGGAACATTCAAGGCAGCCTGAGTCCATGTTCACTCATACTTGGCTTGGAATAAATTCTCTCTCATTCCCTTTGGAGAGAGAAATGTGTTTCATAGGGACACAGCAAAGAGCATCTTCTCTGGCTCCAGGCTTGTGCATTGTTGTCTCAATCTGTCTAGGTGTCTTCTTGCCCAAGTTCTAAGCCAGTAAGTATGGGAATAGTGGTGCACACCTTTAATTCTAGTATTCAGGAGGCAGAAGCAGGCAGATATCAGTAAGTTTGAGGCTAGCCTGGTCTACACAGTGAATTTCAGGCCAGCTTGAGATCCATAGTGAGACCCTACTTGAGGGGGGGAAAGTGGGTAGAGTGTATCTCATGCCACCATTATCCTTGAAGTCCTAAGTCTTTTGAGCCATGAGTATTTTACTCCAGAGTCTGCCCGTCTCCCCATCTAAGAACACCATATCAGTGTCTCTGGGCACCTGCCATCTCTGCACCTGTAATAACAATTTTTAAGAACAGTAGGCTGGAGCCAGATAAGCATGAGTCTTTAATCCCAGCACTCAGGAAGCAGAGGCAGGTGGATTTCTGGGAACTGGAGACCAGTCTGCAAAGCGACTTTCAGAACAGTCAGAGTCACACAGTGAAGCCTTATCTTGAATGCCCCCCAACAAAAGGGATAAAACAAAAGAAAAACAAACAAACAAACAACAAAACCAGTAGCCTAGACAGGGGAAATAGCTCAGTTGTTAAAGAACAATGTTCAAAGCAGAACAAATTACAAAAATTTGAATATGGTATCACACTCAGCAATCCTGCACTGGGGAGATAGAGACGGGCAAATCTCTGGAGCTCCTCCCTTCCCGTTTCCCACTCTCTCTTTCCCTTCCCATCCTTTCTCTTCCCCTCCTCTCTCTTCCCCGTCTCTTCTCTTTCTAGACAGCCTGGCCTAATTGGTGAGCTCCAGGTTTAGAGAGAAACCCTATTTCAAAAACTAAGGTGGAGAGCAATTGAAGAAGACAAGTGACATCTACCTCTGGCTTCCACATGTATGTCGATGTGCACGGGTGTACACCCCACCACACACAAAACAGAAGCCACTTACTAAGAGTTATGGCTTAGAACAGCCCAAGTATGCACTCAAATGCTCATAAAGATTCGGTTCTGTCTTTTGAGTGGCGTAAGTGAAGCACTGTGTGAGCAAGAGACTCGTAAGGCCTCTTAACATCTGTAACTGGGTCTTCAGGAACCATATCACAAGAGACATCAGCTCTGACCACACCTGCGGGGTGGCTCTGGGTGCTGGCTCCTCCCAGGCATTGAACCTTTTTGTAACTGTATTGTGGTTCTTCCATTCTGCGAAATGGAGGTCACAAGGCAATCCCAGCTCTATCTGTGAATACTAACACACACACACACACACACACACACACACACACACACACACACACACACACCAGGTACCTGTCTTCCTCAGGAGAACACATAAGGCAAAAACCATTTGTGTGGTTAATTTAGGGCCTGGAGAGGGAGAGATCACCCTCCTCTGCCTGGATGGCCTCAGGCTAGTCCCAGGGCTGCTCTAGCGGGGAAGCCAAAGTCAATCTGAAGAGTTGTGACACTGTTGAGGGAGCTGCAGGCTGCATTCCTGCCATCCGGCTCCTGGCCGCCTGGTTAGCTTATGCCCGGAAATAACAACACACAAGCTGTATTCATATAAACACTGCTTGGCCCATTTCTATTAATGTGTGTAGCACTACAAGGTGCGCTTACCAGGAAGATTCTAGCCTACGTCCATCCTGGGTCGGAGCTTCATCGCATCTGCCCCAGAGAGCAGCAGCATGGTGTCTCAGCTCACTTCCCTTCTTCCCAGCATTCTGTTCTGTTTACTCCGCCTACCTAATTTTCTGTCCTATCAGGGCCAAGCCAGTTTCTTTATTTAACCAATGACCTTCCTCCATCATGACACCATTGCTGTGCTGCTGGCCTGGAAGCCTGGGAAGGGCTGTAAGCCAAGGAATAAGAGCAGCTTCCAAGAGGAGGGCATGCACGCAGCAGATACCCCAGGTGCCTCCCACAGGAACTCAGCCCTATTGTCCCTTCGATGTCAGCCTGTGGAATCCAGCTAGGATCTCTTCTGACATGTGGGCTGCTGATTTGAATGTGAAATACCCCCATGATAAGTGCATATGTCCCTAGCTGGAGGTGCTGTTCTAGAAGGCTGTGGACCTTTAGGGAAGGAGGATGGCGGAGGAGAGTCTGGGGCAGAGACGTTGCAGGTTATAGTTAGGTTGTGTTTCTAGCACAAGTCTCTAGGTTGGACTGCGTGCCCACTCCTGCAGCCATGAGCTCTTGGTCACCATGCCTTCCTTGCCACAACGGACTTTACACCCAAACCTTGATCTGAAGTAAGCCTGACCTCCCTTTAGTTTGAGGTATTTCATCACAGCAATAAAACAATATGCTGCAGTGTTGAAAGATAATAAAGCCATGTCATGTGACTCCCTAAGCCTGCACGGCTTTGTTATAGTGAGACCCTGTCTCAAAAATAAATCACTATAACTATAATAATTAAAGAAAAAAGAGGTCATGAATTTGGGGGGAGGTGACTCAGGAGGGACTGGAGGGGAGAATGACATAAATACAGGACACAAATACGACGCTTCAAAATGAATTTTTAAAAAGAGAAAAAATTAAAAATAGAAATAAATTAGAAAATAAACTCAACTAAAATGCATTTGAATTGGAAAAAAGAAAAAGTGAAATAAAAATAATAATAAAAAGTTGAGAACCCAAATGTAACTAAATTTATTGACTAGAGTGACTTCAAGTCTACATCCAAGGCACTGGCTCTGGGTGCTACATCCGGGTGCAGACATTCCGTGGGTGTCACCAGGGTTTGTTTCTGCAGCCTCTCAGCTTCCCTTTCTTCTCTCCGTGTTGGTGTGATGGTTAATCTTCACTGTCAACTTGACTGGATTTAGAATCACCATGGAAACACATCTCTGGGCATGTCTGTTAAGGTGTTTCCAGAGAGGTTTCACTGAGGAGGGAGGGCCTGTCCTGAGTCTGGGCAGCACCATTCCCTGGGCTTCCGCCCTGGACTTAATAAAAAGGAGAAAGTGAACTGAGTACTAGTATTCCTCTCTCTCTCTCTCTCTCTCTCTCTCTCTCTCTCTCTCTCTCTCTCTCTCTCTCTCTCTCTCTCTCTCTCCTTCCTGACTTCAGCTACTATGTAAGCAGCTGCCTCACACTCCTGCCACATGCCTTCCCCACCATAATAAACTGTACCCTCAAACTGCAAGCCACAATAACCCCTTCCCCACCATAATAAACTGTACCCTCAAACTGCAAGCTGCAATAACCCCTTCCACACCATAATAAACTGTACCCTCAAACTGCAAGCCGCAATAACCCCTTCCCCACCATAATAAACTGTACCCTCAAACTGCAAGCCGCAATAACCCCTTCCCCACCATAATAAACTGTACCCTCAAACTGCAAGCCGCAATAACCCCTTCCCCACCATAATAAACTGTACCCTCAAACTGCAAGCTGCAATAACCCCTTCCTTCCCTAAACTGCTTCCCATGAGGTATTTGATCACAGCAATAAGAGAAGTAACAAATACAATCAACTTTCTTTTGAGGCAGGTTCTGTCCATCTGGCAGACCTCAGAAAACTCACGCCCAGGAGCACCAGCCACTCCTAGGAAAAGAACATGTCTTCAATAGTTCTAGAAGATGACTTTGAATTCTAGTTGGTTTCATGTGCCCATTTCAGATTCAGTCATGGGGGGATGAGCTCTGATTGGTTAGACCTGCGTCACCGACTCACATGGGTAGATCATACATGCTCTTTAGAGCCACACAGGCTGGCAAAGAAGATAGCCTTAAACTCTGGACCCTTTGGCCTCTATTTCCCAGGTATTGGATCACATGTGTGCACCACCAAGTTCTGCTCAGAACCTGATCCTGGTGGAGTTCTTTGACAAGGAAAGTAGGGAAAACAAGAACAAATGGACACGTGAGGCAGGGCATGATGGCTCATGGGTAATCCCAGGACTTGTAAGACTGAGGCAGGAGGATTGCCTGGAGTTTGAGACTGACATCGACTACATGAAACCAAAACAGTGAGCCAGGCGTCGATGGCACACGCCTTAATCCCAACATTCAGGAGGCAGAGGTAGGTGGATCTCTGTGAGTTTGAGGCCAGCCTAGTTTACAAAGTGAGTTCCAGAACAGTCTGTCTCGGTTTGGGGAGTGGGGACAGAAACTGGGCTACATGAGACCCTGTCTCAGTCCATCCCACTCCCTCTGAAACAAGAATCTGAACAAGGGAGAGACTGCAGCAAACTGAGGGATGCTCTGCAGGTCCCAGGTACACAGGGCAGTTACCTGCCTGAGGCTCCGCCTAGGGTGCCTGATAACTTGATTCATGTGATGGACACCTGAGATGAACACTTCTCTGATTGAACTAACAACAGAACAGGTGTCATTAGAGTTGAAGTTACATGTCCCCTTCACAAAGTTGATCTTAGAAGGCCTGATGGGGGAGTGGGACCTGCTTGATTCCCAGCTGGGTAACCTCACCATTTCTTTGGTTGACGGTTCAACCTCAGGCCCCTCTAGTCAGAGGGGAAACTCAGCCTTTTATCCCTTTCTGAGGTTACTGGATGGCTCTTGGATTTCTCGTCTTCTTTTTTAAGTTGAGAGAATCATTGTGTGTTCCAGAAGCATCCGAGAGTCAGCTCATAGCCAAATACACCCTCAGTGCAAAGCTGAAGGAAAAAAAACCCAAATAAATAAAAGATTGGGACATGACAGCCTCTAGGTGTGGTGGAGGAGACAGTTTATTATAGATATATGGGAAAGCAGAAGCAGAGGCAGAGGGACCTCTGGGAGAGCCCAGAGTGGACGTGACCCTGAGCCATGGGGATGGGGGGAGGGAAGAGAGGGAAACCAGGTGCAGCAGCCAGAGGACCCAAAAAGAGAGTAGACTGAAATAAAAAAAGCAGTTAAATAGGCACCTCAAAGGTTTGTCCTGGTTTGAAACCTAACGAAAGCATTCTCAGGAACTTTCTTCCCAGTGGGAGAATTTCCCCTAGGCAGCAATCCAGGACAGTGAGCAGGAAGGTGTGGCGCATGACCGGGCCCTGCTCAGATGGCAAGCGGATTCCAGGAAGTGTCTACTTCTGGGCAATTATCCTTGGGGTTTCCTGCACTCCAGATCTCATAAAGAGGCTTCAAAGACCGCTTCTCTGGGGATGGTTTTATCAAAAGGGATTTAACATGAGGAAAAGCGTCTAGATCAAACTCGGCTACTAATTAAAACAGCAAGATCTGAAAAAAAAAATCTTAACAGCGAGTTCTTGAAGCAGCGTTGAGATGAGGTGGGGATGCCCATTGACCAGATGCCTAGAACAGTTGGTCCGCGCTGCACTGCAGGCTGGAGGCAGTGAGAGTGGAGACTGAGGACTTGGAACCTAAACCCGGAGCGGGTGTGGGAAACACGGGGCGCCATCTGCTGTCTTTACTCATATTCAGTGCAGCCCATTCATCATTTTCCAAAGTGATGACCACACACTCACTGCGCACTGGGACTGAGTGGACACCTCAATTGGTCAGCCTCAGTAGGGAGCACCTTGCGAGGAGGAGGAGGAGGAGGAGGAGGAGGAGGAGGAGGAGGAGGAGGAGGAGGAGGAGGAGGAGGAGGGTTTCTTCTAGAAGCTTGCCTCCACCCCCACTAGGCCAACTTACCTGGAGAGGCCACTCCCTCATCTCCCCATCCCAGCGGCTTTTCCAGGAAACACCACAGGTTTGCTTTAAGGGCATAGCCGCCTGGTTTCTGATGGTTTGGTTTTTCTCCCAGGTTAAACTGGGACCAAGAGTCTGAAACCTGAGTAGCTCCGTTGGTAGAGGGCTTGTAGGGGCACACGTGAGGCTCTAGATCCCGCCGTCAGCAACAGTAAACCGGATATTATGGTGCATGCCAGCAGTAGTCCTGGGGTTTAGGAAGTGGAGGCAGGAGGACTAGGAGCTCAAGATCATCCTAGGTTACATCAGGAACTTAAAACTGGCCTGGGATGCATGAGACCTTGATGTAAAAAATCAAAACCAACAAGAAGTCTATTCATGTGCTGGAGGGATGCCTTCCTACCCTGGCTCTTCCAATATCCACACAGGGATCAGATCTTCTCCTGGACTCACACAAGCCGTGTACCTGTGAGCAGGCAGTTCATCCACTTTCTTATATCTGAAATAGGATAGTGGAAATCTTCATTAACAAAAATGTGTGTGAGGGCAGGCAAGATGGCTCAACAAGTAACGGTGCTTGCCACCAAACCTGACAACCTGAATTCGAGCCCCAGAAACCCCATGGTAGAGAGAAGCAGCTCCTGCAAGTTGTCCTCTGACCCCCACATACATGGCATGGCATGGCTACATCCTACGAATGCACACATATACCCCTCCCCCCACAGTATCACATACTCACGATATGTATAAAGTAAACAGATAATAAATACAATGTAATTCCTTATGTCTTAAAAAAGAAAAGAAAAGCTGGGAAGTGGTAGCACACACCTTTGGGAGGCAGAGGTGGGAGGATCTCTGTAAGTTCGAGGGCAGCCCTGTCTGTAAGATAGTTCCAGGATAGGCAGAACTGTTTCACAGAGAAATCCTGTGAAGAAAGAAAGAAAGAAAGAAAGAAAGAAAGAAAGAAAGAAAGAAAGAAAGGAAGGAAGGAAGGAAGGAAGGAAGGAAAATGTATGAGATGCTTAGACTATTACCAGGTGCGTGATAGACATTATAATTAGATAGAACATGGGGTCATTTTTCAGAGGGTAGCCTATCATGAGTTCCTGTATATCTGAGTGGTTGCAGGCTTCTGTTTGCCTCTCCCAGGTAGATCATGAACTCCAACAGAGCTGTCTGACCACACCGCCCCCCACAATAGCCCAAGCCTGACTCAGTGACTGTTTTTGTAATGATCTAAGGAATAAAAGAGCCACCCCACAGTGCAAAGGGAAGAAGAGTGAGGGATGTTGGAGAGAGAGAGAGAGAGGGGTTTTTTTCAAACATCTCCAGCAGCTGCCTGTGCTTGAAGCCACCATAAAAAGCATCCTTAAAATGAAGCAAGGAGAGCAGGAATTGGGAGAGCTCTGCAGCCCAGCCTCCACCTCGGCTCTGTACTGTAGCAAGCCTGGGGAAGAGTAGGAGCAAGCAGGCCAGCAGGGGCAGGAGCCCACAGGAAGGCAGAGGAAAGGTGAGCAATCGGAGGTGCTCGCATGGACACTTAGGAGGCAGAGACATAGCCATGGACACCTCTGGTTGACAGAGACACGGGGCCAGCTGATGAAGCAAAGAGGGAAGACAAGCGTTGGACCTGGCAGGGAATTCTCCAAGGGCTGACAGGCTCCAGCCGACTGGTGATTTATGACCAGTGAGAGCTTCCTCACAGCCAGGGAAGGTGGCTGCAGTGGGACTCAGCAGCTCACAGAGCCAGGGAGATCCCAGTGCATAGGGGGTCAGCCTTCCTGGCCCACCTCACATGCTTGGACTAGAGACCGGGAGAGCAAGTTGGTGGCTCAGGCTTGGAATGCCAGCAGTTCAAGGCTAGCTTTGGCTACATAGGGAACACAAGGTGGGCTAGGCTCCTTGTCTAATTCACCGCCCCCTCCGCCCCCGTTCGAAATATTGAGGCCCACAGAGGAAGTGCTGGCTCAAGATTGATAGTGTTACCTGGTCTCACTTCTCCCCTTTCCTCTCCTCTCCTCTTCCTGCCTCCCCTTCTCTCCTCCCTTCTACTCCTTTTCTTCCTCCATCCTTATTCCTTTCCTCCCTCCTCCTCCTCCTCCTCTTTCCTTTTGAATTATTTAGCATACAGAAAGTTCAAGGTAAGCAGGGCCTCCGAGATCCTACAAGACACGATTCAGACCCCTTTAAAAGCTTCCTCAGTGGCAGAGCGTGAGAGGAAAGGAGCCGTCAGTCATCAGGACGGTGGGTACCGCGAGGCATGGCTTACAAACATCTGTGTTTGATTTTGTTTGTGTGCATTCCCGCGGTACGGGGGAGGGACGTGGAATGAGCCAGGCGACAATGACCGAATTTGCAACTGAAGCTGCTGGGGGGCGGGGGCGGGGAGGGATGAGGAGAGGCAGAACCGGAATGGAAACCGAGTGGTGTGTTTCATCTGGAAATATATGAGATGGTTCTTGTGTTATTTTAGGGGGGCAGTAAGCTGACTCAGCGAATAAAAGAGCTTGCTGCCAAGCCCGAGCCCCTCCCTGAGTTTGATACCCAGCACTTCCATCTGGCCAAAAGTTGTCCTCTGACTTCCACACAAGTTTTGTGGTGGGGGTGGGGAGATACTCCCTCTTGTAATACATTTCTAAATGAAAAGGAGGGCTGCCTAATGGGTGTGTCAGGGCAGCTGTTCTTAGATGGCAGACACCGTTCTCGTAAACACTAGTGTTGATGAGAAGAAGCTCAAGGAGCCACGCTGTGGGCTGTGAGACAGTGAGATGCTTCTTCTTCCGTCTTTATTCAAAATCAGGAGCCCCAAGGGCCAACCTGCCAAAGGCTGCAGTGAGGTGCTCAGCCGCTGCCGTCTCACAGCCCTGCATCTTTCTTCCCTCTGCTCACACTTCCTCTCACAGATTCTCCAGGACTGTTTCAAGCCGTTCCATGCTCAGCAAGATGCGACAGGGCCCTCCCTCCTGGTGACTAACTGCCACACTACAGAGACTCCTCAGCCCGAGTGAGGCCTGCCCAGTGAGTGTTTACACCAACTCTCACACCTTCTGTTATAGGTGAGAGCAAGGGAGAACTGGGTATTTACACTAGATGCCAGCTCTACAGGGGCATGGAGTGCCCTCCCTGCCTGTCTGGATTCGGTGTGACATGGCAAGTGTTTAAATCTTTTTTATTTATTTATCTTTTGATACTAGGTAACCGTGGCTAGATTTGAACTTACTATGTAGCCGAGGGTGGTCTTGAAACCCTGCTCTGGCTGCCTCTACCTCACAATTGCTGAGTTTGCAGACGTGTGCCCCTGTGCCTGGATCAAGTGTTTGGAGCTTTTAAAGGCCTTTGGCCCACATTTGTAAAACAGGAGTGATTTCTATCTCATTGCAATGTCATAATGAAAGACCCCCAGTGTGAGGAGATTCTCACTCAAGTCTTGGGATAACATGCCCCCCCCCTCAGTAACTCACGAGAGACCGTCCTTGCTGCAATCACCCGAGGTTTATTGACAGGTACCAGTGCACTGGGGCCGAGACTCATAACCCACGCAGGGGAGGAGCTCGACCCCGAGTAACTGGGAGAAGGGATTTTTAAGGGAAGAAACCACAGCCCAGTAATCCAAAGGGGTAGGGAGGGCATCATAGAAAATTCCAAAAATACCAATGATAATCACAAGGAGGCAACTCCCTGTTTCTCAAGATTTTTCTCAAGATTATAATCTAACTTTATTTTCAGCTAGTTCCTGAAACTGAACGGGCTAAACCTAGATTTCTGATTTTTCTCTCCCTGCTTAGATTTTTGGCTCTATTTTTTTCTGCTGGGGGGGGGTCTGGATTTATCCAGGTCTTTCAATGCGTATTGAATGAGCTGTGTGCCTAAGAGCCTAGCCATTTCACAGGGCAAGCAATTATAAAAAAATGCTTCCTGTTGGGGCCACCGTTGCTTTTGGGGACACTTTCTGTTTCCATTGGAGGACTCTGTCAGCAGGCCTAGCTGTGGAGGAATAGAAACTGTAGAGAGGAAGAAACAAAAGTCCTCAGAACTTCGTGATGTCTAGGGTTCTTGCAGTGTTTGGCCAGTGCTTTATAGACAGGCAGAGACAAATAGGGGTATTTCCCCCCCACATTATAAAAGCACATTAGAGCCGGGCAAGTGCTGGCACACTCCTTTAATCCCAGCACTAGGAAGACAGAGGCTGGCAGATCTCTATGAGTTCAAGGCCAGCCTGGTCTACAAGAGCTAGTTCCAGGACAGGCTTCAAAGCTACAGAGAAACCCTGTCTCAAAAAAAGAATCAAACAACATCAACAACAAACACCCACAATAAATAAATAAATAAATAAATAAATAAATAAATGCACATTGGCTCTGTGTGTGGTAGAATGGAACGGCTTGTGCTCGGTGTGGACAGCTAAGCATGCATACTAATTAACACTTTGCTTGTTCTCAGTTTACCCCAGGTGGTTCTGGGAGGCATGCACGACTGATGTGGGCAGATACTAACCTCACTTAAAGCTACACAGAGACCAAATGAGGGAGAGGGTCACATGGGCAAGGCTGACCACCTGACCAACGGGGCAGGGCTGAGCTCTGGAATGACCTGTTGGCAGGAGATGAAACAGAGGGCAGTTTCCTGGGGTGGGGTTCTGCTGCCTTCTCGGACCTGCAGTTCTCAAGGAAGTGCCACTCAGAAGTTCTGCTCACAGTGTTGGTGATGGTGGGCAGTCAGTCACTTCATCAGTGAGCTGCAGCCCAGATGTGAGCACTGTGTTTGTGAGGACAAGCATCAGAGGCAGATGAGGTACTGAAGCTCAGAGAGACAGACAGACAGACAGACAGATAGACAGACAGACAGACAGACTATGGGGTGTGCAGGAGGGAGTCAGAGATACAGGCTGCTCTATGCATGGGGTTTCAACCCAGAATCTAAAAATGCCCTTTCAGCCTTTGCTATCAGGACTTCCAATACACTTCCCACAGGCTCCTAGTGGACCTGTAGCTAATCCTCAAGACCCAGTGATAGTTTACTCAGATTTCATCAGTTTGAAGCACTGGCTGGAGGCTGCCCCAAGGCCTAGCAGAGGCCAGTGAGGTCTTGCCAGGATCTCCAGTTTCAACCTCTACCATCATCTATCTCAGAGACCATGTCAAGTCTGCTAGCTTCCTAGAACCATTCCTGGGCCTTCAGAATCCTGGCTCTGTGGATGCCCATGGAGACTGACCATAGCAGCCTTAGCAGGAACAGCAAGGCTGGCACAGACAGTGCCCAGGCAGAGCTGTGCCTCATAGCTGTTGGCTCCGAGTGACTGAGCTGAGGAGGCCTGAGAGTCAGCCTCTGTGGAAGAGTTCCCAAGCAGGCTGTACCCCCGGGGCCAGTGTTACCCAAAGGCAACCCTCAGCCATCTCTGTGTCTCCACAGGGATCACAGATGTGAGCTGCAGTTGCTTCCTCCACCTGGGGTGCTCGATGACAGCCCTCATCAGGTGAAGGAAATGGCCGATCGATAACCGTAACAATGTACAGCCAGTGACCTGTTATTTAACCACAGAGTTCATTAGAGCGGTACCACCGCCATCATCATAGCAGTAGGCCTCCCTCGTGGTCTGCTGAGAGGAGGGGGCTGACGATGCCACAATGGTTTGATGGGCAGACAGGCATTCAGGGCTGTCAGTCTATGACTGAGAGAAAGAAAATGAAAGAGGACCAAAATGTCAGAGTCAAAAGATCTGATGCCGTTACTGTAATGTGTTAATTAATTAACTCAATCAATATCTTTGAGCACTGTCTTGGGTTTCTATTGCTGTGCAGGGACACCATGACCACGGCAACTCTTATAAAGGAAAACATTTAATTGGGGTGGTTTACAGTTCTGAGGTTTAGTCCATTATTATCATAGTGGGACATGGCAGTGTGCAGGCAGACGTGGTGCTGGAGAAAGAGCTGAAATTCTACATCTTGATCTGCTGGCAACAGGAAGTGAACTGAGACACTGGGCCTGGCTTGAGCATATATGAGATATATGCTCAAAGCCCACCCCATAGTGACACACTTCCTCCAACAAAGCCACACCGCCTAATAGTGCCACTCCCTATGAGCTTATGGGGGTAATTACATTCAAGCTACCTGTAAACACCAATGTGTGTCATGACCTGTCTTAGATGGCAAGGGCTGGCTAGGAGTTGGACAAGGTGTTCATCAGTGTGTTTGTTTTTATTGTGTGTGGTGTGTACGCATGTATGGTGTATGTTGCAGAATATTTGTTTACAGTGTTAAGGCATGTCTCTGCCTACAGTGCCTTCTTATTGGTTTATTAAAAAGCTGAATGGCCAATAGTAGGTAGGAGAGCGTAGGTGGGATTTCCTGGGAAGAAGAGAGGCAGAGAGATGCCAGCAGACTCAGAGCGAGTCGGATGTGCTGTACTGAGGAAAGGTAAAAGCCACGTGGCAGAACGGAGATTAATAAAAGCAGGTTAATTTAAAATATGAGCTAGTTAGGGGAAAGCCTAAGCTAGAGGCCAAGTTTTCATAATTAGTATTAAGCCTCTGTGTCATTATTTGCAGGCGGTCCCAGTGAAAGTACTACTATAGGTGTGTGGAGGGGGTGTATCTATGCATATGTGTGATATGTGTATGTGTGTGTACGTGTGTGTATGTGTGGTATGCATATGTGTGGTATGTGTATGTGATGTGGGAAAATTGTCTGTATTCTGTCAATTATATTGTAAATAAATGCTGATTGGCTGATAGCCAGGCAGGAAGTATAGGCAGGAAAACCAGACAGAAAGTAGAGGTAGGGCAATGAAAACAGGAGTATCCTGGGAAGAAGGAATCTTCCTGCAGTCCTGCCCAGATCACGGAAGAAGCAAGAAGTGACCTACCCTTCTGAAAAGGGAACCAAGCCATGTGGCTAACATAGATAAGAATAATAAGTTAATATAAGTTATAAGAGCTAATATGAAGCCTGAGCTAATGGGCCAATCAGTTTATAATTAATGCAGACTTTCTGTGTGATTATTTCAGGGCTAAGCTAGCCAGGTGGTGGGACGCAGCCCATTCCTCGTACTACATGTTATGTGTGTGTGTGTATGTGTGTTGAAAACTATGGTCCTGTACATGCTTCCCATGCAGTCTATCCCAGAGCCACATCACCGGCCTTTTTTTTTTTTTTTATCACTGTTTAATAAGCTCACCATGAACTCAGCAGGTTAATGTGACACACATTTCTGATATCAGGAGTTTGGCATTTGTCCTCTCCAAGGCTGCCACTGCAAAGCCATGCTTGGGCTAGGAGAAGCTCAATGGTTAAATTGCTTGCTGTGCAGGCATCAGGAGCAGAGTTCGTATATGAAACCCACATAAGCGGTGGGTGGGTGTGGCGGCTGACCTCTCATTCCGGTTTATTTAGAATTCCTGAAGCAGCTGGCTGGTGACCCCAGCCATGCTGTCCAGCTCTGGGTTTGATTGAGAGACTTGCCTTGATAAATAATGAGGAAGAGTGATGGAGGATGACGCCTGACATCAGACATGGGCTTTCACATATGTGCATACTCATGTGCACCCATGCATATGTGCCCACACATGCGCAAAATATATATGTGCAATACACACACACACACACGCACACTACACACACGCGTGTGTGTGAAAAGAAAAAGAAAAACAAAATACCAACCCTGCCTGATGCCTCATTAGAAGTTTGGACTGTGGAAGGATGACATCCTGTGTCACTAACAACAGACAAGTGTTCTGAGAAACCCATTAGTAAATGATTGGTTGTGAGAACAGTACAGAGTGTACTTGTACAAAACCACAAGGTAAAACATGTTACACACATCGGCTATGTGGTAAGTGTGTGCACAGATGCCTATCTGCCTTAGCTTATTGCTCCTGGGCCCAGGCCGAAGGAAACAACATTGAAATTCAATCAAGCCTAAGAGAGCATGGTGCAATCAAGGGCTATTGCGAACAAGAGTTGCATAAGGCCAACTCACAGCACACTATTTTACAGCAAGCTTTCTTCCTAAATAAGTAGGAATATGGTCCAACAAAAAGTATAGTGTAAGTTGGGTGGTGGCGGCACACACCTTTAATCCCAGCACTTGGGAGGCAAAGGCAGGCGGATCTCTGAGTTCAAGGCCCACCCGGTCTACAGAGTGAGTTCCAGAACAGCCAGAGGAACACAGAGAAACCCTGTCTCAAAAAATCAAATAAATAAATAGTGTAATAAATAGATAAACCATTAATGTATTAGACTATTCTGTGTTGCTATGACAAAATGCCTGAGTCTGAATAACTTATACAATTAACAATGCATCCATGATTGTTTTTTTTTTGTTTTTTGTTTTTTGTTTTTTTTTTTTTCGAGACAGGGTTTCTCTGTGGCTTTGGAGCCTGTCCTGGCACTAGCTCTTGTAGACCAGGCTGGTCTCGAACACACAGAGATCTGCCTGCCTCTGCCTCCCGAGTGCTGGGACTAAAGGCGTGTGCCACCACCGCCCGGCAAGACCATTGTTGTATATGTGATTCATTGTTAGACATATGCCACTATAGTGTGTGACTTCACTACCAAGTTTGTGTAGTTGTTAGTAGGGTTCAGGCCCTCATAGACTGGGAGACAAAGAACCAACTAGTTGTTGGCTGGAAGCCACCTCTGCTCCCTGCCTTGTGGCCATCTCCAACATGGTAACATGCTTCCTGAGAGTCAGCAAAGGAGGTCACCTAGCAAGACACACACTGCCACCTTGCTCAACATAACCACGGAACTAATGCCAGTGTGGTGCATACATGGATTCCCAGTGTTTGGGAGACCAAGGTAGGAGGCCTGACGTTTCAAGGCCAGCCTGACTACAAGGTGAGATCCAGTCTCCAAACAGCAGAAAGAGCTGGGGAGGTTGTTTATTGTTAACCCTGGCTGTGCAAGCACAGGGACCTGAGTTTGGATCCCCAGGACCCACTTAACTGCTAAGTGGGCTTGGTGATCTGCTCTTAATTCCAGCCTCGAAAGGCAAAAACAAGGGATCCCCAGAGCAGGCTGGCTAGTGGGACCAGCCATATTGGTGAGCGATGAGTTTGGCTGTAGAATTTTGCCTCGTTGAATAAAGTGGAAGAGCAATCAAGTCTGATTCTGAACATCAACCTTAGGTTTCCATGTGCACACAGGTGCATGCATGTGTACATGCACGAACATAAGCACACGCACACGCGTGCACACACACGCACATACTTAAACAAGTACACACACTCACACACATGAAAATGGAAAAGCAAAAACAAAACAAAAGCAACCAACAAAGAACATTCCACTACTTTGCTCTATTGGCAGAAATTTCAGTTCCTGGACTGCAGAAAGTGAGGCCCATGTGTGGGCGTGGGCACCAGGATTGCGATAATTGCTGTCTGTTTTAGTCCGTCTATTCGGTCTCTGCTGTCACTCAGTTTACAGGGAAGACAGCCATAAAATATAATTACTGCAAAGTGTGATCCAGGCTATAAGAAGGGAAGAACTCAGTAGGAGTATTAACTCATGGCAAATCGAATCCCCTGAAGAACTTTATAAACATCATATTCTGCGGCTGGAGAGACAGGTCAGCAGCTAAGAATGTTTGCCACTCGGGTGGCAAGGGACCCGGGTCTAGTTCTCAGTACCCACACTGTACATAACCTTCTGTAACTTCAGTTTCAAGGGATCAGTGCTCTCTTCTGGTCTCTGTGAGCACCTGTTCATGTGCATGCGTGCAAGCACACACACACACACACACACACACACACACACACACACACACGCGCGCGCGCGCGCGCGCGCGCGCGCGCACGTGCGCACGCGTACAATTAAAACATAAAGTAGCCCTTAAAAACAAAACAAAAATTGTCATGTATTAGTCAGGTCTGATGGCACATGCCTGTAATTCCAGCACTCAGGAGGATCAGAAGTTCGAGGCCAGACTGTGTTACGGAGTGAATTAGAGGCCAGTCAAGGCTTCAAGAGACCCCCATGTCTTTAAAGAAAACAAACAAACAAACAAAAATCACATCCAAGTACCATGCAGAGACACTACTGGTTCTCTAGGACTGGGTTTCTTTCCTTGTGATCAAGACAAAAACAACGTAAGGGGGGATGTTCTAGTTTTGTTCTGTTGCTGTGAGAAAAAAAAAAAAAAAACAGCGCTCTGGCCAAAAGCAACATCTGAGAGGAAAGGGTTAATATGGATGATGATACTTCCAGATCACACTCCAGCACTGATGGAAGTCTGGGCAGGGACTCAAGAAGGCCTTACAGCAGAAACCATGGAGGACGATGCTTGCTGGTTCTCAGGCTCCTGCTTGTCTAGACTTCTTGTACATGCCAGGACTGTTTGCTCGTGGAGGATGCTGCTTACCATATGCCAGACCTTTCTGTATCCATTGGCAACTCCCTACAGACATGCCAAGGGCCAAAGTGATCTGGGCAATGCCTCAATGGAGACCCCTTTCTTAGGCGACTCCGGCTGCAATAGCTAAAACAATTTAGGGCAGGAGGGCAGTGGTGCCTGAGGTAGCTGCCTGTTCACAAGGCAGCAGACAGGAAGCAGTGGGGAGGGGCAATGCCAGGCCCAGACCCCAGCTTAAAGGCTCTATCTACAGCCCTCAAAAACAGTGCCACCAGCTGAGGAGCAAGGGCTTAAAACATGAGCCTGTGGCGGGCATTTCTGATTCAAACCAAAGCAGACTCCTTTCTCCCGTCTTGACAAAGAAGGGCGGTTATATTAAAATCCCCTCTATGGCGGACAATCCTCAGATCCTGTGTGGCTACAGATTGCATCCCCCCACGTCCGCCCGCTCAGCCCCTGAACAACTCCTGCAGTCTTCGAGGGCTGTGCTCAGAGCAAGGCTGCCTGGAAGATGCTTTCAAACATGCCCTTTTCCAGGACATCTACTGCCTGTCGGAGCAGGGAGAAGTTCACTCAGCAGTAACCAGCTCTGGCTGCGTTTAATCTATGGTGTGCTTATTAGAATTAGGGTTTTAATTAAAATTGACATTTCAAAGACTACCTCTGAGGAAGCCCTGTGTTCGCTGAAAGCCTATCATGGTGGCAGAAGTGTCCCTCCCTCATGATAGTCGGTGGCAGCAGACTCATTGCTCTGTCTCTCTTCCTGGTGTGGGTGTAGCTTTTGACAGGGCAGCGTCAGTGAGGACTGGCACATGAAGCAGAGGCGGCTCTGTCCTGCCCTCTGGGGACCAGGACTGCCCCGTGGCTCTGGACTTTGTGCTGAGTCTTCTGAGTCTCAGTTTTCTCCCATAAAATAGACCGCTCTTTGCCTACTTTTGTTGGGGGCGGGTATCTTATTTTTAGTTATGTCTATGTCTCTCTCTGTGTATGTGTGTGTGAGAGAGTGTGTGTGTCTGTGAGGGGGGGGGAGAGAAAGTACATCCTGATGAATGGATGGCTGGGGCTGACTAAATTGCTTCTCCACAGACCCAGGAGCTCACTTTTCTCCCCTGTAGCGCCCACGGCTAGTATGAAAGGCTGCTCTTCTCAGACATCTCAAGGGAAGCTGCTGTCCCCCGTGCTTCAGGAGCAAAGAGTAAGGGTGGCAAATTGAGCTGGAGTCCGAAGGCAGAGGTATCTCATGAATCTCTTCTCCACCCTTTCTTTTGAGATCTTTATTCCACTGAGCCCCATGTCCTTGGTGAAGAATCCAAGTGTCATGCTGCCAAAGCCACCACTGCCACCTGCATTACCCAAGGAGGTGGGAAGAGCCTTCTTCAGAAGTGTTCTCAAAGCCGGGCGGTGGTGGGGCACGCCTTTAACCCCAGCGCTCAGGAGCCAGAGACAGGGGGATCTCTGTGAGTTTGAGGCCAGCCTGGTATACAATGTGAGTTCCAGGAGAGTCAGGACTGTTACACAGAGAAATCCTTTCTAGAAAAATTAATAAATAAAAAAGTAAGTGTCCTCTAAAAGAATGAGGAAGAGTCAGGCTTCACCAGGACAGGATGGAAAACCCAGGTAGCAGGAGACTGGGCTCGTAGGCAGCATAGGACAGGACTCATCTGAGATGTCATCCTCACCTTGGGAGGAGAGCCTGTCATCCACCCACAAGGTACTGAGGAGGAACCAAGCCCCGCCACCTTCCTCCCTGAATCACTCAGCTGAGAAGCCAGGATTAAAAATGAAGTAGAGACCAAGGCCAGAAAAGTCACATATGCACTATCTTTGGCACAAGACATTAGGAATGTTCTGGAGTCTCTGTTGAGCTGAGAACTAAAAAGGAAGAGAAGGGATAGAGATCTTCAAGAAGTCAAGAGGCTGGAGGTCCTTCCTCAGCCCTCAACGACCTTTCTGGGAAATCAGCGAGCAGTCCGGTTATGCCACGGCCTGGAGCAAGTCACAGGTCCTGGAGAAGGTGTGGGTGGCTCCAGAACCATAGTTCAGAGGTGACAAGTCAGTTCAGAACTAAGGTCAAAGCCCCCTCCCTTTGCCAGCTCCATGCCCGGAGCTCTTTCTGAAGACAACAGGCTGGCCTGGGCCCAGAGGAGGGGCCGAATCCCAGAAACATTACGGAGTGCCTAATGCGACTTGGCTGGACGAGCCGGGAAAGCTCCCCCCAGATTAACTGGCTAATTAATGAACTCGCCAAACATTTAGTATTCATCAGACGCTCTGCCAAGCATTATTTGTTCTCTTTGCAAACACGTGCCGCGGAAAGCACAATAGGACCCGTGCTCCAGAAGGGCCCAACTGCTGGGGCGAGCCAGTCACATCAGCTCAGACTTCGTAGCTACTGTTGCTGAAGGCTTAGTTCCAGTCACCCTTCAGGACCCAGTCCAGCCAGCTGCCCATCCCTAGAAAGCCACCCTGATCCTCCCAGGGGACCACTGTTCAAACTGCTTCCCCACTCCTCCTCTTCTGGACACTTCACATGCAGGGATGGCTCGGTGGATTCATTGCCGTATCTGTCTCTTCCACTTGCCTGGGAACTCCACGGAGGCCAGGACCACCTTCATGGTGCGGTTCTATCTATGGTTCCCAGCATGCATTGCGTGCTCAGTGTGTCTGAACCAGAGCTACCATACTTGCTCCTGCCGACCACCCTATGGTCCAGCTCCAGCCTGGTTCTTTATCCCAGCTACTGACTGTGGTTTCAGACCTGAGCCACATCATTAACTAGCAATAATGAGGCCCTGGGCCAGCTTGGGAGCATTGTAAATGATACTGGGTTGGGAGGAGGTGGGAGGGGGATTTCAATGAGGCTGGAGTGGCTGTTGAGACCGAGGATGTTGGTTCAGTCTCCTCTGATGGAGACATACAACAGCTTCAGATTCAGTTCTGAAGTTCTGTATCTCAGTCCCTGTTATTCTGGAGCTACTGGGGAGAACTAGGGCCACAAGCCAAATGTAGTCACCCAAAGTTACCCACATCCTCATCTCTGCGAGCACCTTCCACAACAGGGGATTGCCTAGTTAAGGAAGTCAGGATGGAGAAAACATGTGTGAGCCGACGTGTGGATCAGCAGGGTCCTCATGAGAGGTGCAGGGGGGCTGGCGACAGTGAAGCCAGGAAGAGGACAAGGCTGACTGTAGAGGGGTGGATCACTGTGACTTGTTCAGAGGACAGGAGGCCATCAGAAGCTGGAAAGAGCTCCCAGAGGTGTCTCCTGCCAACACTCAGACTTTAGCCTCCCAAACCTGATCTCAGACTCTCGTCTCCAAGTGTATGTGTGTGTGTGTGTGTGTGTGTGTGTGAGAGAGAGAGAGAGAGAGAGAGACAGACAGACAGACAGACAGACAGACAAAGACAGAGACAGACTGTGAGACTATGTTTGAGAAAGCGTGTCATATAACCTGGGTTGTCCTCAAATGCACCTGTCTCAGAGAATGACCTTGAACTTCCAATTCTCCTGTCTCTTCCTCCTGAATGTTGAGATTACTTGTGTGACACCAAGATTCCATTTGGATCTTTAATCTGAAAGCCCTAGAGTCATGGAAGACTTTGATCCGATAAGCTTGTTTTCTCTCTCTCTCTCTCTCTCTCTCTCTCTCTCTCTCTCTCTCTCTCTCTTTCTCACTCACTCACACACACACGTACACACATGCACACACATATGCACACACACATGCACACACACATACATACACACACACACACACACACACACGAATGCCTTGTTTATGAGGTGCCGGCCATCAGACCCAGCTAGGCAAGCACTATGGCAGCTGAATTGCCCCCTGTGTTTTAGACCCTAAAGAGTAGAGCGGTTACACCACTAAGCTGACGCAATGTTTCTGGCCAGCTCCAACTGCTGTCAGATTTGGAAACAGAGAGTGGAACTTGGCTGCATCCCTGAATAGGTCCAGATATCCTCTAGCCAATGAGATGTGGGAGCTGAGAGACGGGAAATGACTGTCCGTGGTGAGGCAGGCAAACCTCAGGACAGCTCGGCAGTTTGAGACTCCCTTGCCTTAGGCTATGCCCACACTCATCGATTTTCTCAATGTCCCTGACAATCAAGCCCCTCCCATTACATCAAGCTGTACATACACTCCACTTCAAACCGTGGAGTGGGACTCCTCTCCCTTCTGCAGCTTAGTCTTTCTCCTGGGTCAGCTCCTCCAAAGCCCGAGTGGACAGCAGAGGGAAGCTACACTAGGGACAGCATTCCCATTTAGACAGAGTTGACCTACAAGACCCATGCCTGCAGAACCTGAAGCCATGGCCATTAGAAGACATCGTTCTGCTGTGGCCTTTGTCTGGTTCCCTGCACTGTCTGTCCCCTCCTGGAAGGCCGGGCTCTGAGACAAAGCAGGCGATATTCTTGGGGGCTTGTGACAAACTCTGCCTGCCCTTGGCAGACTTATTTATTCATCAAGGCTCTGGTGTGAGTTCCTGCTACTCTTGCCGGCTAGCAACTTACCTGGGGCTCTTCATGCTTTGTGCTAATCCCTCCCAGGGGAAAGTTGAGCTTGTGACAGGAGACTTGTTGAGTAGCTGAGACATAGGCTCCCATGGCAGGTGGGCAGTTACGGCAGACAGGAATGGTTCCCCGCACCTATGAGTCTGGGAGGCAAGGATCCACCACGCAGGGCTAAGGAGGTTGTGTACTCCTCGAGGGCTCTCGCTGCTTGCAGAGATGTGCTTGGACTGCCCTGGTGTGGTCTAATCGGGCTGCATCCTTCCTTTCTGGTCATCCCTCTTTCTTCTGTTATTTAGCCAATCTCACTGCTCTTGAAGAATGAACTGTTCTTGTGGCATTAAGGCCATCATGAGAGTGCCTAGGTCCTGTCTTCCAACATAAACAGGCAGGAAACATAACACGGAGACACAAAGTTTTTTGTTCACGCTGTAGACTTGACTTTTATGACACTAGAGCACCATGCAGGCTAGCCCCATCATTTGCTCTGTGTGGCCGTGGACTGTGCGCTGGGGACAAACTTGGCTGTTGAGTTGGGAAACCTGAGTTTTGCTTTTCTCTCTGTCCTAAACAGACTGGTGGCTTTGAGCAGTCCCCTTACCTTATTCTATGTCACTTCAGTTCTGTACTGGACAAGGAATGGACAACATTGGTCTTTAAGATCCCATGGAAGCCTAGGAAACCTCGGTGAGCTCCAGTGGGGAAGAGGTGTCCCAGAGGTGAGGATACTCTGAGGTCCAAAGTCTTTCTGGGGCTGGGGAAACTGGGTTGGCCTGGTGAGGAACAACCAAGTCCAGGACTGGCTGAGGAGTAGAAGTTTCAGAAAACAGGGATACTGTGAAGAGAAAGCAGGGCCATGGTCCTAGGTCAGGTATAGAGTCTGCTATGGGGTCTGCTAAGGAGAGGGTGGGCCATCACAACCCATGCCTCTGAACAAAGTGTGGGACTGTGGAGCCGGCCAGATGAAAAGGGTTCTGGATATTAAACAGGACGACTGGAGTCCCATAGAAGACCAACATTTTAGCAGTCAGTAACCACATCGGGGGTTGGAGGAAGGAAGGGAGTCAGAGACTAGCTAGAATCCTGAGCAGAGGGGGAGACTAGAGTAAGGGCTGGACCTAGAACACAGGCAGCCGTTTTGTAACCAGGGGGAGAAACAGAGATGGGGAAAGGCATTCATCTCTCTTGTCTTGACATAGGAATGCTGTGATGGGGTGGGGTGGGGTGGCTCAAGACCTTCAAGGGAAGATACTGAAGCTACAAGATCTGAAGAGCTGAAGATGGGGTGGGGTGGGGTGGAGAGCCAAGAGCAGGGGAAGAAAGAAGCCGGAGGGCAGCACAGGAGAAAGGGCAATAAACCCTCACTGAAAGCTTCCTACAAGGCTTAGCCTCAGTGTTCTCACCTGTAAAACGGACTAATAATGTTCTCATCTATAAAACGGACTAATAATGTTCTCATCTATAAAACGGACTAATAATGTTCTCATCTATAAAACGGACTAATAATAACTGAAGACTAATACAATAATGTGTGGTACCGCCAGTACAGCCTAGCTTAGCATGGAGTTCCTCTCACATGCGGGATGTTTAACAAATAAAGATTCTAGTCTGTTTTCGGGTTGCTATAGCAATATATCAGAGGTGTATTTATTTAATATATCTTTATGACAGGAAAGGCTTATTTGACTCCAAATTTTGGAGGCTGAAAATCCGAGATTGTGTGGTGAGTTCTTTCATCTTGACTGTCAACTTGGTAGGATCTGGAGTTGCCTAGGAGATCCATCTCCGCATATGTCTGTGAGGAAGTTCCTAGATTAGGTTTGTTGAAGTGGGAAGACTCCCCATCCCGTGGGCTGGAGTCCTGGCCCGAGTCACGGGCGAAGGTGAGCTGAGCACCAGCGTTCACCTCTCTCTGCTTCCCGATTGTGATGTACCGGGACCGCTGCCTCACTGCCACCCGCTGACTTCCCTGCCCTGACGGACTGTGTCAAGTGAAAACAAAACAAAACCCTTCCTTAAGCTGCTTCTTGTCAGGTGCTTGTCCTAGCAATGGAGAGTAACTGAGGCAGGTGGCTTCCTCTGCTTGGCTGCTGGTGAGGTCTCCTTCTGACCTCTCAAATTTGGCAAAGAAGGAAACAGAATGACTATATATAGAACAGGCCAGACACTCTCAGAACTAACCTGGGTCCCTCAAGCACGACATTAATCCCTTATGAGGGTGAGACCATCTAGGGACCTAACCACGCTTCACTAAGTCCCACCTCCTAAGATCCCTCATCACCACTGGGAGCTTGCCTCCAAGGCATGACTCTCTGGGAGACACACCCACTCCCTGTCAAACCATGACAGTCACCTTCATTATCATTACTCATTCACATAATAATATTCATAGAGTGCCTTCTTGTGCCCTAGGTGCTTGGGCATATCAGTGAGAAAACAGACAATTTCCGTGTCCCTGTGGCATTTCACGCTTGCTTCTCTCACACTCACAGGCCTGTGAGGACGGTCCGATGCACTCCTGTATGGAGGTCTGCTGGACTCTGGGAAGCCAAGCAACTTATGAGGGTGTGAAGCTAGTGAGCAGCAGGGGTGGGGTTTGAACCCAAGTCTGCAAAGCATGCTGGAGCCTCTGAAAGACAACACAGAATTAGCTGTTGCCTGCATGGCTAGCTCTTACATATTGTCAAGGTTGGCTCCCTGTGTGGTATAGATTCTATTTCAAGTGATTAGTTTTAACTAATTAAGGTTTTTGAGACAATGTTCACTGTGTATCCCAGGCTGGCCTTGGATTCATGATCCTCCTGCCTCAGCCTCCTGAGTGCAGGAATGACAACTCTGCCCAATGGTGGACCTGATTTTGAAGTCCGTCACACGAGGCCTTAGTGTGGGAAGATGAGTTAGGAGGAGGTTCACTAAAGAAAGCTGGAGAGAGGAAGGGAAAGGTTAAGGAGAGGATTGGGGTGGCTTAACAGAAATCTCGAGTGGGTGATTGTACACCAGGTATCCCTGTGTTCAGGAATGGCCAATGTGTGCCCTGCTGCAGCCACAAGTGTTTACTGAATAGCTAAGCTACCAGACACTGTACTGGGCAGCAAAGAATCACAGCAAAGGTGTTCTGGGTTCTTGTCTCACAGAGCTTATGATGTGTGTACGTGTGTTTACATGTGTGTACGTGTGTGTGTGCATATGTATGCGTGTGCCTATGTATTGAAGGATGGGACAACAGTCATCAGTCACCAGGGTTTTATGTCACCAGAGGACACATTGCTCTCATCTTTCTCCCCCAGCCTTGCCTCTTGGTGCCACGCCAGTTTTCTGCCCAGGAGAGGGGCTGGCCCACACAGGCTCCTGGAAGCCCCGTTGGCTCAGGAAACCCCAGACACTGCAGTAGAGACTGGGCTCAGAGCACAGTGCTTGGCTCAGACTCTCTTTCCTCTGTGCTCTGTGCAGGCAATCAATGCTAATCCAATCTTCTGGGACCAAATGAAACAGCCGTATGCAAAGGGTCTGGGCTCGCTTTTCTGATTCGCAAATGACCTACATAATCGCCTCACCCCAGCCTGCCTGGGAGGGCAGGACTGCCGGCGCAGCCCCAGCAAGCGCTTCCCTGCTGGGTGCTGGCTAGGGTTTCTTCTGATCTTGCCAAGTAGAAGGAAGAAGCCTGGCCAAGGGTTTCTGTGGCCTTATTTTCGATTCAGACTTAAATTAGCTCCCTGTGGGACCACCTCCAGTCTGACTTTCTCTGTTTGGGACATGAAGGGGTTGAGCCAAACCATCCCTAAGTTCTTCTCAGTGGCGTATGGTGGTGGCATAAACCTATCATTTCAGGCTTGGGATGTGGCAGCAAGACAAGCAGAAGCCAGCCTCGGCTATATAGCAAATTTGAGGCCAGTCTAGGATACGTGGAAAACTGCCTAAAATAAAACAAACAAAAACAAATAAGCAAACAAATAAGAAACTCTACAGAAAGGCTGGGGAGCTGGCTCAGCCATTAAGAGCACTTGCTGTTCTTACATGGGAACCTGGGTTCAGGTCCCAGCACCCATGTTGGGCAGCTCATAACCACCTGTAACTCCAGTTCCAGGGGATCTGACAGCTCCTGGTCTCCAAGGCACCTGCACACATATGCGTATGCCCACACATATACACGTTTTATAGGAAGAAAAAGAAGTCTTTGCTGGGTAGTAGTGGCTTACACCTTTAATCCTAGCACTCTGGAGGCAGAAGCAGATGGATCTCTGTGAGTCTGAAGCCAACCTGGTCTACAGAGTGAGTTCCAGGACAGCCAGAGCTACACAAAGAAATCCTGTCTCAACAAACAAACAAGATACAGAAACAAACAAAAAGCGAAAACCCCTGCAGAAAACCAAAAATCCAGACAACAACAAAATAAACAACTAAGTGAAGTCCCAAACTGAAAAACACAAAAGTAAAAGAAAGATTTCCCTCTCCACAGCCGTTCAGCTTAGTCTCCCAGCCTGAAAATGTCTTTGGACACTGATCACTGTGGGGCTGGAATTCCATCTAACAAGAGTGAACCAGAACAGCGTCACTGTGAGTGGGCTTTGCAGCAGTCTCAGGTTGGTGTCCACTGGACGATACCACATATGCATACGGACGGCATACACAAAGGGTGAACACACCCTAAAAAAATATCTGAACATCACTGGACAGGTAAACAACTGTACACAAGCACAGATGGTTTTTTAGTAATGTGGGCTTTGGGGATTGAATTCAGGTTCCAGGGTTTGGGGGCAAGCACGTCCCTCACTGAGCTCTCTTTCCCCTTAACAAAAGTCACAAGGAGCCTCTGGGTGAAAGGAGAATTGTAGTTTAGCAGGGAGGGTCTGCACTCTCTGCAGTACTGGCAAGAAGTTTCTTTGATTCCTCTGGGACGAAGCCAGATCCCTAGTGAAGCCACTCTCACTGGGGACCCTGTCTGGATGACAGTGACACCGCACGAGGTCTTTGACAAGCTTTGGGATGCCACACAAGATGGAGCTCAACAGAGATGATCACTCAGACACAGTTTAGAGTCAGCTCAAAGTCTGTTTCAAATGCCTGGGAATACACTCAGGTGTACGGGACCAAGAATGTAGCCCCCAGCGTTTAGATCAGTGGTTTTCAACCTTCCTAATGCTAGGACCCTTTAATACAGTTCCTCATGTAGTGGTGACTCCCAATCATAAAAGTATTTTCATTGCTACTTCATAACTATATTTTTGCTACTGTTGTGAATTGTAATGTAAATGTCTATGTTTTCTGATGGTCCTAGGTGATCCCAGTAAAAGAGTCATTCAACCCTAGAGACCTAGGGATGAGAACTGCAGATTTAGAACAAGGGACTTTTAAAGGCAAAAGCTACACCCTGGTATCTTGCTCTGCAGCTGCAGGGGGAGTGTGTGTGTGTGTGTGTGTGTGCGCACGCGTGTGCACACGTGCAAGCAAGCTGTATGACCTAAGCTAAGTTAGCTGGGGCATCCTGATCTCAGGTTTCTAGAATAGAGTTGGGTCATTTTCCACAGGATTCTCCATCAAGGAGATCCAATGTGTGTGTGTGTGTGTGTGTGTGTGTGTGTGTGTGTGTGTATACATACATACATACATATGGGTGTACACACACACACACACATATATATATATTTCTTTTTTGAGACAGGGTTTCACTGTTTAGTTCTGGCTGTTCTGGAACTCACTTTGCAGACTATGCTGGCCTCCAACTCACAGAGATCTGCCTGCCTCTGCCTCCTGAGTGTTGGGATTAAAAGTATGCACCATCACCTCCCAGCAAGAAGATCAGTTTTTAGTTAAACCTAAAATGACATCAGCAAGAATACAATATGGAGGACCTTCTGCACTATCTTGCCCAGACACAATGTCCTCAGCTAGAGCTTTGCTAACAGCTTTTTATCAATCATCTCTCAGCTGAGAGAGCCTTTCTGAAAATGTTTCTGTTATCCCGGGTTACTCTATTTTATTTTTGTTTCTTTTACTTGGTTACTTTCTGACACAGGATCTTACTGTGTAACCCAGGCTGGCTGGGAATCCTCCCGCTTCAGCCTCCCGAGTGCTAGGGCGCCAGGTGAATTGTTCCACCCAGCTCTGTTCATAACTGTTACTGCACTTGATTGTGTGTGGAATCATCCTTAGAGAGCTGTCTCCAGGCTTACTGCTCTGCCTGGTCCCCAGAGCTAGTGAGTAGTTGCTGAGTGAACGGGCCTCTGCGAATCCAGTACTCCTACCTCCTCCCCTCAACCGGCTCTCTCTGCTTCTCTCCCTTAAAACAACTCATCCAGCATGCTGGCATGCCTCTCTGCTGTCCTCAGAACCCAGCTATAGCTGCCAGCTTCCCTCCCATTGTCCCCCTCAGGGAGCTCTTCTTGGTCCCCTCCATGCCTCCTCCTCCCCCTCTGCTGGGAACCCTCCTGCAAGCTTGCTTCCTCTTCCTGCCCCCTGGCCTCTGCTGCCCAAAGGCTCCTGCTGTGGTTTTGGATATGAAATGTCCCTCACAGGCTTATGTGTTTGAACTCTTGGTTCTCAGAACGCCTCTGTTTTGGGAGGTTGTGGAGCATTTGGGTGGTGATGCCCACCCAGCTGGGGGAAGTGGGTCCCTGGGCACCTTGCAGCCCAGCCCTTCTTCCTATCTTGTCTCTGCTTCTGCTTTCCCACTACACCCAGATGTGAGGAGGCCAGCAGTTCCAGCCCTGCCTGAACCTGGTCTTCCTGCCCCTGGTGAACCCCAAGCCCCCCGCCTGTTATCCCAAATAAATCCTCTTTTCTCTAAGATGCTTGTGTGGAGGGGCTCGTTCACAGTGACAAGAAAAGCAACTCATTGAGACAATCCCACCCTACCAAGTCCAGCTCGAGGACCACTCTGCTCAGCCACCACTCTGTGACTTCTTTTGACCAGTAGAAGTTGAGGCTTTTGGGTTTCATCGTTGTTTTAATTTTTATTTTGAGGAAAACCAACTTGTTCCTATTTATCTTATGATTATTGCCGTGCCCTGATGGACAAATCTTTGCTGGCTTCTGGGTTCCAGTTGGATAACGTGTCTTTTCAGATTGTTTTACTTTCCTATTCTGTGCCTTTATATTTTATTTATTTGCTTGTTTATTCATGGGCTTGTGTGTGCTGTGATATACGTGTGAAGGTCACAGAATAACTTGTGAGATTCAGTTCTTTGCTTCCACCATGCAGGTCCCAGGCATCAAATGCTTTTACCCACTGAGCCATCTTGCCAGGCCTGTACTCTCTCTCTCTCTCCCTCCTTCCTTCCTTTCCTCCGCCCTCCCTTCCTCCTCCCCACCCCGCCCTTTTTTTTTTCAAGACAAGGTTTCTCTGTGTAACAGCCCTGTCTGTCCTGGAACTCACTTTGTAGACCAGGCTGGCCTTGAACTCACAGAGATCCACCTATCTTTGCCTCCTGAGTGCTGGGATTAAAGACGTGTGCCACCATGCCTGGCTAAAGAGGACTTTTTAAAAATGACAGCATATAGTTTCAAGACTTTCCAGGTCTTGAGCTTTATTTCTTAAAACAGCCCTGAATTTTTGGAGTGTTTTTGGTCCATCTAAATTTAATGGAAAGCCCTGGAATTATTGATGTTTTTAGCTTGGAATCTGTCATCTCCTTGTCTCACGTCTGTGTCCCCTTTGCCTTCACATACTCACTTGAATTGCTTTCAATATTTCATCATCTCTCCTCTTTTGTTTTTTTTTTTGGTGTTCCTCCTTGTTTAAGATTTAACGGACGATCTGTGGAAACAGTATGCATATTCCACCGACTACGGTCTACTTGCAGTTAATATCATATCAGCTCACTGGGAGGCACGCACGAGGGGAAGCAGGAATGTTAAACACACAGGGCTATCCCTTCAATGGGATGGATGTATAGCCTGTCTTCTGCTGAGAAGGCCAAGAGTGGCTGTGCTTCATAGCCTGGGGACCTTCGCGCCATCTGGGCGAGTACACCGTATCCTCTCCCAGACCCACGACATGAGCTTGTCCATCTAGAGAACCTGTCTTTTATGTACGGTGTCACATGTACTTTACAAAGAGCCCCCATGTCTTGTCTTAAGTACACAGGATCGAGCTCACTATTGCCAGGAAACTTTTTACCAAATTGTGCTGTGCTTACATCTGCCTAAAATAAACTCCCTGGGGCCAGACTCCTGCAGTGGAACCAACACTGGCTACTGAGTTGTGTTGAGCCTAACTACTTTCTTGCCTCCCTTGGATCCTAACTCTTCTGGTCACAGTTGGTTGCAGAGATCCCTGCAAACTCACACAATGGGAAACAAGACATGAAGTTCAGCATATCCCTATTCATACCCACCTGTCATTTCTTAGGGGCATTTTCCTTCTATATAAGTTGTACATTCTACATGACGTTATTACTTTTGCTTTAAACTATCAATTATTTTTAAAATTCAGAAACAAGGCAAGGGGCTGGAGAACCAGTGTAGTGGCTAAGGGGCAAATACCGCTCTTGTAAAAAGACTCAAGTTTGTTTCCCAGCTCCTGTGTCGGGCAGCTCACAACTGCCTACAACTCCAGCTCCAGGGAATGCGATGTCCTCTTCTGGCGTCTGTGGGCACTGCACTCATGTGTGCATGCACATTTTGCCTCTATTAGGAAAGTCGTTGTCCTAGACTACAATTGTAGATGGATCAGTGTTGTCTTATTTATTCTCTCTCAGCACTTACATTTCCTTCTTGCCTGTTACACATTATTTCTAATCAGAAGTGCATGGTTCCCTCTGTTCTCCAGCGTGTAATGTATTCTTTGGTTCATTCTGCACCAACACTGAGTAACTCTGTTTACTTTTAAAATAACTGGGGAGGGGGCAGTTTTGATTTAAGCAATTTTAACGTGACATGCTTATATGTTGTTTGTGTTCATTCAGTTTATGTCGTTATGATACAACATTCTGACCAAAAGCAACTTGGGGAAGAAAGTGTTTATTTGGCTTATAGGTTACAGTCTGTCAGGGAGGGAAGAATCAAGGAAGGAACTCAAGGCAGGAATCTGGAGGCAGGAATTAAAGCTGCTGCCACAGAGGAACACTAGTTAGTGGCTCAATCCTCATGACTTGCTCAGCCTGATTTCTTATATAACCCGTGACCATCTGTCTAGGGGTGGCACTGCCTACAGTGAGCTACATCAATCATCAACAGAGAAAATGCTCCCACAGACACTCTCACAGGCCAAACTATTGGAAGCAATTCCTCAGTTCGAGTTTCTTCTCAGGCTCCAGTTTGTGTCATGTGGACAAAAGCAAACCAACATATACCTTTCCTGGATTGATCTCAGAAGGGCCCTGGACCAACACACCACAGAGATACTTGCATATCCAGGTCTATCGTGCATGGACAACATTCAAGAAATGGAACCAGCCTTGATGGCCATCAACAGACAAATGGATAATAAAATATGACATGGCACACAGAGACAGTCAAGCTATGGAGCCAGAAATCATTATGTGAAGCAAAACAGGCAAACAAAGCCTCTTTCTCCTCGCATTTTATATTCCATCTGGTGCTGGGATTAAAGGTGAGGCACCACCACCTGGATTTGTTCGCACACTGATTTTACTTTGCCCAGAGTGGCCTTGAACTCACGGAGATTTAATCCTCTGGGATTAAAGGTGTGTGTCACTGTTACCTGACCTCTAGTGGCATAACTTTGCCTCCAGTCTTCAGGTAAAATTTATTTATTAAAATACAAATAATATATCACTATATGAGTACTTTTTCAAAATACTAAAAGCTACTTGACCACCTTCTCTGTGAACTGTAGAAAGATCCACTACAAAACCTGTAGCGTGTTTTGCTACAGGTTATTGACCTGCTTTGGCTTCAGTTTTAAGCTCTTTAAATGTCAGCTGTACGGGCTCTGCCGTGTTTGAGTATTCCTGCTGGCTCCTCATTTGGCTTTCCTCTTTGATTGTAAAGTCTTCAACCTTGTGGACGGCCTGTGAATTAATCCAATTACCCACGTGTTCCTATTGGGTGAGGACTTTGAGCTGTGGTTAGGAGCACTGCCTCCTTTCCCGGGCTGTAGAGTCCAGTAGTGTTTTCTTCTAGTATTTCTGTTTCTGTATTTCAAAGTTTCACGGTGAGTGATATGAGGATTGGGTCCAGCTTTATATTTTTTTTATGTAACTCTAATTTTCTAAGTACTCTTTCTCTGACTGGTTCCATCTGTCGCTTTTGTAACATGTTAAATTCACATATGTAATTAGGTGGTTTTCTGACTTTCCCATTCTGTTTTGTTCCAGCTGCTGATGCTGTGTAGCGGGTTCCAGCACTGGGAAGCCTGGGCCTCTCTGTTCCATTGTGATTTTCCACGCTGTTCTTGTTTGTGTTTCTTCTCATTGAGTTTCTAATCAATGTGTTTAGCTATGGGAAAAGATCTGATGGTAGTTTTTATATGTACTGCTTAAGGCTTATACATTAGCTTAGGGCAATGGTCATGTTTATGATGTTAATTCTTTCTATCCAACAAGGTGTCAGGTGTCATTGTGTGTATGTGTGGGTGGGTTGGGGAGGTGGGGGCATGTGCATGCTCACCAACATAGGCATATGTGGAGGCCAAAGGTTGATATCAGGTGTCTTCCGTAATTGCTTCTTCTTCTTCTTCTTCTTCTTCTTCTTCTTCTTCTTCTTCTTCTTCTTCTTCTTCTTCTTCTTCTTCTTCTTCTTCTTCTTCTTCTTCTCCTCCTCCTCCTCCTCCTCCTCCTCCTCCTCCTCCTCTTCTTGTTCTTCTTCTTCTTGTGTCTTTCAGGTGTTTTGGCTACAAGGCCCTGTCTCTGCCCTCCCAGTTCTGTGGTTACCTGGTTTTCATTTGGGTCCTGGGGATCTGAACTTGGGTTCTCATGCTTGTGCCGCATGCACTTTATCCACTGAGCTATGCCCCCAGCCCTTGCCTGCCATTCTTCTCTGTGTGATCTGAGAATCACCGGGTCTCCGAAGCTCTGTTCCTATGCTGCTTCCTCCAGGGAACTTGCCTTGTTTTCATCTGTGGTCCACATTCATGCATCTCACTTGACTTTCATCCATACACATGTGTCCCACTCCCCTTCTGGGCCAATAGGTGTCAGGGAACTGGGTGTGCATTATAATTCATAACTCTGATGATGCTAAGCTCAGGTCAAGGTTCTGAGCTGGAGCCTTCACAGGGACTATGTCACAATCCTCCCTGGAATCCAGGGATAGGCAACTCGGGATAGGCAAATCTAGCCCACAAGATTTCCAGCATAGAAATCTTTTTCCTTCCTTCCTTCCTTTCTTTTTTTCAGACAGGGTCTCATTATGTAGCTCTGGCTGTCCTGGAAATCACTATGTAGACCAGGCTGGCCTCAAACTCACAGAGATCCACCTCCCTCTGCTTTCTGAGTGCTGGGATCAAAGGCACGCACCACTAAGCTTGGCTCAGCATAAAAATCTTTACAAAATTGAATTAGTTGCTAGCACTTAACCATGAAGAGGTGTCACATACCGATACAGATTTTCTGAGCGGCAGAAGCTGTGGTGGACTGGCATGTGGCTCCTTTGGTGGAATACTTGCCCAGCATGCACAACGCTACTGGGTTTGATCCTTAGCACCACATAAAACCAGGCATGATGGCACATGCTGGTAACCATAGCAACTCAGGAAGCAGAGGGTGGAAATCAGAAGTTCAAGGTCATCAGGAGTTACAGAACAAGTTGGAAGCTAGCCTGGGCTATATGAGACCCTATTGTCCCTCCTCTTTGCTTCTTTTCCCTCCTTGGGCTCTGAAGGAATTTGAATCTATTTCTCCATAAAGCCACCAGAAAAGACAAATTAAATCCCAGTACCTGTCAAATACCTGCAACATTAATTAGTTCCCTCTTAATGATCAGTTCTTGAGAGTTAGGCTGACTTGGTAAAGGTCATGTGATCAGTGCAGGGCAGAGAGAGGCATCGAGTGGTGCTTGGTTGGCTGCACAGCCAAGGCTGGGTGTCTGATAGCCGTCCAAGTGTTTGCCCACGCATGCCTTCTCCCCATTAGCTGGCTAATGGTGGCAGACTTGGGCTCAGGTCCTTAATGATCTTGGTTGCTCTCCTATGGAACATTAGCACTTGCCTCATTACCACAGCCCCTTGGGAAAGAGGCCGCAGGCTCCATGGAGAACGGCTCTGCCCTGACTACAGCTCTTTTCTTCTTGGTTCTCTTCCCACGGAGTTCCCCCCAGGCCTTGTCAAATCTGCTGACAGCTGGCACCCAGGGACTGTGGAAAGGCAGGAGGAAGGTTGCCCTGGGCAAGATGTAGGTCTGCACACATGGCTCAGAGCTACTCTGCATCTGTTAAAAATAATTTTCATGTGATGTGTGTGTGTATGTGTGCAAGTGTGTGTGCGTGTGTATATGTTGGTGCCCTTGGAGACCGGAAGAGGGCTGTTGGATCCCCTGGAGCTGGATGCAGGGGTTGTGAGCTGCCCTGTGTGGGTACGAGGAAGCAAGTTATGGTCCTCTGCAAGGGCAGTAGCAAGCGCCTCTATCCACTGAGCATCCTTCTGGGCCCACGCTTTGTCTCTTTAGAGGGAGAAGAGGGCACACAAGGGTCACATTCCTTCGGGACTCAGGATGATCACCAGGTAATGGCCCCGAGAGCTGCATCAGCCACTGTGCAGTCCTTGTGTTATCTGGGAGATGAGAAAACCATTTGCAGGGACAGAGCATTGTAATGTGAAGGTGGTAGCTGCGGGAGTACTTGGCTAAGGTAGGCGTTCAGCAAGGGCTCCAATGGAGACCCAGGGAGGGAAGGAGAGAAACCCAGGGGGATGGAGGTGCTGACAGCAGCCCAGCGCACTAGTGTCCTGGAAGAGACCTGGCAATGTGGAAAGCAGGCCAAGCAGCTGGTGAGTACACGGCTGTGACATCTCTGCACAGCAGGATACAGGGCAATGCATCCTTTATCCAGGCACGGGGTCCGAGGCAGAGGATCCAGGGAGCTGTTTCACCCTCTTCTGGTCAAACTTGCCACTGTCCAGAGAGCAGCAGAGTCCTGTCATCCCTTGCCAGCCCAGGGTTCCTTTCACACTGCTGCAAACTAAGGAGGGTGGGAGGGGAGGGTGGCTCAGTTGGTAGCCTGCAGGAAGCCTTGGAGGCCTGGGTTCAATCCCCAGCATCGTACAAACCAGGTGTGGTGGCACAGACCTGTAACCCAAGCACCCCAGAGGTAGACAAAGGGGCGCCAGGAGTTCAGTCATCCTTGGTTACATAGAAAGTTTGATGCCATCCTGGACTACATAGGACCCTGTCTAGGAAGGAAGATAGGAAGGAAGGAAGGAAGGAAGGAAGGAAGGAAGGAAGGAAGGAAGGAACAAACGAACGAAGGAAAAGAATGCAAACTAAAAAGAACAAACTGGAAACAAATTTAAAGGTAAAGAAACTAAAAAAAGAGGCAGAGGTGAGGGCTATGGGGAGCGCATTCCTGGAGGCCCTTCCTTTCTTCCATTTCACCTACAGCTGATGAAGAGTCAAGGCATCAGGGGAGGGGTGGGAAGGCTCCCTGGGAATCTTTCCAGCACTGTGGGGTTCTACAAGAATCGGGAACTGACAAGCCACACTCAGCTGCATGGCGGCTGTCTTTGGAACCTCAATGGGGACTGAGTATGTTCTTTGCTCAGCATGGTCCCCAAGTCTAGGGCTGGAGTGACCATGACTACTAACAACTGGTCCCTTCTTTCTTCCCTCCCTCTCTCCCTCCCTCCCTCCCTCCCTCCCTCCCTCCCTCCCTCCCTCCCTCCCTCTCCCTCCCTTATACTAGGGATTGAACTGCTGAGCCACCCCCCTAGCCTAAGAGGAAGGTCTTACCTGTAAGTCTGAGGACAGCTTGTGACCGTCGGTTTTCTCCTTCCACCATGTGCATCTTGGGGATTGATCTCAGGTCATCAGGCTTGGTGGCAAGCAACTTTGTCCACAGAGCCATCTTGCCAATCTGACATCGTTTTAAGTTGGACTAGACTTTCAATGAGCAGAATGTTTTAGCCTCTGCTGTAGTCATTGTCACCAAATAAGGATGGTAGTGGATGCTGGGGACAATTGGAGGCAGAAAATCAAAGAATATCAAGGACTGTATTTAATGGCTCCACAAATCAGATCCTCATCTGCCACATCTCTGTATCTGTAGAACAGTCTAGAAGACAGCTGCATTAGTCTCTCAATTTCAGAGATGACGAAGGGAGATCCAGGAGATGGAGAACTCAGTCATAACCTTGTAGCTGATAAGCAGCTGACCCCAGAGAGAACACCCACAGGCAGGGCTGTGACTCGGTCCAGAGCAACGGGGCTTCCCAGGGGAATGCAGAACAGGCTCCCTCTCAGTGACTGTCTGGTGCAGGGATGGGCAACTTACCACCTGTCTGCTTTCTTGTTCCCTTGTCGGGTGGCTGCTGAAAAAATAACCAGTTCCATTGCTACCTGGCATTGTGGTCCACACATTCAGCCCTTACTCCATACAAATGTATGGGGCACTCTACACTTTGCCAAGGCCAGGGCAAGATGTCTGTGTTCCCATCCGTTCTGAGACAAGCGTTCAGTGTGTTATATAACTATGGGTCTGAGCCTAGGGCACCTGATACAGTATCCAGTTTTTTATGCCACATGGCAAATTGGTCCAGACACACATGGTCAGAAACAGAAACAGACACAGCTGGTTAAAACAAGTGCTGAGTGTAAAATGTCCTCAATAGTCTCATGCGTTTGAAAATTTGGTCCCCAACTGGTGGCACTGTTTGGGGGAGGTTATGGAACCTTAGATGATGGAGCCTTGCTGGAGGAAATGGAGGTCAGGCTTTGAGGTTTATAACCTCACCTCAGTTCCTATTCCTTCTCTGTTTCCTGGGTGTGGACAAACTGTGATCAGTCAGCTTCGGTCACTGTTATCATGCCTTGCCACCGTGACAGACTCTGTCCCTCTTGAACATAAAGTCAAAATAAACCCTTTCTCCCCTAAGTTGCTTCCTGGAAGGGTGTGCTATCCAGAGAGACTCCAATACTACAGAAAAGCCCCACTGAGAGCCTGAGTGGACTGGGGAACAGGAAAAAGCATTTTCTCAAAAGTATCAAAAGCGCTGGATATTGAGACTCTTGGCCTTTTAAGCCATCTACGTTTCTTTGTTGTTGTTTTGCTTTTCCAGACATGGTTTCTCTGTGTAGCCCTGGATGTCCTGGAACTCTCTGTATAGACCAGGCTGACCTGAAACTAAGAGAGATCTGCCTGTCTCTGCCTCCCAAGTGTTGGGATTAAAGATGTGAGCCATTACACCTGTGATGTGGAAGTCCCCTCTGTATGCTGTGAATATGTTGGGTTTTTTTTTTTTAACCACTGGTTAGTAAAGAAGTTGCTTTGGGCCTATGGCAGGGGAGAATAAAGTCAGGCAGGAAATCTGAACAGAGATATAGAGAAAAAGTAGGTGGAATCAGAGAGACGCCGTGTAGCTGCTGAAAGAGACAGTCGCCAGAACATTACCTGGTAAGCCACTACCTTGTGGCAATACACAGAATAATAGAAATGGGTTAATTTAAGATGTAAGAGTTAGTTAATAAGGAGTCTAAGCTAATAGGCCACACAGTATTTTAATTAATATAGTTTCTGCGTGATTATTTCTGGTCTATGTGACCGAGAAACGAACGAGTAGTCTCCGCCTACATAGCTGGCTCTGTACAGTTCTTGCCTCTCTGACATGTGTGTATCTCAGGCTTTTCTCATGCGTGCACTGGTCATTCCATTCATTCCTGGGATGAAGCGCAGGTGGGGAAAGACTTGGAGTCTTTCTTTGTCTACTGACCTCTTCCCTGTGTTAACCTGCTGCTGTGGTCTCCAGCCCCCACTCTCGGGCACAGCCAGACAGCTCTGCACATGAGATAAGGGAGGTGAAAAGAGGAGGTGATACAGTGGGGTAGAGGCACTTGTTCCCAAGCTTGGTGACCTGAGTTCAATGTCTGGGACCCTCATGATAGGAAGACGGAAACTGACTTGCTGTGGGATATTATTTTAAGATGGGTCACATTTGTTTATGCTGTGGAACATTGTTTAATGATGCAAAAACGTGTTGCATTCTTTTATGTTGCATTTGTTTAACTCTGGAAAGCTGTGTTACTTTACCTGTCTACATCTGGTTGGTCTTAATAAAGAGCTGAGTGGCCAACAGGCAGTCAGGAGAGGATAGGAAGGGCTGCCAGGTAGAGAGAATAAATAGGAGAAGTCTGGGATGATAAATCAAGGAACAGGACAAGGAGGAGGGCTCCAGGGGCCAGACACCCAGCTATACAGCACACCACAGAGTAAGAAGTAAATACAGGTACATAGACTAGAGAAAGATAAAAGGATAGACGAGATGCTTTGTTAGAAAAAGCTGGCCAAGAAGCAAGCCAAGCTAAGGCTGGATGTTCATAAGAAAGAATAAGACTCTCTGTGATTTATCTGAGTTGGGTGGTGGACCCCACAAAGAGCCAAAGAATAAAGAGTTTTTTTAAAAAAAAAACCACAACACTGACTCTCTCACGTTGTCCTCTGATTTCCATACATGGAGTGTGGTTTACACACACACACACACACACACACACAGAGAGAGAGAGAGAGAGAGAGAGAGAGAGAGAGAGAGAGAGAGAGAGAGAGAGAGAGAGTAAATAAAAATGGAAAAAGAAAAAAGGATTACTGACTAGCTTAAGGTCACACACAGTCAAGGACATTCTGTCAACATCACACCAAAATGTTTCTCAGTGTGTGCCAGGCCAGTGCTTTTCCACTGCCCAGTGATTTCCTCCTGTTTTCCTTCCTGGAGTCCTTACTTCCTGCAGGGAGTCTGGCCAGAGGATCAATTCTTTCCGCCTGAGGCCAGCCTTGAAGTGGGATTCAGGAAAAGGCTTGAGCCTTAGAGATAAACAGAATTTGATGTATTTCTCTAGTCTGGGCACATTACACCCACTGCTGCAGGAGAGGTGAGGGCCCCTTATGCATACGCCATCTTTTATAAATAACTAAGAAAGGTGCTGTCTGCATGCAGCGAGTCTCTGCTTCCTTTGTCTTTACTGCATGGCATGGACTTTGGGGTCTACAGCTTCTGACTTCCAGGCGGACTCAGAGTGCCAAGCTTGGTGGAAGGTTCCCATGGCTCCCGGCTCTGTGTTTTGTGATATGGGTGAGCTGCTCAATTTGAAAGCCATGTCTATCCTGTAGTCTACATTCTGACTGGGAAAACAAACATTTAATAAAGGAAGTCACCCATATGTGAATGTCAGGGGCTGCGGGGAGAACTCTGTGGTTTAGTGCAAGCGAGAGGACCTGAGTTGTATCCCTAGCATTTGTCTAGAAGGCCTGTGTGGGGGCTCCTTTCTGTAATCCTGGTGCTTACGGAGGCAGAGACAGGAGGAAAGGGCTGTGCCAGTTGCCTAGCTTCAGATTTAATGCAGGAGAATTCAGGAAAAACAAAACCAACCAACCACCACCAACAACAACCAAAGGCAGAAAAAAAAAAAACAGCAGGCATCAACCTCCGGTTTCCACATGTGAAGGCATAGGTGGTTAAGAGCATTGGTTGCTCTTCCAGAAGATACAAATCTGGTTCTCAGCACCCATGTCTGGTGTGCCATCTAGTTCCATCTGCAGGGGATCTGATGCCCTATCGTGGTCTTTGTGGGCACTCATACGCACGTGGCATACATACAAGGAGACACACACTCATAAACATAGATATAAATGAAAACCTTGTTAAAGAGTAGAGATCAATAAATTGCGACATCATGGCAGTGCTCAACTTGCTTTCTCTGCTCTTGTGCAATCCAGAATCCCCTGAACAGAGGATGGAGCCACCCACAGTGGGTGAATCTTCCTATTAGTCAAGACAATCCTAGACAGACGTGCCCAAAAGTCAACCTAATCTAGACAATCTCTCATTGAGACTCCAGGGAACCACAGGTGTGTCAAGAAGACTGCTAAAACTAACCATTTTAGTTCAGTGTAGGTGGCACATGCCTTTAATCTCAGGACTCTGGAGGCAGAGGCAGGCACACCTCTGAGAATTCAAGGTCACTCTGGTCTCTAGATTGAGTTCTGGGACAGTCAGAACTATATAGAGAGACCCTGTCTCAGAAAAACAAAAACAAGTACAAACAAACAACAACAATAATTAAAAAAAAAAAAACAACCAAACTGTCTGTCTTAGGATTTCTGTTGCCATGAAGAGACACCATGACCATGGCATCTAATAGACATTTAATTGAGGTGGCAGCTTACAGTTTCAGAGGTTCAATCCATTATCGTCATGGCAGGGAGCACAACAGCATGATACAGCAGAAGGAGCTGCTACATGCTGACATGCAGGCAACAGGAAGTAGACTGGGTATGGCTTGAGCCTATATGAGACCTCAAAGCCCGCCTCTACAGTGACACACTTCCTCCAATAAAGCCACACCCCTCGAACAAGGCCCCACCTCCTAATAGTGCCACTCCCTTTGAGGAGGCATTTTCTTTCAAATCACCGTACCACCTCAGGGTTTATTTTGGCTAACATTTTGAGGGTACAGTCCACCATGGTGGGGAGACATGAAGATAATAGTAGCTGAGATAGCTGGTCACGTTACATCCACAGTCAGGAAACAGAGAGGAATGAATGATGGGGCTCAGCTCACTTTCTTTTTCTTATTCAGTTCAGGCATCGCACACAGTTGGGGTGGATTTTCCCACCTCAATGACCCCAGCCTAGAAACTCAGATGTGTCCAGAGGCTTGTTTCCGAGGTGACTCGAGCTCCTGTCAAGTTGATATGACTCTCCATACTCATCATCACAGAGGGCTTGTGAATCAAGGAGGCTTCAGAGGTAGGGCATCCTTGTGTTGGGGGCAGGGATCTTTATCGTCCCAGCGCTGTCTTCTGTCTCCTTTTCTGGTGGGAGCCTCCCAATGAATGTCGCTCTCCTGTAACTGGTTAATTATAAGCAAGCAATGGCTTCTCTTCTGCAAAGAGATGGGGTGAGAGGCAATGCGAAGAGAGATGGGCAAGCAGAAGTTGTCAATGAACCCTGGTTCTAGGAACGTGCTTTCAGGTTTGGGGATCAGGGAATGGGTATCTTGGGGAGGCCATCATTACTACATTGTAAGGCATTTGGATGGGATAACAACCCTGAGGAGGAACTAGGAGCACTGTGTTTACTTATGCTGGCACACCTCTTGCCTCTCAAGGTAGATATAGCTAGGGACCCAGCACTTAGCTTTGAGTGATTCCCAAGCAAGCCTAGGCCGGGGCTTCCATGAAGTTACTCTCCATCTGTGGGTGTCCCATATTCCCACCCCCGAGGGAATAGAAGTCTGGCTTCTGAGGCCTTCCCCTCTGTTCTCTGCCTTTCCATAATAGATCCCTTGCTTCTGCACCTTCTAAGGGAGCTGGAATTCAATCTCCAGACCCTTCAAGTCAGACCTGCTCGCCCCTCACCTCATTTTCCTTTGAGAGGTTGTTTGAAAACTCAGTTTGGTAGAAAATAAAAGCTGGGCAGTGGTGGTTCACACCTTTAATCCCAGCACTTGGGAGGCAAAGACAGGTGGATCCCTGTGAGGTTGAGGCCAGCCTGGTCTACAGTGAGTTCCAGGACAGCCAGGGCTACACAGGGAAACCCTGTCTTGATAAAAAGCAAGCAAAAAAAACCCTAAAAACTAAACTAAATAGAACACACACACACACACACAGGAGTGGGGGGTAGGAGGTGGCATGGAGGAGTATTCATATGATCTCAGGGCTGGGCTAATGAACCCGCCTTTCCAGAAGGCTGAGTGCTATGTGGGGAAGAAGTAATGGAGACACTTGGTGACTCTTTCCCCAGAGTTGAATTAAGAGACTTGTTCTTAATTCTGTATTTGACGGCTATTCAAGCATGGTCTCCTGACAGCTACTGAGCGGAGAAGGTGGGGAACATAGTCTTCCCTTTTTTGCCAAACAGAAAAGCCTGCCCTAGCAGTTTGATGGGCTTTATTTTTTTCCCAGTAGTCAAGAGTTGTTTTCCCCCTGCTTGGGAGCTCCTCATCCTCCATCTTCTCCCCTAGATAGCCTCTCATTGATGTGACCATTTACTTCATCCAGCTTCCCACACGGCATAGTACTCACAGTACATATTTCATCAGATAAATGCTCATTTCACACATATTTTATATCATGTGCTGTGGCAGACAATGTGAAAAACATACCAAGCAGAAAATAAGCCCCCAAAACGAAGAGCTCTGACCTACGGGGCGGATATTGACAAAGGAGGCAGGTAATCAAAACTTTCAGCCCCAAACACAGCTCTCACCTCAAAGGGAGGGAATAATTGACAACTTATTCTGAGCCAAATGTGAGTGACCTTGGCCACAGGACACACAAACTCAGGTTGCTCCAAATAACAGTTCCAATGTGGATACAATTAGATTAACTTTCATGGTCATAGAACCAAAGCATGATGGGGAATTTACACCTTCTGGTCTTCAGAGTATTCTGGTGCTCAGTCACTCTTCGGGTGATGGAGAAGGGTCATCTGTCTATCTTTTGCTTTCATTGGTTAATTAATAAAGAAACTGCTTGGCCTGATAGGTTAGAACATAGGAAGGTGGGGAAGACAGAACAGAATGCTGGGAGAAAGAAAGCTGAGTCAAGCAGATGCCATGCCTCTCCTCTCTGAGACAGAAGCAGGTTAAGATCTTCCTGGTAAGCCACCACCTCGTGGTGCTACACACCTTAATAGAAATGGGTTAATCAAGATGTGAGAGTTAGCCAAAAGAGGCTAATTGGGATAGGCAGTATTTAAATGAATATAATTTGTGTGTTGTTATTTTGGGTGTAAAGCTAGCCTTGCAGGAGCCAGGCGGGATGAAAAGCAGGCCAGCTCGCCCCATCACTACATACAGGAGCTGGAGTTAGTTGAGGACCAAGTGTGTTTCCCTCTTTAAGAAGTCATGGAGGTAGGCTGGAGAGATGGCTCAGTGGTTAAGAGCATTGCTTGCTCTTCCAAAGGTCCTGAGTTCAATTCCAGGCAACCACATGGTGGCTTACAACCATCTGTAATGAGGTCTGGTGCCCTCTTCTAGCCTGCAGGCATAAACACAGACAGAATATTGTATACATAATAAAATAAATAAATATTTTTTAAAAAAAAGAAGTCATGGAGGCTGCTGGGAAGGGAGCAATCACACAGGACATCCACAGGAAAGTGGCAGCATCTGATCAGGAGGGCAGGACAGCAAGGTCATCTTCACCTCCAGGGTGTCTGGGGAACAAACCCAGCCACCTTCCCTGCCCTCTGCCCCAGTGAAGGGACTCGGAGGTGCCACTTCTTGTATTAATCTAGCTGTAAGCATGTTTACTTCAGCTGTCCTTTCACACCCCCTGGCCCCTAAGGAACAAGGCACAAAGCCTTGCAACATCATTAAAATGCTGTCTGGAAAGAGGCTCCGCTGAGCCTGGAAAGTGAGAAGGTAAGAACCACAGGAGCAAAGTGGAGACAGGAGCGCTAGACAGACAGGCCAGGCAAGCACCGGCTCCCACGGGCTCTGCACCAGCCTGGAGAACAATCCTGAATGAACCCCCTCTCTTGGCGGCTTCTGTATCCCAGGCTGGCCTCCTGCTCAGTGTGCAGCTGAGGATGGTCCTCTTGCCTCTGCTGTGATTACAGGCGTACACTGCATACTTGATTTCAGTTTCAATGACCTCTGATGACATATACACCTGGACAGTTAGTTAACATTGCTTCTATAAGCAAAGGTGTGGAGAAATGGTTGAAATGCCCTATCCATAGGTGGGAAGAAGGCTTTTACTATAGATATGAGAGAGAGAAGAGTCAGAGGTCTTGGGGGAAAGCCCAAAGCAGCCATGGCCACCTCTTGGGGCAGAGAAGAGAGGGGTAGGCTGATAAGGGCCAGGGCTACTTCTTTTGGGAGCAAAGAGGAGAGGAATCATGGAAAAAACCTCATGGGTAATTAAGAAAACTTGTAGCCACAGGATGGTGGTGGTGGTGGTGGGGTATTTCTGGGAACTGAACAGCCTGGAAATTTAGGGTGGCGGGGGAGGGGGCTTGTGGGCCTGGTGGCTTTGGCATACACCATAGGTGCATGGCAATAGGGAAGAAACCAGTTTCTCAGGTTCAGGGTGAGAGTGGGCTTCTCTACCAGTAATCCTACAGTTCAGCTTGAGTGGGGCCCAGACTCATTTTGCCCCTTTTTAGGGGTGCTTGGCGCCTTTCCCTTTGGACCTGACAACTTCTCTCCCTCTCCCCTATCTCTCTCCAATCTCCAGATAATAGTAAGCTAATCATTTAAACTTTCCCTCCTTCTGTCTTCTCTGCCTGTCCTCTCTACCCTCACATCCACACAAAACGGAGTCCTCCCAAAGGAATAAGAGTCTATCAGCAACCATAGCCTGGAGATGCAGATTCCAGTCGCCTCAAGTGATTTGTTCTCTGCAGAACATGGACCATGAGTCAAGGGATCCTTCAAATACATTGTTGGAGACCCTGAGCAGGCAAGCCTCAGCTAAGTAGGGAAGTCTTCTGCAGGAGGCAAAGGTCTAACCTGACAGTCAAAGAAGGCTGGACACAAACAGAGGTGAGTATTGGCTATTGAGACCTTGTGAAAGTATCACAAGGTCATTTGAACTCTGGATATGTGAAAGGTTTCTCTACCCCAATATTAACCCTCTCCGCCAATGCTGTAATCCAAATCTGTAGTAGGAATGGCGGGCTGTGTCCCGCCACCCGGCTAGCTTTACACCCAAAATAATTACACGGAAACTGCATCGCCATTCTGTTGAAGGAGCAGCGGGCTGCATTTCCGCCGCCCTGCCCCCTGGCTAGTTTTTACCCAAAATAATTACACGGAAACTGTATTCTTTTAAACACTGCCTGGCCTATTAGTTCTAGTCTCTTATTGGCTAACTCTCACATCTTGATTAACCCATCTCTAATAATGTGTGTAGCACCACGAGGTGGTGGCTTACCAGGAAGGATCTTAACCTGCGTCCATCTTGGAGAGGAGAGCTCTATTGTCTGCCTCACTGCCTTCTTCTTCCCAGCATTCTGTTCTGTCTACTCCACCTATCTAAGTTCTGCCCTATCAGGCCAAGCAGTTTTCCGAAGAATGACCTCTGGCTTCCACATTCGTGTACACATATACATGCACCTGCCCCATATGAACTTACACACATATGTCATATATGTGTGTGAATACACACACACACACACACATGACTGAATGACACTGTGTAGCACAAATTGAAGAAATGGCTGCTCCCAAGCTTCTTTCTCTCAAGCTAGTGCTTGGAGATAGCCATGGGCTGAGACCCTCCCCAACCTTTCTGCAAGCCCATAGAACACACCCAAAGCCCAGCAGATATCAAGACTGGGCTCCAGGGTGACCACGGGCTTCCTGGCAGTAGCAGTGCCCTTCCCTGCCGTCCAGTTCTGCCCACTTCCTGGGGTAGATTTACCAAATGTCATTTAGTTTAGTGGTTTTACAGGGTCCAGAAAGAATAATCCTTAGTACAATATAATGACAGTGTCGGATATAATCTCCCTTGGGGTTAAATACTCGAGTTTTAGCATATTTTAAGCTAATAATGTAGTTTATTTTTAAAAGAACACAACAAACAAATGAAAAGTCTACAGTATTTCTTACCACTAGGACCTGAGGCACTGCAGGCTCTAAGGAAACCTTGCCACCCCACTCATCCACTTCTGGGGTGCACCCCCCATCCTGGGGAGGTGTTTGATGTTGCCCTCTGAAATCTCCCATTTGGACTGAATTCTCAACTTCCATTTTCTTCACTTTAAATTCTGGTGCAAACCCTCAGGGTCCATGCAGCCCTCCAAGTCGGTGGGGGTAGGCTCCACCCACTGGGAAACCTCTGGGCTTCCTTCTGAGAGCCTTGTTAGCTTTGGCAAGCACTGTTGGTGAATGGCTTCAGTAAGCCTCCTTCCCACTTTGGCGGGAGATGAAGCCTCGCTTCTCCCACTGGGGAAGACTCTAGCTTATCAGCCTTAGCCCCAGCAACACGTGTGGGAGGCTGGTGGGGGGCTTCAGAATTTCAGAATTCCACCCCCCAATTGCTTCCTCTCAAAGGTGTTTGCATTTAAACAAGAGTTGGCTCCCCCCCACCCCGTTTTTCCCTCCTTTGATTCCATTGCTGAGGCAGCCCCGCTGCTGGCTTGTTAGTGTCTGGAGGGCTCCATGGCAACAGCCTGGGAGTTGAATGGTGTGAACCTCACCTCTTTTTCTTTGTGCAGACTGCTTGGCAAGGCAGACCATTTAGGAGAACTGTTAAGGAAGTGGAAACGGAACTCTTTGTCACCTTGCTATCTCCCCGGCTTGCTGTAAAAACCTGTGGATAGATTGCAGAGGCGGGCAGAGCTGGCGGAGGGTGATGGACAAGAGTCAGCGAATGAAGCTCTTTCCCCAGTGGTTCTGAGGAGCCCACCAGACTTGATGATTGCTTAACTGATGTCCAGAGAGACTGTCTGTTGCTACGACAAAGCCACTCTGACTGTAAGTGACTTAGGAGAGGAAGGGGTTTATTTGGCTGACACTTCCAGGTCACATTCATCACTGAGGGGAGTCAGGGCAGGAACTCAAGCAAGATCCTGAAGCAGAAACCATGGAGGAATGCTGTTTGCTGGCCTCCTCACTGACTCATGTTTTCCTATACAGCCCAGGAATTCCTGCTTGGGGAACGGTGTTACTCACAGCGGACTGAGCTTGAACTCAGTCAAGGGTTGAGACCCCCCCCCCCCGACACGCCCAGAGGCCAGTCTGGTCTCATCAACCCTTCAGGGAAGACTTCCTTCTCAGATGACTCTAGGCTGTCAAACTGACAGTGACAGCCGACAGTGAAAATACAGTTGTGGGGTGGGTATTCCTCTGGATGAAAACACTGGAGTGAAGTGGGAGGCTCACAGGATCCAGGAAGTTCCTGAAACTTACAGGCTCCGGAAGCTGAGAAAGTTACAAGAGTCACAAAGCCGGTCCTCAAGATTACATAAGCAGTAGCAGCAGCTGGCAGAAGGGAGACTGTCAGGAGGGACTGCCAGCTGGGTGCTGGAGGCCATCGATGCTGCCCGGTCCACCATGGCAGCTAGCGATGCCAGGTGTTGTTTAGCAACCTTGGAGGATGTAGCAATCTGAGGAAGGGCCACTCGATCACATGCCCTTGTAGCTTTGGGCTGCCACAGAGTCACAGCTTGGGCAGAGAGAGAGAATGGGGGGGGTGGTATTTTCTCCTGCCCATGCAGCTCATGCTGGGTAGTAAGCCAAAGATGCATTTCTGCATGTGGTTAAGGTAGCCTGCCTTTCTAATCCTCAGCTCGTGACTGGGGCTGCAGCGCTTATTGTGGTTCAGTGACTCCTGGTGTCTAGTGTGTTAACAGGGGCACCGACAAGGCAATGGCCAACTCATAGTCATGACCTTGGACTGAATCAAGGGGTGTGCTGCGGTTTTGGGGGTGGTTTTGCTTGTCCCCTTAGGTCCATTGTCATAAAAGTCTTGCTTAGTCCCCAGGGAAGAACCACCGGGCAGTTCTTTTTGTTGTTTTGGCATGTGTGCACATGTATGTGCACATCTGTATTTGGATGCATATGTGGGAGTGTGTGGAAGCTAGAGGTGGACCTTCCATGTCTTCTCAGGCACCCTCCGCCTTGTTTGTGGACAGGCCCTTTCACTTTTCCCTGAGGTGGACCTTCCATGTCTTCTCAGGCACCCTCCACCTTGTTTGTGGACAGGCCTTTTCACTTTTCCCTGGAGCATATCGACCTGGCTAGGCTGAATGGTCAATAAGCCCCAAAGGTCCTCCTGCCCCTGCTTTTCACTCCCGGGCTTACAAGCCTACACTACCATATCTAGCCTTTCTTTGCAGATTGTGAGTATTGAACTAAGGTCACCGTGTTTGAGTTTCTGACTTCAGGTATTACACTGGTTATGGGGTGGGGCAAATGTGTTCTCATGTTCTTTGCATCTTATTCAGAGTATTGAAGTAAGCGCACACAAATTTGAAGAGTAGCAAGGAAACTATTCAGAGCCAAGGGATCGCATAGATCAGCAGCGTGCTGTCAAGAGTGACAGCAGGCCACATGAATGAGGGGACTCAAGAGTCCTGATTACTGTTTGGGCTTTTATCTTACGAAGTTCAAAAGAAGAAGGTGTTTGGTTGCTAGGGGCATAGGGTGGTTTTCTATTTTATAAAATATTTACTTTATGATTAATTATAAAAGTGTGTGAGCAAATGTATATGAGTACAGGTGCCCTTAGATGTCAGAAGAATGTGTCAGATCCCCTAAAGATGGAGTCACAGGTGCTTTTGAGCTACCCAATGTGCATGCCATGATCTGAATTCAGATCCTTTGTAAGAAAAGCATGTGCTCTTAACTGCCCAGCCATTTCTCCAGCCCCAAGGTTCTCTATTTTGATTGACAGATTTTTAAGTTTGTAATCTATGGTATATGTCCTGTCTCATAATGCATCTGATTTTAATCATACACACACCCAGTTATGCATAGAAAGGCATAAGGTGTTAAGTAAAGGTTCTCCTTAAAAATGCACTTTGAGAACCGTTTGCTTCATTGTGTATGCATCTAAAACCCACCCATTCTTGTATCTGAATGAATTAAGAATATGTTTGGATAGAAACTGTCCAAATTTGATGGCCATTAAGGAGAAGAGAAATGTATCCCATTGTTCTGAGTGTGAGGGGGGATGTGTTCTGAGTGCATTGTTCGTTCGAGAGGGCTGTCTGTGCATGGCATGTACAGGCGAGGCTCTCAGGCTGCCTTGGAAGGGGATGTGTGCAGAGACCAAACCAAGTGTAGTCCCAGGGTACCACACTATTCCCTGTGCTTGCCTCCCTCACAGGGACATCGAATCAATGGGTTTTTGGCTGACTAAATGGGCACAGCACTTGAGATAGCTCAATAAGACTCAAATCTGAAGATTCTGCTGGGATCTTAGAAGCATGGTGTCCTTTCTGTGGAGGTGGCTAAGCTGGGAGAATGTTATGTTCCTGCAGCTGGCAGTTCTTTTGCTCCTCTCAAGGAACAGAGCCTGTCTGCGGTCAAGTGCATTGCTGAAGACAGAATGATGGGGAAATGGAGAGAGAGTACTACTCTACCCCTAGGTCAGCCCATGCCCATGGTCCTGTCCCAGTTTCACATACACACAAGTCCTGTATTTCTGCTTAAGAAGCCCTGTACCACTTGTGTAGGATATCCTTATTCTCCAAGTCTTTGGATGCAGTGGCTGCGTGTCTCTTTACACATGACATCCTCAGATGAGTGACAAGGACCATGCTCTCTCACACGTACTCCAATCACTCTCTCCTGGGTATCCGATCGGCCAGGGGATGATCAGAGATAAGGCTGGGCTCTCTATCTGCTAACTCATTTTCCAGTCTTCCCCCTTTCGGATTCCATAACATAAACTATTATTTCTGCTAGTAGCAGGCTTGGTCCCCAAGTGGAGGCTCAATAAAGCACATGATGTGGATCAGGTGTGGTCCTCGGCGGCTTGCACAGGACAGTGGGGAGCATGTGGGTGCTCATAAGTGGGATGACTAGAATGTTGATCCGGGTTTAAATTCCATGAGGTCCCAGATCCTTGAGGTGGGTGGGTGGCTGATTGACTCTCAAACTGTGGACTGACTCTGGGAGTTCCAGTTCAGACACTATTCAAACCCAGTTTTTAGCAGCGGGTGGTATGACTGGTAGGCACGCAAGCAGGGGGGGTGGTACCCAAACTTTTAACAAGCCTTGGGCTTTCTGCGGGGAGTGGAGAATGAAAGCTGCATATGGGAGAGGTTTTGTTCTTAGCTGGATTACACTGTTCCATTGCCTGTTCAATATTCTCCAAGCATTGGAAGTTAAGGAGAGATTTTTACATCATTTCTTGCTAAATTCTTAGCTTTTACCAGCCTAGCATCCATCTTCCCAGTCCCCGCCCCCGCCTGCTTTCCTGGCGGCAGCGGAATTCTCGGGACGCTGTCCAAAGTGCTGACAAGTAGTTTTCTTACGGTAGTCTCAGCTTTGCCAAGCGGCTGTACGGCATACCATCAGGGTCTAGGGCTGGGGTCCCAGAATGCAAGCGTTGGTAAAGAGAGGGGACCGCTGGCTATCCCAAGTCACTTCCTTCCAGCAATATGTCTTCTGGAAAGTGGTGTTTATCTTGGCTTTCTCTCAGCTACTAGGATCCACACACAACCAGGTGGACAGTCAGCGTCCAGATGGTAAGTGCCTCTTCCTAACGCTCAGCTAGGATGGCAGACAGACAGCAGAATCGGAACTCATTCTCTTCAGTAGCTGCCACTATTATACACTGGCTGTGCGCCAGACATCACACTATGTCCTCGGCGCACATTTTCTCAAGCAGTTCTCAGCATCGCCCAATATGGTAGGCACTGTTATTTCCTCTGTGTTATAGCTAGGAAGGGTACAACCTAAAAGACAGATGGAAAATCTGCGAGAGAGCTCGGCAGGCCAGGGCACTTGCTGCCAAGGCTGATAACCCGAGATTGTTCCCCAGAACCCATATAGTGGAAGGACCACTCGTGCAAGTTGTCCTATGACTTTCACACCCTCCCACCATGGCACATGGATAGCCCTTTCCAAACAAGTGAATGTAACTGATGAAAGCAAGATAAATGGTTTGACTGAGAACAAGAGGTAAGGTTTGGCTGGGTCTTCCTGATGACCCAAATCCCACTCTCAAACCATCCAGCTACTCATTGTGAATAAGCCCAGGAATGCAGTCTAGACTTGGGCAGTCAGCCCTCTGCTCAAGAGGTAACTTAAAAAGAGCCACTTAGGCTATAGAGATGGTTTGGTGGGTAAAGCATTTGCCACGCAAGCACGAGGGCCCAAGTTTGGATCCTTAGAAGCCACGTAAAGCTGGGTGTACTGGTGTTTCTCTAATTTTCACACTGAGAGAGGAAAGCTGGAGATGGAATTCCTGGAAGCGGTGGGGCAGCTGGCCTGTTGCAGGCAGCAATGAAGAAACAGGTCTTATGGAGGGAGGGGAGGACTGACACCAAGGGTGTCCTCTGACCTCCACAGACACACTCTGGCACATGTGTGCCCCCACCCAGCTCTCTCTGTAGATCTGCGAACTCCCCAGCTGTAGATGTAATGGGTTGTCTGTTCTCCTGCCTGTCACCAAGTCAATCTGGTTGAGCAAGTGGGGCCCTCTGCCATGGGACACGGGCTTGAGTCCACACGTGTAGCGTGAGGGACTTCTTCTGGGGAGACATGATGTATTCTCACATCTACTCAGCTCTGAGAGGGAACCCATGGGAGACCAAAGTAACAGCTGTGCCAAAGTCCAACATGGCGAATGAATGCATTTTACTGGGGATACTTACAGGAGTTGGCACAATTTAAGAGCAGCGACATCACTGAAGAGCCCACCCCAACATAGGTGAAGAGCAATGGCCTGGACCTCACTGCACAGCTTGCGGGTAGCTCGACAGGTCTGAGCATTTCCTGTCTGCAACTCTACTGGTCACTGTTCTGCCCCACCCCGGGCAGCTGTTTATGGCTTCTATAAAGCTGGGGGGGGCTCTCCTGACTCTTTTAGGGTTCAGTGTTCCAGAACATGTGCTCTTTGTTCACCCCCTGGGTCTCATGCATTTCCTCCCAACTCCTGGATGAAAGGTTTAAATCTGTTCTACACCAACATGGCAGCCGTAGGAGGGCTCTGATTTTAAGATCATGAGCTGGCTTCACATGACATTTGCCACCGTTTGCCTGTGATGATCTGATGCCAGCTCATTTTCTGCCTTCCTCCTGAAGGTGTGGCTTCTCTGAACGCAGGAACACGGGGTGGGAAAGGCCCAAATTATTGCAGGAGCGAGCTTTGTTGCTGACATGGCCTTGTCTTCAGCAGGCACCAGATTTCCCTACCTTTAACAGGGATCTCACTTCACAGAGCACTTGAACGCCCATTGAGGATGTCGATTTCATATTTGTGGAAATGTCAGGCACCAAAGGGCAAGTACCACTTAACATGTCAAGGAGCAGTGCAGCTGGCAGACACACTTAGATGTGAAAACCCACCTTCGGCTCTGCCTCTGGGAACTGAGGTATGATGTACTGAGAGCAGTCAGATGTGAGGACCACATTCAGTCTGAGGACAGGGTTAAACCATTGTGCATGCAGCCTGCCCTTCCTGCAGGTTATCCCTCCCTGACTTCACCTGTCAGCCCTGTGCTCCTGGTCTTCATTCAGAAAACCTTAATATCCCAGTGTTCTTCTTCACTGCTCATCCATCAAGACTTCTTGGGTTTCCCCTTTGAGTGTTTCACCATGTCCTCATTGGTCAAGAAATAATGTTCTGCCTACCTTTCTGCCTCTCACTTCTTCCTCCCACAGTTCATCCTGTGAGTTAGTGACCATTGGGAGATGTAGATGGACAGACACGCCTCCTCGCATGCGACGCTTCAACGGTTTCTTACTTTCTCTTTCTTTTTTTTCTTTTTCCTTTTTTATTTTTATTTGTTGCTTGTGTAGAAGTGTACTGGCAGGAGGGTCAGAAGTTCAAGGTTATCCTTGAATTCTAACTCACCGATTTGGCCAGACTGGCTGTTCATCACCTTCCAGAAATCCTATCTCCACTCTCTGCCCCAGTGCTGGGATTACAGATGAACACCATGGAGTCTGGCTTTTTAGATGGGTGCTTGGGATCTGAACTCAGGTCTGCACACTTGCATGACAATTACAGGTAATATACAGACTGAGCTGTGTCCCTAGCCCTAGTTTCCTGAGTGCTGGGATTATAGCCATGAGCCACCATGACTGGATTATATGGTGCTGGCAACTGAACCCAGGACTTCATGTAAGCTACACAGGTGCTCTACCAAATGAGTTATAACCCACCCAACACGTATTTATTCTATTTGGAATACTGTTATAGCTACTGCTTTATATCTATGAAAAGACATCATGACCAAGGCAATTTATAAAAGAAAGCATTTAATTGGGGGCTCGCTTACAGTTTCAGAAGATTAGTCCATGACCATCGTGACTGGAAGCATGGCACTAAGCAGACAGCAGGTATAGTGCTGGAGTAGCTGAGAGCTTAGATTCTGATCTGCAGGCAGCAGGCAGAGAGAAAGACTGGGCTTGTCATGGGCTTTTAAAAGCGCAAAGCCCATCCCCAGTAACACACATCCTCTAACAGGCCACACCTACTAATCCTTCTCAAGAAGTTCCATTGGGGGAAGGGGAGCCAAAAGACAAAGCAGCCTCGGCCCTAGTCACACTGCAGCTTAGCATTTTAAGAAGAGTTCCTGGACAGAAAAGGATTTCAGATACACAATAGGACAGATTCAAACATAAAAGACCTCTAAATGAAACACAGTGTGTTTAAAAAAAAATGACGTAGGCTTGGGAGAGAGAAGGAAAAAAGTAAAGAGACAGTAAATGTGATATAAAAGAACGCAGACAGTCATAGATTAAAAGAGTAAAGATAATAAAATAAATAATAAACTTGTAGAAAAAGTAGGAGAGTAAGAAAAATAAGCCTCATAAAGATGGAATATATGCAGAGAGTCTGTATTATGCATATTATTGTGTTTTCTTTTAATTTTTTGACTGCTAAAGAGCTATGTAACAAGAGACATTTCATTGTATGGAATGCTAAGTTAAACCAACATAAAGACATCTTGACTTCAGAATTTGGGCGTAAGGATTTGTTGCGTTGGAGAAGAAATTCTACTTTTGTTTCCATAGAGGATGAGAACCTATGGAATCCTTCCAGACCAATGTGGTTTGATGGACCAAGATCCCCTGAAAAGTTGCTGTAAACATCCTCCCAAAATTGCTTTGTCCAAAAAAAAAAAAAAAAAGCAGGAAGCAGTTTGGAGAGAATTATGCTCAAATTACCAAATATTATCTATACATGTTTGCTTACATTTAAAGAGGGATATGCTATAGAGATTTGCATTGGTATGGATCTTTCTTTATTCATAAAAATTTAGGATCAATTTAGGTATATGTATATTTCTGATTTTGATTAAGGTATTGTGTTTTTGCAGCTTATTTAAAAATGTATAATTAAGAAATATAGGTTAATATATCTATAATAGCCAATCTTGTAGTCATGTTAGTTAGGTTTTCTAGATATATATAGATATATTTTAGTTAGATAGATATTCTTCAAATATTTCAGAGACCTACATAATATGGCATTTAAAATGCTTTAAGAGCTTAAGACTTTTCATGACATGAGACACATCTGCTCCTGGCAGCACAAATCTATGATAAGAGGAAAATGAGTATCAAGGAGGCTCCTTATGGAGTTTGCTAGCCATTTGGGCAAGAAACTTGTCTTGCCTGGACTGCTTAAAGGTATGTTGTATGAACTGGATGTGCAGGACCCACAGAGAAATGACTGCTGAACTTGCCTAAAGATGAGACTTCCTTCAAGGTTCCTGCTTCATAAAAGAGTCTGTAAGACATTCTATAGGACATAGAAGAAAGCGACTGACAAACTGCCAATATAGGTATAACTGCCTTTGAAATTTCCTGCCTCATGGGAAAATCTGCTGGATACTATGGGCCTGTGGACTGAAGATAGATGCTCCAACAATACAGAAGAACTTTGGGTGACTGTCCAGGTAGCAAGATGTCTCTGTCAAGAATTTTAGAAGTTGCTTACAATGTACTTCCTGTTTATTTAGGTAATATTATATCCTTCTGGAGTCTTTGATGGGGTTGAAGAATAGATAGTTATAGTTTTTTTTTTTAGTTATGATAAAAGATAAAAGCCAGGCGGTGGTGGCGCACGTCTTTAATCCCAGCACTCGGGAGGCAGAGGCAGGCAGATCTCTGTGAGTTTGAGGCCAGCCTGGTCTACAAGAGCTAGTTCCAGGACAGAAACCAAAAGCTATGGAGAAACCCTGTCTCGAAAATCCCCCCCCAAATAGATAAAGTAGATATAAATATTGTAACTGTATTTCTTACTTGATACCTGTCTTGTTATATGTAGTTAGTTTTACTATGTTAAAGTTAAAAACCTTCCTTTTTATTTAAACAAAAAAGGGGAAATGGTGTGGGAAGTCCTTCTGTATATGTGTTGCTTTTATTGGTTAATGAATAAAGAAGCTGTTTCGGTCAGTGGCTTAGCAGAATAGAGCTAGGCAGGGAAAAAGAAACTGAATGCTGGGAGAAAGATGGTGGAATGAAGGAGACACCATGGAGCCGCCAGAGGAGAAAGATGCAAGTTGCCTATTGAAACCTTGCTGCTAGGCCATAGGCCTTGTGGTAAAATATAGAATAATAGAAATAGGTTAATTTAAGAGATAAGATTGAACTAGAAATATACATAAGCTCATAGGCCAAGCAGTAATTTAATTAATACAGTTTCTATGTGGTTATTTCAGTGCTGAGCAGCCAGGAACAAACAAGTGGCCTCCTACAACACACAGGGGTGAATATAACTGTGCTACCACAGAAGACTGAGGGCACAGATTCATCAATGAATGTGTCGAGGGGAGACACCATATTTAGTGTGGTGCTTGTGAACATTCTGCACAGACTTATCGTATCTATGTAGTTCTTAATTTGAGAGGATTAGATAAATGTTTGAAAATGGATGTCCTTTAAAACTGCTCCTGGCTCAAAGAGTCTAAGATGATAAAAAAGAAAGTCCTCATTAATCAGACCGTATATTCAAAAGTAGAAGACAGGGCTGTGTTCCCCAGCCTCGACTTAGTTTCTCCATTTAATTCAAATTGTACAGAAGGCATCTCGGGTAAGGTAATAGTGAGTGCCGAGATACTTGAGGCAAAATTCAGGGCAGTGAGGAACCACAAGCACCTGCTGATTTCACACAGCATCCCCATGGGGGTCAGAACCCTACAATCAAGAGATATGGACCAGTTTCTGATCACCTTGCTCTTCTGCTTAAGAGATCTGGCACTGCCAGGCAGTGGTGGCACACATCTTTAATCCCAGCACTCGGGAGGCAGAGGCAGGCCAAACTCTATGAGTTTGAGGCCAGCCTTGGTCTACAGAATAAGTTCCAAGACAGCAAGGGCTACATAGTGAAACTCTGACTCAAACAAACAAACAAAACGATCTGGCACTAACATATCCCCATAAGTGAAAATCAGTGTGGTTCTGTTAATCTTCTCTGTTAACTTGACTGGGTTTAGAGCCATCTGGGAGACACAGCTCTGGGCCTCTCTGTGAGGGAGTCTCTAGAAAGGAGACTGTGTTTAACTGAGGAGAGAGAAATCCACTCTGAATGTGGACAACAATATTTTGTGGGCTTTTATTCTGGGTTGGTTAAATAAGAAAAAGTGGGTGAGCCCCAGCAGCCATCTCTCTCTGCTTCCTGACTGTGGGTGCCACGTGACCAGCTGCCTCCCTTTGCTGATGCTGTGACTTCCCTACCATCGTGGACAGACCCGTCCTTCCTTGTGCTCCTTTCACCAGGCATTTTGTTGCAGCAACGAGGGAGTCACTAACACAGCTTCCATATTCCCTTCTGCCCATTGCAGTGGAACCTTGGGGAGAAGAGGGTACAGTCTGTTTACGACGACTGCCTGTAGGCGGGTAAGTCTGAAGAAAAACGTTTCTCACTGAGAAGAGACTCCTCTCAGGCCACGCTAGGCGCCCCTTCCCATTTTCTAGGACCCATTGTGGAAAAGCACAGAATAGTGCTGAAGCATGCCTGACCCTGGACAAAACTCCAGGATGGAGGGGTCACCTGGCTCTGGGAGGCATGCTGGGCTTGAATGCTGTCAACCTGGGGTGATGCTTGCACTCAGCAGTGGGAAATAAATCAGATGGCTCCTTGGACTGGCACCCAGGGACACCTGAACACACACGTATGTTCCCATGCACACAGGACCTGAGTTCTTTACCAAGCTTCAGAGGCCACCAGGAATTGGGAACAGAGGATCCATCCCCAGTCCTGACACATTATTAGATGACTGTTCCCAATGGCAGTGTGAGGTCACAGCACTTGGCCAGGTGGCTCCTGTTCTCTGGATCTCAAATGTTTGCCTCCTTGATAGCATGTGTTGATCCGAATGTAAAATATCCCCCTAGCTTCGTGTGTTGAGTGTTCAGACTCCAGCTAGTGACATGGCTTTGGAAGGCTGTGGAACCTTTAGGAGGCAGCGAGTCACTGGAGGTGTGCCTTGAGATTTCATAAGCTGTCCCCACTAAGGAACCAATAAGTTTATTGGGTTTCTATGGTGGTTCAAAGGAAAATGACCCCCAAAGGGAGTGGCACTATTAGGTGGTGTGGCTTTGTTGGAGTAGGTGTGGCCTTCTTAGAGGAAGTCTACTTGCTACTTCCTGATAGCAAACTGAATCTGACCAGCTGCCTCTTTCTCCTGTCACCATGCCTCTCCTGCCATGACAGACTCTATGTTTAAACCATGAGCCCAAATCTCCCCCCTCTTATCAGGCATTTGATCTCAGTAACAAGAAAATCAGGTGATCCATAGTGACAAGGAAATGTCACATCACCACTCAGACGAAAGGTTGGATGCTGGTGTTAACATGTGGGGCGTTGCTCTCCCAACCAGTCATGGCTGTGGACAACTTGGTTTGAGTAAGAACCAAGGAAGTCACAAATGAAGGGACTTCAAAAAGCATCTGTGGAGGCATTGGGTACATGGGTTTAGCAAAGCAGTGAGGCCTCAGATGCTATCTGCAGACGTCCTTAGGCTTGGGGTTGGTGGAAGGTAATGTGATTGAAAATGGTTTCCAAGAGTCTAAATGGGCTGGAGAGGTGGTGCAGCTGTTAGGAGTGTGCACTGCGGTTGTGGAGGCCTGGGGTGTGGTTCTCAGCACCCACTGAGTGGCTCACGACCTCCTGTAGCTCTAGCTCCAGGGGCTCCAGATCCCCTCTGAACTCCATGGCACCGCACCCGTGTACACAAACTCCCACACAAAGCACATATTATTTAAAAAAATAAAGCAAAGCTATATAAACAGAAACAAAAAATTAAACATACCCCAAGAGAATTTGTCTCTGAATCTGCGACATTCCAACTCTCCACAGTCACAGATGCCCTGGTCAGTCAGTCAGCTGTGTGGAGCCTTTAACATAGCTGCAGCTTTTTTCCTCCAGGAATTCCACCAAGAGGTAATTACAATTGCCATGCCCCTGCCTGTGGCAGTTATGAGGGGATTTCTGAGAGACTGCAGGAGATAGGGAGTTAGAAGAGGGAAGGAAAGGGGACCATATAATGGAGAGAGGGAGGAAGGTGACGATTTGGGACAGGGACACTTCTGTTCTGTCCTTTTGCCTGCACTTCTGGGGGAAAACTCAGGCTGCTGTTCCCTGGAGCACAGAGCAGAATAAATTCCAATAGTCACTCTGAAGTGCTATTTAGGGGATTAGCCATTGCCCACCTGTAATCCCAGCACTGGGGCCACCACCCACCTGTAATCCCCGCACTGGGGTCACCGAGCACCTGTAATCCCAGCTCTGGGGTCATTACTCACCTGTAATCTTGGCACTGGAGTCATCACCCACCTGTAATCCCAGCACTGGGGTCACCGCCCACCTGTAATCCCCGCACTGGGGTCACCGCCCACCTGTAATCCACCAGAGACAGGCTGGGTTCCAGGCCGGTGAGAGACTCTGTCTCAAAGGGAAGGTACATGACTACTGAGGAATGATGCCTAAAGCCTCCTCTGTGATGGTTTGAGCAAGAAATGTCCCCCACAGGATTCAGTATTTGACTACTTGGTCCTCAGATGGTGGCACTGTTTGGGGGAGGGTTAGGACATGCAGCCTTCCTGAGGGAAGTGTGTCAGCTGATGTGGGCCTCAAGAGCGAGAGCCTGCTGCTGCACCTGGCTCACTCTCTCCGCTTCATGCTTGCAGTTGAGGATGTGAGCGCTCAGCTTCCAGCTTTGGACACCAGGCCTGCGTCCATGCCTCGCCCACCATAATGGACTCTTTTCCCTCTGGAACTATAAGCCAGTATAACCCTTCCTTCTATAAGTTGCTTTGGTCATGGTTTTTATCACAGCAACAGAAAATTAACACAACCTTTGACCTACATACACTCTTAATTAAAAAAAAAAGGAAAGGGGAAAAAAACACCCCATACAAGCTGTGGCCCACTGCAGCTTCATGGCAGGCAGCCAAGGAGGCTGTTCTGTTGCGGCTAGCTTTCTGGTTAGGCTATCTGTGAAGGCTAGTCTCTCTCCCCTGTGTTTATAAAGGTCTTTCCTGGCAGAGGAAAACGACAGTCTAGTTCCTGAAATCTAATCTGGGGGCAGAGGCTGTCAGGCAGGCGGCAAGAGTCATGATAAAGCAGAGGTACATGCAACACGTGTCTGATCGATTGCGGCTGGGGAGGGTGACCTGGTGCCGAGGGCAGGGGCTCTCCAGGGTGTGGAGACCACATACGTGCTTCTTTGGTGATGCGGTTGACTCCTAGCTAATGAATTCAGAGATGCGGACGAGGGCTTAGCGGAGCCTGCTTCTACGTGGGTAGCTCCTAGAGAACCTTTCATTTATTGGAATCGTGTCTTAGATCTGCCCTCTGTGATCAAATTAATGAGGAGAAGCACACACACAAAGCCCCTTGGTGCGGGATAAAAAAAGACATCAGGCTCAAAAGAAAGGGTGAGAGCAGAGAGTGCCTGAAGGGCTCTTGGACCTTGCTGCCTGGCAGATGCTTCACAGAGCCGGCTTCTCTTCTCAGGCTCAGGAGATTCCAGAGGAGTGAGGGAAGGCTGCCTTTTCACGGAGCCCCACTAATGTGGTGGTAGGCGCTGTGTAAAGTCCTCCCTAGCTTTCCTGCACACCTCAGTTCCTCCAGTCAGTCAAATATTTTTATTCCTGGCTTAGTTTTAGGAGGGGAAACGAGCTTGGCAGAAAGCTAGGGGGTGAGAGAGGACCTGGGTGGGTCTGGGGCCGTGTCTGTGCTCTGGAAGTGAGAGCAGAGGATGAGCCGCTCAAGTGATTCCCACGACATGGTGTCTGGGGCTGGGGCTCAGTGACAGACTGCTAAGCATCCATAAAGTTCTGAGTTCAATCCTCAACTCTGAAAAAAAAAACAACAGAAAATAAACAAAACACAAAGGCATAGGTTGTCTTCGTAACAACAACAAAGCAACCAGCCTCAGTAGTACCTGCAGCCCTCCTACTTAGGAAGCTGAAGCTCCTGTCTGTCTTTCTCCTGCTAAACTCTTGTGTTTTCCTAAGGCTCCAGGAGAGGATGAACTGGAAATAGAGTTGCAGAGACCAAGACCTGGGTTCAAAGCCTGCCTCTGTCTCTATCCAGCTCTGTGGGTTTACCTCCCAGAATCTCAACCTTCTCCCCTACAAAATGGGAATGAGCCCCTTGTCCTTGTTAAGCTTGCCTTGGAGTTAACAGTGCTAACAGCCTTCCGAGTCTTGACTTCTCCGTATGAACCAGGGCTTAACCTTTTCCCACTTATGACCCTTTATGCCCAAGACATTTTTTATGTGATCAAGAGAATGCAGGTATGCAGAACAGGCACACAAGAGGACAATCACTCACAGTAATGAAACGTGCAGAAAGTTTTTTGATTCTTTTACATTAAAAATTTATTGTGCTGTGTGTGTGTGTGTGTGTGTGTGTGTGTGTGTGTGTATACACATGCATGGCACAGCATGTAGGGTCCTGGGGATTGAACTCATGTCATCAAGCTTGACATCAAGCCCCTTTGCTATTGAGCTACCTGACCAGCCTAAGAAATTTATTTTAAAGCAATTCTTTGGTATATATATATATATACACACTTTCAGAATTTATTACAGAAAGAATTAATTTGCATACTGATGTGATGTGTGTGCTGGTTTGTGTTTACATATATAATTCATGTTGGGTTGAATGTTTGATGCTGCAGGAACATCTTCAGTGGTCTTCAGAGCTGGCAGGTGTTTTGATTTTATAATCAGCAGGGCCGAGAAGGGCTGATTCACATGACTCTGTAGTACATACCGATGACAGAAGTGTGTTTGGAGCCATTTCAGAAACTCTCGGGGATCCTGGTTAATCCCAAGCCAGCATTTGCTTAATGATCTTTTAATGACGCTCAAGTCACAACCCAAACAGCAATTTTAAAGTCAAACATTCTAATACAATACATTCCAAACATATACTAATTTGATACATGCTGAGGAATGATAGAAAATGCTAGGTCTTTGTTTTTCATGATTAGATCATTATCTCTCTACCAGGACTGAAAACTTTGCGTGAATAGTAAGACATTACAATTTGGAACATATCACAGCCTTGAATCTGGGCTGAGGTTAGTGAGAAAGCATTCTTTTCTTTCCTTTTCTTTTTTTTTTAAAAAAGATGTATTTGTTTATTTTGTGTGCATTGATGTTTTGCCTGCATGTATGTATATCTGTGTGAGAGTGTCAGATTCCCTGGAACAGACAGGTGTGAACTGTTGTGTGGTTGCTGGGAATTGAACCCAGGTCCTCTGAAAGAGCAGAGAGTGCTCTTAACTGTTGAGTTGAGTCATCTCTTCAGTCCCTTCAAGATAGCATTTTTTTTTGTTTGTTGTTTTTTGAGACAGGGTTTCTCTATGCAGCTTTGGACCTCGATCTATAGACCAGGCTGGCCTTGAACTCAAAGAGATCTGCCTGCCTCTGTCTCCTGAGTGCTGGGATTAAAGATGTGCACTACCACCCAGCTAAGGTGTGTGTGTGTGTATAGAAGGAGCTGTAGGCTGCGTTCCTGCCACCCAGCTGCCTGGCTAGCTTATGCCCCGAAATAACAACACACAAATTGTATTCTTTTAAACACTGCCTGGCCCATTATATCTAGCCTCTTCTTGGCTAATTCTCACATCTCGACTAACCCATTTCTAATAATCTGTGTAGTACCACAAGGCAGTAGCTTACCGGGAAGGATACTAGCCTATGTCCATCTTGGGCCGGAGCTTCATCGCATCTCACTCAGAGAGGAGAGGCATGGCATCTGCCTAACTTCCCTTCTTCCCAGCATTCTGTTCTGTCTACTCCACCCACCTAAAGGCGGGCCCATCAAATGGGCCAAGGCAGTTTGTTTATTAACCAATGACCTTCATCCATTGTGTGTGTGTGTGTGTGTGTGAAGCAGCATTCTTTAATATCCAGTGGCTGACAGTGGGTAAGATGCAGACCGCCTGGGTTGTATATTCAGCACCAAGGCTGCAGCAAAGTCACGGGATATAACACAGAACCCAGGCACTGCCAGAAACATGAATTCATCGTGTGTGTGTGTTAACCTTTATTTTTATATTATGTCAAGGTGTTTTGCCTGACATATTTGGTTTTGAATTAATTTTTGGTTATTTTATATTCAGAAATTTTTATGCTAAAATTTTTACAGCCCTCACCTTCAGTTACATGACTCCATGGAGACATGACCCACTATTTAAGCAGCTGTGAGCAACTAGAGAAGGAATAATAAGATAAAGAGATGGCGCAATGGTTAAGAGCAGTGACTGCTCTTCCAGAGGACCTGGGTTCAACACCCAGCACCCACATGGCAGCTCATAGCTTTCTGTTACTCCAGTTCCAGAAGATTTGACAGCCTCACACAGACATACATACAAGGCAAAACACCAATGCACATAAAATAAAAATAAGTAATTTTAAAAAAAGATAAATGAGCTAAATTGTGATGATTACTGTTTCTCAGGAGTGATGTGGAAGCTTAAAGAGCTAAACTGTGATTGGCAGCCTGGTTGCAGCATCTGCTGGGTCCTAGGTGTTAGGATTCAGGCATTATGCTGGCCTGTCACCTGGCAGGATTCAGTCAGGCAGTACCCTGGCCAGCCCAGGGTCCTATGGCTGCTATGTCACTATGTAGTCAGTACACAGATGTAAAATGTTCCTTTAAGAGACAAGCTCCGGCCATTCTTGCATCTTCCTACTGTTCTTTTGAAGCTGCTAGCAGGTGTTTGGCCCCCTCATCCTCCTCCTTTAATAAATTCTCCTAAATTCTCCGCTTAAGCTCTCTGCGTGGCATATTGGTCTCTCGTCTACCTTGAATCTTCTGGGGCTCTCACCCGCCAAGGTCTCTGTCACCAATTCATTACATTGCTACCAAGACCCTGCCAGGCTCTCCCCATGGTCCCTCCTCCTACCTGCAGGCAGGTAGCCTGAGGCATGTGGGGACTCTGAACGACCTAGACCAACAGCCCTCTTTCCAACTACTGGGATATTCCATGCAAAAGCAACTTCGGCCATGATTAGAGAGATCCCCCTGCATAGCCGGGCGGTGGTGGCGCACGCCTTTAATCCCAGCACTCGGGAGGCAGAGGCAGGCGGATCTCTGTGAGTTCGAGACCAGCCTGGTCTACAAGAGCTAGTTCCAGGACAGGCTCCAAAACCACAGAGAAACCCTGTCTCGAAAAACCAAAAAAAAAAAAAAGAGAGAGAGATCCCCTCCTCCCGGTCGGCTTTCGCCCAGCGCCCTAGGCCCCACCTTCACTGAGCAGCTCCTTCGTTTCTTGGACCTAAGGGTCCTTGGGGCTCAGCCCTTCAGCCTTTGTGCCTTCCTTCTTGGATTCTGTATCCTTCGGGCCCAGCGCCCAGACCTGCCTTCACTGAGCATCCTTTGGGCTCAACCCCTGGGCTTCTGTGCCTTCCTGTCTTTCAGACTCACACTCATTGAGCTCCGTCCTGTCAGCCCTCGTTCTTTCAGTTGCCGAACCACAGAAGAACTTGTGCCAGCAGTGTTGACCCATCTGCCTCACACATGGGAAACAAGCCACCCAAAAAGTCCAAGCCCACCCACTCCTCAGGGATGCCTTCTCCTCACTCATCTCTGTACTAATATCTTCTAGGTAACAACTCAGATTGACTGCCTAACAGCTCTTTAGATCCCAAGATCTTACAGGACCTTTCTAACTTCTGCCAGCGGATGGGTAAATGGAAGGAGTTATAACATGCAGGTAGGCACGGTCTTCGCTAAAGGCAGGTCAGATGATCTAACTGCCATCTTCACTAAGAGCAACCACGTGACCACTGCCATTTTGTTTAAGGTTAGAAGAGATACTTCACCACCATCTTGACTAAGGGCAAGATAGAAAGGTCAAATGACCTAGTCGCTATCTTTACTAAGATTGCTCTTTGCCTAGTCTCTCACCTTTCACTTACATTTTTGTCTCTTAATTCCCTGTTACCCTGACTCTTGTGTGTGGCATGTTTGCACAGTGACATGCCTTTTGGCAGGGTTGGCCAGAGTACCCACTTCACACAGGGACCCCACCCACCTGTTCTACCTGCAGCAGATCTGCTTTTTTCTACCTGCAATAAATCTGCTTTATGACTTTTGATTTAATACATGTGTGTATACATGCATGTGATTTGGGTCTAACTTTGTAAGTGTAAATGTAACTTACATTTAACTCTGTGTGTGTGCATGCACATGTGCGTGTATGTGTGTGTGTGCACGTGTGTGTAGCTGTTATCTAAGAAAAATGCTTTAAATAGTCCTAATGAGCTCTGTTCATTGTATCTCCTTTTAGACTGGAAAACAAGTCTCAAGTACTTTAAATTGGCATGTACTTTTTAATGTACTTATAGATGATGATAAAATATATGATTAGGTCTGTTACAACATACTATATTTAACTCTGTGATTTAACTCTGCTTTAAAATATATTCTATATAGTGATAAAAAAAATTTTAAGGTTAAAAAGATCTATCTCAGATTAGCAAAAGCTAACTTAGAGATTTATGCCGCAGTCCTTCCTGTAAGTTGTTTACAAGAGTGACCTAAAAAGCAAAATTAAATTAAATCAGGTGTAAACTAAACTTAGATTATTCCTTCCCATATTCTGTGGCCTTCACTATTGTCAGGTTTTAATGGTAAACTTCTATTGCAAAAGGGAATTTTTCTTTACTTTTTTGTCCTTTGCAAGCACAAACCTGACCTGCTAAGTTAAAACCAGTTACAGTGAAGCTGGAGGACTCTGGGTAAAACATTTCCCCACAGCCTCTTGCCATGGATCCAGCTCTCCAGGCAGATCCTGTACTATTGTCATTGTAGTCATAACTCAGATGTACCCAATAGACAGCCCTCAAATCCTCAGAGAGCTAGAGAATATGGCATTTAAAATCTTTAATTGGAAAGGCTTTTTTTTTAAAAATATTTATTTTATTTCTTATGTATACAGTATTCTGTCTGTGTGTATGCCTGCACACCAGAAGAGGGCACCAGACCCCATTACAGATGGTTGTGAGCCACCATGTGGTTGCTGGGAATTGAACTCAGCACCTTTGGAAGAACAGGCAATGCTCTTAACCTCTGAGCCATCTCTCCAGCCCTGGGAATGCTTTTTGTAATAGAAAGATAGGTCAGCTCCTGGTACCACCTGTTTCCACCAAAGAAGATAGAAGGGAACAGAAGAACCTTCACCTGGAGCTTACTTCACAAGTGAAACACTAGCCACTGAGCAAAACTACCTTTCAACTCAACTGCTGCAAAGACCCTCTTCAGGCCATGGATGATGGGGCACTGGAAGCAAGTGCCTCATATTACTTAAGCAACAGGTAGGCTGGTCTTCCTGTAAGCTTCTAATCCATAGGATCTGGTGAAGCCTGACAGGCCCTAGCCCTCACAGAAGACTGATGTTGCTCTTAGTGATCATGGAGGACCCTGGGGAGTGAGTGTCCAAGCAGCCATCAAGTAAGTCTCTGTTTTTGTTTGGGTTGGTTTGGTTTGGTTTTTTGGGACAGCATTTCTTTGTAGCTTTAGAGCCTGTCCTGGAACTTGCTCTTGTAGACCAGGCTGGCCTCAAACTCACAGGGATTCGCCTACCTCTGCCCTCCTGAAGGCTAGGATTAAAGGTGTGCACCCCCACCACCCAGCAAGTCTCTGCCATTTTTAATCATTAACTCAGGTAAAATTTACCCTTCTCAAGATCTCTGATGCAGTTTAATAACTGATATCTTTGCCTGCGTAACAGCAGCAACCAAGGCTTCAACTGCGTTGACGTTCTCATTTCTCTGTGTAAAATTCAGGTCACAGGCCTACTAAGTCTAGACACGATTTACCTTGTTACCAGACTCAGAAAGAAAGAAACTCACAAAACAGATTTCAGTATAACTTCTTACATTCCTTTGTTTAAATAAAAGGTGATTTAAGATGCAAAGCCTAAGCTGTGAGGATCTGAGGATGTTTCAGGGTCTAAGAAGGTGTTTTAAGATGTGCAAATGCAAGTTATAAAGGTCCGAGGAAAAGGCTTAAGTGCTGATAATCGTCACATTAATCAATAAAATCCTAATTAGCTTTTAACCCAGCTCTGATAGAGTACTGAACACCACACTATACCAGAGTCATCATAGCCACAGACTCAAGATTTTAAATCCCATTTGGTTGTTTTCTAACTGTTGGACCTCAAAGATACTTTTCATTGTGCGAAAGACATCTGTCACAGTCATTTCTGGCATGAATATACTGCCGTTTCTACAATGTAAATTTCAATACAGACTATAAACAGTGGAAATGTTAATGTATCTAAAATGTATCTTTTTGCAAACTCAAAGAATTCTTCTAAGTACCAGGAAGTGGACTTGGATTAACCTCAAACAGGTCAGATGTATTCCTCCTCCGATTACCAGGACCTAAACGGCCTAAACCTTCCCACCTTTCCCTGGTCTTGACAAACACTGCTTCTAAGACTGGTGTTCTCCAAGGAGAGGATTTGGGATTGCCTGCATAGCTAAAAAACTGTCTCATTTTTGCTCATTTATCCCTCCCAGATCTGTCTAATGGCATTTGACAGTTTAAGATACTGTTAATTTATTGTTTCATCCATGACATTTAATAAAGTTTCCTGCTAAAATACAGACAGGTATGCCTCTTTAACAGGCTTCATAGTCCAGGATTAAGAGATTTCAGGTATATCTTCAGAGGTTCAGCTATGTAAATCTGTTCCAGTTCTCTTACAGGTTCCTAGAAAGTTCTACTGCTGTATCAAAACTCAGGACTGGTAAAAAAAAAAAAAAAACAAAAAACTAACAGTCTCCAGAGACTTTTGCTAACCCCAGCCAGTTTCAAGCATATTTTATAGGTCACTCCTGATGCCTGGGCCAAAACCAACCTACAAAGTGCTCCCCAGACAATGCAAAAGACCTGCACCAGCTCCTGGGACTTCACCATTGGTACCAACTCTTCTGGATCAAGGACACCTGCCAACTACAATCTGGTTTTATTTGCTGTTGTATCCCATTTCATAGGTCCATAATAACAATATTTTTCCTCCTAGCCACCTGCCTTCTCATCTCCCTCAAAAAGCAGCTGCCTGAGGACCCCAGGATGACAGCAAACCAGATGCACCCCCAGACACACCTCTCTCTGAGTGGGAGTGCACCAATTCCCAGCCCCCCCCCCTTCTCCCATGTTGCCTTATGCCCACAGGAAGTAGCTAGACTTGAGCCAATGCCCCTATATCCAAGGACTCTGGGAGTGAGACCCCCAGCCCTCTAACACCCCTATATGCAGAGTCTGGAATGTAATATTAACTTGGGAGCGTCCCCCCAGCCCCTGGGTATCGTTGTCTCTGGATGAGCAAACAGAGTCTAGTGACGAGAGAGGAACTCCCAGGGCCCCGGTAGAATAACTGTGAACAAGGAAATGTCAAGGAACTTATTTTCTCCGGGTAAATGTCCTGCACCAACCTGGTCCTGTTTGATTTAAAGCAGGAAGTGCAGATGACACACCCCCCCCCCCCCCACACACCCCATGAGAACTCATCCTCTCACTGTCTTGGCTGGAGGCCAGGAGGGGAGGCATGGGGTGGGGGCTGCTGGCTTGGCCTTCCCCACGGTGTTAGAACGGGCAGCTCGAGCAAGTCTAAATGAAAATCTGGTGAATTCCAGGCCTGGAGAAACAAACCAGATGCCAGCGAATGCTAGAAATGATTTAATACAAACTCCCTCACTCAAGAGAGGGAACCTGAGCTCAGTGAAAAGACCACTAGCTCCACAGCTGGGAGGAAAGTAAGGCCATGAGACTCCTGGGCACATGCGCGTGGGAGGGGGTAGAGGTGAGGGGGGAGAATGCAGGAGTAGAGGGAGTCAGGGGTCCCTAGCTCTGCATTTCGGCTACAGTCCTGTTTGCTTTGTGCCACATTTACACACCATCTGGTCTGTTATTATCCTGGTTTCCTTAATACTTGCATCAATTCTGTCTTTTATTCCTAAATAAATTAAGTTTGAAAGGCAACTGCCGTAAAGGGAAGGCAGGGATCATTCGCCTCCGCCGCAGGCAACTGCAGAACTAATGCTGTGGAAGGCAGTCAGCTGTGGGCAAGACACCTGTGGGGGCCGAGGGTGTCTCCGGTGGTTGAGGGCCTGCCCGGTGTGCTGGAGGCCTGGGCTTGCTGCCTCGCTGTATAACTTGGGTGCGGTGGTACACACCTGAATCCCTGAACTCAGTAGGTGGAGGCAGGAGAAATAGTGGCTTGAGGTTGTGCTCGGCTATGTAAGACCCTGACTTAAAGGAAAAAACAAACAAATAAACAAAAAAACCGAGATGCTCCCCACCACATGAAGAGATCGCACTCTCACTGCTAAGAGAGTTGTCCCGTTGAACAGAACTTGGGAACAGCTTTCAAAGGAGCCGGCAAGCTGATTAGGAAAAACAAAACAAAACAAACAAACAAAAAACTTCCATGTGAAAATTCCTAGAAGTTTAATCTGAGGCTCAGGAATCTTCCCTATGCCACTTGGCAGTGCTAGTATTGTGTTGTAGGACTCACCCATGATAAGCTTAATAGGAGCAGACCACCCAAAGGAAGTTCTTAACTTCCAACCATTATCACCTGCCAGTACAGGACCCAGTCATGATAAGCCTAATGGAGGCCTGAGTCTCAGTAGTTTTACCCTGAAGCAATACCTGGTTGCAGGAAGGACCACAAACTGAGATTAATCAGGCACCACCCAGGAACAGACCATCCAAAGAAAATTCCTAACGTTCCAACCATTGTAGATAGGATCACCTGCCAGCACACATTCACAAGGACACCCCTAGACAAATGTCAGCCAAGCAGGGGTCCTGAACCTCAGAAATCCCTCATCCCACCTTTACTACTATGAAAAGCTAACTCTAACTGAGCTCGGGGGCTCTCCAATCCTTCCAATACATTAGACACATGGAGAGTCTGAGTTTGCAAACTTGTATAGAATAAAGGCTCTTTGATTTTACATACAGGATTCGATCTCCTTGTTGGTTTTTGGGGAACTTTGCGGTTCTGTCATGGAAGTTGTCACGATCACTAAGTAAGGTGCATGTCCAGAAGCCCTTTGAGCAGCAGATAGCATAGAAGGCACTTAGCAGAATCAGGTATTATAATTATCATTGCTAAAACATAGTGAGCCAGCCAAGGTGGAACAGGACTGTATAATCCCTGCACTCAGGAGGCAGAGGCAGGAGGATGTCTACAAGTTCCGAGTTCCAAGCTAGCCAGGGATGCATAGCAAGGTTCTGCCAGATTAACTCACTGACAAACACATAAAACAGGCTGGGAGATGGCTCAGGGTTAAGAGTACTTGCTGCTCTTGCAGAGGACATAGGTTTGGTCTTGAACATCCAAGTTGAGTGGCTCAAAGCTGCCTGTAGCTACAACTGCAGAGAATCGGATGCCCTCTTCTGGTCCCTGCAGGCATCTATACTCGCCATATGCACGCACAAAGACACACACATATCATTTTTTTGTTTGTTTTTCCGAGATAGGGTTTCTCTGTGTAAGAGCCGTGGCTGCCCTGGAACTTGCTCTATAGATCAGGCTGGCCCTGAATTCAGAGATCCACCTGCCTTTGCCTCCAGAGTACTAAGATTAAACACGTGGGTCACCACAGCCCAGCATATAAACATAATTTTAAACAATGAATAAATACATTAATAAAATAAATAAATAAAAATTCCATCTCTACCACATTACCAAAAACAAGAAATAAATTAGGTCTGGTGGCATATAGCGAGTGGATGTGGTTGAGCTCCAGCGGAACTCTGCTCACACAAACAGCTGCCAGTCTGGCTTTGATTGGCAGGCTGTGGTTTTTGTGTAGTTGAGGAAAACAAAGCAAGCTGAATGCTGAGCAGATACTGTGAATAAAGTCCCCGTCCACGTGACTGATGATTGACAGGAACAGACCTCCTACAGCCAAAACCCAACCTTCTGAATTCAGTTCCGCACACCTGAAATACAGACTTTATCCTTAAAGCTGCAGTTTTGCTAGCTGCTGCCGTCTTAACCGACCCCATTATTGCCTGTGGGAACTGCTTCTGATGGAGGGAAGTTAGAAGATGGGTTGGGGGCTGGGGACCCGGCTCGGGAGCGGGGGGGGGTGTGTGGAGGGGGGGACAAAGTGCTTGTTGTGCAACTTGAGGACCTGCGTTTGATCTCCAAAATCCAACCAGAAAGCCAGCCTGGTGTTCCAAGTTTGTAATCACAGCACTGTGGAGGGGAAGACCATGGGATCCCAGAGGCTTGTTGGTCAGCCAGTCTAACCCAGTCAGTGAGCCCCAGGTCCCAGTGAAAGACCTGTCTCAAAACAAGTAGCCGGCTCCTGAGGACCAACACCCTACGCTATCCTTTGGCTTGTACACGTACACACAGACGCATGCACCTGCACACGTGCGTACACGGACACATGCCCATCTCTCACACGCAAAGATATGTTGAGAGAACAACTTGAGTTGTTATTTTCTCTCTGAAGATAAAGAAATGGCAGCTTAACCGAATGGCGTGAGTTGCTCAGTGTTAGGCAACCAGCAGCTCGACATCAGCCCTAGGAACAAAAGGCCCAGGGCCAGCTGCACGCCATCAGCAGCTTCCCTTTCCAGTTTCTAATTTCCATGATAAAGAAGGAGAGCGCTGGAAAGGGCCTCCGAGTGGAAAATGATGCTGACGGCTCAGGACTCGGTGCCAGCTCAAGAGGGAGAAGGACGGAGTCCTCAGAAGCCATAAAATAGAATGGGATGGGTAAAGAGCCACCTGCTCCTGTCATTACGGTACAGCCTCAGGGAGGGCCTGGCCTGCCTTTCTCTTCTCTGTACCTCAGTGTCCCCAAACGTAATCGGGCAAAGCAGCTGTTGGGCTCCTGCGCATGCCTCTTCAATACCTGCATCTTATTCGCTCCTCACAATGGGGTTGAAGTACTCTACCCACTGTAGGGATGAGCAAGGAAAGCATAGAAAGGTCGCTTCAATCCCTGAAGTGACGGAATTAGTCAGGAGTGAAGCTGGGATTGAATGAGAGTCTGAGGTTTATCCAATAAGAAAACAGCTCTCAAATGCTCTGTGTTCATGCCTCGGTGAGCTCTGAAATATGGATGCCCTGTGGTCTGCAGAGCTCTTGACCTGAGTTCCTTCATGGCTCTTCTTGTCTTCAGGAGGCAAAGAATTGAAACATGGAGAAGAACTTGGTGTGGGCACACTGGTGGGGATGCAGATGTCAGCCTTGGGTGTTATTCCTCGGGAGCTGGACATTTTTGTTCTTGTTGTTGTTTGGGTTCCACCCCCACCCCCATTCAGAAGATTGAACCCAGTCAAACGAATGCCAGCCAAGTACTCTGCCATTGAGCTACATCCTCCATCTGCGGCATCTCTCACGGCCCTAGACTTTGCCTATGTGGCAAGGCTGGCTGCTTTCCCCTCCCCAGAGCTGGGACTACAGTGCTTGCTAACTCTGGTATTTTTACGAGGGTTAGGAGGATCTGCTGTAGGATTATTTCCCTCTCTGAAGAGATGGAAACAACATCTCCCCCTTCCTCATAATGTCTTCATGACAGACGAAAGTTTGATTCCACCAAAATTCACCTGGAGGAACCAGTAAGTGTATTGGGCTTCTGTGGTAGTTTGAAGGAAAATGGCCCCCAAAGGGAGTGGCACTATTAGGTGGTGTGGCTTTGTTGGAGTAGGTGTGACTTGTTAGAGGAAGAGTGTCACTGTGAGAGTGGGCTTTGAGTTCTCCTATGCTCAAGCTACTCCTGGTGTCACAATTGATTTCCTGTTGCCTTCTGATCAAGATATAACCAGCACCGTGTCTGCTTACACTCTGCCATACTACCCCAATTAAATGTTTTCCTTGTAAGGGTTGCCATGGTCATGGTGTCTCTTCACAGCAATCGAACCCCTAACTAAGACAGCTTCCTTACAGAGGGTGGGTGAGGAATAGCCGACTGAAGCATGGGGGGGGGGGGGAGGCAAAGCCACAGTGCTGCAAAGTCCTTGCCTTAAGGAATGAGGACCTCCTCATGGCCACAAAGAAGGAGTTCCCTAGTTAAATGTCCCAACCTACATATTCTAGCTCCTTCCGGGACACCCTGTCCCAGGCTATTTGCAAATACAGCAAAGATGCACACAAATGGCTAGGAGGGGAATCTGAGGGTCCAGGTCTTTTCCTTCTATAGGGAATATCTAGTCCACAGGACTGACAGCAATGGGATCTTGCAAGGAGGCACTGGTGATCTCATGAAGATGGTGGTAGTTCTGCTCAGAGAAGTGTTCTACAAGCTGGAAGGCATCTGATCCTCACGCCTGCAACTGCGGGTACTTCACGGACTGTGCCTTCTCCCCAGCTCTGAAGAGCTCTAACAGGCTGGCAAAGGCACCAATTCCCATTGTGATTAATGCTCGGTGGCAGCGAGGCACCAGGCATTCGGTGCTTGAGGGTTTTCAGAAGGGGTCAATCTAATCACTGGGGCAGGCGGGGGCGGGGGGGGGGGGGGCAGGGAGCAACAGTGAAGGACAGGCAGTCCGGGTCCCTCCTCCCCTTAGACTGCAGGCACTAGAAGGAAAGGGAGATGGATTATAGAGTGCGCTGAGGAAATGGAGATAAATGACTTTAGATTCAACATGATAAGAAGAAAAGGGTTCCTTAGAGCCAGAAGAGACCAAAAGCTGTATCAGGAAATGGCTTGAAATCGCAGAACTTTGAGCTCAGGGCTAGAATCGCAGGTGGGTAATGTTGGCTGTCTTCCTTGTACATTTGGAGCACGCCAGGAGGATTCTGTGCTTCGGAATTCCCAGAATTCAACATCAAGGTCTTTCCTTTCTGAGTAAAGTCCACTCCTCTAAGAAAGCGGTTTAAAAAATAACCCTGAAAACCCGAGTTCCATCTCCAAGAGAATTGGTTCCAAAAAGCTGCCCTCTGCCTAGTGCGCGTAAGATCGTGTATGTGAACGCAAGGAACTGTGGGATCAGTCCAGTCCGCGTCAGCCGTAGACACAGAGGGTGCTGGGAAGGGGAGTCTCCATACAAACATGACAGAGAGAATCTGTAGGATGTGCTTTTCTTTTCTTTTTTTTCTCCTAAAGAAGGTACCACAGTGTGAGGCCTGCTTAAGAGTCACCCAGTAGTTAAAGAGTCCTGGTGGGGCGAAGTGCCCTCACCGCAGCCTTGACTGAGTCACGCTTCAGGTCAACCATGCTGGAAGGAATGGCAAGGTCATCCGAGCCAGAGTGGCAACAGGCAGAGCTGGGGGGTCAGGATATGGGGGTGCTGAGGCTGGCTTGGCCAGTGGGAGTCCATGACATCTGTGATACAATCTTCCAACCAAAAAGCTTTACTGAAATTAGATGCTCATGAAGGCATTCTGCAGCCGGCAAACCAAAAGCCGTTCTACACCGGTGTCACTGAGTGAGTCTTGCTGTGCCCAAGTGGGTAGCTAATAGCTAAGAGGCTCTTGATTGGAGAGCAGGTGCCCCAGCCACGATCTCTCTCTCCACATTCGCCTTTCCTTTCACTTTAATTCTCTCGATGATCAAGGCAGTTTTTAGCCTTTATTAGCCCCCCCTCAAATCTGGGGGTGGGAGTAGAAAAAGGTGAGCTAACAAGAAGGGATGATGGCTGGACAATGGCTGGACGATGACTCTCTTGGGCCGTGGGGAGTGGATCCAACTTTGCCAAGAGAGAGCCGGGGAAATCCAGTTCTCCAGAGGATCAGTCACAGTAAGAGGACATTTCTGTTCAGAGATGGCCTGTGGACTGGCTGCAAAGCGTGAGAAAACCAGTTGGGGGGGAGGTCACCTCTCAGAGCTTTGGGACTCTCTCCTCCTCGTTGTCCTTCTTTTGGAGACAGGGTTTCTCTGTGTAGCTCTGGTTGGTCTGGAACTTACTTTGTAGACCAGGCTAACCTGGAACTCAGAGATCCACCTGCCTCTGCCTCCCAAATGCTGGGATTAAAGGCGAGCGCTACTATTGCCTTATGGGACTCTCTCCTTTTTTTTTCCTGCCTGCCCCTGACTTCCTGGTACTGGGATTGCAGGAGCAGGCAACTATATGGGGGCCAGTCATAGACTCTTTTTTAAAAATTGTTTTTATTGAGCTATGCATTTTCCCCACTCCCCTTCCTTCCACCCCTCTCTCCATCCACCCTGTGCCTGCTTCCCATGCTCCTAATCTACTCACGAGATCTTGTCTTTTTCTCCTTCCTAGGCGATTCCATGCACATCTATCATAGGGTCCTCTTTGTTGTCTAGGTTTTCTGGAGTTGTGGATTGTAGGCTGGTTATCCTTTGCTTTATATCTAATATCCACTTATGAGTGAGTACATATTATATTTGTATTTCTGGATCTGGGATACCTCACTTAGTATAGTTTTTCTAGTTCCATCCATTTATCTGCCAATTCCAAGATGTCATTAATTTTTTTTACCACTGAGTAGTACTCCATTGTATAAATGTACGACATTTTCCGAATTCTTCAGTTAAGGGGCATCTAGGTTATTTCCAGGTTCTACCTATTATGAATAACGCTGCTATGAACATAGTTGAACAAATGGCTTTGTGGTATGATTGAGGATCCTTTGGGTATCTGCCCAAGAGTGGTATTGAGGGTCTTTTTGTTTTGTTTTGTTTTGATTTTTGTTTTTCAAGACAGGGTTTCTCTGTAGCTTTGGAACCTGTCCTGGAACTAGTTCTTGTAGACTAGGCTGGCCTCAAAGTCAGAGATCCATCTGCCTCTGCCTCCCTAGTGCTGGGATTAAAGGCGTGCGCCACCACCGCCTGGCAGTATTGTAGGTCTTGAGGAAGGTTGTTTCCTAATTTTCTAAAAAATCACCATACTGATTTCCAAAGTGGCTGTACAAGTTTGTACTCCCACCAGCAATGGAGGAGTGTTCCCCTTACTCCACATCTTCTCCAACATAAGTTGTCATCAGTGTTTTTGATCTTGGCCATTCTGACAAATGTAAGATGGTATCTCAGAGTTGTTTTTGATTTGCATTTCTCTGATAGCTAAGGATGTTGAACATTTTCTTAAGTGTCTTCCAGCCCTTTGAGATTCATCTGTTGAGAATTCTCTTTTTAGGTCTGTATCCCATTTTGGGACTTTCAGGATATCCCTGCTCAGGATAACCATAGAACTTTTGGTTATCTATCTATCTATCTATCTATCTATCTATCTATCTATCTATCTATCTTCTATCTATCTATCTTTCTATCTATCTATCTATCTATCTATCTATCTATCTATCTACTACCTATCTATCATCTATTTATGCGTATGTGCACCATATGTGTGCAGTGTCCACAAGGGCCAGAAGAGAGCATCAGATCCCCTGAAACAGAAGTTACAGGTGGTTGTAATATGCCCAGAGTGGGTGCTGGAACCAGCTGTGGTCTTCGGCAAATGCACCAGTGCTCCCAACCTACAGCCCATGACAAACTGCTGTTTAATGAGTCCACCAGGCCGAGTGCTTCAGTCTTCACAAACTTCCAAGGGAAAGGCTGAATTCATTTTATAGTAGGAAAATCAACAACTCGCAGAAGACAAGCGTGTGGTAAAGCCAGGCGGCATTTCACTTGTCCTTCCAGCCCACTCCACAGCCTGTGGTGCAGAGGACAGGAGAGGGGGCTGACGGCCTGGGCCTACAACTCCTCGTTTAGAGTTGCTTAATGGAAGTGAGTTTCATTTCTTTTGTTGAGATAATGGGAGAGTAGAACAGGCTTCAGCTCATTGATTTTTCAGGTGGATTAAATGAAATTAAGTTTGCAATGGGTTTCTGAGCCCATGGTGAAGGTTTTGGAATGTTTAGCAAATAGTCTTAAACTATATGCAAATTATGTACAAATGAACCCATGGCCCCCTTGAATTCTGCAGCCAGGAAAATGGTTCAGATAAGATCTAGTCTGGCAGGTGGCAGCAGCAGAGGTGGTGGTGATGGTGGTGGCAGTGGAGGTGGCTGTGGTGCAGCAGGCTCCTTTAATCCTTAATCCAAGCACTTAGGTGGCATAGGCAGGGGCGCATCTCTGTGGGTTCAAGGCCAACCTGGTCTACAGAGTAAGTTCCAGGACAGGCTCCATAGCTACACAGAGAAACCCTGTCTGGAAAAACAAAACAAAACAAAACAAAAAAAAAAAAAACCCAAAAAGACCTAGTAAGTGAAAGCTAAAACATCACTCCCTATATCAGGGCACTTGGATGCCTCCCAGAATGTTATCAGCGTCCCAGTCCCTTGATTAGCATTATATATGAGACACAGGTGTGTGGATCACCCTTTTCAAGCAGTCAAGTCTTGAGTCACAGGCAGCCCACAGTCCCACAGAAGTGGGACAACAGCTTGTCTGCTTGTTTTAAATTCCTAAGCCCAGAACATTTTTGCACCACGTTGTCATAAAGAACAAAGGCAGATGAGCTTCAGGAGAACTGGGGCTGCAGCTGTCTGCATGTATTTGCGCCTGTGCAAGCTAGGAGTCAGGGAAGACAGAGCGCGGAGACATTCCGGGGCATGAAGCCTTCAGGCCGGCGTCCTGCCTGTCTGTGCCCTCTGTAATTCTTGGGAATTTGTTTCCTGGATGTCAGCTTCACATGCTCACTCTAACTCCAGTTCTGGACTGTATTTTCCTGGAGCTGGCCAGATTCCCTCTTTCCCCAGGAGTTGGTCTCTGTCCGCACATTGTGGATTTGTTGAAATGGCCTCACCCTGGTACTTTCCCGGCAAAAAGCGTACTGGATATGGATTGCAGCTGATCTCCAGAAATCTGCACCCCCACCAAGCTCTTGGAGATGATAATAAACATACATCCGTACCCCAGCTGGGCCTGGCTGGTGGCTGTGCCACTGCCTGCTGTTTTCCACCAAGGATTGGGAACAGCTGACTGATTGCTAAGAGCCATGTGCCCCGTGTCCGATCAATGACACCACAGCAGCCTCTGCTGGCTGCCCCCAGAATTACAGGAAGTTTGGTTTGGGTTTTCTTTATTCCATTCGCTGTTGAGACTTGTGGATCAGACATAGTAGTTTGTTTGACATGCTGTGGCTTTATCAGGGAGAACAAAAGTCCTGGCTTTCATTAAGTCTATGCTTTGGCATGTGTGGGGCTGGAAGCCAGATACATATATGTGTCAACACGTGATGGATGGCTGGATCTATGGAAAAAGTGAAGTGGAAGTGAGGGATTCAGAGGGGAGGAGCGGAGTAATTTGTGTGTGTGTGTGTGCGCGCGCGCATGCGTGCGTGTGTGTCCATCCAGGGGATGTCATCAGGAATCCTTCACTACAACTCTCTGCTATATTCCCTTGAGGCATGGTCTTTCTCTGAACCCAGAACTAAAGCTAGTCTGGGAGCCATCGAGCCCAAGTCATCCTGCTATCTCTGCTTCCTACAGTGCTATGTTTGAGCCAGACCAAGCCCAGTTTCCTAAGTGGATGCTAAGGATCTAACTCAGGTCCTCGTGCTTGCCGCAGCCAGGGTTCTCACCACTGAGCCACCTGGACAGGCTGAAAGGTAGTGATTTTAAAAAGGTATCAGAGAAGTGTCACATGAGAAGGTGACTTCAGAGGTGGCAGGTGGGGATCCAAAGGCAGAAGAAACAGCAAAGAAACACTGAGCGTGTCTGGCTTGGTTTAGAGGAAACATTATCGGTGCATCTGGCATAAATCGAGCCAGTGGAGGGAGAAAAAGATGCTGTCAGAGAAGTGGTAGGGCAGGCTGTGCCAGGGAGTGGACCCTGCTATGGTTCCCAGTTCAGGACACCTGACAGAATACAGATGACCAGACCTTGTGTAGACCTAGCGAGTTAGACTAGGGGCAGTGGGGCAGAGCTGAAGTTCAAGAACTGCCAGTTAAGGGAGGTGCCAGAACTGTGGTTTTTATTTAAGGACCAGAAACCACCTAAGTTTCTAGGCAGGGGGAGGTGGTGACTTAACTTGCAGAAGCAGACACACCCATGCCAGCTTTTGATTGGTCTGAGATGATCTGGGCTCTGCAATTTCTACAACTCTCCTCGGGTTTCCAGTGTGTAGCCAGTGGTGAGGTCATGCTGACTTCTGGGTGGGGAGAGACTGATGGGGTCACGGGAAGGAGCAGGGAGCTGAGCTGGAAGACAGTGTTGTCAGATCGGAGAGCGCCGAGGTGGCTTGGTGGCAGCCGTGAGGAGACTAGGGTCTGAGGGGTTCTGGCTCTATTAGGAGACTGAAACAGACTTTCACAGCTGATCTGCCCAAGAGAGACAGGATTCTGAATGGCTCCTATGCTTACCCTGAGCTACTGGAAGGGCTTTTCCCACTCTGGAAGACAGAGGGATACAGGAGAGTCAGGAGTTTGATTTTAAATACGTTATGCTTGTAATGTTTTGTTTTGTTGAGACAGGGTCTCACTATGTGTAGAGGCCTGAAAATGTGAGTCTATTTCCCCATTGACCAAAGGTCAGAGAGTTGGAACTTACCTCTAGTTCCTTCAAGGTTATTACGCCCCTACCTCAAACAAAGGTCCCACCTAGCTGTTGAGCAGAGAGTTCTGCTCTCTCAAGGTGATTGGTACGTTCATTTCCTTGTATCATGTTAATGCAGTCTTTTGTCTTACTCCTACCTTTTGGGAGCAGGGGTATTTTAAGCAGTTGGAAATCAAACACGGGTGAATTACTCACTGGAATTCCCTCCCGATACTCTGCTCTATGTTTCTCTGTCTTATGATTTTCATGCCCATCTTCATATTCTTCACTATATTTCTAATCCCCACGCCCTTACCCTGGTGATCCGCCTGCCTCTGCCTCCCGAGAGATGGGACTAAAGGCGTGTGCCACCATGCCCCAGCCGAAATGCCCTGAGACACAACTGGAGATGTTGTCTGGGCCTCATTCAGGGAAGGTGACCAGGCTGGACTTGGCGGGAACCTTAGGTGACAGATGGTGTTAAATGACTTAAGGTCAGATGAGGTCAGCTAGGAGAGAAGAACAAACAAACAACAAACAGACTCCCCGTATTTCTGAGACAGCCCTTGGGGAACTCTACTATAGGAAGGGGGTAGTTGCCTCAGGGATCCAAGAGAAAACTGTTGTACAGAGAAGAGTGGATCACTGGTCAGAAGTTGATCAGCAAGACAGAGAACAGGCCACAGGGTTCAGTGGCACAGAAGCTCAGCCAACCACAGGGATATAAATGTTAGCCGAGGGATGACGCAAACGGCAGAGGCCCCTCTGGAGTGGGAGGAGGGAAACTGGAGATGAACAGTCATTGGAAAGTTAATTTTTTTTTTTAATATGAAAGAACCTAAGCTTTTCTCTTTGTTGAAAGAGGCTCTGATGCCGGGAAATGAGTTGGTATTTTAATAAGAACAAATGTTTATTAAGCATATTTTTATACTCGGCACTGCATTTAATGCTGCGCATGAATTATGTTCCTCTAAACACTTCTTTCTCTTCATAGAGCTCTGGAAAGTTATACTGCTGTCTGTAATTTACCGACAAAGGAGTCTGAGCTCTGGAGATCGAGTTTTCGTTCCTACAGACACAGAGAGATGGGAGAACAGAAGTCACCCTAGAGCCGAGGACGCCAACCGTGAGATCCCGCCCCCTACCCAAAGAGCCAGAGGCTGTAGTCCTTATGCCAGCCTGGAGACTTTGACAATGGCCCAGAAGGTGAAACGGATTAATTAAAAATGCTGCAGGATCCCCAGCGGCTGCAGTGGCAGAAACACTGCAGGTCCCCGAGTGGGGGCTGACAGTGGGCCCCAGAGGAGACAGTCCCAGGCAGGAACGGCACCAGGCCACACCGCAGGTCTCCTGAAGGCAGCTGGTCCCAGGCTGCGGGGAGTTGGAAAAGGAAGATCTGCCTGCCTCAGTGGACCAGGGGAGGGAATGGGCTTGGCTTGTCTCTTAAAGAGACAGAACAGATCGTTACAGAAGGAACACAATAGTAATCAACAATTAGTTAAAGCAATCATGATCATGGTATGTTGTACAGATCCCCGTGGCTCACACAAGCTTCCCAGGCTACCCTACTCTGCTGTGTTATCCTGGTACTGTGTAGCTGTGTGCAGGCCTGCTTACTACCCGCATCATCCTCTGTGCGCCCATACAGCACTGCAGGGGGCAGATGTTGAATCCTTAAAAAACATGTGGATGCTCAGACACCCTCCTCTACCCCTAACCACGAGTTGTTCCAGGCTGCAGGTCTTTCCAGAATTGCAGACACACTGCTGTGACAGTCTGTATCCTCAGTAGAAGCAAATGGAAATAGTATGTGTATTGAGTTGAATGGTATCCCCCAACTTGGAGGCTCAGCAAGTGACATTTAGAAACAAGGGCTTCACTAGTGTAAATGTGGATAAGGGCAGGCCATATTCCAAGGGCTGGTCCCTTTCCTCCCTCCTTCCCTCCCTCCCTCCCTCCCTCCCTCCCTCCCTCCCTCCCTCCCTCCCTCCCTCCCTCCCTTTCTCCCTCCCTCTCTTTTCTTTCTCCTTTTAATTTGAGTTGGGAACTTGCTCCTTATGTAGCCTAGGCTGATAGTCCTTCCTCTGTTGAGTGCTGGGGTCACCGGTACATGACATCACCTGGTTTTCTTTTTATGGGAAAGTGGAGACCCAAAAGGACAAGGCCGTGTGACAGTGGAGGCAGAATTTACAGTGATGCAGGTATAAGCTGGGACACACAGAGGCTGGCTGTCAAACATCGAATGCTCGGGAAAGCAAGAAGGATCCTTCCCTAGGCCACCTAGATACAGCCTGGCCTCGCCAAGGTCTGGATTTCATACGTCAGACTTCACATTTGTGAGAAAGGTACTGTATTGAGCCACCAAGTTTATGGTGATCTCCCCACCCCACCCACCCCTCACACAGGGTTTCTCTGTGTAGCCCTGGCTACTCTGGAGCTCCATCTGTAGACCAGGCTAGCCTCGAACTCAGAGAGCCTCTTGCCTCTGGGATTAAAATGTGCGCCACCACTGCTGTCAAGGGAATTAGCATCCCCACGAGCTGGCAGTAACCTAAGAAGGGTTTTGTGCCCCTCCACCCCCCAATGTGAGTTAGCAACACACTGGTTTGAGACCTCCATTAAATGTACACACCAAGTAGAGGCCTTGCTGGGTGGCTCTCTGGAGACGCTGTGGTTGGGAGCTGGAGAAGAAGGAGCCAATCCAAGGTCACACTGAAGTGGCCCAGGAGGTCACTGCGGGCCTTGCACCTGCTTTGGTTCCCAGTCCTCTTGGTCTCCGGGAGGTGATCAGCAAATGTTTGCTGAGTGAATAACAATCACAGTGCCAATGTTCAGCTTCTTTCCCAGAGCTCCTGGCTTGCAGGATAAAGGCCACCATGGCTTTGTTGAAGTCAGAACCACTTTCCTTCAGGTTAACACCTCCTGGCTGCAGTGATGTGACATTATACCATCAAAAATGTCCAGGCTTCTTGGAGGCGATGCCAGAGGACATTTCTAATGTCGAAGCTCTGTTGGTTTTCCTTTGCTGTAGAAAGATGGCTGGCAAGATAGCTCAGTGGGTAAAGGTGCTTTTTTATGTACCTTGCAACTTGATTTCCGTCCTAGGATACCACGGGGGAAGGAAAGAACGGACTTCTTTAATTTATCCTGTGACCTCCACATGCACACTGTGGCATGTGTACCCCTCACCCACCCAGTAACACCAAATAAATAATTTAAAAATTAAGCTGGTTGTGGTGGTGCACGACTTTGATTCCAGCACTTGGGAGTCAAAGCAAGAGGACATCTGTAGTAATAGGAGCGGTGGGGCTGCGTCCCTAGCACCCCGGCCGCCTGCTAGCTTATGCCCGAAATAACAACACACAAACTGTATTCATTTAAACATTGCTTGGCCCATTTCTATCTAGCCTCTTCTAGGCTAATTCTCACATATTAATTTAGCCCATTTCGGGCTGGTGAGATGGCTCAGTGGCTAAGAGCACTGACTGCTCTTCCGGAGGACCTGGGTTCAATTCCCAGCAACCACATGGCAGATCGCAGCTGTCTGTAACCCCTGTTCCAGAGAATCTGACATCGTTATATCAATGTGCACGAAATAAGGTTAAATAAAGTTAAAAAAATAATTTAGCCCATTTCTAATCATCTGTGTAGCACTGCTAGGTGCGCTTACCGGGAAGATTCTAGCCTACATCCATCCTGGGTCGGAGCTTCATCGCGTGTGCCTCAGAGAGCAGAGCTATCGCATCTGCCCGGGAGAGGGGAGCATGGCGTCTCTGAGCTCACTTCCTCTTCCTCCCAGCATTCTGTTCTGTTTACTCCTCCCACCTATGTTTTAACCTATCAGGGCCAAGCAGTTTCTTTATTGCTTAACCAATGAAATCAACAGATTGATGTATGACACTCTCACATCAGACATCTGTGGGTTCGAGGTCAGCCTGGTCCACGGAGCAAGTTCTAGGACAGCCAGGGCTATTACACATAGGAACCCTGTCTTGAAAAACAAAATAAAACAACAAAATGTTAAAAGAACAATGACTTTTAAAATAAAAAAGAACATTTGGACAGTCCTACTAAATGCATGATAATGCTCCTACGCCAGAGCTTAGGATTCGTCAACCCATGACTCTAATCGCTAGAGTGCTCCCTAGAACTCTGGTTGTACTAACCCACTGACTGTAATCGCTATAGTACTCCCTAGAGCTCATGATTATACCAACTCACGGACTGTAGTTACCATAGCACCACCTAGAACTTGTGATTGTACTAACCCACTTATGGCCTTGCCGTGCAATTGGCTGCTCTCTTTGGATACAAGCAATACAACCAATAGTTAGCATTTATCAAACAACTATGGGAAGCTACCTAGCCCTTAAAAGTACAATGTTTCATCATCAATTTTCACTATAAAAATTAATGATGCATCCTGAGGTATCAATGCCCCTCTACTGTTCAGAAAGGCAGTCACCAGGCACGGGAAAAGCTCCCTTTGGGGGCCCAGCAGTATCAGTGACATGCTGGTGTTGGGTGAACGTACAGTAGGATGTTTAATCAGGGTTCAAAAGTAAGAACTTACTTTATGGGCCAAGGATGTGTTTTACAGAAGTGCTTGTAAAAGCAAAAGGTAGAAACATCTAGAATACCCATCTATGGGAGCTGGTTAAAGAATGCCAGATAGCCACTCAGAAGAATGAAGTACAGGTATAAAAGATGTCTAAGATACAAGGTCTGGGGAGAATATACAGGAAGGGAGATGGGAAAGAAAGATGGGGTAAGCCAGGTGGTGCATGCCTTTTATCCCACACTCTGGAGGCAGAGGCAGACAGATCTCTGAGTTTGAGGTCAGCCTGGTTTACAGAGCGAGTTCCAGGGCAGCTGGGCCTATGGAGAGAACCCCTGTCTCAGAGAGAGAGAGAGAGAGAGAGAGAGAGAGAGAGAGAGAGAGAGAGAGAGAAAGAGAGATGGGGTAACATTTGTATAAAATAAAGACATATTTCAGGGGAATCTATGTTGAAAGAAAGGAAAGGACAGACAGGAAATTTCTGGGTGTGTAAAATGCTGTTACTATGTAAAGCATAAATGGGGAGCAGGTGGGAAATGAAGAATCGATTGTTTCTTCCTTAACCTGAAATTCTTCTGCACTTTTGATATGTGCTTGCGTTACACTGTTTTACAATTTAAACCCTTTTTAAAAATAATAAGAAAGGAGAGGGTATACGGCTCGTTATTAACACCACTGGAGTCTGGGAAGAGATCACAGAAAAGCTATGCAAGCTTATTTCCGTATGTGTGCTCTGACCTCATGGAAAGCTTGGCTTCTAGCAGAATTGATATGGATACGTGCTAACTCAAGATGTTTGGAATAGACCAGACATAGCAGCACGGACTGTGTTCAAAAGCTGTTAGAGGGCAGCCCGTCCAGGGCCCAAATGTTGGGCAGATGGAGGTGTAAGACACCTCCCAGCATGTTAGAACATGCCAAAGAGCACAAAGAAATGTTCTGTTCTGTGTAGCTTGAGTTCTTCATTTATAAGAGGTTTCTTCTCCTTCCTCCTCTTTCTTCTTCTTCTTCTTCTTCTTCTTCTTCTTCTTCTTCTTCTTCTTCTTCTTCTTCTTCTTCTTCTTCTTCTTCTTCTTCTTCTCCTTTTTGTTCTTTTTAGAGACATTAATTTCTTAATTATTTCTCCTGCTGCAGTGGTCTAATATATATATCATTAGTTCTTAAGCTAAGGATTACCAAAATATCTCTGATACTTGCTGTTGGTTCTCTCTGTGCCAAATGCGCAAACCCTTAACCTGGTGAGGTAGCACTCCCACAAACAGCCAATCTGATCTTCAGAGAAGTGACGGCATCTGCTCTTGGCCCTTGGCCAGTAGGTGGAGGAGCCTCCATTCTGCTTCCGGATGGCTAAAGTTGTACGCCTCGACATTCTGACAGGGTGTCACATAAAGGCCGTGCCAAGTGACTCTGGACCTCAGGAAGTCACGCTGAGTGCTTGTTCTTGCTTAAACAAACTTCTCCATAGTCTTGCAGTAGCTCAAACAGTGGTGACAAGGTCCCCACTAACTACAGGTCCTTCCTGAGACCTGTACTCCCCACACCTGAATGTGTACGGTTTGGTTTTTACCCTTTTCTAATTTCTGAGGGCCATTAGTTCCAGTCTGTGGTCAGTGGGCCAAGTGGGCCACATGGTGTCATTTACCTTCATCTACACAGGGGTACTGGTGACTGTGCTCTCCTCCTTCATGTTCTGAAGAGCCTAACCAGATCAGGTCAATCTCAGAGGGAAGACGCATCCCTAGCGATGGCTGGCAGAGGCATGGATCTGCTGTCTGGTGTTGGCCCATTGGGGAGCACTGTGAGGAGTCATGCTTGGCTGTTTGGTCATTCCACAGGCAGGGACACCCCAACCCATCCCTGATTCCTACCCTCAACTTGTAGGTATGAAGGTATGAATCAGCTGAATAACCATTTCATTTTCTGCAGAGTCCCTGATTGATGTGGGAGTGTCATATATCAATCTGTTGATTTCATTGGCTAAGCAATAAAGAAACTGCTAGGCCCATTGGATAGGCCACCCTTAGGTGGGAGGAGTAAACAGAACAAAACGCTGGGAGGAAGAGGAAGTGAGGTCAGACTCCGCAGCTCTCTTCTCGGGAGCAGACACTTCAGAGAGACGCCATGCTACCTGCTCCAGGGAAGACGCACGCTATGAAGCTCCGACCCAGGATGGACTTAGGCTAGAATCTTCCCGGTAAGCACACCTAGGGGTGCTACACAGATGATTAGAAATGGGCTAAATTAATATGTGAGAATTAGCCTAGAAGAGGCTAGATAGGAATGGGCCAGAGCAGTGTTTAAATGAATACAGTGTCTGTGTAATTATTTCGGGGCAAAAGCTAGCCGGGCAGGCGGCTGGGGTTTTGGGGACGCAGCCCCGCCGCACCCATATTACTACACCTGATGGCTTCTTTTTGGGACAGGGTTGCCTGTAGTTCAGACTAGCCTTGAATTCCCTGCACAGCTGAAGATGACCTTGAACTCCCAATCTTCCCGCCTCCATCTCCAAACTGGGATCACAAGCCTGTGCCGTCAAGTCTAGCTGATATGTGCTGGGACTGAACCAAGGGCCTTGTGCATGCTAATCAGGCTACCTCTGGTCCCTGCTGGTGAACTTTTGAGATGCTGGTCACACATGCACTTACTTGATCATTCTGGGGTTTGGAAGACCAGGGACCACACGTGATCTTGTCTATCACTCTGAGGATGATCATCTTCAGGCACCCTGGCATTTAATGATGTCTTTGGTGGGGCTTGGAGTGTACCCCTTTAGTCCCAGCACTGTGGAGGCAGAGACAGGCAGATCTCTGTGAGGTCCAGGCTAGTCAGGGTGACAGGGACAGACCCTTTCTCAAATAAAATCCTTAAAAGCAAAAGAAAAAAAAATTCTTTCTCCATTTTGCCACTTTGAAGTGGCTCTCTGTCCACACATTCCAGTACTTTCTCCCAATACTTCCTAAGGTCTTCTGCATTTCCATTTATCTCAATTCCACTGTATTCTAGACGCTAAGTAGTATACTACCTTCCTCTTAATCAGGTAAAGGGATAAAGGGAGGCAGAGACGCTAACTAATTTCCTTAAGCCCCATCGACAGTCAGTTTTCACCCATCTGTCTCTGTCCATGAAAGGCTACAGTGAATGATTGCTAGTTTGGTGTCTGGCTGTCTTCCAACTGCTGGAAAAGGAGGTGAGGTGGGTAAGGGCTCTGCCTCCGTGGAGCTGGTGTTCAGGCGAGGGAAGCAGACAGTCCTTGCCTTGCCTTGCCCGATGTGTGCAGCAGGCTAGTGGGACTCTGGGCTCCTGGACAGTCACTGGTTCTTCTGTCTCTGCTGCTCTAGAGTAATGATGCTTCTCTCTCTGCCTCCAACCTTGTCACAGGAACCCTGGAGTTTACAGATTTGGGCTACTGTGCCCAGCTTTGTGTGGCTTCTGAGGACATAAACTCAGGTCTTCATGCTTTCTGCATAGGGGTTTCACCCACTGGAGACCTCCAGGTCCTAGAACTGGATTTGTTTTCCTGCTGGGACAATAGGCCAACGTGGAAGACTTCTGAGTTTTGTGGCGAGGTTGACAATCTTCCTTCCACACCATGGCTTGGTTGAATTTCCAAGTTTAGCTTGAATCTTACTCTGGCCTGGCAGCACTGCCGTTTTCTGTCACACTTGCTTTTTCCCTGTCAGCTCTTGTGCCTGCATCACCCTGTGCTGAGCCATTTAGCACTCAGTATGCAGGTGGCTTATCATATGAATATGGTATTGGGGGCTTACGATTTCAGAGGGCCAGTCCATGACCATCACGGTGGCTGGCAGGCAGGTATGGTGCTGGAGCAGAAGCTGAGGGTTATCCCCAGGCAGCAGAGAGAGAAAGCCTGGGCTTGGCATGGGCTTTTGAAACTTCAAGGTTCACACCCTCAGTAACACACCTCCTCCAACAAGGCCACGCCTCCTAATCTTTCTCTAACAGTTCTACCAGCTAAGGACCAAGAGCATTCAAATATAAGCCTAAGGAGCCATTCTCATTCAGACCCAAGCCCCAAGTTGAAGCACCATTAGTAAAAGCTAGGCTCAGAAATTGGGGTTCAACCTGAAGATCTGAAAAGCAAAGCAGCCAGCCATTGGCTCTTACCTTGACTTCAGAATAAAATGGTGATCTTGCCTCCAAGAATCTCAGAGTGAGACTGTCTGAGAGCTGTCCCCCCCCCCCCCCCCGTTTTATATTCCTTTCTAGGGCTGGGATTAAAGGCATGTACCACCGATTTCTATAGCAACTAGTGTGGCTACTGGGACTAAAGGTGCATGTCATTGTGGTTACTGGGATTAAAGGTGTGTTGTTACCATAACCTGGTCTGTAAGGCTGACCAGTGGGACTGTTTTACTCTCAGATCTTCAGGCAGTCTTTATTTATTAAAATATAATTGAAATGCCACTATACTAAGTGATTCTTTTTTTTTTATAAAGATTTATTTATTTATTATGTATACAACATTCTGCCTCGATGTATGCCTGCACGCCAGAGGAGGGCGCCAGATCTCATGGTTGTGAGCCACCATGTGGTTGCTGGGAATTGAACTCAGGGCCTCTGCTGGGAATTGAACTCAGGACCTCTGGAAGAGCAGTCAGTGCTCTTAACCTTTGAGCCATCTCTCCAGCCCCCCCACTAAGTGATTCTTATTATTTTTTCAGGAAACTCTTTACCTAATGCTAAAGAACTCAGACCCTTTTGATCCAGGTTCTCTCTCCATTTCCTTTCCGACATCTCCATGTTTAACCTAGTCACCCTCTGTGACTGGTTTGTCTCTGTCTTCTTACAGCCTGGAAGAACAGAGACGCCTCTGGTTTTGCTCACGGCCTTGTGCCCAGTGTGTGTGCAAGCATCCATTGGTAAGTGTCAGAAGCCACAACAGAGGGCTGCTCAGGCCACACGGCCAGCAGCTACCCCTCCCCTCTCCCAGCCATACAGGAGAGCACTGTATGTGACCCTCTAGCTAACGGATCTCCAAGTGCCTGCACTTCTCACCTGGGGCAGGAAGTCTGCAGGCTCCGATGCATCGAAGAGCCACTTCAGCTGTTGGTGCCCCACACTTTCCCTGCCACCTGCTGGGGAATCAGAAGGCCTGGTGGCAGGCTTCTGCAGAAAGCGTCCTCTTTCCTCAGAGACCTTTGAGAAGGAACCCCGATTCCTCTGCAGGACCGCTGCCATGCTGTCGGTCTGCAGAACTGAGGCCCGAGATCTCAGAGCCCCTGGCACGTTGTGGGCTCTCTGTCCATTCATAGCATCAGTTACCCTTACAGTAAGCTTATCTCCAGTATTCTGTCTCAGGGGCCTTGAATACTACACCTGAGGTGTTCGAGAGACCCAAAGTATAGCCTCAGATGTTCCAGATGTCAGAGTAGAAGAGCCTTGGGAATGGTTTGCTTGAGGTCTCCGAAACAGCAATGCGTTTCACAGATACCAACCACGCAGGGAGTTCTTCCAGATATTTCCATTCTCTTAGGGACAAACCCTTTCCCAGAGGAGACTCCTAGAGGCTGATTCACTGGTCCTTACCGAACGGCAGAGCTGGAGGCAAAGCAGGCGTCCAACTGTCAGAAATAATAAGCAGCCAGCGGCAACATAGGTTCTCCGGCGTATGGGATGACATATGGATATTTACATATATACATTGCCTGATTGATAGTTCTAGTGAAAGCCTGAGAACCCAAGGACATGGCTGGAATTTAAGGGGCTCTGATGGAGTTTCATTCATTAAAGAAAATCAGTGTGTCTGCAAGCTGCAGACGACTTCAGGAAAACCAAATCTAATAGCGCTATTGAATATCAAACCCCTTGACAAATGCGGAAGCTTCTTTTCCAGACCAGCTGTTTTCAGCAGCTCTTCTGGAAAGAGATTAGAAGAATTTGGGAATCCACTTGCATTCGTGGCCCTTGCTTGTCCGTCTCCTCGTGACCCATGGTCTATTTCTTCTCCACCAGGACACTTTGCTGTGTCTTTCTTCTGCCTTCATGCGCATCTTCAGGAGGCATGGTGAGGGAACTTAGTCCCCTACATGGTTCGCTCCTGTGACTGATGAGGTGACCTTGCTGCACACTACCTGTGGCCTACAGATTTCATTCTTCTTCCCTAAAGAAGTACCTCAGGCTTTGGGTAATGTACCCAGCTCCATGTTCACTAACCTCAGGCTGTGTTTTTCCATTTATTTAGTATGTGCGCAGAAGCAGGCGGATTTCTGTGAATTCGAGGCCAGCCTGGTCTACAAGAGCTAGTTCCAGGACAGGCTCCAAAGCTACACAGAGAAACCCTGTCTTGAAAACAAAACAAACAAAAAACCAAAAACAAAAAAAAAAAAAAAGAGGAAAAAGGAAAAAGCTAGCTTGGCACTACCAATCATGTCTCTGCTTCCACGATCTGTTCAGGCAAGCAAGCTCCTACCTCCATGCCTTCCCCACCATGATGGAATTATACCCTTACAAGAGCCCAAACAACTCCTCCTTCCTTCGGTTGCTTTGCCAGGTGTTTGGTCACAATGATAAGATAGGTGACCTAGTTCTGGGTGCTCCTGGGTAGCACATGGGTACAGCTTCAGGAAGTCTATTGCTTTCTTGAAAAAACAAACAAACAAACAAACAAAAAACCCCACCAGACTCAGCTGCTGTCTTACCCTTTGACTGCCTTCTTTTCTCTCTACCCTGAAAGCAGAGCCATGCTATAAGCAGAAGGGCTGTCCTATGAGCAGGTGCTGTTGGCACCATGCCTATAACTCCCTGCCACTACCATAGACTTTCTACTGACAGACTTGAGTCTCCACCCGGGACATGCTAGAGACCCGAGAACAGCCTGTAACTAATAATAGATTCTCTGGAGGGCAAATAGCCCAGCTTGCTGGCCTTGGATCAGACAACTCTAGATGTGAGTAGTCCCAGGAAGACAAAGCACCAAGTGCCCACAACGGTAATCCACTCCAGAATGTTCTTGTATTGGCTTCCTTCTCCTTCCTGTCTTCCTTGCATTTCTAGAATCATCTCTAAAATTATGTCTTAGGAGCTCCTTCTAGAACCCAAATATGACATCTTGTGACCATAAGAATTAAAGCCGCACACAAAAATGGCAAGGAGTCTACGAGTCAAGAGCTCAATAGCAGGCCCGAGCCCTTGCACCATCCTTGGATGGCCTGTGCTGCAATTATCTGAGAAACAGTCTACTTTTGGTGGCCTACCATCCCCAGGTTGCTTCAGCACACAGCCAGATGCAATTCTGAGGGTGTGAGGAACTCGCAGCTGATGTGTGTATTATTCAGACATGGCTAACAGTGCTGATGCTGCCTTTGCTAAGCAAACCATATTTCCTTATGCTGCTCCAGCTCATCCTCATGTGGATTCTACAACCAATTAGGCATCAACTCATCATCAGGTTCGGCGAATAAATGCTGAAGTGTGTGGTGGAATTCCATGCTGATCTTAAATGTACTCCTCTTTAAACAATTGACATCAAATTCCATACACCCACCTGGATTTCAAAAGTCAGCGGTGGCATCAGGATCATGTCTTTTGCCACTGAAGGTCAGGGCTGGATCTTCACTCCACTTAAGTAATGAGCTGTATGTTCCACCCTTGCCTTTCTCCTTTCTCTGCTGGTTCCATCACTAGCGTGAACACCACACTTCTCCCGGAGCTAATGCTTCCAGTTGCCAACGCTCGTGACCATGGCACACCAGGAACACACGCCAGTCCTCTGACCTCTGACTCATTCATTGGATCGGCTTCCCAGTTATGGAGAGCTTCACTTCAGAAGTGGGAAGCTGTGCTGTTTGGGTCCAGAGTGACAGTTACCTGCTGGTTTGCTGTGGGGAAGGTACCCACCCAAGTGTGGCTCATGGCAGCACACAGACAAGGAGAAGAATGTTGAGTTGAAACAATCAGACTGCATTCAGATACACCCTTGTTTACAATCATCAAGATGGAACTTCAGGGGCTGGAGAGATGGCTAAGCAGTTTAGAGCACTTACTGCTCTTAGAGGGGACCTGGGTTTGGTTATCAGACACCTACATGGTAGCTCACACCGTCCATAGCTCCAGTTCCAGGGGATTTAACACTCTCTTTGGACCTTCTCAGGCACCAGGCATCCCGTGCTGCAGACATACATGCAAGCAAACAGCCCTACACATACACACGAAAAGAGAGCAAACTGGATCATCCATGAGAAGAAACCTCCTCTGTAGACTCAAACATTCCATTTAATGTACTACATTCAACTCTGACTTTTTAATTCAAGTTTTTATTAAAATAACGGCTGAGACACAAGTACTATCAAACAACACTCATTTCCTTGGTGAGACAAATCCATAAGCACCCGAAGTTTTCATGAGGCTGAGTATTGTCACGCTCCTGCCCAGGGGAGAAGATGTGGCTCTGGAAAGAGGGTACACTAGAGTTGCAATCACTGGTGTGGGGATGAAGCCAGCACTGGGCTGAGCTGGGCTCTAGACAGCAAGCATGAAGCCTCCTGGGATGGTCAGGGACCCAGCTTAGTCTGCTGTAGGGTGAAACCACATGCAAGGTATAGAGAAAGAAAGCATTGTTCCAAGCTCTCTCGAGGCTCGGGGACTGAAGAGGAAGTGGCATGTGGATGGGAATTGACCTTAAGCGTATGGAAAGGAGACAAAGTAGCAGAAGGGGCTTCTCACAACTGTCCCTTGGCAGCAGTTCTGATAATGTTTATATCAGTGTGTAGTGGACAGGAAATAGACCTGTGTGTAGTGAACTGGGCCTGACTCAAGAATCAAGCCGAAAAGTCAGGCCCAGTGGCACATAAATTGTAACCGCAGTGTTTGGGAGACAGAAGCAAGAGGATTATTTCAAGTTCAAGTCCAGCTTACTACAAATTGCAACAAAGGCAGATGTGAAGGCCAGCACAGCACAGGAGGCTGGGACTGGAGGATAAAATCTGAAGCCAGGTTGAACAATATGGCAAGATCTGCTTCATAAAAAAATTAAATCATAATAAATACGGCTTTGAGGACTGGGGTTACCAAACTGCTATAGACAACAGGGCATCAACTCAGAGCGCATGTGTGGAAAGACGTGAAGATGATGGAATCACAACTATTAATTCTGTAAGAACATTGAAGTTCATTAAATGACAATACAAAATTCACAATATGGTGACGGACTTATTTTAGACACAGTTTGTGCTCAAAGGCATTAAAAAAAAATCTAACCTATAAAATTCAGCCAGACAGAGAGATACTGACACCAGCTGGTAACAACAGCGAAGGTTTACAGACAGACGAGTCTGTGCTGAGTCCATCTATTTGATTAGACGCAGGACACATTAACAAATGTCCCCTCACTCTGATAACCAGCTTTACTAGTCTGCCACGCCTCCTGGCTTTGACCTACCTTGTGGTGATGGAACTTGGAAGGAAGGCTCAAAGCAGGGCAGTAGCTTTGGCCATCAGGTAGGTTACCACCGCTGGTGGGATCAAGTCCAGGCTTAGTGCATGTAGGGAAATGGACCCCATCCCCAACTGCATGCCCACTGGTTAGTTTATGGTGCCTGGGTCTTGTTAGATAGCTCAGGCTGGCTTAGAATTTGCAATTCTCCTGCCCCTGCCTCCCATGTGCTGGGGTTGCAGGTGCGTCCTACCACACCCAGTGCCTGTTTTATGTTTCCATGACAACTGGCCCAGGCTACAGTAGAGTGGCCTGCATGAAATATGAGAATTTACCCAATCGTTTTGGTATTTTCCATTTTTGCAAAGTACTATTTTCTTAAACTCTGGTCATTAAATTAAAGTTCAAGACATTAATGTCCCTTCTAGGAACATGTGGTGTAGAACCAGTATTTAAGGCAACAAACTTCATTGTAAGAAGAGATTCCAAACCTGCTTTATCAGGTAAGGGACTACAGATCTGAGGGACATTCAGGAGACTGAGACCCCACAGAAGAGATTCTTAAAAATTTTAATTTGTCCAGAGAACGGTGTAAGAAGGGAAAACATGTTCTATAATTTAGGGTATGTTCAAGAGCCCTTGTTCTACAGCCAAATGTACAAAAACAGCTTTCCTTAAAGAAAGACACATCTCTGAGCCAAGGCAAGCTTTTTGGTTAAATGATTGGTAGCTTTTGTTTGGCTCTGGAGGTTTCCATGGAAACAGCCTGAGAGATAGAAAAGGCAGCATTACCATATTATCCATATGCCAGCTGATCACACTGTACACTGATTCGTTCACTCTGTCCAGGGCAGAGGCGTCATATTTGATAAACCTGGACAAAGGCAGGCACTGAGTTCACTGTTACACTGTCAATTTCTGTCATCCTCTGCTTGTTTGACACTTCAAATTCAATTCTGACGAACACCCCCTCTGCACATTCCCTAGGGACCTTCTAACTCAAGCAGTGCTTCCACAACTAGAAGCCAAATGAAGAGAAGCATCTCACTGAGCTCCCCGGCCACGATGTTAAAATTCTACAAGAGCTTCCTGCAGCCGAGGAGATGATTGTGAAGATTACTTATAATCAGTCCTGTCATTCTTGGCCAGGTGGGAAGTGACAGCTTCAGTGCTCACTGTATCCAGATGAGCCGGGTGGCACTATCTGTCATTTCCCACCTTACGGCTGGATTATCTGTTTTAATACAATAACTCACCGAACACAATGATCTCATCTGAGTTCAGGTAAGTGCTTCTAGAAAGGCTGCGATGGCAGCCCTCACTCAAAAGGACGCATTCAAAGAACAAAAACTCCAGCAATGATGAGTTTCAGTGAGACTAGAATAGGTGTATCACCTTTAGCACCAGGTTGAGGACCACAGAGGGCAGGAGTGTTGCCGAGCTTGCTCTAAAGTGGATTCTTCAGTTCTCAACCCAAACAGAGCTTGCTTGGGAATTCAGTACTTTTAAGAAGAGGAAGGAAGCCCGAGACAATATTAAGAAGTATCAAAATTAGTGATTTGAAAGAGATGACTTGACATCATTCTTGCTCACAAAACACTGAAAACATTCTTTCTTGGGGACACTGAGGCCAGCCTCACTGGACTAAAGGTCTTAGTAAGCTAAAGACAGGATGTACTCCCAAGAAGGATACATTTCTCACTGAGAATGTTTTTTTCTTTTCTTCTTGTTTCCTTCTTCTGTTTTTTGGAGACTGGGTATCTCTAAAAACTATTCTGGAACGCACTCCATAGACCAGGCTGGCCTTGAACTCAGGGATCTGCTTGTTTCTGCCTTCCTGAGTGCTGGGATTGAAGGTGTGTGCTACCACACCCAGTGAGAATGGTTTTCTAATGGCAATTTCCTCTCTGGACGTGTGTAACACAGTAGTGCTCACTGAAAAGATCTGGCCCAGCACATGGGGCTGTTCACTCCTCAGGGCAGGGCATCTCCACGTGTGGCACTGGTGTAGACAGCTACAGTGCAGAATAAAGTCTCAAGAGAGGGACCAAGGGTCTAGTGCAAGGCTGACTCACAGGTGCGACAGTTAGGAAGTGTTGGGCCAGACACGACTCGCTGAGAACAAATCCCTCATTTTTTGATGTGTCACACACGAGCCAAAGAAAAACTGTAACCAGAAAAGAAGCCTCCCTGTGTTAACAGCTCAGGAAGTTTTCAGTCTTGGCACACATCACTCCAGCAACCTTAAAGAAAATGACCAAATATCAGAAAAATATTGCCTTTTCACAAGGACTTTGGCAATTCAGTCTGGTGTGCTTAAGGTTAAAGAGAGGACCCTGGCCATCTTATAATAATGCTATTCTTCATAGCAGGCTCCTTTCCTGAGCACTGGGCAAGCTGTCAGTTGTCACTCAGCAGTGAGTGCTGCCCTCAGCAGGTGCAGGCTCATCGGATGTGCTGAAATTGCTGCTGTCTTGAGAATCTGTCCCAATACTTTTGGTCTCTGACTGAGGGTGGACAGACACCTGCACTGCTATCTCCTGGCCTTGCTCACTGAGAGAGCCGTCATCTGAATCCCCACCAGGTGAGTTACTGCGTCCCAGCTCTGGGTTAATCACATAGATGCCACCTTGAGCGTCCAAGGCTGGCCTCTCCTTAATTCTCTCTCCCATGTCATCAGGGTCATCCACTCGCACAGCCTCAAACATTTCCTCAACAAAGGCCCGGCAGTTCAGAATGAGGGGTGGGAGAGGGACACTTCTGGCCAGTTCTTCAATGTAGCGGGCAAACTCCATGGTCTTAAACTGGGTGACCTTGGCAAGCTCCAGGGTTTTGGCTGAGGTGATGATGGGGATGCGCTTTGCTATCTCAAAGGCCTTCTGGAGCTTTTCAGCCCCTTCAGTCCTGAAGAACTCATTGATGGCCTTCTCGGTCTTTCGGAGATGGGTGCTCATCAGGCACAGCCGAGTGACATTCAGGATGAGTGTGATTGTGAAGGCGATCAGGCAGACAACCATGTAGTAGACACTCATGTCCCCAGAGGTGAAGATCACACGGAGGGTGACTGAGTAGGAGGCATGAGTTGGAGAGGTGACGACACATGTATAGAGCCCACGGTCATCAAAGGCTACATTGGTAATATTTAGGAAGTTGTCAGAAACCAACCATTTTCCATCTAATAAATTCAACAGAAACAGAAAAAAAGTTACAGAAAAGATCAACTGCTTTGCCAATATTCACTTTTTCATAAAACTATCGTAGCTTGTCTGTTAGACTCTACTGTTTCAATCATGCTAAAAAATAGAAAGAAAGGAAGAAAGAAAAGCAGACTGTCATGTCTGACTAGGATTCTATCAGCATAAAACAAGTAATGAAGATTGATCTTCCTGACCATCCATCCTAAGGCCAGTATTTCCTTCTCATAATCAGACACCAAGCATCCATATAGACCCAAATGATCAGTCTTTCAAAGACATGCTCATCCATGTGTGTGAGTCTACACCATGCTGTGGCCTATACATTTTCATACATGAGACGGACATGTCTCAGAAGTATAGACATGCTTATTTATGGGTAATGGGCTATGGGCTTCTGTCTTGATTGAAATGCTGCTTATTTTCCATCATGAACTCATATGACAATGTACCAAAGTTATTGTTTAAAAAAACTCCTAGCATAGGGCTGGAGAGAGAGAGTTCACTGGGTAAAGGCACTGCTCACAAAAGCTGATGACCTGTGGCAATGAGCTGAGCAGCGCATGCTTTCACTGCTCCCTGCCTCTTGACTATGGCTGCCATGCAAGCAGCTGTTCTGAGTTACTGCCACCGGCTTCCCTGCAACAACAGACTGTAACCTGGAACTGCGGACTATAACAAACCCTTTCCTCCCAAGCACCTTCTGTCAGGGTTTTTACTATAGCACGGGAAAGAGACTAAGGCAACTATACTTCCAGTGTGTGGTGTTGGAGAGCCAACCTGTGTTTGCTAGGTGAGGACTGAGCACCGAGACACACTCCACTGCTCAGCAAATGGGTACTTGAGATGGAGAGAGCATCTGTCTCCTTCTATGTTTCAAGAGTGTTTCCTGAAAGGTTAGCTAATGGGGCGACTTCTCCATCATTTTGGTTTCATGGTAACTTCCCTTTAAGGTACTTTGTAACTCAAGAATTTATCACAAACATCTGTTTTTTGTTTTTTTTTGTTTTTGTTTTTTTTTTAAAGACAGGGTTTCTTTGTGTAGCCCTGCCTGTCTTGGAACTCATTCTGTAGACCAGACTGGCCTTGAACTCAAAGATCTGCCTGTCTCTGCCTCCTGAATGCTGTGACGTCCCACTATGACCTGGCCTGTTCGTTCGTTCGTTCGTTCGTTCGTTCGTTCCTTCCTTTCTTTCTTTCTTGTTGTTTTAAAGACTTATTTTTATTTTATGTATATACATGTTTTGCCTGCATATATGTCTATGTACATGAGTGCCTCAATGCCTTAGAGGCCAGAAAAGGGCATCTGGTCCCTTGAAATTCAAGTTACAGATAGTTGTGGGTTGCCAAATGGATGCTGAGTCTCTTGGAAGAGCAGCAAGTGCTCTTAACCACTGAGGCACCGCCTCAGGTACTCAAAGATCTAACAGAACACTAGTGAAAGAATTAGTCTAGATTAAAATGTGCACCAAACGAATTCATACAAAGAATAAAAGCCCAAAAAAGGTAAACCTTGACAAAATTATCAGTGTACAATTATTTAAAAAAAATATATGTAGTGTGTGTGTGTGTGTGTGTGATGTACATATGGTCCACACACCGGTATATATGTGTGGACATCAGAAGACAACTTGTGGAAATTGGTTTGCTATCTCTATGATGTGGGTATAAAGTTGCCAGATTTGATGGTAAGTGCCTTACTTACTGAGCTACCTTGACGACTCGTCACTGTGCAATTCTTATAAAATAAATAAAGATTAGAAGACAAACTTTGCTTTCAAGCAAATTAAAGTTAAATTAAAAAAAAAGCTGAAGGTAGGCATGATGGGGCATGATAATAATCCCAGTACTAGGAAGTCAGAGGCAGGATGATATGGAATTCAAGGTCATTCTTGGCTAAGAGCACCTGGTGAACCTGAATTATGAGGCTTTGCCCAAAACAAAACAAATGAACAAAAGAAGTAGAAGGAAAACTCAACAGGATGGAAAGCAGCTTACTGTCATACGACCACCCTATAAACTTATACCTATCCTTTTTTGTTCAAGGATTGTAATTGTTTTGTTCTTTTGATAGGTATAATACTTCAGACCTTATCCCCTCGCCAACCCCAGGATCAAACCCAGAGCTTTGTGCATCTAGGAAAGTGCTCAACCACTTTACTGCATCCCTAACCCCCTCTGAAGCAGTCCCCTTGACATCTTATCTTGGAGAATTCTTACTCAGCATGTCCTAACCCCCAAAGCAAGGTTGAGTCACCTGGCTGACCACAACTTATAGGATTACCTCTGCCATGTAGCCGCCGTCCTTTTGAGTTGTACCAGTGGACATCTCCATACTGATCCATCGTGAGAAGACACTCCAGGGACACGTTTGTTCCCTCTTTGGCTATGATGACATCATCACTAGAGTAGGAACGTGCTGGGAGTTCAAAGCTCGGGAGAAATGATGCATTGTGGGAACTATGATTTGCTCCCACATCTCCCCAAACCATAGCAGCTGGCAGGAGAGTGACCACCACTAAGATGGACAGACAATGATGCAGCTTCATGGGAAAACCAAAAGCAGTCTTCTTTAGACTTGGAAAACTCAAATGTGGCTATGCTGAACAGGATCACAGTGAATGACTTGCTGCCAGTAGAAAAGTTTTCCAAAGAAGTGGTCCAAGAGTGTTCTGAGGCTTTCACAATGAAAAGGAATGTGGAGGCCAGCCTAAAAGAAAGCCACATAGTGTTTAAATCGAGATCCATCATGGAATAAAACTGCATGCCCCAGAAATGAATAGACATGAAACCAATTCAGTAACCAGTGTCGACGTCACCCCACAGAGGTGGAGAAGCAGTGCTGAGCCAGGCACCAGCAGACTTCCATCCCAGTCAAACCTTGTTGCCAGGGCCCCCATCTTGACAAGCAGCTTTCTCTGGGTTTCCACTTTCTCACCTGCCCTCTGAAGGGAAGGATGAGAGACTCTCTAAGGATGCTTCCGGTTGTAAACGCTGAGATTCCCTTTCACTTGGAAAGTTTCTATGCAACAGGGAGTCAATGAGAGCTGAAATATAGTTTAACAATCTTTTATTTCAACCTGCACCACAACCATATGCTATATCAGTATGTAAAGCAACTGATATGTCTGATTCATTACCATGGGGATCAGAGTCCATGTAATCCAACTACATACACGGATTAAACAAATAATTCAGGGACATCTGAGGTAGAATCTGGTTTTGTTAGAAAAAAAACCAAAAAACTGTGTGACCTGACTCTTGAGTCTATACATCTCCCTCTCAGAATGCTGTACAAAAAAACTATCATCTTCTTTACAACTAAGAGACAAAACAGAATATTTAATAGCATGTACAATTAACAAATTTTGAGGATGAAGTGTAACAAAATTGCTATCTTGAGTGTGCAGTTGGTAGAAACAATATACTACTACAAGGAAAGGCTATTAGATTTGGAAGAAGAATAAACTACGACTAAAAAGCAAAGTAAAAGTCTAGCCTGAGTCCAGGTGTTTAGGATTTTCTTCTAGCTAATTTGATTCCCCACTTTAAACCACCAGCTTGCAAGGAAAATGTCAATTTACACTTCTATAAATATGTGGCGAGACTGCTTTATTTCTTGTCAAAGTCCAAGGTAATTAGATTTGGAGATGACGTTCATCTACGTTTATACTTACAGGAAGGCTACTTAATCCAGAACATAAAAACCAATGGGTCATTGTATATTGTCATTAAACCCTTCAAGTCTGAATTACAAGTTTAAAATGTCATTTAATTTTCATTAAGGTCTTGAAAGACTGGATGAATAATGACAATAAAAAAAATCTCAAACTTTAAAATTTAAGGATAGACTATTAAAATCAAACAAAAACTTCAGACTTCGGCTCTACAGGATAGATTAAATGTGTTTACTTCCATTTCCTCCTAAAAAGCCTACTAAAATGACACCGACAGAAACAGCATTGGGCACTTAATAAATGATTTAGCTTAGTTTATAGACTTCACAGTGATGACGTGCTGGGTTGGATTATGCCAGAAGGTAATGGGAGAGTCTGGTCGAATAACTGAGGTGACAGCACAGACACTGATGAGGACCAGGAGCCAGGCTCTGTGCTAGGACAAGCTTCTAACTCTTGGTCACTGAAGATGAGCAATATCTGACAGGCATGACTTTGTCCTCTTTCTACACTAGCAGTTCTCCTGGCAAGAGTCCCAAGCTTTCCCCGGGACTTTGACAGGGAGTCCCCCAGGTTCATCGGAATCAAACTTTGAAATGTCATCACTCCGCTGCCATATTTTTTACTATTTACTAAAGCAAAACCTTTAAATCCACTCATTTTCTTTTTGTGTATTTATTTTAAAGGAAAACTGTATACCAACCACTTCGGTGGACAAAATCACCTGCATGATTGAATATAAAATGACTCACTCCAGAATTATTGCCACCTGCTTCAGGCTCAGAGATGGACACCCACTGTCTCTGTGGTCTTGTGGTGGGGACTGCTGTGGCCGCAATCTCAAGGCCAATCATTGCCCAATGTTGTGTGTCAGAGGAAGGTCTGTTCCCAGGCTGTGTGCTCTCGATGCCCATTCCACAAGTGAGCCATGTGACGACTCTAGTCTTTGACCTCTTCGATTCTTGTTGTTGAACACGTATCTCCTTTACTTACCCTAGTCATTGTAATCCCCAGGTCTATCTGTGATTTCATGTCAGAACCAAGAACCCAACCCAGTCTCCCTGAGAGTGAGGATCCAGCATTCTCTGCCTCCTGAGTTTGGTCATGAGATGTACTTGTCATTATAGCTTGTGGCTCTCTCCTGTACACCCCTTGACCAATAATGCCTCTGCTCTTTGCTTGTGCCCTGGCCTTCTACCTGAGCAGTTGTTTTTGATCTGCCCATCCCTCAGATCTACTGCACTGTTTACTCTCTTGGGGAGGCAGTGAGTATAGCTCCCCATTCTGTGTCCTCCTGCATTTCCCCCTTGGGGAGCACCAAGCACAATGTATGTCCTCAGCAGGAATGTGGCTAGATAAGAAGGGGGTCCCCAAACTGAAACTCGGTGTGGTGAAGGCAGGGAGGAAGGCGGTGCAGGATAGGGTGAAACAGAAGTGGTACAGACTGGAGCTGTGAGGAGCTTCTTGGTTTGGAGTTTGTTTTCCCTACAAACATGGTGGGTGTCCATCTCTGAGCTTGCACCAGGTGGCAGTACCTCTAGAGTGAGCAACACTGCATTGTTGCTCTATTCTCAAGTGTACAGGCATTTTTCTTTTCTTTTCTTTTTTTTTTTGTTTTTTTTTGAGACAGGGTTTCTCTGTGGCTTTGGAGCCTGTCCTGGAACTAGCTCTGTAGACCAGGCTGGTCTCGAACTCACAGAGATCCGCCTGCCTCTGCCTCCCGAGTGCTGGGATTAAAGGCGTGCGCCACCATCGTCTGGCTACAGGCATTTTTCAAAGGGATTTGCAACTTCTTCTTTACCTGGTACTAGAAGAAAAACAAGGAAGTAAAAAAAAAATCACTAAATTCAGGAATTCAAACCCATCTAAGTATTATCATCACCCAGAGAGCTGATCTGGGCTTAGATTGGCATCCTGGTTAATTCTGAGGCAAGGGTCCCTGGACTGACATCAGGCAGCACCAACAGCTCCTCTCCTCTCTGACAGCCCTGCTAATGGTGCTCCAGACTGTTGGAAAACGTCCTTCCACGGAGCTGAGCTGTCACATTCCACCCTGGCTCTGGCTTCCTCTGCACTGGTGCAACTGAATACCTGCAATCTGATAAAGTCAGGGTGGCAGAGGCGCACACTGCAGACTTGAGCCCAATTTCCTGGATGGGCATTCAGGCCTGGATTCTAACCAGCCCTTTAGTTTTTACAAAGGACTTAAAGTCTGTGTCTTTAAAGTAGGAAAAACAGTAGTAGCTATTCTTACAGGAGAGTGGCAACTACAGTAATTCACGTAAAACAGAGTCTGGCAACAACACTCACTAAGTGCACTCTAGTTATTACTGCTGATGGTTCTTTAGATGTGCTTACACGCATACTACCTGACAGCTACTCCATGAAGCACTTTGACTCAGAATACCACACAACTACAGAATAATCTGGTGTGGGGAGGCATGGTTTAAATTTCAACTTTCAATTCAAAATATTGCTTTTCTTACAGTCTCACCACAAACCAGTATCTTGCAATAACGTGAGTCAAAATTACCTATGTCACATTACCTGTGCCCTACATTTGGGGCAAGGAAGCTTCTTTATGATCCACTTATCCTGTGGGTTCTCCTTTTAAGTCCTGCTTCTGTTTGCCTGGGTCAACTGTTGTGGTCTTTATGATCCACTTATCCTGTGGGTCCCCTTTTAAGTCCTGCTTCTGTTTGCCTGGGTCTACTGTTGTGGTCTTTATGATCCACTTATCCTGTGGGTCCCCTTTTAAGTCCTGCTTCTGTTTGCCTGGGTCCACTGTTGTGGTCCAGGGCCAGCCCGGGCCTAAATTATTTCTCAGACCAGTGTGGAGGTGTGGGAATAGAGACACAACTCATATGACTTTATCGGGAGGGAGTTTTTAGGGATCCTTTATGAAATCCTGAGTTTACATCCTGAAAAAATCACCGGCTGAAAAGGTCACTTCCACACCTTTCCATGCCCATTTTGTCACGTCTTCCTATCTATGACTGCTCTGGATGTCTGCTCTGTCATGTAGACTAAATTAACACCTCTTTCTCCGGCGCCCTCCCAACTTACAAAGGAGCAAAACAGCATTAGCATATCCTGACCCTCTGTTTAGGATGTCAGTATGTCTCAAAAGGCTAGGTGACCACCTTCTGTATGGTAGGTATAAATTGTGGCCTAAAATTCTGGCTGCCACACAATGTAAAAATATGGGCCTATATAATATGGCCCCTATAGTCAACCCTTTAGTTAAGTAAGCTAACTGAAACCTTTGTTCTTGGGATTCAGGGTGGAGGCATTGGGGTTATTTGAGAAGAGCAGGCATCCAGGGGTTGAGACAGTTTGGTTCAGTCTTCCTACAATGGAAAGCTGAGGGCAGGACAAGAGGGATGAAGAGAAGATGGAGGAGGAGAAGGAGGAGGAGGAGGAGGAGGAGGAGGAGGAGGAGGAGGAAGAGGAGGAGGAGAAGAGGTTCATACATGCTGCTTTGGTTCTTACAGAACTGCCTGGTACCAATGACTTTTTTTTCTTAAAGCAATAAACATCCTAATTTGATTTTATCCAAAATTAAAACCACAAATCATTAAGGCCAACTTTGCAAACAAGGAAGCAAATAGGGGAAATGGTTAGGGAAAAGGAGGAAGATTAAGCCTTGTAAAACTAACAGGAGCACAGCTGTGATCTTGTTTTCATCCATCTCCAACACCCCCCCCCCCCACCCCGTTCCTTTGAGACAGGGTTTCTCTGTGTAACAGGCCTGGCTGTCCTGGAACTTACTATGTAAAACAGGCTGGCCTTGAACTCACAGAGATCCGCCTGTCTCTGCCTCCTGAATGCTGGGATTAAAGGTGTGTGCCACCACTGCCTGGTCAATTATTCTCTTTACACTACAGCAGCAGTTCGAACACTCCTTTCATAGGGGTTTGCATATCAGATATCCATTATATCAGGTAGTTACATTATAATTCATAACATTAGTAAAACTAGTTATGATGTTGCAATAAAAACAATTTTATGATGGGGGTCACCTGTTTATGCTGCATTTGTTTAATTCTGTGAAGCTGTGATTCTTTTTATTTTTAAAGATTTATTTATTTGTTATGTATGCAACATTTTGCCTCCATGTATGCCCACATGCCAGAAGAGGGCACCAGATCCCATTACAGATGGTTGTGAGCCACCACAAGGTTGCTGGGAATTGAACTCAGGACCTCTAGATGAGCAGCCAGTGCTCTTAACCTCTCCAGCCCCTGAAGCTGTGATTCTTTGCCTGTCTAAAACACCTGATGGCCTAATAAAGAGCTGAATGGCCAATAGCGGGTTAGCAGCAAGGAAAGGCAGGGCTGGCAGGCAGTGAGAATAAATAGAAGGAGAAATGAGGAAGAGAAGGAGTACTGAGAGAACAAGGAGAGAAGAATACTAGGGGTCAGCTACCCAGCCAGCCACAGAGTAAGAGTGGAAAGATATACAGAAGAGAAAGGTAAAAGCCTAGAGGCAGAAGGTAGAGAGGTTAATTTAAGTTAAGAAAAGTTGGCAAGAAACAAGCCAAGCTAAGGCTGGGCATTTATAACTAAGAATAAGCCTCTGTAGCCGGGCGGTGGTGGCGCACGCCTTTAATCCCAGCACTTCGGAGGCAGAGGCAGGCGGATCTCTGTGAGTTCGAGACCAGCCTGGTCTACAAGAGCTAGTTCCAGGACAGGCTTCAAAGCCACAGAGAAACCCTGTCTTGAAAAACCAAAATAAATAAATAAATAAATAAATAAATAAAATAAAAAAATAAAAAAAAGAATAAGCCTCCGTGTGTGATTTATTTGGAAGCTGAGGTGGGCCCCCCAAAATCGAATAAAACAACAATTAAAGGGTCAAAGCATTTGGAGTTTGAGAACCATTGTACCTAGGGATGTTTTGAGAAATTGCCCTGTGGCCCATACCTGTAGTCTTTGTTTTATACTGACACTGCCATTTGCGTGGAGCGGAGGTTCACAAACCCCTTCAAAACAGGCTCTAGAGACACTACAGTCACCCTGAAGTTGGTCCTATGCCAAAGGGATCACAGCAGCCTGAACCTGACTTCATGCCAGGAGAAAACTGGATACGACAACAGTCTCGAGTGTCCAGTCACTTCAGACCAGCCACAGGCATCCTAAGGCCTTCTGATGTCAGCCATCAAGAAACAGAACCCACCTGCAGGTGGGGGATGTTGAGCAGTTGGAGACAACAGTGACAAAAGTCTGAGAGCAGAGGGAGTGAGGGTCAGACACTCATGACTTATTCCTCATATGACACCTTAAGCTAGCTTCGGTGGTTTCTGCTACCTGCAACCAGAACCTCATCCAGTGACCATTCCTTGTCCTCGGCAGTGATAATGGAGGTTAGCAACTGTCGCTGCTCAACTCACAGCCTGACTTTACAGCAGTTAAATTGGGAACCCATCTCATATAGACTGAAGCAGCCAATGCTTCGAGTGCAGCTCAGGTGAGTCAGACTCTATCCCGCACACTAGTTGAGAAGCTGGGGGAGGGGTAGGAATGGCTAACCACACACACACACACACACACACACACACACACGCACGCACGCACGCCATGAGCAGAGCTGAAGGGAGTGCAACTGTGCTGCGAAAGCAAGAGAGCAGAGCGTTCATGAATTTCACGAGTGTGACCCACTTTTAAATTTGGCACTTCCAACACCATGCCTGTTATTCTCAGTGTAGCAGCTGACACGTTAGGATCATGAATAAGCAGAAATGTAAATGATTTTACCCTAGAAAATCATTCTGAATATTGAGTATTATTTTTAAAGTCAGGAAGCGAGCCTTCACTGTCATGGCAGACTGCTTGGCTGCTGTTCCTGCCAACTTTGAGCAAAGAAATATTTCCCTTCGGCTCTGATTTTCAACAGAAGCAAACAAGGAAGCAATGTGGCTGACTTCCGTTCTGGGGGCTCAGTATTAAGTTGGCTGAGGAAGCTGCCGTTTGCAGAAATCATTCTGGGATCAGTCAAGGGGGAGAGCACTGGTGCCCAGATGGCAATGTTTTCCACTCCAATTACAGCAGGATACTAATGTTTTGCTCTCCAGAATTAACCGCTCCTTGCTGTATTTACAGCGCATCCGCTCTGTTCTGCCTTTAGTCACATGTGTAAAGTGGAGGCGCTCCTACAGGCTGCCACACAGTTGACACAGTGGAAGCGCTCCTACAGACCGCCACACAGTTGACACAGTGGCATTCTGAGCTGGCAAGGAGGAAAGCACATGGAGAGCAGCTTGCATGTTCTCCATCCACAGCAAAGAGCAAACACAGTTGTGCTTACTGCCAGTGTTGCCATGGGGATCTGTGATAGCACAAAGTTAGTTCTGGGGCCAAAGAGATGGCCCAGTGGGCACATTGTGCAAGCCCGAAGACCTAAGTTCCACTCCGGGACCCACATAAAGGTGGAATAAAGGTGCAAGGGGAGAAATGACTCTACAAAATTGTCCTCTGACCTCCAAACATGCATCATGGCACACACACTGCCAGCTACATATTAATATGTGTCATGATATACACACATATATATGCATACACACATACATATATGCACACTAACTAAATCTATATATCTATATGTGCATATACATACACACATTTTTAAAGTTATTTTATTTGAAGAGGTCGTTTTGCGGGCCATTTACTTAAACGTTTCTAGTCTGTATTTCCAGTTGTATCCTGGAGCCCACAGCACTACTTTCAGACATATGGGCAATCTCAACTCAAACGTCAACATATTTTCTGGCACAATGAAAATCATCTGTGTTCATCCTTTCTGGAGCTTTGTTTAAGTCCCAGCATCATTCTGACTTTTATCCTTTCTGCCGCAACAGTGACTGTGAGTGGATGGCAGGATATCTGTGAACCAGCTTAGATCCAGGACCTCTCCATCCCATTTTCTTCTCTCTGCCGTCTGAAACTGAGCGAGACCTCACTGGTCTTTAACTCAGTAGACACAACCTCTCCTGGTAACCCCAGACATACTTGTCCAACATACACACAGCTTAGAGGGTATTCACACAATCCTTACAGTTTTGTAATGCCAAATTATAGGATTTTGTAGTTTAGAGGCTAGAAGAATGGGTTCTGGAGTTACAAGTACTTAGTCCTTGCTCTGGGTGAAGCTCAGGCTGGAAATGTCTTAGTTTTCACACCTATTGAAATGAGGTTATTAGCAGTAATCATCTTGGAATGTCTGGAAGCATGAATGTGGGCACATTATAAATACATGCTGTTGTTATTAGTATACTTTTTAAATATTTCCCAGTTAGGTCAACTGTAACTACCCAGATCACAATCCTTTTATCCCATCTGGGTGTAATCCCAGCTTGTCCTCCATCTTTAGAAGCCCCCTTCCCTGAGCCTGTCAAACCTTGACCCCTCCCCAGGAAAGGTCAAGACCACTCCCACAGGTTATTTAAACTGCTCCCCAGAAAATAATCACGTGGTCTTCCCTCTTCCTCGTTGGTGGTCATGTCTGCTTTCCCCCCTCCACATGAGAGTGCATACGTCCAATTAAACCTGTATATCTTTTAATTTGGTTTGCTTTGGTCTGATTAGGATTATTTGCATCGGCGGAGAAGCTCATTTTTAAGAATATTCCTAACACTGGGCACCACACTCTTAAGTCAATTTAACTCCTTGTGATCTACCCAAATACCACCTTTTAAAGAAAGACAAACTCTATTAGGGGACTTTTCACTACCCAAGAGATAAGCTTAAAACTCCAGCTAGCACCTGTAACTCTCTAGAAGTTGAATATGTGGGCGGCAGTGCACACAAGCACAAACTGCTTGAAGCTGTACGATTGTTAGCTGTCCCTCTATCACTCGCTCAGATGTGCTCTGGGACTCTTAGTTTCCGGATCTGGAGGCTGATTCCATCACGATCCCTTTCTTTGCCTAAAACCGTACAATGTTCCCAGTCTGTGAACTTCAATTATGTGTCTCTTACTCTCCACTGTCTCTAACTTCCAACGTAATGTTCTAGTTTTAGTTGCTTTTTGCTTATCATTTCCCTTCCCCAGCGATATCTTCCCATGAGACTCTGCCTGCAATCTCATCTCCTGTTACTCAGGAAACCTACTTACCCAAACTCTCCCCCGACCTCCTTATTTGGGGTTTCTTTAGTCTCTAGCACCCTGAAAGCTAAATTTCAGTAAGACTCCGCAGTTTCCCTTCAGCTGCCTCTCTGCTCAGATGCCCATGATGGTAAGCCCAGTCTGAAAAACCTCAGCCTTTGACAGAGACCACTTTCTGGGGAAGGGTGCAACATACAGAGTTCAGATGAGCTTCAATCTGGGAGGAGCAAAGGTGTCCGTTCAAAAACTTCCAACTAGTTTCCTGTTCTCAGGCTCTGAAAACTGTTCAGGAAGATATCTGAAGAAGAGGAAACAGCCTTTTGTTGTTGGCTTATTTTCTTTAGGAGCGGCACTCCAGAGAATCTGATCTATAAATGGCTTTGCAAACTCAACTTTGAGAAAATACCAAATTAACCTATGGTGCTTGTTAAAGAAGTAGAGTTCTGGCCTCTCTCAGATGCGCATTATAGCTGTACTGATTTACAAATCAAGCTTATGGTTCTGTTAATTGTCATGACAACGCTGTAATTCAGCAATTCCCACCTGTGGAACAGGGAGTCCTGGGTGTCCCTGACAGTTTCATGTCCCTGCTCAGATGTGACAGAATTTTTCTAAAGGCTACACAAAGATGATATTCAAGAGAACATAGGGGAAAACAGACCCTAGCTGTATTCTAGAAAGCCAAGCATTAGAGAAATTGTATTTTTGTTGTTTTTGAGAAAAGGTCTCTTGTAGTCCAGACTGATCTCAAATTTTCACCCCAAGATAAACTTAAACTCCTCCTCTCGCCTGTATTTCCATCTCAAGTGTTGGGATTACAGACACCTGCCAGCACTTCCAACTGGAAAATAGTCTTTATACAAATGTCAGTTATTGTCTAATGAGCTTACTATTTTAAAATAAGCTATTTTTTTGAGAGTGACTTTGATTTCCTAAAAGAAAATTACTGGTAGTTGTAACCTACATAAAAAAAAAACACCCTTTCGAAAATCTTGTTAAGTTTAAGTGCAATGGATTCCCAAAACCAAAAAAATCACAATTGTTGCTCTATTAATGACAATATGAAAAAGATAAGACAGTTACTAGCTGGCCAAGACACACGCCTATTCTGTACATTTTCCTTCACAAAAGAAAACCAGAAGAAATCCACTGATGTGGAGTCCCCTATGTATGCTGTGAATACCATTGCTTAATAAAGAAATGGCTTTGGCCTATACAAGGCAGAACTTAGCTAGGTGGGGGAAACTAAACTGAATGCTGGGAGAAAGAAGGCAGAGTCAGGAGAAGTCATGCAGTCCCCCCCCCCACACCCGGTAGGAATCTTGCGGGTGAGCCATAGCCATGTGGGGATACACTGATTAATGGAGATGGGCTAGTTTAGAATAGAAGAGTTAGCCAGAAATACGTTTAAGCAATTGGGCGAAACAGCATTGCAAATAATATGGTTTCTGTGTGATTATTTCAGGGCTGAGCAGCCGGGAACTAACAAGTGGCCTCCAACAACAATCCATTTTATACTTTTAGTTTATTTGTTGACCAGACACTTTTGTTTGAGACAGGATGTAGTTATTTAGCTCTGGCTAGCCTAGAACTCACAATGTAGCCAAGGCTAGCCTTAACTTACAATTCTACTTCAAAGGAATAGGCATTTAGTAAGATCCCAGGTAACACCAGTGTACCAAAATATAAAGAATTATCATCGAAAGTAAAGGAAAATAGTCGAAGGGTTTCAGGAAGTGGTAATTACATCTGGACACTGATATAAGGGATTGACTAGAAGGAGGAAACCTGGATCCTTTGTTGTTGTTTGTTTTTAGGTGCTAGAGATTAAATCCAGACACATGACAGGCAAACGCACAACCACTGAGCTATACACCACACAAGATCTGGACACTTGAAAGCAAATCTTAGCTTCCTTAGGCTTTAGGTGACCCCAGTTTTACAAAATCGTGTTTAATGCTTTCATGATTCTGTCGGCGACAGCTCAGGGGCAAAGGAAGAAGAGCAACCCTGAAATTATGAGTCAAAAGGACGTCACCCACCTGCTTAGAGACCTTTAATTACTTCCCACCGAGTTCCAAATTAAAAGTCGAACTCCTTGTCACTGACCCAACAAGGACTCAAGTGCCCAGGTCTCTGTTCTACCTCCCTCCCTCTGAGCTGTCCCCCTTTGCTCCTCTCTCTCCTGGCAAAGCTCTGCTCCTTCCTTCTTTCCACTTCCTCACTCAGTTCCGCTCCGTCACCTCATTTAAACTTCGATAACGCACTTAGTTAGCTACCATCTTAGTTGGCGTTGTTTTGACTTGTTTGTGGGCTCCCTTCCCCATCCCCTTAGCAGGGTCCTCACTGGTTTCCCCGGGGCGTCGCTGGCCCTCTCTAGGAGTCCGTAAATACTTCATGGCGAAACCCCACCCCTACCCCAGGCCTTCACGGACGGCGGGCATCCCCGCACCTTCCGCGCCCAGTCCCAAGCATCCCCTATCTCTCAGGGCGCTACCTGAGCAGAATAAACACTCACCTCACCGGAGTCAGCTCCTTCCGCCCCAGCGGATGCCTGACCCGGAAGCACTCCGTGAAGGCGACCCCGCCTCCGTACGGAGTTCAGGACTACTTCCGTGACCGTCGGAGTGGCGAGCTGGCGGCCGTAGCCCCGGTGAGGGGTCGGGAGTGTTGGGTCTGCGGGGCTTCCGGGTGAGGGCGGCGAGGGCTGGGGTCGCTGGGGTCACGGGTTGGAAGGCTGCTGCGCTTCCGGCTGTGTCCGGGGGTTTTCGTCAGCCTTAGGGGCTGAGGAGCTTGTTTACGTCAGGCCTGGGGGTGGGACCTGCGTGCGGGTGTGCGGAGACTGGAGACTGGCCTCGTTAGCCCTGGAGCCCCCGCTGCCCGCTGCCCGCCGCCCGTCGCCCGGCCTCCTCGTCGCGCGGTCTGGCTGCGGCGCTGACCCCGGTCTCAGCCGCGCTGCCTCTGGGTAATGCGGTGGGGACGCGTGTGCATCGAATGTGTTTTGTTGTTCTACTTCTCCCGTCATCTGGGTCTTTCTCCTCCAATCAGGGAAGCACACTGACCACAGACTACCCGGCAAACATTAAATAGTACAAGTCCGTCCTTCTGGTATGTGTTTAATTTTGTTTACAGGGACGGGGAGGCGGGCATCACTACACACAGAATCTCGTCGCCTGACTCAGCCTGAAAGCCTGGCACATCCTCAATGCTTCTTAAAATCTTAGTTGTGCAAGGGAAAGAATAGGGGCAACCGGAGTTTACAAATTTGTAATGTTCTAGTGCCATAAATTAAATGAAATTCACTTATTTTTTTTGCAACGTGTGTATTTGCTTACATATAGCACATCTGTGGACTTACCATATGTTGAAAACTGGAGAAAAGAGAAAAAAGTAGTTTTAAAAGATAATTTTTCCCCCTTAGATAAGGTTTCTCTGTAGCTTTGGTTCCTGTCCTGGAACTAGCTCTTGTAGACCAGGCTGGCCTCGAACTCACAGAGATCCGCCTGCCTCTGCTTCCCGAGGGCTGGGATTAAAGGTGTGTGTCACCACCGCCCTGCCACAGTTTTTTTTTTTTTTAAACTACAGCTGCAAGAACAGCTTCTGAACTTGTGCAGGCATGTCGGTGTCTTGTTATTAGATCAGCCTTTGGACTGAGTGGGGCAGAAGTGGCCTTACATTTCTTCTGTCTGTGTGCTTGAGACAGGGTCTCTCTGTGTAGTTCTGTCTGTCCTAAAACTCACTATGTAGACCAGGCTGGCCTTAAACTCTTAGAGGTCTCCCCACCTCTACCTCCCAAGTGCTGGGATTAAAGACGTGCACCACTGAGTATTTGTGTGTGTGTGTGTGTGTGTGTGTGTATGCTTCAATTATTGTGCCGTATCCCACTTACCTTCCTTGTTAATTTCTTTTTTAGTGCATTAGAAGGATGGCAGCATTGAGTTGGCTTTGTCCTGTACTTAGTACACACCCGAATAAAATGTTAGCATACCTGGTGTGTGTTGTATGTGTGTGATCTTTGGTGATAACTGGCTATTTTGAGAACTAGTATTTCCCTCAGTAGAAGTATCAGTTATATGCTGGCTTTAATTGCCAAAGAGCTGTACTTTCGGAAGGAATTGAATTGGGTAACATTGATATTCCAAAGCTGACCTGAGAGACCGGAGGATGTATTTAGGTGGTAGAGCTCTTCCTTAGCATTTGCGAGGTTCTGAGTTCCATCCAAACACAGCAGAATTAATGAAATAAAAGTGTAATTTAATTATGCTTTGGTTACATCAGATGGCCTAACTATCAAAACAGTGTTTGGAATATTTACAAAGAATCTTAAAAAAAATAGAAAGCTGATTTGACACAGTGTTACTTGATGGCTTAAACAGTCTCAAAAACAAGAATGGATGCTTAATGATAACATTTTTGAAGGACAGACTAGTAAAAGGAAAGACTGATAACGGCCTTCATCAAAATGAAAAAATTTCTTTGTGTAAGACCCCATGAAGGTAATGAAAAAGCCAGGCGTGGTGCCTCTGATCTATAATTCCAACACTTGGAAGTTTGAGGCAGGAGGATTGCCATAGCTAGTGGCCAGCAAAGAGGGAGATCCTGTCTCAAAAGGCGAAACAAAATAAGACAATGAAAATAAACTTTTAGGCTAGGATGATATTGAACATAGATATTATATGCTCTCAAAATTAAACAGAAAACGACAAAGCAATCTAACTGAAAAATGTGCCAAAGACATCTAAATGTTTCTCTGAAGAGACTGTTCAGATGGTAAATCAGCACCTGGAAAGATGTCTGCTGTAGTGACTGGGGGCACATGGAGGCAGGCAACATAGAGGCCACAGTGGGCTGCCACTACCTATAAAAGTGGCTCAAATTACCCGATCAGAATGCAGAAATTCTTGGTTATTTGTACTACTCTGGAAAAGATAGCAATTACATTTGAAATAACTTATCATATAACCTATGTTTCATATAAAATGAAGCATGGACTTGCCATATGACCCATCTTATTAATAAAGTATTTTTGATTATTCCAGAGAAAAAGCTTATGTTCACATAAAAGCCTGTACATGAACTTTGAAAACTGTTTTAGTTGTGTAATAGCCTCATGAAAGGGACTTTGTTTTTTTTTTGGTTTTTCGAGACAGGGTTTCTCTGTGGCTTTGGAGCCTGTCCTGGAACTAGCTCTGTAGACCAGGCTGGTCTCGAACTCACAGAGATCTGCCTGCCTCTGCCTCCCGAGTGCTGGGATTAAAGGCCTGCACCACCATCGCCCGGCATGAAAGGGAATTTTGATGGAACCATAGTGGAATGTAGGGACTGAGGCTGAGTAAAAAGTCACTGCAGTGGCACTCTCTATGCTCCAATGTATACGACTCGAAAATTTCAGCGTCAGAGAACAGAGCAGTAGCTGGTTGCGCTAGGTTGAAAGAAATGCGGGAAGTGTTGGCTACAGAAAGGATGGCACAGGGATCCTTAGTGGATTGTGCCTTACCTGGAGAGCTAAGTGTGGCATGAATTGTAGTTGGGTTTAATTAATTAAAACCCATCATCAGATATAGGGGTTGAAGCTGAAGATCAGAGAAGTAGAGCAGTAAGCCACTAGAGAGACCTTTTACCTCTACCAATGCTTAGACTGAAGGGGCGATCCTCAGACTGCCTAGGCTGCACTGTGACTCCACCAAACCTCAGACTCCAATGAGCTCTTGTCTCCTCCTCCTTATATGCCTTTCTCTGCTTAGCCACTGAGAGTTCTGTTTCTCTTCCTTGAATCCTGGGATTAAAGGTGTGTGCTACCACTCCCTGGCCTCTAGTGGTTTAGCACTGCACTCTGATCTTCAGGCAAGCTTTATAAAACCACAAACAAGCTGGGCGGTGGTGGCGCACGCCTTTAATCCCAGCACTCGGGAGGCAGAGGCAGGCAGATCTCTGTGAGTTCGAGACCAGCCTGGTCTACAAGAGCTAGTTCCAGGACAGGCTCCAAAACCACAGAGAAACCCTGTCTCGAAAAACCAAAAAAAAAAAAAAAAAAAAAAAAAAAAAAAAATAAAACCACAAACAAAATACCAGTCCAGTTAAGCAGTTGGCCTGCTGTATCTGGGACTCAGCATTCATAGACTTAACAAAACCTAAGTGAAAAAAGTTTCATCTGTACTAAACCTATGTGGACTTGGGATTGTTCAGTTTAAAGCCATTTACATAAGGCCTGGCAGTGGTGGCTGGCGGTGCATGACTTTAATTCTAGCAGTTGGGAGGCAGAGACAGGTGGGGGTCTCTGTGAGTTTGAGGCCAGCCTGGTCTAGAGAGCTAGTTCCAGGACAGCCTCCAAAGCTACAGAGAAACCCTGTCTAGAAAAAGTCAAAAAGAAAAAAAAAAGTCATTTACATAGCATCACAGGTGGTGTTAGACATCACAAATGAAGCAGAGGCGACAAGACTGTGAAGATGAGTCTTGGTTATATGCAGATCCTATCCACTTTATAGAAGGGACGTGACCACTGTAGATTGTGTTGTCTGTAGGCTTCAGTTATATACAGATCCTATCCACTTTATAGAAGGGACGTGACCACTGTAGATTGTGTTGTCTGTAGGCTTCTTGCCGCCAGTTCCTTACAGATACCAGAGGACTTTGTATCAGCTCTGTATGTGGTAACATTTTGTATAACTAATGTATACACGGATACATGTAAAATTGGAAGGATACTGGTGAATTGTAACAATGTTAGCTTCTGCTGGGGGGCAGTGGGGGAAGGTATATAGGATCTCTTCATCTTGTACTAGTATATGAATCTGAAAGTCTCAAAAATATTAAGCAGATAGTTTATACTAAAGAAGCTGGTATCAGTAGATTCTTGTGCTTTTGTTTTAGCAGGTGATGTTCTAGTCATGTCAGATAAGGATGCTACAGAGACCCTAACGGTGACTGAAGCAGGCCCGATCCTTCAAGATGGGAACTGTGAGCCAACTGAGAAGCCAGAGAATAAATCTCAGCCTGTAGCATCCACTCGGAAAAGACCAGAACCCATTCTTTCCAGGGACCTTGAGGCTTCTCAGCTTCCTGCCCAGGTGACACAAACTGTAACCAAAGTAGCAATCTGTTGAAATTGTGGGATTTAAAAATAAAAGGCTTAAAAGGGACATGGTAGTACTAATTTACTGTGGCCCTTCCTTTTTTTACAGCCGTAAAGTAACAGCTTTCTGAGTTCTAGAAATACCTCTGTCAGTAATTGTGTTTGCTGCGGGGTATTTATGTGCTGATGGCATTTATCTGCCAATCAGGTGATTTTTACCCAAGTCACGGATTTGCCCGGTTGTGCTTGTCTACTGAGTCGATAGCTTGTCTGTGCTCTTCGGAGTCTCCTCTAATTTTCCTGTTTCCTTTGTCTTGTTTTCTCTCTCACTGGAAAACTAGGAGGCTGTTTGTAAAGATGCACCTCAGACTGGATGGGGCTACTGGGGCAGCTGGGGCAAGTCCCTGCTCTCCTCAGCCTCGGCTACAGTAGCGACAGTAGGTAAGACCCTTGGTCATTTTCTTAGGTTTTGTGTACACTGTGCTCATGCCCTGCTCTGTTAGGAAGCTGAAGCCTAGGGATTAGTTTAAGCCTACGCTTTAGTGATGGTAAGTCAGTGGGATTTTTGTCTTTTGGTAAGGAGATAATGACAAGAATCCATATATTATTAAAATAATGTGCCTTGGGACCATGATTTTAGAAATACTGCAGGCTTGGGTTTTTGTTTTTTTTTATTGATTCTTCAGTTTCAGTAACAACACAGAGCACACAAATGTTAATTGTCTTTCCCATTAGGACAAGGTATTTCAAATGTCATCGAGAAGGCGGAGACTTCTCTTGGAATTCCTAGCCCCACTGAAATTTCAGCTGAAGTCAAGCAAGCAGCAGGTCAGCACATGTGCTCAGGGTTTTGGTGGAAATGGGCATTTCAGTTCATTTTCAACACTAACACTTTGTAATAATACTAATTCAGCACTTGATACTCAGGGCGACTCGGGACTGTGAGGAAGAGGGCGGGAATCTTGAGCGCTGGCCATGTCTCCTGAAACCATTCATATGTCTCTTTATTGCACTTTTGCATGGATTAAGTGATTCAGAGGACTGGTAAACATTTACAATAAGGCCACGAGCATAGAATGTGAGAAGTGTTCTGTGTTCTGTCTGCCATAATTAAGTTTATCATCAGTAAGAATTAGCTAAGTTTGAGTAAGTTGTGGCAAGACAAAAAAGATTTTACTGTGTTAGCTTTTTTGTTCTCACTTGGATTTTTTTTTTTTAAAGTAAAGATGAAACCTTATTCTGGTCTGTCTGGATCAAAGGAAAACCTATAGTCACTCAGACCCAAAGGGCACAGTTATTATCACTATGGATCTAGAGGGTCAGGGGCCAGAACAGAGTTTTAAACCCATGTTTACTTCTTCTGTCTCTTGGGGGCCTTATTGTTTCTCACTGTTGCTTTTCGTTGCTTATTTCTATCATTTTCCCTTGACACCACAGGACTGTTTTCTCCAGCTCCACCTTTATAGAATTCTGGCACACATGACCTCCAGAAACTAGCTGACACCAGTTATTCCACTTAGGAATTTCTTGGAGTAAGGATTAGATTAGCATTAAAATTAGGTCACTTGACGGCATGTAGTTTAATTATGGCCAGAGACAAGCTCATGTTACACAAACATGGCCCCACAGGCTTCTGCCTGTGAATTTGAGGCTTTGTTCAGTGTGTTTGTTTAGACTGAGTCTGGAGTAGCCTTTACTCCAAGGGTTTGTTTCAGGCCCAGCTCTCCTGGGGGCTCAATCCACTTCCCAGGTACTTAGTCTGCTCCATAGGTTGGAAGTCAAGTTTCTTAGCTTCGTGTGAACTATGGGATTGTTTAGCTTACAGCTCCAAGGCAGGTTCTTTTTCCAGCCTTGGGGAGTCTCTTTGTGCCGATGTACTGAAAACTGAGCAGTGCAGTATTCATGGAAAAGCACTCAGACATATGTGTGTAGAAGCTGAGAATTCTGGGATGCCTCCATACTCTCCAGTCTTGCAGATTCCTCTCAACTCTTGCTGTCTCCTGTCTCTCTGTCTTTCCCTCCCTTTTGGTACTTGGAAAGTTCTCCTGGAGAGCAAGCCAGTTCAGCCATGGGAGTCACTTTAGTTCTCTGTTCTGTTGATCCAAAATCTTCTTGCCTGACTTTGAAAGTAGTTTCTAATCTCTTGTGCAGTTTTGTAGCTGCCATGGTAGGAGGGCAAGACCAACATCAGTTAATACATTGTAACTGGAAGCAGAAGCCCGCAAATCAGGTGATAGTTCAGTCTGTAAACTGATTGTTATAGCATGAGGACCTGAGGTCCCACCCCCAGAACCCATGTGAAAAAAACTCTAATACTGCAAACTGTTGGGAAGGCAGAGATAGGAAGCCGCCTGGGGCTTGATGGTCAGCTAGCTTAATCAGTGAGTCCCAGGTCCCAGTGAGGAACTGTCTCACAAAATGCTATCCTAAAGAACAGTCAAGGTTAACCTCTGGCCTCCACATATCTGCAAATGTGTACTACACACACATGAACACATATTCAACACCCTCTTAGCCCCCAAAGTTGATCTCTTACAGGATTTTAAAAGTTAATAAATGGAACAGATTGTTTTTGAGGCACAACCGCCTTTGTAATGCAGTCTGTTTGATGACAGGTGGTGAGCATCGTTTTCTAGGACACGGCGAGTCACAACTTACTTTTAGCTGTATAGCTCTATGTTTGGATCTTTGGAGAGGTAGTTTTGTTTATATTGTGTAATCAAAAGAGCACTGATAGGTACTTCCCTGGATCTATATACTTGGAATATAAGAGTATTTTATTAACCAAGAAGATTCATGTACTCTCATCCCTGGTCAGCCGCTTGCTGACCCAGTGCTGAATGGTTTTCCCTTGTCCAGAAGTTTGTGTTTCTGAGATTATCCAGTAGATAGCCTGAATGCATATCAGTCTTTAGTTTGTTCAAGACTTGACTTTATTTTTGAAATGAAATAAATGGAAAACAACTGCCTACTTTGGCTTTTATTTTAACATAGGCAGATGTTTTAAAATAAATACAGAAAGATCTGAAGCTTTGTGTGGAGAAACAGGGTCCAATTAAAAAAACACACACACACACAAATTTGCTATTAAAGCAATTAATGATCCTTTCTTTCATGTTTACCACCCTCTATTTCAGGAGAAACAAATGGCAGAGAGAACGAAAGCTCACCAGTTGTTGGTCCTTTTGGGGTGTTCTCGACCATCTCAACGGCTGTGCAGAGCACGGTGAGCGAAAAGTGCATGACCTGCCCTGTGTTGGAGTGATGGGCTGTGTGCCTGTCTCCCGTCTTGGGATGCGTGTGTACTGTTGCTCCTAAGGGAGTTCAGAGAAATGCCGTGTGAGCTGGTTATTCCAGGACTGGCAAGTTCTGCTTTGGTGTCCTTAGGGAATGTCTCTGCTTCACAGAGATCTTTTCTTATAACTTCATCTTTTTTTAAAAATTTTTTTGAAGTTTTTCTTAATTGATATTTATTGAACTCTACATTTTTCTCTGCTCCCCTCCCTGCCTCTCCCCTCCTCTCTTGAATCCTCCCCCAAGGTCCCCATGCTCTCAATTTACTCAGGAGATCTTGTCTTTTTCTACTTCCCATGTAGATTAGATCCATGTAAGTCTCTCTTAGTGTCTGCATTGTTGTCTAAGTTCTCTGAGATTGTGGTTTGTAGGCTGACTTTTTTGCTTGATGTTTAAAAACCACCTATGAGTGAGTAAATGTGATAATTGTCGTTCTGTGTCTGGGTTACCTCACTCAAAATAATGTTTTCTAGCTCCATCCATTTTCTTGCAAAATTAAGCTGTCGTTATTTTTTTCTGCTGTGTAGTACTCCATTGTGTAAATGTACCACATTTTCCTTATCCATTCTTCAGTTGAGGGGCATTTAGGTTGCTTCCAGGTTCTGGCTATGACAAACAAAGCTGCTATGAACATAGTTGAGCACATGTCCTTGTGGCATGATTGAACATACTTTGGATATATACCCAAAAGTGGAATTACTGGGTCTTGAGGAAGGTTGTTTCCTAATTTTCTGAGAAATCGCCCCATGACGTCCAAAGGGGTTGTACCAACTTACATTCCCATCAGCAATGCAGAAGTCTTATAACTTCATCTTTTAAGCAGAAGGGACATTTGATCTTTTTGATGGACACTTGCTAAACTGTAGATGATGAGAATGTTTAAAAAAGGATAGCATAGGGCTCTTAATGTCTTTCCTACATTGGGGTAGATGGCTAGTATTTTTCTTTTCTTTCTATTTTTAAGAGACAGGGTCTTGCTTTGTAGCCCAGACAGCCTCCATATGCAGTTACCCTGCCTCTGTTCCCAAGTGTAGGGATTGCAGGCATGTCTTACCATGCTTAACCACATATTAACTTTGAAATATGGTAGCACATAGAATATGACATCATATGTGTTCAGTTTGAATTTTCATAGCATACTACTTTTAACCATAGTAAGAAACCTGTGAGTCCATTGCCTTTCCTTCTTGAGGCATGTGCTCTTCCCCAGCTCAGATAGCCACTGCCAGGACATCTGCTATCATGAGTTAATTTTGACCTCCTCTTGTGCTTTGTATAAATGGAGCCGTAGGTGTCTATATATGTCCATGTTGCAGCTTTGCTGTATTCCTAGTGTGACTCCGTCACATTTTATTGCTCCTACAATTGGTAAACACCAAGCCAGGCTCCAGTGTAAGCTGTTACAGAGTGTTGCATTGCACACCCTTATTCATGTCTTCTAGTACATCTCTGCACACATTCTCTTGGGTGTGTAGCTATGAGTGTGTTGCTAGGTAATGCAGCTGCAGTATATACTGACCCACAGTTTCCCAAAGTGGTTCTTCCTGTGTGTATTTGTGTGAGCGGTGTATGATTTCTTTAGCTGCTTCTCAGCCTGCCCAGTGCTTAGTAGTTTCTGCTTCTTCTTTTTTAATCTCTTGGTACTGGGATTAAGCCTAGGGCCTCACACATGACAGAAAAATACTCCACCCTAGCTGCCTTTTACCTTTTATTCTGAGGAGGGTTCTCATCATTTGCCCAGACTGGCCAGAGTTTACTGGTTGTTCCTTTGCTGTACCTGAATATTCTCCTCTGTCAGCCTCCTGTTTACTGAACAGTCAATCTGTAAACACTCGCAGTGTTGTTATAGTGGAGTTTTACTGCTTTCCTAGGGCAAGAGCGTTATCAGTGGGGGTTTGGATGCCTTGGAATTCATTGGGAAGAAGACAATGGATGTCATAGCAGAAGGGGATCCTGGATTTAAAAGAACCAAAGGCCTGATGAATCGGAATTCTACACTGTCACAGGTACTGTTTCCTTTACCTGTGTGATTCCTGTTTGTGCTTTGATTTGATTTTAGCCGATGTTAACTTGGGAACCTTGTTGATGTTTTTTCTTTTGAATTCTTTGGGGTTGAGGGTGGACAGTGAGAGCGCAGTGCATAGAGGAGTTCCAGCTGTTTGTCCCTCGTCTCTTTGTTGCGGCCGCCTCCTGTCAGCAGAGCGGACTGCTAAACCCTGTCAGAGCTGTTGATTGTTAAACCACCTGCAGAACAGTACCTGGTGTCTTGGGTGTCAGATTCTGTGTGATGACTTTCTTTCGGCCACTCCCCAGCTTCTTGGATGTGAACTGTGAAGCCAGGCTGAAGGGGCCGTGCTCTGAGTGGAGCCCGAGCAGCTGTGCTCCTTTCTGCTCTGTAACCTCACTCTTGAGCTCTCATTATGTGGTGCATTGCAGTGCTTTCTTCTCTTTTTAGGTTTTACGAGAGGTGAAAGACAAAGAAGAGCAGTGCCCCTCCAATGAGGTAACCATGGAAACAGATAAGAAAACTCATTATGGGTTACTCTTTGATGAGTTTCAAGGCCTTTCACATCTAGAAGCTCTGGAGATGCTTTCACGAGAAAGTGAAATAAAGGTAATTCCCAACCCTCCACCCCTCCCGAGAAAGTCTTCACACAAGGATGCTGCAGATGTTTCTCTGTTGTGCATTTGAAAGGCATGATGTTTTGGTGGTGGCTTGAGACTTTGGAAGTGCCCTACACACAGCAAGCGGAGACTGTGCGTGAACTAAGTGCTGGGAAGAGTCAAGGGTGATTGTCCTTATGACACAGAAAGGACAGGATTAAAAAAGAGCTCTTAACATATTTGTCATTTCCATCATCTGATGTTTGTATTTATCTATTTTCTGTAGTCTCTTTGGCTTTAGCTGCCAAAAAACTTACTTAAGCAACCAGTTTGCATGCAGTTAACTATTGGCTTTTAGTTGGTTGAAGTTTGTGTGTGTGTGTGTGTGTGTGTGTGTAGCCCTAACTGGCCTGAATTTGCTGTAGACTAGGCTGGCCTCAAACTCATTGAGATCTGATTGTGCTTCCTGAGTGTTGGGATTAAAGGTGGACATCATCATACCGGGATCAGTATTCACCTTTTTTTATTTGTGTATGTGTATGCCATGTGCGGCAGGTTCCCATGGATGCCAGGAGGGGATACCAGATCCCCAGAGCAGGGATTGTAGGTGATAGTGAGCAGCACGGTTGGGATCTAAACTCAGGTCCTGTGGAAGAGAAGCAAGCACTCTTAGCTGCCGAGCCATCTCAGCCCAACTGAAGACCTTTCATTCCCCTTTGTTTCTAAGCTGTGGTTAAGCACTGATAGTTTTCAGACATCTCTAGCCCATGTGACTTTGGAAAGCACAGATTTTCCCAACTTTCCTTTCTGTAGCAATTAGCTTTTGAATTAAAATTCTTTTTTTTTAATGATTTGTTTATTCTTATTTTATGTGCTTTGGTGTTTTGCCTGCATGTGTTTCTGTGTGAAGGTGTCAGATTCCTTCAGACCAGAGTTACAGAAAACTGTGAGCTGCCATGTGGGTGCTGGGCATTGAATCTGAGTCCTCTAGAAGAGCAGTTGGTGCGCTTAACCACTGAACCATCTCTCCAGCTCCACGTTAAAAGTTTTAAGGACTAGGAGTTGGCTGTGGTGATGCAAGTCTATAGTCCTGATTCTCAGGAGGCTGAGGCAGGAGACTTGAGAGTTCAGGACTAGCCTGGGCCACATAGTGAGGTGGTGCTTCCCCTCCCTCTCCAGAACAGCTGTGCTAACTGGTTAGTTTATCATTCAGATTTCATTTGACCTGTGGACTCATCTCTATTTGAGATTCTTTTAATTTTCATTGTCTCATATCCATTTAGGTGAAATCTATCCTTAGTTCTCTGAGTGGAGAAGAATTACAGACCACAAGACTTGAGCTAGAGCAGCTCAAAGAAGTGTTCTCCCTAGCAGATTTCTGTGAGGAAGAGGAGGAGGAGAGACAAGGTAACCAGGCTTCTGCACTCAAGTGGTGACTCCCTTGTTGGCTGCAGCGATGCCCTTGAAGTCAGTTACTGGCCCGACTGTACTTTCCTTACAGAATCTCCATGCTTTCCCCTCACCAGGGCTTGCCCACCCTCTCCTGCAGGGCCCTGCCACTTCCCTAAGTCTCATCTGCTGCACAGGTCTGCCTGTTGCTCTTTTGGAGAGCTGTACCTGTCAGATCCTTTCCTGTTTGGTCGCCACTGTGAGCCTTCGTGTCTATTCAGACACTTCAGCCGTGCCCTTCCCCTTCTGTAAACCCTGGCCCTTTCCTAAAGCATGCAAGGCAGTTGTCACTCAGACTGCGGGGGGTGATCCTTTGTCTTTGTCATGTTTACAATTTAATATCTGTATGTGTTAGGAAATGTAAATGTTGAAACGACTCAGTTTTGCAAAATTATCAGGAAATACGGTTTACTTATAGTTCCTGGGAAGTGCATCTTAAACTCTGATCAGGACAGTTTTATTTGGATATTTCAGTTGAAAATATTTCCAAAATCAAGAAGCAAGAGTTTAATGATGATTTTGCCCTTTTTTTTGATGAAGCAAGCAGTTAGAAGCATTGGAATTGGGCCAGGCAATGATGGTGCATACTTTAATCCCAGCACTTGGAAGGCAGATGCAGGTGGCTCTCCGTGAGTTCGAGGGCAGCCTGGTCTCTAGTTCCAGGACAGTCTCCAAAGCTACAGAGCAACCCTGTCTTGAAAGAACAAAATAACAAAACAAAAACCCACAAAAAACCTTGAAGTTTAATGTAAAGATTCCTTCAGAGATTATCATGGCATGTGGGGCCTGCCGCCTGTGTATAAGGTTAAGCTGGTGGTTTGTGAGGTGTGGTGATCCTATGTCCCTGTCACCCTTCAGGGAGTCAGACCTGCACAGCACTGTCAGAATGGAACAGAACTTCCTCTACAGAGTTTTAATTCAGCTTTTACTGTTTTAACACCCAGTTGGTGAATAGCCACAGGTGAAACAGGTGCCGCCACAGTGTGTCTCTGTCAAAGTGGTGGCTCTTGCACTGCTGTGTTGAGTCTTTATTGCCATCCACTCAGAGTTACAAGGAAAGGGCTCGTTTCATTGGCCCTTGAATTGGAGAAAGTGGTATAAATTATTAGTGTTATCAGATCTCAGCTCTAAAGTGCACTCCCATATTCTGTGCAGCGGATACTGAAGGATGATCGTTGTCTCAGGAAGAGCATGTGGTGTTGGGTTTGAGCTGAACCCTCTTCTGACACAGAAGACTGTTTTCACAGAAGTATGAACAGCGCACAGGCCATTCAGAAGGGAATAGGTGGAGCATGCCTGTAGCTCCAGTACTTGGGAGGCAAAGGCAAGAGGAATGCAGTGAGTTCCAGGCCAGCCTGTGCTATATAGTGAGATTGTCTCAAAAAACCAAAAACCAACCAAACAAACAAAAAACAAAAAGAATAGTAACAGGGCTGGGGAGATGGCTCAGTAGTTAAGAGCTGCTCTTGCAGAAGACCCAGGCTTGATTGTTAGAATCCAGACCAGGTGACCTACAGCTGCCTGAGACTCCATCTCCAGGGTATCCAATTAGTCAGGATTCTATTGCTGTGAAGAGACATTATAACCACAGCAGCTCTTATCATTGAAAGCATTTAATTGGGGCTTGCTTACAGTTTAGAGGTTTAGTCCATTTTCATCATGGCAGGGAGTATGGCAGCACACAGGCAGACATGGTGCTGGAGAGTTCTACATCCAGATCCTCAGGCAGCTAGAAGAAAGCAAGCCACTGCACCTGGCATGGGCTTTTGAAACCTCAAAGCTCACCTGCTCTAAAGCTCACACACTTCCTCTAAAAAGGCCACATCTACCCAACAAGGCCATACCCATCCAACAAGGCCATATCCCTAATCTTTTCAAATGGTGATACTCCTTAATCTAATAATTCAAACATATGAGCCTCTGGGGGCCATTCTTATTCAAACCATCACACATACCCCCGCCAGCACAAATATAATTAAAATAAAATTCATCTTTAAAAAGCAACAGCAAGGTGAATGAAATGACCCTTGACTTGTTTAAGTCACTGATGAAGAAAATTCAGAATATGTGAAAGTTAGAATTTTGTGAACCATATTTATTGTTTCGATGAACTTGGCAGTTTCCAGGGCTGTTTGTGCACTCCTCTGAGGAGCCCTGTGGTGCTAGTACAGTAGCATTCACATTTGTGTGTTTTACAGTGAAATGTGTCAGCATTTTGGATATCTTCCCAACAGAAATGAATGTTTTTCACTGACTGATACGTGATGTATAAAATTGCACCTGAGCAAGAGATAGTCCAGTGGGTTTTAATTTAAGACACTCATGTACAAGACTGGGTAGTGTGTCTTCAGGTTCATTATAATATAGGTCGTTGCTGCTAACCTTTAAGAAATAAGCACTTCCTGAATTTTCCTGTAGTATTAGAGTATTCAGTGGGGGCTGGAGATATGGCTCGATGGGTAAAATGCAAGTGTAGGAACTGAGTTTGAGTCTCCAGAACTCATGTGACAGCTGGGCATGGTAGAGGGCTTCTGTGATCTTAGCATCCTTACAGGCAGGTGGGAAGTGGAGACTGCAGAATCCTGGGATATTGCAGGCCAGTTAGCCTGAAGGACACTCCAGTGGACATCAAAGAGACCCTGTCTTAAACAAAGAGGAAGGCAAGGACTCACACCCAAGGCTGTTCCTCTGCCCTTTTCCCTTTCTTTCTCCCCCTCCTCTCCTCTTTTCCCCCTCCTCCATCTTCGTCATATACACTCACAAGATTATTCAAGGGTGATTATTACTGTTATCTGGAAAGTCATTAATCTTCCGTTGCTGCAGTGCCTCTCTGTAAGGTTGGATATTTTTCACATACTTAGAACATCCTGTCTCAGCAGTCTAAGTGTGAAACTGCTCAGAGAGTCTAGCTCTCTTCATTAAGTTAGCTGTCAGACGTGGAGCAAAGGTAGACAACAGTGATACTGTTTTCATTAAGTTTTCCTTTTTTTGAAGATATATTTTTGGAAGTATGTTTTATTGGGGCTGGCAGCATAGCTCAGTGGGTAGAATGAATGTTTGTCTGTATACATGAAGCTCTGGGTTCAGTCCCACAACCACATAAAATGGGCCATGGTGACCCATGTCTGTAATCTCTGTACTTGGGAGGTGGAGGCAAGAACTTCTGTTAAAGTTCCTCTTCTACTGTGTAGACCCTGTTTCAAAAAGTTTATTTTATTAACAAGTAGTAGTGCTAGTACCATTTGTGTGTGTGTGCGTGTGTGTGTCGGGGGGTGATTCATGCCCATATATGCATATTCTTGTTGAGGCCAGAGTATGATGTAGGGTGCCTTCCTGTATTGCCACACTCAGCCTCTGTTCTTCTCACACAGAAAGGCCCAAGAGGTGTCTCAGAGGATCTTTGCTTTGCTTTCAGTAGACAAAATTATTTGATTTCCCACTCACAGTAGATTAGAAAGGAAAAAATTAAGTGTGACTGAGAGCCGTCTAAGACAAGCTTCCCACACTCAACGGAAGTAAAAGATGAATCACTGGAGAACAGGGACACACAGTTCTAAAGCAATCACAATCACAGTTTTTATAGGGCTGCAGTTTGGCATAATTAGCCCAGGAATCCTCAAACATTGTAACCCCGTGGCCTCCCATGAACTATTATTTTAAATGCAAAGTATATATATTTTAAATGCGATAAAAATAAAAACTAATGTATTTATTCATTAAAAATAATAAACACTATAATCAGGATATATTGTATGAGGAAAAAAATCTATTTTCAATATAAGAAAAATGCAAACTATTAGGAATAAAATAAAGCCAGGCTGGGCAGACGGCTCCATGAGTAGCGTGCCTGCTGTGCAAGGACGATGACTCGCATTAGAATCTGCAGCACGCACGTGAAACCCAGGCATGACAGCTCATGTCTGTAATATCAATGCTGGAATGCAGAGCAGAGGACACTGGTCAGCCAGCCTAGCAGAAGCTGGAGCTCCAGACTCACTGAGAGATCTTGTCAAAAAAACAAAAACAAACACAAAACCAGGAGGAGACGGTGCAGAGCCCAGCTCTGGATGTTGGTTGTTTTCCTTCCCATGAGCCCCCATGTTTTCTAGACCTCATTTCAGAGTCTTTCTGTATGGGCAGCTCCAGCCTCTCTATTCACAGCCCTCTTAAGCAGAAGTACCTGCCTCCTTTCCATCCATGCTCTAAACTCGGCTATTGAGCCCCACGCCCAGCCCAGCAACTACTTCTGTTCTAATGCATCAGCTGTTTGTGTCCTCAGTTTATGTAGCAGGACTTGACAGCAATTACCACATTTTTTCATCACTGCTTTTAATAGTAACAGCTTTTTGATCACTCGGATAATATAGTTGAATGCTTATAAATTTAATATATGTGCTGTTGTAATGTTCTGTTATGAACAACCTAAAATATACCACAGGGTGGTATTGTTTTGTGGGGTAAATATAGATTTATAATTGGTTATTTTGTGAGCTCCTTGGACCGTTCCAGGTGGTTTCAGAGTCCTCCCTACACCCAGTCACAGTTAGAGCTTAGTTGGGAAAACCAAATGACTATGGGAGCCAGGTGTTGTTTCCTTTCATGGTAGGTTGTGACTAGGAGTTGTTTACATGAGTTATGTGAGCGAGGGCTGTATCAGCGAATAGCTTTTCTCAAAGCCTGTCATCCTGGGATCAGTAAATCGTTTTTATTCCCTGCCTTAGCTGTCAAGAGAGAGGACAGAAGAACAGGTGGAAGAAAAGAACCAAGATGCCCCCACCCCGGAATTTTTCTGGGGATGTTTTTGGGGAAATATTAGGTATAAAGGAGAACTAATTCGGTGTTATGTACCATGGACTTATGATTATGAAATACTCATGTTTGTGCTCAAAAATTTCTGTGTTTTAAGAGTTCTATTCTGCACTACACGGCCTGGGCCTCAGCAGGCGTCAATGGGCAGGGTTAAGATGAGAGAGAAAGGAGGGCATTATTGTTTGTGTAGGTGTCTCTTGTGTTCTCCTTATCCCAGTGAGGGCCTTTAATACTGGGATAACACCATGACCAGAGCAACTGAGGGAAGAAAGGGTTTATTTTGCTTACACTTTTAGGTAACTCAGACAGAGAAGAAATCTGGAGGCAGGGGCTGATGCAGAGGCCATGGAGGGGTGCTGCTTCTTACTGGCTTACTCTTCATGGCTTTCTCAGCCTGTTATCTTGTGGATCCCAGGATCACCAGCCCAGGTGTGACTGCCCACAATCAGCTGGGTCCTCCCGACCAATCACTGCTGAAGACAGTGCTCTACAGGCTTGCCTACAGCCCCATTAGAGGGACATTTTCTCAATCGAGGTTCACTCCTTTCAGATGACTCAGCTTGGATCAAGTTGACTTAAATCTAGACAGCAGAGCATCCTTGGTGGTCTTTCTCAAATGTTTTATGTGGGCCTTGGTTTTTAGGTGATGAAGATTTTACCAAGGAGATAACAGAGCTGTTTGCTCAGCTTCATATCTCTTCTAGACCAGAGAAACTTACCAGGGTAAGTTACTGCATTTTGGGGATCTTAGTTATTTTTCTTATAAGTTTTTAATGGGTAGTACAGTGTGGTGGCACATGCCTGTGATTCCACCACTTGGGAGGCTGATGCAGGGGAATTTGCATGTTCAAAGCCAAGCCAACTTAGGCTACTTAGCAAGACCTTGTCTCTTATCCATTCCCACCCCCACCCCTGCCACCAATATATGGAGGTAATATTGTAATTTTCTGGCCAGTTAGATTGCCAGAATGGAGGGTTTATTCTTGATAGTTCTAGAAAAGGAGCATATTTTCCCTGCCTCCTGCTCTCCAGGTTAGCGTGTGAAGTCCATGTCCACCTCTTCATCACATGTCCCTTTCTGACCTGTTTATATGGAGTGCTTCATTTGCTTGAATGCTTAATCAAGCCTGTAGAGTTGGTCATTTAAAGTTGACAGTGCTGGGCGGGGCAGTGGTGACGCACGCCTTTACTCCCAGCACTTGGGAGGCAGAGGCAGGCGGATCTCTGTGAGTTCGAGGCCAGCCTGGGCTACAAGAGCTAGTTCCAGGACAGGCTCCAAAGCTCCAGAGAAACCAACAAAACAAAACAAAACAAAAGTTGACAGTGCTGACCAAACTTCATGGAATCAAAGGTCAAGTGTCTATTGAGCGAGATCACTGATCAGAGATGATGAGCTGTGGCCCCGTCCAGTTTGGACCTGGAGCTGGACATTGCTGTTGCCACACAATGACTGACAGTGACTCTGCTAGTGACCATTTAGAATGTGGGATGAGGAAGTACCATGACTGAGCCTGGTCTTTGGTGGAGACTCTGCACTGCCATGTGTCTAAGAGTCTTGTCTGAGCTCAGAGAAGGGCACTCCCGTGCATCCCACTGTCTGCTTATGAGATACTGTTGGTTTTCATGCATTGCTTCCAGCCTCTGCATCCACTTCTCCCAACCCTGAACAGCTGCAGCAGAAGTCAGCAGCAGGCATGCATCATTGCTTGGCCACAGAGCTGCTGGCTGTGTGGAGTCAGCACAGCCATCCTTTCTCCCCTCCCAGCAGATGAGAAGTGAGAGACTTTGTGTTGTGTCCCAGTGTGCTGGCCTGGGGAAGATGGTGCATTCCCCAGTGTGTGCTCAGCAGCCACTTAGCACTCGATCTCCTGGCAATTGTTATATCACTGGGACTGAAATTTCTGATGTCAGCAGCTCAAGGGAGGAAAGATTTATTAGTTAGCTCATGTTTTCAGAGGATCTTAGTCTGCCATAGTGGGGAAGGCATGGCTGTTCAGCCCTGACCCCATGGTTCCAGGAGTGTGAGGTACTGGCTGTTCCTATGGTAGCAGAGAGTGGCCTGGGCCATACCCTTCAGAGTCCTGCCCCTAAGAACCTTCTCATCCCCACCTCCGAAAGAGTTCACAGCCCTCCAGCATATTCCACCAGCTGGGAACTGTTCCAAATGTGAGCCCTTAGGGGACATTTCAGAGTCAAAGCATGACATTGCTTATAGTCTATTGGAAGCAACATCAAAAAGAAAGAAAATTTGACAAAAAACAGTACAAAAAAAATCTTGTACGGTCACTAGTGTTGACATGCTACTTCTATTGCTAACCGCATGTGCTTTCTCTGTCTTCACATGCATCTTATTGTTCTTGTAGCTGTTTGAGAATAAGTGGGACGATGTGCCTGTCCCTTTGCATAACCGCAGTACGGTTGTCACTTCCGCATATTTAACATGAATGCAAGACTTGGATTTCATCTGTTCTCCATATTTGTCAGCTGACTATCCTAGTCATGGTCCTGTTGCTGTGAAGAGACAACATAGCCATGGCAGAACTTATAAAAGAACCCATTTAATTGGGGGCTTGCTTACATTTTAGAGGCCATTATCATCATGGCAGGAGCATGGCACACATGGTGCTGGAGCAGTAGCTGAGAGCTACATCCTGATTCAAAGACAACATGGAGAAACTGGGCCTAACATGGACTTTGAGTCATCAGAGCCCACCCCAGTGACACACCTTCTCCAACAAGGCCATCCCCAGTGACTAAACATTTAAATATATGAGCCCATGGGAGGCATTCTTTGATGTTTGTTTGTTTTGCCCAGACAGGATTTCTCTGTGTAGCCTTGACTGTCCTGGAACTCTCTCTCTGAAGACCAGGCTGCCTTCGAACTCGCAGAGATTTGCCTGCCTCTTCCTTCTAAGTGCTGGGATTAAAGGTGTGTGCCACTACTGCCGTCAAAGAATCCCATAATCTGGGATATAAGGCTTGCCCCACCATCACCACCTAGACTTTAGGGGTCATTCGGGTTCAAACCACAACACTGTCTTAATGACTTAATGGTGTTCTTCCTAGCAGGTGTTTTCTTCTCACCGCCAGCCAACCTGAGACTGAACTAGTTTTAGTTGTCCTGTGTTTAGACTCCTTTAATATGTAGTAGTTCCTCAGCCCTTGTCTTTCATGATGTATATCTTTTTGAAAAACACAACTTCCCCGTTCTAAAAGTAGAACATTCCTGTTTGCTACCTGCCTTGAATGTTTGCCTGCTGTTTTCTCTTTTTTGTTAGTCTGTACATTCCTAGGTCAGAACCTTGTGTGATGACTTGTCACATTTGCAGGTGTGGGATGTTTATCTGTTCCTTATTGGTGATGTGTTGTGCAAGTCTCTATAGTTACGATTTATTTCCCTTTGCTGTGGGTAAGCTACTGTGAAGAGATAGGTAAACACCATACCACTGCTCTCTTATTCCGACTCCTCATATTTTCTTCATATATATATACACATAGATAGGTATGTCTGGTGCTGGGGATTCTTCCTCAATTCAGCTTCTGTTATGATTCTTTTGAGACTGTAGCTCAGGCTGACCTTGAACTCACCCTGTAGCTGAGGAAGACCCTGAACTCCTGATCCTCCTGCCTCCACCTCCCCAGTGCTAGGAATAGGGGCATATGTTACTATCCCTGGTTTATGTAGTGCTAGGGATTGAACCTAGGACCTCTGCATGCTAACTACTCCTATCAACTGAGCCCTATTCCCAACTGCTACGTTCTTGATTCCTGCACACTGGTTCTTACTGTGAAAATGATAAAACAATTATTTTCTAGCTTGTCTAGAAAAAATTCTTCTATTTTTATTTTATTGGTCTTTTGCTCATATATATTTCTGTATCAGGGTGTTGGATCCTGGAGTTACTTACAGTTTTGAGCTGCTGTGTGGGTGCTGGGAATTGAACCTGGGTCCCCTGGAAGAGCAAACAGTGTTCTTAACCACTGATCCATCTCCAGTTCCAACTTGTCTGTATTCTATACTCTGGTCTTGATATATATATATATATATATATCTGTTTGCCTAACACACTGACTATTCCTGCTTCTGTGCTTTGATATAATTCATCTGTTTTTTTTTAATACGTGTGCATACCCTTGTGGTCATGTGTTTGTGCATATGGAGGTTAGAGGTCGCTGTCAGATGTCTTCCTCAGTCATTTCTCCATTTTTCTTTTTGAGATAAGGTCTTTCACTGAGGCTTACTGATTTTCCTAGTCTAGCTGGATAGAAGGCACCAGTGATACTCTAGTCTCTGGCCCCTTAACGCTGGGATTACAGGCATGGATCACTGTGCCTGGCTTTTGCCAACTTAATCATCTCCCTAGTGTGTGCCCTCTCCCCATATTTTTTTTTTCAGAAACAGAGAAGTTAATATTTAAGTAATGAGAAGGGAAGGTTTATTTAGAACTAGATTGGATTGTTCTGGCAGGTTCTTTGGGAGCCGTCCTCTATGAAGAGGGAGGAAAGGACCCTGAAACAAATGGATACCAGGTTCTTTTCAGCTCGTTCTTGTAGCCTTGGGTGCGGCACCAACCAAGGGCCTTAAAGGCTTACGTGCAGTGGCACATCTGTGATTTAGTTGGAATGACCAAGGTCATTTGTAGTCTTCTTGCCTGGCTCAACTTTCAATGTGTTCTTATGTTTGTATAAAATTAATTAAGTGGATGCCTTCACTCAAGAGCAGTTGCCTTTCTGTCACTGCGATAAACACCATGACCAAAAGTAACTTAGGAAAGAAAGGGCTTGTTTCTTCTTATAACTCTTCTGTTACAATCCTTTACTGAGGGACGTCATGGCTTTAATTTCTCAGAGAAAGAAGTTAAGATTGGAAGTAATGATCTAGGCAGAAATAGTAGTAGGGTGAGCAGGGTGAGATCTGTAGAGAGTGTAGGCAGGCCAGCAAGGTCAGCATTACACTGAGCTGTAGACGGAGAAACAGTGACTGAGAGGTATGTGAACATAAGACCATGTTAAAACCAACCAACAAAACAAACCAGGGAAACTTGAGAAAGGCTCATTGCTAGGAGGAAGGAGAATTGTGGAGTTTGTATGGAGTGGCAGTCTTCACGCGGTAAGTCAGTGGATTAGTACATGTGTCTGTGGGCATGTCTGATGCTGGCTGTGCTTTAAACATGCAGGTACAGATGAGAGTGATTGTAGGATCCATTTTTATGAATTTTAAGGATGGTTCAGGTTGTGGATGGTAAGTAGAAGTCTTTGGTGTGGGCAGGATTGAGTGAGGGATGTGGAGGACTCTGGGCTGGGGAGTGCTCCGCAGCTTGACCTGGCTTCCAGTTTCAGGAGCACATGTACATGTCTCATCTGTGCTCCAGATGCCTGCACTCTACCTAACATAAGCCACAGAGCCAGTGGGGTTCACAAGGAGCCACTGGACAAGGTTCAGTTTATGACTTTGTATCTAGTAAGACAAGGACTTAAAAGTCACATGGTCTTTTCTGATGAGAAGAGCTTGTCCTCCAGAGTGCTGATATATTCCTGGTAAGAACTACATTGAATTGTTGGATGATCTTCCTTTATTTAGGCAAGAAATACAGCCTATGAATGGATTAGAACATCTCTGGCTAAACCAGCAGCAGAGAAAGAAGGAGGAGAAAAACAGTTGGAGACAGAAAATGTTGAAGAAGCCAAAAAGAATTCAATAGAGGTAACCAAAGCAACTAAGTTCTTAAAAAAAAAAAAGATAAAATTGAGGGGGTGCAGATAGATGGCTTAGTGGTAAAGTGCTTGCTGCCCATGCATTAGGACCTAAACTTGGGTTCCCAGCATCCACATAAAAGGCTGGGTGTAGTATTACACAGTTGTAACCCCAGCATGGGAGGGTGTGGGAGTGTGAAGGCAAAAGGATTCTTCCAGGTCTCACTGGCCAGCCAGTTCACCTCTATCCATAAACTCCAAGTACAGTGAGAGACCCTATCACAAAAAATAAAGTGAAGCCAGGCAATGTTCTACAGAGCTAGTTCCAGGGCAGCTAGGGCTGTTAAATAGAGAAGCCCTGTCTCGAAAACAAAAAACAAAAAAAACAAAAGTGGATAGTGATATAGGAAAGCATTGGACATGGGCCTCTGGATTCCACGTGCACACGCACAGGTGAATACCTCCCCTCTCCCCCCACCCCCCCACTAAAATAGAGATTGCAGTTGAGATGAGGGTCCTTTTATTTTGTTAAGCTTGTATCAGTAATTTCAATGCTATGATTCAGGGTGGCATCATAAAATAGTTTCAGACTGTAGGCGAGGAATGAAGAAAAATAGTGAAGGGTGGAAGGAAGGAGGGAAGTTGGATGTTACCTCAGAGTAAGTTGTGAGACACTTACCTCAGACCTTTGGCCAGAGTTAGTTCCATGGTCACAGCCAGTCTTCTGTAGTTGTAAGCCGCACTGTGGAAGAAGAGCGGGTCTAGTAAACAGTGGCCTTCGTCTTTCCTGCATGGGGGCACTGCATTCTTCAGTGTGGGAAGCAAGGGACCATCATTTCCACTTGCAGCAATAAACACCAACAGTAATATTCTGTTTCTTTGTTTGCTTTGATTTTTAGGATATCCATGCATTTGCAATCCGGAGCTTAGCAGAATTGACTGCCTGCTCAATTGAACTGTTCCACAAAACAGCGGCACTAGTCCTGCATGGCCAGAAGCAGGAAGTGACAGCCTTAGAGAGGAGCCAGACACTTTCTCAGTAAGTATGATGCAGCCTGCATCTCTTAAAGGGAAACTGCGGAGAGGGTTTTCTTGCTTCTTCCAGGTTTGTTTGTTTGTTTGTTTGTTTTTTTTTTTTTGAGACAGGGTTTCTCTTAGCTTTCGAGCCTGTCCTGTAGACCAGGCTGGCCTTGAACTCACAGAGATCCGCCCACCTCTGCCTCCTGAGTGCTGGGATCAAAGGCGTGTGCTACCACTGCCCGATTACTTCCAGGTTTTAGAAAGTTGCTTTTTAACAAGGTTCTGTTCACATTGCACATGGGTATGTGTTTAGGGTATTGTTAGTGAGCAGGAAGAAAATCTACATATAAACCTGCCCATTTCATTAAAGGATTTGTTCTCTGAAAACTATTTCTTTGCAGATTGTTAGTCTCAGTAGGAGGGGAACTTGGAACAAGTAACTACAGAAAGTAGTCCTAAATACTTCAGCTCTTAATTACAGTTATTAGTTACCACTGTTCGCTGTATGCCAGGCGCCATGCTAAGGGATGAATGTGTATTAGTTCTGACTTTTACAGCAGCTTTACAAACGGAGGAGCTACGGACCCCAGGCTGTTAAGGGAGGCTGCCCAAGCCCAGCATAAATTTTCTTTTTTAAAATTTTTTTGCTGATTTTGAACAAACATTTCAAAGTAGTAAAATGTGAATAATTCAGTAGGAAGGGTAAACCTAAGCCTAGTAGTTCTAAATCGAAATAGACAGTTTTATGTATGTGTGCATACGTGTGTGTGTGTGTGTGTGTGTGTGTGTGTGTGTAATCTTGCCCTTGATTGGCCTGTGAGAGCTAGAGCTCTGCTCACTGTTGCCGCCCACAAATGCTTTTCCACAGGTATTTTTTGAGTGAGTGCATGCTGAACTATATTTCTTTTCTTCTGGTGGGAATTAGGTTGGTGTTTGATGCTGAGCTTAGCGGCACTGCTGCCGTTCTCTTGGGTTTCTCATGGGGAAGTGAGCAGGCTTCTTAGGGAAAGCTCTCCTAGTCAGTATGGTCTTCTTTAGGAAGAAATGATTGTATTTACTTACTGAAACATGCCTTTGGGAGTCAAAAAGGGGCACCCATGAATGGTCAGTTAGGATAAAACTGATAGACAACCAAAAATGCGAGGGTTCTAAGCAGACTAGGATGTCCTCTAACTAACAAATCTTTTGACTTAGTTATTAGCTGAGTGACAGTAGTCAGGTTGTTTAACTTCCTTTAGTTTCATTGTTTTCCCAGCATTTTGGGGGCAGAGGCAAATGGTTCTCTGAGTTTGAGACCACCCTGGTCTCCATAGTTCCTGGACATCCAGAGTTACATAGAGAGACCCTTTCTCCAAAACAGAACAAAACAAAAAACAAAAAACCCAGCCTGTCTAGCTCATAGTAGTGTTGAGAGAGTAAAGGAGTCAACACATGATACGGAGAGTATGCCAGTGTTTGAGCCTTGGGAATTTATCACGAGGTACAGAAGAGCTGAGAAAACAACTGCAGGTTAGAGATGAGCAAGGGCAGGGAGCGTTTTCACTGTTCAGGCTGGAGAGACTTGGGCAAGAAGGAAGGGTGCTAGGAAATGGAGGGCTGCCCTTCAGGGACCGGAGCCTGGGAGAGGATGATTGGTTGACAAGTCATGATGCGGAAGAACAGCATGGTGTCCAGTGCAGAGTCAGAGAGCCCATCCACCCAAGAAGCATCCCTTGTAGGAAAAGGCAGCAGGTAAGGGTCTGTCTGTAGCAGGAAGAAATGGGCACTCTTCAGCACTTACCCCTCCCAAGTACTGATGGTGGCCCCTGGAACCCAAGATGGAGTACAGAACAAGTGGCAGGGTCACTCTGTCTCTTAAGTGTGTCTTAGAATGTGTATTCCATACTGAAACACTAGGAGAGAAAGGTGTGTCTGCACCTTTAAAGGCTTCTTTCTTCACTGTTATTAGGAGTGGCCTGTTTAGGTTATTAAAGGAGTAGAAAGAGAAAAAAGGACTCCTCTGACGTGTTCTTCTCTGCAGGGTGACAGTCGTGCTGTGTAAAGATCTGGGCTCCCTGTCTAAAGAGTTTACCACCTGCCTCACCATTGCTGGGGTAAGAGTTCCTGCCTTGTGGGGCTAATGGCTGAATACTTGATACAATTTACACACCGTAAAATTCACATGTTTCAGGGTACAAGGTGATGGTTGTTAGTGCATCTATTTACAGAGATGTACAATTGTTACTAGAATTGGATTTTAGGATATTTCATCACTGCCCCCTAAGTTTTCCACACAGTAGTGATTCCCTATTCCTTTTCCATATTCCCCTAATCCTAGGCAATGATGGTGCATTTTCTGTCTCCACAAAGCTTTCCTATTCTGAATTTTATTTCAGTGGGATCATAGGTGTATGTTTTGTTAGATTAGCATGGTAGTTTTGAACTTAGTCCTGTTTTAGCATGTGCTGGTACTTCCTGTTTTTTTTTATCAACACTTTATTTTATGGCTGAGTATACCACGTTTTATCTTTTTCAGTTGATAGGCCTTTGGACTGTTCCTGTTTATGATTGTTGTGAATGGTGCTGTCACGAGCTTGGTGTGAGCTGTTGTGTTCATGGTTTCACTTCTCTCGGGTAGAGTACGAGATGCAGACTTGCTGGGCTTTCTAGGTGAGATGGTAAATGTCAGATTACTTCCAAATGGCTCCATAGTTTTGTACTCTTATTAGCGGTGCATGAAATGCCGGTTTCCCTGCATCTTCACCAGTGTTAGCGGTGGTTCCTTTGTGGTTTTCGATGTGTTGGTGAGTGTGAAGTGGTGCCTCTCTGCTGACTAGATTTGCATTCCTCTGTGTCTAATGATTCTGAGTGCCTTTCCATACACTTCATGGCCACTTGTCTGATGTAGTGCCTTTAATTGGGTTGTTTGTTTTTCATTACTGGATTTTAGGACATTTAGGAGCTTCTTGTGTCTTATGGGATCAGCTTCTTGTCAGGTATGTGCTAGGCACAGACTCTCCCTCTGTACATGGGTTGTTTATATTTTTTACTTGTCTGCTTTTGCAGTGCTGGCAATCAAATCCAGGGACTTATATGTGCACAGCAAATACTCCACTGAGTTGTAGGTCCATCTTTTGGGTTTTTGAGACAGGGTTTGTGTAGTCCAGACTGGCCTTGAACTTGCTGTCCTCCTGCCTTTGCTTCCTAACTGTTGGAATTACAGATGTACGCCACCACATCGGTGTTCCTGTTTTCTTTTCTTTTCTTTTTTTTTTTTTTGGTTTTTCGAGACAGGGTTTCTCTGTGGTTTTGGAGCCTGTCCTGGAACTAGCTCTTGTAGACCAGGCTGGTCTCGAACTCACAGAGATCCGCCTGCCTCTGCCTCCCAAGTGCTGGGATTAAAGGCCTGTGCCACCACCGCCCGGCCTGTTTTATTTTCTTGATGGTATCCTGTGCACAGTTTAAAAATTTCATCAAAATTCTACTCTCAATAGTTTTCATCATCACATACAATTTTGGTGTTTTACCTGAGAAGTTGTCAGCTAGCCCAGATCAACTTTGAGTTTTCTTTTCTTTTTTTTTTTTAAAGATTTATTTACTTCTTTTATGTATACGAGTGCTCTATCCTCATACACCTGCACACCAGAAGAGGGTATCTGATCTCACTACAGATGGTTGTGAGCCACCATGTGGTCGCTGGGAGTTGAACTCAGGACCTCTGGAAGAACTGCCAGTGCCCTTAACCTCTGAGCCATCTCTCCAGCCCAACTTTGAGTTTTCTTTGATGAGTGTTGAGCTCTTATGTCTGTGATGAATATTGAGTTAATTTGTGTGTTGGTGGGAGGGGCAGGGTACAGCTTCATGGGTTTGCATTCTTTGGTCTCATGCAACACTGTAGAGGTCACCCCTTCCCCACTGAAGTCTCTATTCCCTTGCCAGAGGTCATGACACCCTAGACACACGCTTTATTTCTTATGTCTTTATTTGAGTCCCATGTATTATACCATGGTGGTTTACATGAGGAATGACTGCCATAGATTCAGGTGTTTGACTGTTTGGTCCCTGGTGCTGTTTGGGAAGGTCATGGAATTTATAGGATGTTGAGCCTTGCTGGAGAACTTATGTCATTGGAAGTGGGCTTTTAGAGTTTGTAGCCTTGCTGTTCACATTCTGTTTCCTTGTTTGGCTGAAAGTGTTTTCAGCCAGTTTCCTGCTCTGGCTGTCTGCTGCTCTGCCTGTTCCATTGTTACAGTCTCTGGTTACTGAAGGTCGGTGAGTGATGTGGAAGGTGACCAGGAAACCAATGGTCACAGTGAGATAAACCAAGGGCACGGAGCAGAAAACGGCTTCACAGTGTGCACATCAGTGTTGTGGAAGAGTTGCTGTGGGGCCCTAAATATAGCAAAACCGTGGCCTGATGAAATTCTAGAGCTGGAATTTGGACTTTCTCTTTGGAGTAATCCTAGGCCGCAGCTTCTCTTCCCTCCTAGTAATTTCTTTAAACAAGCTCCTGGATTTCCTGAATGGAGCGGTTTTGTGGGTTTTAAGATGGCTAGTCAACTACAGAGTGCTGGCGTGTTCAGTTGAAATTCATGCTGTGTTTACATGAAAGGAGACTCGCAAGTGCCTCTCTTCACAACAGTTGAGGTGTTCTGAAGTCAGATTTCCAACTGCCCTTCTAAAATGAAGATTACTTTTCTCCTTATGGTTTATCTGCATGTGTATTTCATTGTTTTAATTTCTTTGAGTGTACTGTCTTGTTTTCTTTTCCTGCTGCTATGATAGAACATTGTGACCAATACATTTGAAGGGGGAAAGTTTCAGGATGAAGTCCACCATGGTGGGGAGGTCAGGCAGCAGGAGCTTGAGCAACTGGTCACATCGTCTGCAATCAGGAGAAGAGAGCAGCGGATGCATGTGTGCTGGTGTTCACTCCTTAAGCAGCGCAGGAGCCCCTGCTTAGGGGGTGCTCCTACCAGCAGGCACTTAACCCAGTCAAGATAACCCCTTAGAGGTGTGCTCAGAGGCCCGTCTCCCAGCTGATTCTGGGGTCTGTCAGGTTGACAACACTAGCCATCATGTGTACATATTCACCCCCATTTTTCTCTCTTGTCCCTCCTAGTGCTGTCTCTTGAATAGTCCTGCTTATACTGCCGTACCTCCATCCTGTTCTCCACACGCCCAGAGATAGGTCACTCTAGATTCCATCTGAGGGTGGGACGGAGACTGTCATCTCTCCTGCTAGTGGCATTCCTTCATTTCTCTTTTTGCCTGAACAGAACTCCATTTTGTATCTATACCATACAGAATGAAGATGTTTAAAATGTTGGTAAATGACTACAGGGGTGGTGAGATGACTCAGGGTACAGACACTGCTGAGCAAACCTGATAACCCGAGTTCAGTGTCCTGAAGTCATGGCAGAAGGAGGGAACTGACTTCTGAACTGTTGTTCTCTGCCCTCCACACTCATGTGTACTTGAGAATATGCACACAGGCGTGCACACACCAAGAAACATTAGCATCAGCACCCTCCCCCAAACTATAAAGCAGTGCATTCTCAGTTTGGTAGCATAGAAAGACACAAAAAGGAAGTTTACAGCACTTAAAAAGTTTCTTTCCAGAAATGACACTTTGCCCTTCCTTGGTTGAGATGTTTTGTGCCTTTGTTTACCTATGTATGTTTCAAGGTGGGAATCTGTTCTGCCTGTTGTTTTCTTAAGGTGCACTGTGACAAAACTCTCTCCTTTGTTCCAGGTCAGAGAAAAGGCAGATGTTCTAAATCCAATAATCACTGCAGTGTTTCTAGAGGTTAGTAGTAATGATTTTTGCATCTCTAAGGCATTATGCATTAATTTATTACATCCTTAGTTTCTGCTTTTTAAAAACCAGATTGCATTTTAGCCCTGCTGATACAAATATGACTATTGCTGTTTATTTGATGTTCGTTATATTCATTCCCTACTCTGTATTTATAAGGTGTAACAAAGCTACAGGGTAAACTTGGATGGAAGAAGCCACCAGCTGTCATTCCCTAGTCCCTGCCCCTTGACAGCTGAATGCACAATTCTCAGTAAAGAAACACCTCCTAGAGACCAGCTGCTAAACACGAAGGGCTGACACTCCCCAGACAAGCTCTTCCTGAAGGGCTGGGTCTTGTGCACAGGTATTAGAAAACAAGGCATGTGACCATTTCCAAGGAAAAGTCCTCTTTTTGACAGAGTAGCACTGAGCTTACATATCCTTGTCAGTCCATGAGCATTAGGACCATAGGGTTTAAGTCTCCAGAAGAGGGGGATGGAGAGATGGCTCAGTGGTTACTTGGGGCCCTGGGGTTGAATTCCCGGCACCTATTTGGCAGCTCACAGCTGTCTGTAAGTCCAGGTCCATGGATATGACGCCTTCTCACATACATCCATGCAAGTAATATACCAATGCACATAACAAAAATGTCTCCAGAGGAGGTGTGAGAGCATGCCATAGTTGATCATTTGCCACCAGGGTGGGGTGGTTTCTGGAGTCCATGCTTTCAGACTCTGACAACCGAGACTGATGGCCTGTCTAGAACACACAAAAAGCTCGTGAGAGGAATGTGTTGATAATTGGCTAGTGTTGAGGGTCAGTGAGATGGCTCAGTAGGTCTGGGTGCTTGTTACCGAGCTGGACGACATTAGTGTGAGCCCCAGGATCTCCATGGAGGAAGGAGAGAGTGGACTCATGAAAGTTGTTCTCTGAACTCCACGTGTGTAGCACACACATGCCCACCTGTGCATACACCAGCCAGGCTGTTTAGTTTAAAATTATTTTAAGTTACTGTTAAGGAAATGCACTTAACTCTCCAGCTACACAGCTCTGAGTAGCTCAGAACTCTTGTGGTCAGTTAAGTTATTTTAAAAGTGAGTCTGTAGTCCATTAGTTGGCAGAGCTGGAAGCACTTAGCAGCAAGGGGCCTCCCTGGACTTCCCTCAAGTTCTCTTGTGTTGGAATCTTGTTTTCAGTGCAAGGAGCTGTAACTAGATGATTTCTGAGGTCTCTTTTGGCTGGAAGCTGTGTTATCAAGTGTCCCACTGAAGTTCTGATAGGGGTGCCAGCCATTGATAAGTGCACAAAAGGTGGGCTGTCTTGGTGTGCACTCCCTGTTGCCAGTTTGAACGGGATATTTGTACATACAAATTTGAAGTGCTCTTGTCCTTGAAAATGTACATTTTTTAAAAAAGATTTATTTATTTTTATTTTATTGGTGTTTTGCCTGTGTGTAAGTCTGTGTGAGGGTATTGAATCCCTTGGAACTGGAGTTACAGACAGTTGTGAGCTGTCATGTGCTGGGAATTGCACCTAGGTCCTATGGAAGAGCAGCCAGTGCTCTTAACCACTGAGCCATCTCTCCAGCAAAAATGTACGTTTTTGCTTTAGTGTGATGAACTGTTGTTATTCTGGAAGGGGAGACCTTGTCCGATACACATCAGATCTGCTCACTTGGGCCTGACTTCTCTAAGGCTTCTCGTCTCATGTCCACTGACCAGGTAGACCTGTCTGTAACTGTTCTTATCTGACTGCGGTGCTTTGTCGTGGCACCGAATCCATGGGAGGAGCAGTGATGGTTCAGAGCCTCCTGAGAGCATGTCAGTATTTGACTCCAGTGCAGGAACAGAAACCCATTCAGTCCTGGGCTAGAGAATCCTCGAATGTCAAGTGTGAGCAGCCATCTAGTGGGCCATGTCTACTGGGCAAGTTGGGGTGCTGGCACTCTTTTTGATGCTGCTGATTATCTCCCAGGTCTGTCTTGTCCTGTATCAAACTTGAGTGCGGTAGTCAAGCCTTTCCTTTCTTTACTTCACAAGCTGTGGCTTCTGCTGGACTGCAGACACAGGTCTGTCCTTTTGTTGTCTTTCAGTGCTTTCTCTTTCAGGTGTTGTAACCTTTTCTTGTTGATGACTTTTCAATCCTCCAGGCCTCAAACAGTGCCTCCTACATTCAAGATGCCTTCCAGCTTCTCCTGCCTGTGCTGCAGATCTCGCTCATCGAGAGCAAGACAGAGTCACCCAGGGGTGAGCAGCCAGCCCAGAGCCCCCTGACAGAGCACTGAAGGACAGAGAGGAGTTGACCTGAGATCATGAAGGCCGAAAAACCCGACTTTCTTCAGGGAAGCCTTGCAGTCAGAACAAGACATCACCAAGTGTGTGAAACCCAGGCAGGAGCGCAGTTCACAGGACTGTAGGCTCACAGGGTGAAGGCTCCCAGGACTGTAGGCTCCCAGGGCTGCAGGCTCACAGGGGTGCTTGCTTCTCTCCATGGCCAAGGCACCCAGATCGGCATACTGCTCTTCCCAGTTTTAGAAGTAATACAGTATTTGAAAAGACAGTATTTCAGGAAAGTCACTGGGACGTTCTGTCAAAAATGCTCGACTTTCTTGGAAATATCAGAAAACACTAACAAGTTTGACATGGATGTAATTTGTTGCCAGTGGGTTGTTATACAAAAAAGAAGAAAACTTCAATTTAGTATCCTGGGTTTAAGACATTCTTTTCACCATGGGCTTTCTCTTTACTGGAATAAAGTCTGTGGCTTTTGCAGAACTGAGACTACATAAGCCCCAAGTGAGATGGTCCGACAGGTCCTCTACCCTCTCACCTTGGTAGATGTTTGGCATGGAGGAGAAACTTGTAGCTATATTTATATGAACTGCAGCAAAGTGCCCTTTGGCTTCAAATGATTCCTTTCCCAGCGAGACCCCTGCTCAACTTGATTCAAGACCATGCTATTGCATGTCTGCAGATGCTCTGAGTCTCTTCAGACTGTATTGTGCACACCCTGCCTGAGGCTGCATTCATGCAGGGTGCATTCTTCAGCTGCCTACTCCAGAGGGGGAGGAGGCTCTTTTGGTGGTGGGGTTTTGTTGGTCCTGTGAATGCTTGCTTATAACAGGATTTAGCCTCAGACATAACACATCTCTGCCTCATTGTTCCTTTGTCTTAATGCATTTGTTAGTGCACTCTGAAAACAGTTCAAAGGCCATCCTATACTTTTCAGCCTTCATTGCAGTTTTCAACAATTAAGAGCTATTTTGGTATCCAGCTATTTTTAAAAATGTTTGTTACCTTAGTGGTTTTTAGTGGCTCTGGTAACTTGAGAGCCCTGGCCTTCATCTTTGAACAACTTTACAATAAAATATGATTATGCCTACTGATAGGTGTGATATTTAAAAAAACGTAAAGAATTAAAATATTTTACTTTAATGTTGTCTATTTTCATAAAAGGCTTAAAAATGAAGCATCTGAGAAACAAGGATATTCTGAGAAAGACAAGCCTCTTAGGTAACATGTCGTTAAGGGCCCTGTTGAATCTATGAGGGGAACTTTGGAAATCCACACACTGGTGTGGCTCCAGCTGCTGTCTGCTTCTCGGACACCAGTCTGCTCATTTCTCAGCAGAACCCTTGCTGGTTATCGTATTGTCTGGAGAAAACCCGTGTCCCTACGTGTTTGTGTCAGTCACTGTCCCAGAGTTAAAGGGACGCCCAGCTGCTCTCTCGGCTCTTGTTAGCTTAAAGGAGAAGGAGAGTGACGGGTGCTTCATTCACAGACAGACAGCTCGTTTCTGAGTGGCCTCACCTTGTGTGAAGACCTGAGCAGAGGGCCCCACACTGTGTTTTCTGTACACATTGTTGCTGCTGTGTGTGCCCGCTGGTTCTGAAGTGGAGGTCGTGACTCTGCCTGCATTGGTGTTCTTAAAGGAGTTCTGTTGTCAGTTTCATTCCTGTGAATAACACATTTGGATTCTATATACCGCCAGCCCCATTTCCAAATCTCCTAGACCACTACAACATCCTCTCACAACTTCATGTCCTTTAAAAAGACTTTTTTAATAACCCGCAGAGTCCCATTAATGCTGCTCACATGTGCATTTGTGTGGGGCCATCCACTGAAGCGTGAGCAACCTACCAGGGGCCTCACCCTGAAGAAAATGAATTCATCCCTTCCACAGCAGCCGTCGTGAACCCTCCCATCCATGTCAGATCTTTTATCTTGTGCGCAGGCATCTGGAGCTGCTGTAAGCTCATGAGTGTCGTGTCCCTGCCACGTCTGGAACACCCTTTCTCAGCAGTCCACCACAAACTCCACTCTCACAGTCTGTGCTCCTGCATGCTGTTTGTCCTCCCAGCCGTGTGGGGACGGGGTGCCACGCAGTTGTCACATCTGTCTGAACGGTCCACTATCACCTATTTTCTGCACGTTGACTTAGATATGCTTAATTGTTTTTCTTTTTTGAGACAGAGTCTCCCACTCTATCTCTGGCTAGTCTAGAGTTTGCTATGTAGACCAGGCTGGCCTCAAACTCACAGAGATCCGCCTGCTTCTGCCTCCCAACCGATGGGATTAAAGATGTGCCAAGTTTGCATAACTTTGAAGGCACATTTATGAGCTGGAATGGGCAGTCTTAGCTGAGTAACTCAGAGTGAGTGGGAATCTCAACTGCGGCTTTAAGCCCTAAGGGCTTAGGTTTTTCTTGCAGCTGAAACCTCTTTCCTCTCCTGTGGCACGGATTAATACAGGCCGCACAGCTCAGCTGCGTGGTACAGGAGGCGTTTCAGAAATTGAACATTATGAGTATGTTGTCTTCAGTAAATCAGGAGGTGCTTCTGTAGCTGCCCAACTGTATTAGTAAGGCTTCCAGAACTTACTAAGAGTATTAGAGCTTATAGAATAAATCTCTTTTTATAGAAAGGGGCTTTATTAGGATGACATACAGGCTGTGGTCCAGCTGATCCAGCAGTGCCTGGCTAGGAATCCAGTAGATGCTCAGTCCTTGAGGCTGGATGTCTCAGCTGGTCTTCAGTGTATACTGAAATACCAGAGAAGTAGACCCTAATGCCAGTGAAGAAATGACCTTGTTAGGAAGGCAAGGGTAAGCAGGCCAAAGAACGAAAGCGCCCTTCTTTCCTGTGTGCTGAGGGTGGGCCGGGACACGTTCCAAAAAGAGTAGGCGAGGAAAGGAGCAAGCCAGGCCATGGTGGCAAGAATCTTGCAGCCTGACTGACTAGCAGAATGGTTTTTTTTTTTGTTGTTGTTTTAATTTATACAGGATTCAGTAAACAGGGATAGATTAATGTTGCAAAATGCAGATCATATCATTTTTGTTTCTGGACACGTGTTTAACTTTTTCTCTTGCACATCTGGGGTCATAGTTTAGTCATCACTGATGAACCGTGACAGAAAAGTCATCTTTTACAATCATTTCTTTCTCATTTGGTCATTGATAAACAGTTACCTTTTGTAATAATTTTTGCCCATCAACCTCATATGAGAATCTAGAGACATATGATAGCCTTTTCTCAGGCTGGTAGCTTTTGTGGTATGCTAGACAGAAAGAAAATCTCCAAGCCAGTCCCAGCAGATAGCCATGTCTCCAGCAGTTATTAACTTTTTTTTTTTTTAATTTATCCCTATCCCATTCGAGTGGCACCCTTAGGGTTTTTTTTTTTTAATTTTATTTACTTTTTTAAAAACAATCTTTTCTCCAACCTTCCTTAAGATCCCATAATACCACTTTTGGGTATATATCCAAAAAATGCTCAATGGTGCCACAAGGACATGTGCTCAACTATGTTCATAGCAGCATTGTTTGTCATAGCCAGAACCTGGAAACAACCTAAATGCCCCTCGACCAAAGAATGGATAAGGAAAATGCAGTACATTTACACAATGGAGTACTAACAGCAGAAAGAAAAAAAAATCGACATCTTGAATTTTGCAGGAAAATGGATGGAGCTAGAAAACATCATTTTGAGTGAAGTAACCCAGACCCAGAAAGACAGTTAATTACATGTACTCACTCATAGGTGGTTTTTAAACATAAAGCAAAGAAAACCAGTCCACATAGCTACTTGGGGGGCAGGGTAATGGCACCCCCAGTTTGGGGACTGCAAAACTCATGTAGACAGACTCGTAAGTGAACCTCTGCACCCTCATTTTCCAGCTGTGACAATGACTTCACTCCTATCTGTAAAACCAGTCACAATGACACTGAGCATCAGTCATCGGTAGGTGACTGTGTAAAGCATCTACAGCGGGCCTGCCATGTGACAGTGCCCCAGACACTGTCCCGAATATGTATCGTGTGCTGTTCACACCATTTCATCCTCACCACCACCCTGCTATTGACATGCCCATTTATAGATGAAGAAACTGAGCCATGGGAGAGGTCAGTCATTTATCTGAGGTCACCAACGTGTCAGTGATGGGGCTCAAACCCAGACACCAGAGTTCCCATTTGCCATGCCATGACACCGTCACCGTGAGCCATCCTGGTTATGATGATGACCATGGGGCAGACTAAGAGGACTGGCTGGCTTTTAGATGTCACAGCTCCAAGCACGGCATCTCTGCAGCAAGTCTGTTGTATGGTTTTAACCTCAGGATTATTCTGTTTCCTGAAGGGAACCGCACGGAGATGCCTATCTTAGGAGAAAACCTATTTGGAAGCATCTGGTCAGGGCTTTCTAGAGCCACTAGGACTTGGCATAGAAAGGAGGTTGTGGTTACAGAACATGTTTGCCACAGCGGGAACAAAGACCTCAGTGAGGTAGGGGCATCTGTATTAATTAGTGGTCAGAAAGGGGAACACAGTATGTCTAGCAACTACACTGGCAACACCCCCCCAAACTGGAAAGTCCCAGGCTCTGCTACAGCCGTGCTACGTGGATTGCTCAGCAATGAAAGAAAGGAACCCATAATAGATCTTTGCAAGAGCTTGGGTCAATCCCAGAGGAATTAATTATGTGGATTGGAAAAAAAAACCTTAAAGGCTTTATGCCGCGTAATTCTATTTATGTAGCATTAAAACGACAGGCAATTCAGTCATAGGACCTGACTTGTCTGATTTCTGTATATAGTCCATAACCAGCTGAGTCTAAAGATAGGCCAGTCTCCACTACTGTGGGGGCTCTAGAGACTGGGGTGCCTGTGCCATCTCGGCCCTGACTGGGGGGGGCAGAGTAGCAGTAAAAAGCCCTGACTGGGGAGGTCTGGGGGGGCATAGTAACAGTAGAGTCTGTGGCATGCTGGCAAGAGGCCTCAGCTGTGGATCACCACCCGGAAGGCACTCAGGCGTACTGAGTCTTGGCCAAGGTCACGTGGAGTCAGAGTTGGTTTGGCCACGTTGCATGGGACCTCTAGTTGGCTAAGGAGTGCCCTGTGCCGCAGGCTCAGGCTTGAACTGGATTTGTGGACTCCACAGTGCTTGTCCTAGTAGCCCAGAATCACATGAGAAAAAGTCTCAATTGAGTAATTGTCTTTATTAGGTTGGTCTGTGGGCATGTCTGTGGGGGAGTGTCTTGTTATTTGACACAGGAGGGCCTCCTAGTCCTTTGTGGGTGGCGCCATCCTCTGGTCAAGTGGTTATGGGCTATATAAGAAGGCCAGGTAAGCATAGCCTGTGAAGAGCAAGTAAGCATCCTCCATGGTTCCCGATTGAGTTCCTGGTCTGACTTCCCTCTGTGCTGGACTGTGTCCGTCCTGGAAGTATAAGTTGAAATAAACCATTTCTTTCCCTCAGTTGCCTTTGGTCAAGGATATTTTTCACAGCAGTAGATATCAAACTAGAACAGTGTCCCTTCCACTGTCCCAAACAGTGTGGGTCCTCTCCTTGAGACAGGATTCTCTGCTTCCAGAAGATTTCGCCAGAGAAACACATGTTCCTGGACACAGAGGGTCTGGTTGGGAAGGGAGGGATTAGCATGGGCTGCTGGCAGATGGAATCGTTCACAGCCGGCAAGAGACTGGCTCCTGTTTCTGTAGAAGGAGGTTGGAGACATGATACGAGGGGATGGAGCTAGCTCAGGAGTGGACACAGAGTTCTAGAAGGTTAGATTGTGAAGCAGCTGACAGAAGGGAAGGTGTGGGATTCCCATCACCTCCGTGCTTTCTCGAGCCTTGGCCAACCAGCCTCTGCCATGTCCCTCTGCCTCATCATCTGGTAGTATCTGATTGCTTATCACACAGAATCAGGAAGTGCTGCCCAAGAAACAGAAAAAAATTGTGCCAGGCCTCAGGACCCAGCCGACAGGTATTCACAGCCCAGGGAGAGGGTGAGGACAGAAGGAAGTTGGGGAAAAGGGGCTGCACAGGCGTGAGAACCCAGGAGAGGGGCAATAGTAAGGGAGAAGGGCGCACAATGAAACAGTCCAATACACTAAGACTTCGTGTTCTTCTTTAGCCTTCATTTTTGACATGTGCTACGTGCATATGTGAACCGAGGTGTTCTGATTGGCTAGCCTGAATTCCTCTGACTGGTGACCCCCATCCTTATTAATATATCACAAGCAAGCTATAATTATATCAGGGCATCTCGAGATATATTCTGCTTGACTAGAGTCCTGCTGACTGCAGAGGAGACTAGGGGAGAAAAGATATTGGCTGGCCACAGAGTCTTCTGTCTAGCGTTGTAGCTAGCAGGTGGGAAGCCTCACACACATCTCTTATATGGGATTTGGTTTTGCCCCTATAGCTTTGGGGAAAAAAAAAACTGCAAGTAGGGACTGGTGGGATGGCCCAGCAGTTAAAGGTGTCCGATGTCAAGCCTGAAGTCCTGAGTTCAACCTGTGGGATCTACATGAAGAACTAACTCCTGAAAGTTGTCTTCTGACCATCACACCATCGTGGTGGTGGCCCTTGAAAACAAATAAATGAATAAACAAATAAACACATAAAAACACCCTCTCCCCACCACCAAACCCAAACGAGAAATCTGTTTAGGATTCCAGGATGTTTGGCTCCATCTGCTGGCCAGTTTTGGTCACTGAACCTATTTTGCAATAATGCCTCCCTTCAGGAAGGCTAAGATGTCTACAAAATTTGTTTTCTGTAGGGCTCTGGGGGAGGGCTGGACACGTCACAGTTGTCCAGAGAGTTGCTGTCATCCCTAGGTCATATTGGTGCTATTTTCAGCCTTCCGCAAACTCTCAGCTTGATTCACCGTAGAGAAGTCCCAAGCGTCAGGATCATAGGGTGCTGGAGACCACAGGGCCTGATGCCTCTGTGCTAACAGAGGTTTATGGGAAAGCAGGACTCACTCCAGGTCACACATGCAGGTACAGTTTTGCAACACCAAGTTTACAGCTCACCCCTTACCTGCTTCCTCCTCCGTCTCCAGACCTTCTGTCCAGACTAACCCCTTATTTCTCCCTGAAGCAGGGAGAGCCAAGTAATACTCACTGTGCTCTATCCACTTGTTACCATGACGACCACCTCCTCCTTCTCCTAGCCACAGTCTGACTTGGTGGGGTGCTCTTCCTTCTCTCCAAGTCAGAGCATTCCTGGAGGAACGGAACGTGGAGGGAGAAAGGAGGAGGGTCCTGCATTTGCCTACAGCTCTGGTACTCTTCCATTTGGCCTCTCTGAGCCTCAGTTTCCCTGGCCACCCAGCTCTGTGAGATGGCTGAGAAGGGTGAATGAATGGGTGGTTGGATGTAAAGTGCTTTAAGAGTTAGCGGGCCTTCTGCCGAAGCATTAAATTTCCACGTCTGTCTTTTCCCAAGCCACCCAGAGCACTTGGAGCGAACTGCTGTCTGTTAGCACAGGTTCTGTGGAGCCTCAGAGCGGAGAGGTGTGTGGGGAGCTGGATTCCAAAAGCAGCAGCGAGAAGAAGAGAATGTGACAGAAGATGGAAACATTTCCCGTGTTCCTGGATTGGCAGAATTGACATTGTGAAAATGGATGTACATGATATACAGATTCAATGCAGACCCCATAAAAAGTCCAACAACCTTGTTCACAGAGCTAAGAAAACCAGCCCTAGAACCCACAGGGAAGCCCAAACACCCTGCACTGCCGAAACGGTCTTGAGCAAAGAGCAATGCAGGAAAGATGGCAACATGGGAAATTCAGGCTGTGTGACTCTTAAACAATGGAAGACAACCAGGTGTTGGCACAAACCTGGGCACACAGACAAGCAGGAGGACCCAGAAATAACCCCCAAAGCTGCTGTTACCTGACTTCTGACAGATGCCGAAACACATTAGAGAGAAGACAGCCTCGGACATCTGAGAAGACTGAACTGGACCTCTGACTCATGTAAGTAAGGATTAAAACCCTGATGTGAACAGAGGAGGACTCTTCAGTCCACAGGCATGGGTGAGAGGTTTCTGGAAGGCTCCAGCCACAGAGGGTGGCAAGGATAGACAAATGGGCTGGGACGGAGTGAAGGGGCACACGGCTGTGGAAATCCTCAGTGAAGTGAAGAGACGGTGAGAAGCCCTCTTGTGACTTGCCATCCAACATGGGATTGCTGTCCCGAACACACAGAGAACTAGGAAATTAACCCACACCCTCCAATCAGCCAGTGGGTACTCAGATCCCGTCCTTGAGAGAACAAAGATGAGATGCTTACAAGGCATAACCAGCACTCGGGAGGTGGAAGCAAAAGATCAAGAATCTAAGGTTGTCCCCAGCGACACCCAGTTTAAGTCTAGCCTGTGTTACTATGAGGCCTTTAGTGGCTTGAAAGTCCAGCTCCCAAGGTGCTACCCAGGGTAACTCAGAGAAGACTTCTCAGGAGCGAGATTAGGAGATTTCTATAACAACTTCACACACGATCTGAGGGTCATTCTCTTTATTATTCTCTAATTCTCTTTAGTCCCAAGTCTCTGTTTCAATTCTACCCTGCTTCTTTGTTTTACTATTTTTTTTTTTTACAGGAGGCTTGAGGCAATAAGAAGAAAGTTACAAGAGTCGTATCTCATTGGTTAAGGCACATTCCTTGTGTACACGATAAGGAACTGAGCCATTTACCATGGCAACACAAAATTTCAAGGTTTCTGGTGTAATTCTGTGACCAGAGAGAGGCCAGGGGCGCAGTGCCTGGTGAGACAAGCTGCGAGACTTGGCAAGCAAAGAATTGGCATGATTTTTTTTAGGTTGCCTTGTGTTAATAACCTTGGCTAGACAGCTGCAGCTCTCTCTTGTGCGTATCTGTAAAGGTTTTAACTTACGATCCACTTACAGAAATATTCAGTCTAGTTTGAACTTCCTCTGAGGTAAAAATGAGCTGATTGTGTGTAACTCGTCTCAGACTGGGGAGAAATTGTTGTTTTCTTGTGTTAGTCTGAGTGAAAGGAACAAAGCAGGCTTGTAAGCGTCTTACAGACCTCGTGGGACAATAGATCTAGTTAGGAAGCATCTTCTAGTATATTTTCTACATACAAAATTATACAGGTAAATGAGAAGCCAGGTTGTCCTCTTTTTTAATGGCCTGCCTTTCCAACTCCAGCTGTCCCAGTCAGCAACTGCAACTCCCCTGCTACCAGCAGAGGTTCGCCTGCAAGAGCCACGGGCTGAAGAAATTCTGTTCCCTCAGGCACTGCACTGACTTTCAAAACTACTAAGAGAACTTATTTAAATCTCTTCCCACTAAAGACTGAGGTAGAACACTTCTTCCCAGAGAGGCTGAATAGCAAGCAGCTCACCTAGTTTACCTCCTCGTGTCTCCCACAAAGTTCTCATGCATACCCTCTCACACCCCTGCCCCCACCCCTGCCTCTCTTTAACAAACCCTTCTCCTCCTGGCTCCTCCCTACTTCCTCCCTGTCAGCTAGTTGCTGACGCAGCTTCTGGACAACAGGTGGATTTTATTTAATCAAACACATCTTTGCATCATTAAATAGTCCAGAGCATAAACAAAAATAACAAAATATTTAAATAATATTCTACAACAAAGTCATCTTCCTGACCTCCCACGGATATATGTGCCCATATGACTGAGGTGCAGTCACGAGATTACACATACATATCATATGAAATTACACACTACAGTACAGGTGTTGGGGAGACACCATAGCTGCTTTTGCACAGGTGGAATTACAACAGGACAGGAGCAACCGTTTCCAGAGCCAGTGTCCCCACAGGCCTTTCCCAGATGGAATTCTTTTCCTTCCTTCCCACGCCTCTGGTGGGTTGATATTTGAACTCTAGTTGTCACCTGATGCAACTCCCATGGTCTCCGACAGAGACCCAGTAATACCAATAAAATTTAAAAAAAGTTATTTTTTAACATGAAAATAATGTTTAGCATGTTTAGCCACTAGAGAAATGGAAATCAAAACGACTTTGAAACTCCACCTTAATCAATCAGAATGGATGTTTAAGGAAACAGTCAAGGCATGGAGGCTCACACCTGTAGCTCCAGAACCCTAGGGGATCACCAGGAGTTTGAGGCTAGACTAGGCCATGGTGTGAGACCCTATCTAAAAATGACAAAACCGACCAAAAAACGAACTTCAAACAAAAGCCAATGACATCAAATACTGGGGAGGAAGGGACAGAGGAGGGGCTGGGAGTCTGGGAGATGGGGAGGAAGAGGTGGGACAGATGAATCTGCGGTGCCAGCACTGAGCATTTTCCCAGTTCCTGCTTCACCTGCCCATCCTGCCTCGCTGCCTCTGAGAGGCCCCAAATCCTTCCGGCAACCACAGGACACAGTTTGTCACTCTGAAACGCGCTCTTCCAGGCTTGGTGGCGGCTTTGGGGAGGGAGCTCTGAGTTCTTCAGGGAACGTGTTGCAGACTGTGGCAAATGCTGCTGTTGTGTTCTGCTCAGCAGACTGGCTGTCGCTCTGGGTTTCCTCCAGGACCCGTTGATGACTCTATCCTCTACAAACCGTCCACAAGGCTGCCAAACTCCCAGTGGTTGGTTGGTCTCCTTGAAGCAAATGACCTGCCCACACGGAGCCCAGACTGTTGGTACCCAGAGGCCTTTGCTGACCGATGCTAGTCCTTCCCAGGGCTCCAGCTGTCCGTGCTGTTTATGCCGGGTCCAGCTCACCTTTCCTTTCCATTGTGAAACCTTCCTGGGTGATGGGCAGTACAGGAACCCGTCCTTTCCAGTGGTGGGCTGCAGACCCGTGGCCCCTTGACTTTCTTTGCCTGCCTCAACCCTTTGCCTGCTGGAGTGAACCGAGCAAAACAACTCGTTTACCTCTGCCTGCAGCCGCTCTGAGCACGAGACCCTCATGGGTTCCTGATGGCAGGGGAGTGAATTCTGGTGGGTTTTACAGCTGGAAATCCCAAGAGTTGGGGCGTGGCTATCAGTTAAGGATCCCTATATAATCTTCCCTGGAGCACAATAAAGTTGGCATTCTTGTATCAAGGATGACCCGTGTCCCGGTGTCTCTGTCTGTGCGCATGTGTTTTTAAATCTCCAGCCTAGTTCCTGGCTTGCATACCGTCCTGTAGTGCAGGCGCTATACCTTCCAAACGTCTCAGGACCTTTGGGCCCAGTGTTCCAGAATTATGTCACATCAAGGCCTCCTTTACCAGGGTTATAAGCCCATTAAGTTTCCCGTGAGAGTGGAACAGGAAACCGCTAAATATAGAGGCTGGTGCTGGGGAGATGGCTCAGCAGGTAAGGTGCCATTCAGGCAAGCACGGGGGTCTGTGTTCGATCCCCAAACCCACATTTGAGTAGCCAGTGTTTTCTTGTATAAGACTTGCACTTTCTTGGTAAAGTTTATTGCAGGCTGTTTTATTGTTTTTGAGGGCATCGTGAATGGGAGCGCGTCACTGATTTCTTTCTTGGTACACTTGTTGGAGCTAGGAAAGCTACTGACTTTGGTGTACTGGCCTTGCACCCTGCTATTCTGCTGAATGTGCTTATCAGCGGTGAGAGTTTTCTGGAGGAGTTTTTAGGGCCTTTTATGCATAAAATCATATCCCTGAAAGTAAGGATACTTTGAGCTCTTCATGCCCTGTTTGTGCCCCCTTTATCTCTTTCACTTACTGTTCTAGCTGAGGCTTCAGCTATGGCTTTGAAGAGGAACAGAGAGAGTGGGCACCCTTGTCTTGTGCCCGCTCTTTTGAAAACACTTTTGAGTTTTTCTTCTGTTTACCTTGATAGTGGCTGTGGGCTTGCTGTAAATTGTCTTTATTATGTTGAGGTTCATCCCTAATTTCTCTGTCTCTAGTTTCTTTAGGGCTTTTATCGTGAAGAGATGTTGATTTTGTCCAAGGTCTTTTTGCAGCTAATGAAGTTTTAGTCCTTAAATCTGTGGATGTGGTAGATAACATTTATTGATTTACCAATATTGAACTATCCGTGTATGTGATGAAGCCAGCCTGATCATGGTGGATAATAGATAATATTTTAAAATGTGGTCTTGAGTTTGGTTTGAGGTATTTTATTTGAGAGTTTTTGTATCTATGTTTATCAGAGATATTGTCCTATGATTTTTTTTGTTGGTATGAGGGTAATACTGGCCCCATAAGAAGAGCTGGAAACTCCTTCTTTTATTTTGTGGACTAATCTGAGGTGTATTAGTGTTAGTTCCCTTCTGAAGTCCTTTTGAGTAGAATTCTGCTCTGAATCCATCTGGCCCTGGGCTTTTTTGACTTGGGAGGCACCGTGTGGATGCTGGGAACCAAACCTGGGTCCTCTGCAAGAGCAGCAAGTATTCTCAGCTGCTGAGCCGCCTCTCCAGCCCCATTCTCCTCTCCTCATTTTAGGTGTTGTTTGTCCTTCCAGTTGCATCCTTCAGTTATTCATTTGAGATTTAATGTTTTTGATGTAGACACTCTCCTGTCTGGATTCTCCTCACCTTGGCACAGATTTTATATACTGTACCTTCATTTTCAGTCCCTTGAGGAATTCTAAAATTTCTTTCCCGTCCCAATTATCTTTCACTAGTGTGTTGTTTCCATGACTCCATATGGTTTCTATTATTGATGCTATCCAGCTTTATCCTATTGTGGTCAGCTAGAACACAGGATATTATTTTAATTATAGTTGCTGAGACCTGTTTTGTATCCTATTCTGTGGTCTATTTTGGAGGAAGTTCTATAGGCTGCCAAGAAGAACATGAGTTCTTCTGTGTTTGAGTGAAGTGCTTTGTCTGTCTCTTAGCTCCATTTAATTGATGACATTATTTATCCCCCACGTTTTTATGTTCAGTTTTTGTTCCATATCTTATCTATTGGTAAGAGTGGGGTATTGAAGTCCCCAACTGTCACTGTGGTGTGGCTGATCTGTGGTTTTATTTCTAACAGTGTTTCTCTTATGACATTTGGAACAACACCTGCGGGTGACTTCTGGCATCCATAATGGATGCATGCATACCTACATGTGTACCTGCACATGTAGCACACACACACACACACACACACACACACACACACACACACACACACACGGCTATATGGAGACTGTGAGTCTTTTGGGATCTGACCTGAACACTTGTTAACTTGTGACTCATCCATCCTCACCGTGCTGACAGTACAGGAGGGGGGCCCAGAGAAATAAAGGAGTTTACAGATGCCCACACCTTTAGTGAATGATGTTCTTATGCCTACCTTCCCAGGCACTGGCTGTGGCATTAAATTCTACCAGGGGACTCCATTCCTTTATCTTAACCGCACTTCCTATAAAATGCAGGCATTTTTGACAGGGGTGGAGCTGAGGGCGGGTGGAAGGGATGGCCTCCTGACCGTCACATCTACTGCCCAGACAGCCAGCTCCTCTCATTTCCTTAGGGTGGTTCACTGAGCACCAGTTTTGGGGATGTTAAATAGATTTTACTAAAAAAATAAAACATCCCCCACATTTCTTGTAAGCGTGGGAAGTCCCGGTGCAGCTCCTTTCCTGCTGCCATGGCCACACCTGATGAGAAGCAGCAGAAGGGGGGAAAGGCTTACTCTGGCCCACAGGTTTAGAGTCCACTCCATCAAGGCAAGAAGGCATGGTGGCAGGAGTGTGATGCTGCTCGGCCACGTCTGGGAGGATCAGGAAGCAGAAGGAGACCAATTAGGTGCTCAGCTGGCTTCCTCCTTTTCCCCATTTTATTCACATCACCGTACCAGTCCATGGAGCAGAGCCACAGCTTTCAGGATGGGTCTTCCTGCTGCCAAGTTAAACTCTGGAAACTCCCTCACAGACAGACATGTCCAAAGGTGTCTGTTGTCGGGGTTCAAGGTATTTCTTAATATGATCATGGTCATAGTAAAATTAGCCCGGCATGGCTAGGCTGAGCTAGGAGCTTTCAGACATGGCTGCTCAGGCTTTAACTCTGGACACTGTGACCACATATCAAAGTCCATTCCTCTAGGAGGGAATTTTCCTTGAGCAAACAGCATCTGAGCTGATAGAGCACAGCACTGACACCAGTTAGGAATACAGGGTTCGTGTGTGGGGTGGGGCGGGCCTTCCTGAAGAAGTTGAGAACAGAGCTGAGCTGCCCAGAACTGGAGAATATTAGCAAATATCCAAGAGAAGAGGTGAGAATTGGTGTGGTGGGAGAGATAATGAACACATGAGAATCATTAGGGTATGTCAAGGTGTGCTCAGGGACCCAGAGGAGGGAGGGAGGGAGAGAGAGAAGGAAGGAGGGAGAGGGAGAGAGGGAGAGAGAGAGAGAGAGAAGGAAGGAGGGAGAGGGAGGGAGAGAGAGAGTCCTAATAGGATAGAGTTGGAAGAGGCTTGTCTTACCTTTTTTTTTAAATAAAGGTTTTTTTTTAGATCTTATTTATTATGTGAGCAGTATTCTGCCTGCATATACGCCTGCAGGCCAGAAGAGGGCACCAGATTTCGTTATAGATAGTTGTGAGCCACCATGTGGTTGTCTGGGAATTGAACTCAGGACCTCTGGAAGAGCAGTAAGTGCTCTTAACCTCTGAGCCATCTCTCCAGCCCCTGTCTTAGTTACTTTTATATTGTGATAAGACACCATGACCAGGGGAACTTATGGAAGAGTTTATAGGGGGCTTATGGTTTCATAGGGTGAGTCCACGACCATCATGTCAGGGGGCTTGGCAACAGACAGGCAGCTTTGGTACTGGATCAGTAGCTGAAAACTTATTTCAAGAGATAAACATTCTGGGGACGAGAGAGAGAGAGAGAGAGAGAGAGAGAGAGAGAGAGAGAGAGAGAGAGAGAACACCTGAGAGCATTAACTGGGAAAGGCACAGACTTTTGAAACATCAAAGCCTGCCTCCAGTGGTGCATCCCCTCCAACAAGGCCACACCTCCTAATCCTTCCCAAACAGTTTCATCAACTGGGGACCAAGTATTCAAATGAGCCTGTGGAAGTCAATCTCATTTGAAACGTTCGCCACATGGCCCAACCTTTTACTTGCAGAATGTATGAAAATATGCAGTGTGGTAGTAACAAGGGTCTCCCCCTACATGCCATTTCTGGTTTGGATTTCTTTTCTGTGTGATAGAAATGAGACCTTTACCCCAGGCTCCTCTGTTGTTGCTGCTCAGGAGGGAGAGTACAACTGTGAAGGCTCCTGTATGCAACACCACAGCCTTTAGGACTGTTTGGCCCCACCCACCAAGTTCCCTGTGTACCGGCCCCTCTAGAAGTAGCCTGAGATAACTACTAACCCCTACACCTCTTTGCCCATTATCCTTCCACCCACCTGACTCCAGCGACTTCATGTCTCCCAAGCCTCTTGTTCTCAAGAGGCCAGCCCCTGATGAGCAGGTACTTGTAACTGGCCACTGCACGTCCTTTCCCGTCCACCCAGACCTGAATAATCACACAGAAACTATATTAATCACAACACAGTTTGGCCTACTAGCTCAGGCTTCTTACTAACTCTTTTTTTTTCGAGACAGGGTTTCTCTGTGGCTTTGGAGCCTGTCCTGGAACTAGCTCTGTAGACCAGGCTGGTCTCGAACTCACAGAGATCCGCCTGCCTCTGCCTCCCGAGTGCTGGGATTAAAGGCATGCACCACCATTGCCTGGCCTTACTAACTCTTATATCTTAAATTAACCCATTTCTATTAATCCATGGATCAACACAAGGGTGTGGCCTACCAGTAAGGTTCTAGAGTTTTACTCCTTCAGCAGCTGCATGGCATCTCTCTGACTCTGCCTTCTTTCCACCTCTACCTCTGCTTAGAATTCCCACCTTGTTATATTCTTCCCTGCCATAGGCCAAAATTGCATTTTTATTAACCATTGGTAAAATAGCACATTCACAGCATACAGAGGGGAATCCCACATCTGGTACCGTATTCATCTGGTCAGCATTGACATTATTTCACCAAATCATAATCTCTCGGGGCTCACCAGACAGGACTCTCGACCTCTTGCATGGAAAGGAAAAAGGAGACTTGGAGAGATTCCAAGAGAATGCCGTTCTGGGGGAGTCTGGCAAAAGCGTCTAGCCTGGTGCCCTGGCCTTGTTGTGGGAACTCTTGAACCTTGATGGGTATGAGGAATCACAGAGGAGTGGGGTTCTTGCCACTGTGCAGATTCTAAGGCCATCAGCCCAGGCAGCAGATTCAGAGGGGCCTAAGCACCTGCTTTTGTGGTAAGCACCCAGGGGTAATGACATAGCACGGTGTGGAGGACTCTGTGCTGCAGATTTACCTTGAAGTTCCAGTGGATGTGAAGGGGGCACTTCCACTGACCCCTCAACTTACCCAGGTGTTTAATATTCATTTTCATCCACAAATGCAGCAGTATTACTTGTTTTTGATTTTTTTAAAAAAGATATTGTTTGGGACTGGAGAGATGGCTCTGCTCTTCCAAAGGTCCTGAGTTCAATTCCCAGCAACCATCTGTAACGGAGTCTGGTGCCCTCTTCTGGCCTGCAGGCATACACACAGACAGAATATTATATACATAATAAATAAATAAATATATATATATATTTTTTGGTTTTTCGAGACAGGGTTTCTCTGTGGCTTTGGAGCCTGTCCTGGAACTAGCTCTGTAGACCAGGCTGGTCTCGAACTCACAGAGATCCGCCTGCCTCTGCCTCCCGAGTGCTGGGATTAAAGGCGTGCAAATATTTTTTTTTAAAAAGATATTGTTTTATGTTTGTGTAAATGCACTTGTATAATGGGTGGCATGCACATATTGAATGCAGTACTGGTGGAGGCCATCAGAGGGCACCAGATTCCTTGGGGATGGAGTTATAGGTAGAGATAGAGGCCTGGTTGGGTGATGGGATCTGAACCAGGGTCTTCTGCAAAGGCAGTAGACACTCGTAATTCTTCACACACCCTTAACATCTCCCCAGTCCCTTGTTTTTTATTTTATATGATTCCACAACTAAGACGTTGGAGATTTAAATAGACTTTGGACTTTTGAAATACTGGAAGTTTTAAAGACTTGGGGGACTCTTTGGAGTTGAATTGTATTTTATATTATTATTTTAGCATGCTACTTTGGGGACAAGAGATAGAAAGTTATGGCTTAAAGTGACATGTCTGTGTCAAGTTGACAGAAGGGTGGATCGTGCTGGTTAGATTTCATTGCCAACTTGACACAAGGTGGAATCACCTGGGAAAAGTCCTAATGAGGCACTCACTATCTAGATGTTGGGCTGTGGGCATGTCTCTGGGGGGATGGTCTTGAATACTAACTGGTGTAGGGAGACACAGTCCATTGTGGGTGTCACCATGCCCTAAGCTGGGAGCCATGAACAGTGTAGGAGAGAAAGCTAGCTGAGCACAGTTGAGCAAGGACCCGTGTGTTTAGCCTCTCCTGCTCTTAACTGTGGATACAGCGCTAAGTTCCTGCTTTGAACTCCCGTCAGTCATGTAACCTGGACTCTTAAACCAAATGAGTTTTTTTCCTTCCTACGTTGCTTTTTGTTGAGTGCTTTTCTTATAGCAGAAACAAGACTGGACTAGAAGTTTCCTGGACCAGGGAATGGCAGCCTGGGAAGTTATCAGTGGGCCGCTGCTACGTTTAAAAGCAGGAATCTGGAACAGGGCTTCATAACTCTAGAATCCCAGTACCAGCCCCCAGTCCTTTCCATTGATTACACCCCCTGTGTCCAATCTCCTGGGATTAGAGGTTTAGTCTCATCCGGGCCAGCTGGGAAAGCGCTTTCTTGCAAAGCTCCTCTCTCGCCAGCAGGTGGCAGTGCCGGCTCTAGTATATGGGCTAGGGAGCAGCTGTGGCTGGAATCTTTTTGTCTGCTCAGGGTCCGCTCCAGAGCCTTCCTTTGCGTGCTGAACCGGGGCTGCTCATTTCTCCTCTGTTCCGGCTTGTGATGCCTCATAACGCCAGATACCTAGAGCGGTTCGCGATAAATTCAGATGCAGGCTGCACCTCGAGTTTTCATTCCCCAAACCAAAAATGCGGTGGACGCCTTTTTAGGAGCCTCTCGGGAATTGCTTTGTGGAATCCTAAACACAGGGCCTCTCTGAGTTAGGTGAGGTCCTCTTTTGCTCTGAAGAGGATCTGGGGGCTTCCGTAGGCTCAAGTGGTTGGCCAATGTTAAGGAGCAGGGTAAGAGGCAGAGGCAGGCTGGAGCCTAGAAGTTGTGGAGCTGGCTTCCAGAGAAGGGGGGTAGGATCCACTCAGGAGGGAGTGGCAGAGCAGGAGCGGGGTCAGGGATGGTAACTCTGGGCCTTCTCTAATTCGCCATCCCTGTCAATGGACCAGGTCTGTGTGGCAGTAAGTGCCGCTCCCTACTCTCCCCGGGCACAGACCTCACAGCTAACTGTTGTGCTCAGTTCAGATATGGCTGTGCAAACCCTGCCCAGCCTGATACTCTGCAGGGCCCAGAAACTTCCTCCTTTGTCATAGAGCAGTAACCACACACCGTGTGGTTACTTAGGGAAAGGGGGAAAGTGGGATGTCTTTGAGTCACACAGAGGCTTCCTTTATTGGCTCATGGGGACTTTAACCTGGGAGTTAGGGTTCTAGATGTTCACAGTCACACAAAATCTCCACGGAGTCCGTTCTCTCTCAGATTCAAAGAATGAACTTCATGGACAAAAACTGAGTTTGAAAAGAAGTTTTATTATAGATGCATGGGTAGGAACTTAGGAAAGGAGACGGACCTCCTGAACCTAGGAGGAGGACACTAGCCAGCCGCTGTACACGGGACACTAGCCAACCGACAATCGTTTAAAAACGATTTTTCATAGGATTTATGCCAGAGACTAGGGTGAGTCATGAAGAGGAAGGAGACCTGGTCACTTCAAGGTATCCAAGTTGTCTGTTCTCTGCTTGGGTCACCTCCTCCGGTATCGCTTCCAGGCAGAGGTGGTCACTTAGGAGAAGAAAGACACAACAAGACCAAGCAAGCACCCTCCCTTCCTGCATTCCAGGCCTCCAGCCAGGGCAGGGCCAAGGATGTTTGTGACTTCTGCCCAAAGACATGAATTAGAATTGTTTGCTTTGGGTCTTCTGTGCCCCTAAAAACCGGCTTCCACCGCCCCCCCAATCCCTAGGAGGGACGGTCCAGATGGCATTCTGCTCATCTTTGTGAGAAGCATGACCCCTCTGCCTTGCCTCGCTGCTGCAGGGCACAGCTAGCAGGCTCCTCCTCCTTGGGGTCCTCTAGCCCCATGGGGCAATGCATTTGTTCCAGGCTTGTTCTTCATCTCTGTCTATTATGCCTCATTCCACGGGGAAAGAGCCCAGGGAACAAGCTCTCCGGCGTCGTGTCTACCCCAAGGTTGAATACAAAGTACGTTGCTTATGAAAACAGCTCTCTGCTATGTTAGCCAAGTAGTGTGTGTTCATTGCTACGAAATTGAGAGTAAGTGGAAGGCAGAAAATTAACACCACCTCCACAACAATAGGATCTTTTTCTACACTGATATTTTAATGGAATTGAATTTTTCTCGTTCTCTTTTTATTGTACAAGAAATACATATTTCTCAGCAGGGTTATGAAGTGGTATTTCCAGGGGATTAATTTTTTTGGTCTTACGAGATTTCTTTTTGTATTTGTACAATAAGGAACTTTTACGGGGACTACTACTTCATAAACCTGTCGATAGTTCTGCGAGAGGTGGTAATAGCTACTTACCTCTCTCTGTTGAGGACCTACTATGTGCGAGCAGTGTCTACACAGCTGTAGCTTTCTGGAGGGTTGGTTTCCATCTCATAGGAGCAACTTGTTTAAGCCCATCAATCATTTCAATTTGAGGGTTGCTAGGTGACCGCAAAGACGGCGCAGTGGCTCCAGGCACATGCTGCTCATGGCCAAGTGAGTGACACATGACCCCAAGACCTAAGGTACAAGACTAGACCCTCACAGTCATCAGAGATCAAAGGGACAGTGGCTCCGAGCTCGCTGAGGACTTCGTATGTGCCAAGTGGAAAGCAGGCTTCCTTCGCAATTATTATAGAAAAGTGAGACATTGAGGGAAGGTTAAGAGAGTTGGGAGGGGTTCCCAAGAGAGAAAAGAACTGTTGACTTTCCTTCTCCAGGGTTTTTATAGGGCTATAGCAGAAGCTGGACAAAGGCTGGTGATCTCCACTGAGACTGGGCAGCAATGGAGGGCCCACACACTCCACGTGCGCCCCCTAGCCCACGTGCTGCCCACCCAACTCCGGGTAGTTGAAGCTCCTGCCTCTGACTGTAGCTTTGATACCACGCCAGCCCCACCTGTCAGCCTGCAACAAGTAAACCACTGGCTCACATGCCAGCGCCCAGATTGTGGGTGGGAGGACAGGATGTGGTGGGAACATCTCACCCACATGAGGGTGGTGGTGGGGCTGGTGGCTGGTGACTGACTGGTGACAGGCTCATAGGGTCTACAGGTTTTCACTCTCTTGCTGGGTCCTGGTTCTCTCCTGTTTGCTTAGGGGAGGAGCCACCACTGTTGCCCTTAGCACAGCAAGGGTCCACAAGGCCAGAGCCAAAAGGCCAGCTGTGAGTCCCCAGACCTTGGGCCTGGGGAGAAGTGTGAGAGTCCAGGAGGGAAGTACAGGCAAGAGGAGACTCAGTGGCCCTGGGAGTTGATGTGAACAATGGTGTCTATATCAGAAGGATCACCAGGTCATCACCTGGCCGGATACAGTGCCCTTCACGTCCCCATTGCCATACCATCCCAGGAACTAGTTCCATTGGCTGCCCACCATCAACACTGGGCCACTCCCATCGTTTTGGGTCTGAGACTTTGGGCCTGGGGAGGCTGTACTTTATGACCTGATCTCCTTAGCATAGAGCCGGTGACTCCAGGCTGGGTCCTTTGGGTCTATCCTAGGAAGAGTGTCCCAAACAGAGGGCACAGCTTGTACAATGAATGACCCTGAGGAAGGGAAAGACTTTCTAGGACTTGGAACTCTGGGTATGGATTGCTCAGGGAAGACACCACCATGGGCGGCAGAAAGCTCTGAGGATCCATTGGAAAGATTTCCCAGCTAGGACAGGCAGGAGCTACTGGGGTTGTGAGCCAGAAGGATGAGTTGTCAAGGGTGCATTGTCGTTCTTTCTCAGGCTTCTCTGCCCTAAGGCTGATGTGGCTCCTCAGAGACAGGAAGTCGCTGGGCACTGCCTCTACCTGTTATGAGCAGTGAACATTATTGTCCTGTGTTCTCTTGGAATTGCTCCCCAGACAGCGCATACACAGAATTGGAGGCATTTTTCCAGCTCTGGTCAGGGAGGGCAGGCATCTGACTTCTGGCATGGGATGTTCTGGCCAGGATGAGCTGCCCCTCAGCCTTGGGCCTGAAAGGAAATTTCTGCATAGCCCGTTAGCCCCTAGGACTCTGGGAGTGATTGTATGGGGGGAAGAAAAGTGCCCCTCAAGAACTCTGCTAGGGGCTGCCTTCAAAGCCTGCCACAGACAGAGTAGGAAGTTCAAGGTTCTGTCTACGATGCTCCTTCCCCTGCGCCCCTTCTAGGGAGCTGGTCAGGGTATTGGTGAAGACCCAGTTGGGAGCGAGACGGCTGCAGGAGGACATCCCACCCTGGGGGCCCATCTGGAATTTGGAAGCATGTTGTAATGTAATCTTCCTGTGTTGTTTTAGCAACCGATTTTTTCCTCTGACAGTGAAAGTATTGCATGAACACATGGACAAGAAACCAAAGAAAAATTAATATGATGTACGGTGGTAAATGTATGATTTACCCCCAAGACTGGACTATGACACCTTCAGTCGTATGATACTGAGCATGTGTTCAGCATTATTACACCCCCTGGGTAATAATGACTTGGGTAGTGGGGTGGAGATGAGAGTCATCCTAGAGTCAGAGGACTTGAGTTCAAGACCTTGTTTCTATGCCTGTGGGCTACACAGACTTGAGTGAGCTGTGCAGTGTCTAGGGGCCTCGTCGGCTTCCCAACCTTCAGTATGAGGTTGGACTATCCTGTGCCTAACGCGGCCATTGGAGAGGCAGAGCAGCAGAGGTGAATGTGTGTAGGACCATGGGGACACTTTAGGGAGTGGATGCTGTTTGTGCAACCCTGCAGGAGCTACCTGGTGTGGAGAGAGGGCTCTGAAGGGTACAGGACTCGGTACCCTACAGGTCCATGTGCTGACGCTGACAACTGAGGCTGAGCGCTCACACACACACTGAAGGAGCAAAGGCCTCTGGGAAAGTGTATGTATATCATGGTGGGAGCGGCCATGTGTGAGAGGCAGAGATGCAGACCAAGGGTGAGTTGGTGATGGAGTGTGAAGAAGGCAGGGGGGAGTGATAGAATTGGCCATCCAATATCAACTGGTCCAACCCGCAACCCTGGAGGGCTGCAGTGGGCGTCGCAGGATGATGTCTTGGGTACGTGGTGAAGGAGTCTCTCCCAGTTGGATGCTCATTCTCTCATTCCTAGGCTCAAGTGGTTTTCCTCTTCCAATTCTCTTTCTTTACAGTTGCACCAGAATGGCTGTCCGCAAGCTGTGCTGGGTCTGTCGCGGGATCTTCATTTGTGGCAAAGTGACAGGAAAAGAGGACCGCAGGGTGAGAGTTTAGCTCACTTTAACTCTCAGCGCTGAACTCTCCCCAGAAGGAAAATTCTTCCTGCAGCTAACATCTCCCTTTCTCTTAGGAAAAGGTCAAGACTGGGAGCGGCATTTTCTCTCGCTCTCTTCACTGGGAAATTTCTAAAGCTGGGCGTTCTCAGCTGAGGTCTTCCTATTCGTGTCTGTCCATCTCCCAAGCTGTGTGTGTGTGTGTGTGTTGAGGTTTGCATGAGAACTGTCCTCCACAGGTTCATATATTTGGATGCTTGGCTCCCCATTGGTGGCGCTGTTTGGGGGAGGTTATGGAACCTCTAGGAAGTGGAGCCTAGAGTGGACAGATGGTTCTCAACCTGTGGGTCGCAACCCTCACAGTGTGTCAGATAGCCTTCATGCCAAATATTTACATTATGGAGCCTAACAGTAGCAAAATTACAAATATGAAGTAGCAACAAAATTATTTTATGTTTGGGGGGGTCACCACAACATGAGGAACTGTATTTAAGGGTTGTAGTATTAGGAACATTGAGAACCACCATCCTAAGAGAAGGCAGAGAGTCAGGCAGGCCGAAGAGGAGGCTGGGATTCCGGTGATGCAGCCTCAAGCCAAGGAATACTGGTAGCCCTCAGAAGCTGCAAGAAGCAAAGAGCCGGCCTCTCCCCCAGAGCCTCCTAGGAAGCGTGGCTCTGCTGGTGCCTTGATTTTGAACTTGTCACTCCCAGATCAGGGCAGAGCCAGAGTGAGTTAGCAGGCACCAGCTGTCTTGAAGGTGTCAGGCCTGACTCATGGACTGCATTGCTCATGAACACAGGCTCTGAGTGACTTTGAGCTTGGGATGTCCTTGCGATGTGAGGGGCCCTTTCCATCAGGAGCCTGATGTTGATTGTAGCCTCGCCTCTCAACCTGCTCAGTGTGGATTCGTCCTCAGCCCATAGCGTGTAGCAGCAGAATGCCAGCTGAGCGATTTCCGGTGATGTGGACTATGTCTGTCATATTTATCTATTGCAGGGCTAAAGATGGAACCCAGGATTTCCCCTATGCTAGGCAAGGGCTCTGCCACTGAGTTGTACCCCACATACCCAGCTATATTTTTATTAGTGTTTTAAAAAACTACCGTTACAAAGTAATAGGTTTTACAATTATAAAAATATTTGCTTTTATTTGTGTGTGCATGCATGTCTGTGTGCTATGAGAGTGCAGGTGCTTGTAGAGGTCAGCATAGAGTGTTGAAGCCCCTGGAGCTGGAATTGCAGGTAGTCGTGAATCACCTGAAGTGGGTGTTGAGAATCAAATTTTTTCTTTCTCTCTCTTTCCCTCCTTCCCCTCCCTCTTTCTCTCTCTCTCCCCCCTCTCTTTCTCTCTCTCTCTTTTTTTCTTTTTTTGGTTTTTTTGAGGCAGGGTTTCTCTGTCTAGCCCTGGCTGCCCTGGAACTCCCTGTGTAGACCAGGCTGTCCTCGAACTCTCAGAGACAGGCTACTTCTGCCTCCCAAGTGCTAGGGTTAAAGGTGTGTGCTATGACCTCCTGGCTCTAGGAACCAAACTCTTAACTGCTGAGATTTTCTCAAGCCCTATGTACTTTGGTTTTGTTGATCCTCCTTGCCCATCCCCTGCTCTCTCTGTTGACCTCCTCCTTCCCCCAGTAACTCCACTTTTATTCATTATTACTCTCGTTCATGTTCTCCTCTGTAACACCCCCTAGTACCTCTTCTGTCCTTGGGTGTGGCAATTCAGACCTTTACTCTCAGCACTCAGGAGGCAGAAGCAGGCGGATCTGAGTTCAAGATCAGCCTGGTTCACAGAGTGAGTTACAGAATAGCCAAAGCTACACAGAGAAACTCTGTCTTAAAAAACAAAATAAACTAACCAAATAAAAAAGATTTCTTCGCTCTTTCCAAAGCCCTGTGTTTAGTGTCCTCTTCTTCATCCTTCCCACTGTTTATATATCATATATATATATGATTATTTATATATATGATCTCAGAGTCTGAGATTCTCAACATTAAAAATATCAAGTTTTATCCATTTTTCTGCAAATGCCATCATTTTTTATGGCTGAATAAAATTTCATGACATATATTACCACATTTCTCTTGTCTAGTCATCTACTGATGGGCGTTTATGCAGGGTCCACTTCTCAATTCTTGTGAATAGAGATGCAGGGACCGTAGATGAGTGAGTGTCTCTATGTAGACTTAGCTCCTTTGGGTATAGACCCAGGAGTGATGTAGAGCCCCAGCTATTTTTGTTTCCTAAATTTAATATGCTGTAAGATTTCATTGTTCTGTGTGGCAGAAAAAAACAATTTTCCATCAGCCCGGAGGCTCTTCCTTGTCCCAGAGCATGAAGCCATGTCCCCAGTTCCTGTACACTTGCTGGGTAGGTCAGACACAAATTGCTGCAGGTGACCTGATTGCTCAAGACAGTTTGACCTTGGAGGCAGTGGCTCTGGACCTTCTGAGCCAAACTGGCCTGTAGGGCCTGTACATGGTGATGGCCTTTCAAGGTGTATCACAAGACAACCTTCTCCACATCCTATCTCTTCTCAGGGCACTGGATGGGGGCAGTAGGTGCTGGGACCACTCATCCTCCGCCATTCCTGCAGTGTTGTTTCTTTTTGATCTTCCTACCTTTTTTCTGGCTTTTCAAGACAGGGTTTCTCAGTGTAGCCTTGGTTGTCTTGGAACTCTGTAGACCAGGCTGGCTTTGAAATCACAGAGATCCACTTGCCTCTGCCTCCTGAGTGCTGGGATTAAAGGCATGTGCCATCACCACCCAGCTGGTCTTTCTACTTCTTAAGATTGCCAACTCTGCCCATTTCTTCTTTCTCAAGAAAGATCTTGAGGAATCACCATTATGCACCAAATCGATCCTCCATCAATGTGTTGAGCTCACAACCTCCCAGAGTGACTGTATGAAATAGGGTCTTTCCAGGGATCGTTAAGGTTAGATGAGGTCATAGGGGTCTCATCCAATGGTGTTAGTGTTTTTGCAAGGGGAGGAGGTGACACTAGGGTCTTCCTTTTCTCTGTTGTCCAGCAGAGGAAAGGATATGTGAGGGTGTAGCTCTCTGCAAGCCAGGAAGAGAATCCCCACCGAAGCCACCCCTGTGGGACCTTGGTCTTGAACTTCTAATCTCCAGAACTGAGAAAGCTCGGTTTTGCTGGACATGTTATTTTGTTGCGCAGCAGGGTAGACTAAGATAGAGAGCTTCTCAGTGAGGCGACACCTTGCCAAAAGCAGCAAGTAGAGTTACCCTGGTGGCCCTCACGTTGCGTCTGTGTGTCCAGAACCAGTGTTGGAAAGCAGGCGCTGTGGGTTCTGTGTTGTGATAGTCAGGGATCAGGCATGGGCGTTCCCTGCTGACAGCCATGCTCTGGTTTTGTTTCTGTTGCTGTGATATAAAACCCTGATGGAAAGCACCTTACGGGAGAAAGGGTTTATTTCAGCTCGCAGTCTCGGGCGATAGTCCATCCCCAAAGGAAGTCAGGACAGGGATTTTAAATAGCTCATTCCATCACATTCACGGCCGAAAGCAGAGAGGCGTGGACACAGGTCTACTCCTTTGCTTGCTTGCCTGTGCTTAGATCTGTTTCTTCACTTTTGTACAGTACAGGAGTCCCAGTCTAGGGGTTGATGCTGCCCACGCTAGACTGCCTCCCACATCAGGTAACTTAAGGTATTTTCCCACAGACATCCCCACAGGCCACTATCACCACTATTACCACAAACACACTTCTATAGTTCAGGAACCCTGCCTAGGGAGTGGTATGCCCAGAGTGGTTTAGGTCTTCCCACTTCAGTTAATTAGGACAGCCTCCCACAGAGCTGCCCCCAGGGTAGACATGCATTGAGACTTTCTGCCCAGGTGTTTCTAGGTTGTGCCAAATTGACAACTATAGCTACCTATCACAGCTGGAAAGGACAAAACACTCACTGACACCTAACTTGACTTTGAGTGGAATTTCTAGATCCTGACCTGACTTGGGGAGGATACAAAATGGGAATAAAACGAGGCAAGAAGAAAGATGTTAACTCTACTACCAGTGTGTCCTAAAATGCATTCCATACAGTAACAATTACAACTACCACCACCACCTCCACAACAACAATAACAACAGAAGTATAAAGTATTCTGTAGAATAAATTAAGGTCATATTGGATTATATTGATTCAAGCTGTTTTGAACCTTATGTAAAATGATTCATAAGGTCTTTTGTTGGTGGTTGCTTTCGTTTCGTTTTGATTTTTGGAGACAGGGTCTCATGGGGCCCAGATGGCCATAAATTCACTATTCATAGGCTGATTTTGAACCACTGATCTTCCTGTCTCTGCCTCCCAAGTGCTGGGATCACAGACACAAGCCACAAAACCTGGTGTCCCTTGATGTCCGCGTTCACAGAATTGTCTTAGTGGGGAGGTCACACGCACAATATCTCACACAATGTGGTACCAAGGAAATGCCTTTTTGCTAAGTATCTGGTAGGATTGGCCTTTGGTAGATATCATTTTCATATTCACTAGACAAAAATTACAAAATCTGAGACCCAGAAGGTCCCCTACTCTGGGTCATGTCGGAGGGGAAAGCCTTGGGCTAGAGGTGATTGAGCCCTTGTCTGCAATGGGCAAGGCTCCGGGCTCCTCCCACAGCACTGCAGAAGTGTGCCCTTATGTTTGAGGAAACAGAAGTCCAGGGAGGTAAGGATATTGGTCAAAGCTGTTTGGTTTGGTAGGAAAGCCAAACTGGGGTCCAGGCCTTTGATTTTCAGCTTTCTGGAAGCTACCTTGCCATGCAATACTAGCCCCTGCGGTGGGACGCTCAAGCAGACATGGGATGCTCCTCGCTCTCTGTGGTGGGTATCTGTGGTGATGGTTAGTTCTTCTGCTTAGAGGGCAGGGGCTGCCCAGCATCTGACCTATTTACTTACTTTAAGAAAAGACATTTTGCATTTTAAATCAAACCCACACATCAAATCCAGGTTGTTTCCTGCCACACATGTCCCCCAGGGAGGTTTATACATGTGTCTGACCCATCCTCATTTGAGCTGCTCCACTCTTGGTCTCTTAAGTTACCTCCCTGGTCCACACCCTCTGAGTCTCCATCAAATCTCTCCTCCCTAGGGAACAAGGTGTGTGGATGAATGGGATGTCTCCCTTTCCCCAACCATTACACCTCTCCCAGCTTACTCTAAAGAATTTCCCACGGGCCTACTCTGGAAATTCATAAACACCTTTCATAATGGAGAGTACGTGTTGGTGAGCCGCAGAGAGAGGAAGCGGAAATGGTGTAAGGAATCAGGCCCAGGGGAAACCTGGGATGATTCATCCTGGAAGGTGGCCAAGGGGCAACTTAACAGCCTTAGAAAATGAATGAGAGCTTCAAAGCCTGGGGACCAGTTCCTGAAAGAGAAAGGGCTTGAAACTGCGGCTGCAGGAGTTGAATTAGACAGAAGAAAGGCTGGGAGTGGTCCTTAAGACAGTAGAGAGGTTTGGAGATGTATAAAAAGGTCCCTGGCTGGTGGGAAGGCTTTGTTTTCATTCGTGTGTGTGTGTGTGCTGCATACACATGTGGAAGCCAGAAGTCAGCGTTAGATGTCTTTCCTCAGGAGCTTTCCACATTAGCTTTTGAGACAGGTTCTCTCAATGGGACCTGGGGCTGATGGGCAGATTAAGTCAAGCTGGTGGCCAGTGTGCTCAGGGTATCACCTGCCTCTACTTCTCCAGTGCTGGAATTACTGTGCCTAGATTTAAAACAAAATAAAACGAAACAAAACAAAAAATAACAATAACAAAACAAAATGAAACAAAAAAACCCAAAAGCGAACTATTTCTCTCTCTCTCTGTGCCATTGTATATGTGGAAGTCTGAGAGCAGTTTTCAAGAACTGGTTCCTCCTTCTTCTATGTGGATCTTTGGGCTCTAACTCAGGTCATCCAGGCTTGGTGACAAGTGCCTTTACCTGCTGTGCCCGCCCACTGGTCCTCTGTGCCTGGCTTTCCACATGGGTGCTGGGAAGGAACTCAAGTCCTCGGTCTCCCAGCAAGGCCTTAACTGACTGAGGCATCTCCACAGCAGACTCGGGAGGCACAGTGTTGTGTTTGCTGTTACTATTTCTGAGGCACACAAGCTCTGGTGAGATACAGCTCTGGAGACCTGTGTTGCTGAGAGAGGAGATGACCCCCAACCCCAGCACCATCCAGAGGACTGGGCACAGTGTGCCACGATCCTGGGTGACTTAAGGGCTCAAAACTGGTGGTGCTTCCTATGGTGAAGTGACGATGAACTAATCCTGACGGCCACACATTAGCCACTAAGAGGTCCCTGTCCCTCATCCTTATAGTCTCACTTGAGTGAAGCCCTGTGTCTGTCCTTGACTCCAGTAGTCAAGGGAGGGACCAGGTTTTCAGATGTGCTTGAAAGAGCAGTGTGCCTTGGAAATCTCTAGTGTCTCCATCCCAGAACAGAAGACGTCACTGACCCTAGGGTTATTTCAAGGACCAAGACTTCCTAACATAGGGAAATAATCTTTCACCTGAGAACACTGAAGGCACAGGGAAGTCATGCCCTCCCCTGCCAAGGGTGATGTGGTACTCTCCCACAGAGGGAGCTTCCTACCACTGGACTCAGTGGCTCTTGGATCAGAGAAGATCCTATCCCTTGGGTAGGAAGGTCACACAGAAGAGGAGGACACTTCCAGGGGACTGAAGAACCTCTGAAAGATGCTCCCTTGATTTCCTGCGGCATGGCCACTTGGCTGTGGCATATGTTTTCTAATTTATTTTAGAGACTATCCGGAAATGTAGAGTGGGTGTCAGTGTGTGGAGTCTTGTTTTGCCAATACACAGCCCACCTGCAAAATGCCATGTCCATTACTCAGGGAAGACAGTGTGGGGTTGGGTCAAAGCAAGTGGCATAGACCGCATTAGGGAAGAGTGAGGACAGGGTAACTGGTCAGGGTGGGGTGGGCAGGGCCTTCTGAAACAGTGGGGACTGTCTTCATCTCATAAGGAGAGGTAGTCATTGGAGAAGACAAAAGTGACCACAAGAGGTCAATGGTGTAGGGGAAGGGACAGCTTGGAGCAAGGCTCAAGGTTAGGACTGAATTATTAGGGCAAACACACAACACCACTGTACGGGCAGTAGGGAATGAGGTTGACCAGGAGGCTGAGAGCCGCTTACTGGATTTTTGATCATCACGCAAATACAACCTTTGACCTTCCATATCCTAGGCAACGGGAAACTGGGGGAGTTTTGACAAGGGAATAATATGAACAAATGAGCTATTCAGAAAGACTCCGTATTCCAAATGGGATGTTTAATTGCTGTAACTACCTGGAGAAGAAAAATCTAACACATCCAGGGAAGAAAGTTGGTAAAAAAGCTCAATTACAGCAACATTCTGTATTCGTGGTTTAGCACTTGGAAAATAGAGGAAAGCACATAAAAAGAGAAATTACCCCAGCCCTAGTACTGACAGATACTTTAAAGAGTTCGTTACAGCTTTTCTTTTTCTCATTTATTTTCTTTGACTAGGTTTTTACATACACATGGATAATTTACATATTTTCAAAGTGAGTGCAGCTGTGGTTGCCAGCACAAGACACGAACAAGATCAAGCCAGTGGCGAGTGGCTCACCAGCACCCACCCCAGCTGAGGAGCTGGTTACTGGCAGTTGATGGCTACTTGGGAAGGGAGAGAAGGTCAGTTTTCCTCAGGGTTGTGGCCCTGGAGGGCTGCCCATGCCCCAGTGGATAGTCTCATACCCATGAATATATGCCAAGACAAGTTGGATGGGTTATAAAAAGAAGAGAAGTAGAGGGTATGAAGTTGGGAGGGGATCATGAGGGAATCTGGAAAAAATTGAGGGGTCAACATGATCAAAATACATTATATACAAATACAAAATTCTCAAAGAATAAATGAAACTAGATTTAAAAGAATTTGTGATGATCTTTTCCTCATTTATATTCTTTGACTTAGTCTTCATATATACATGTACAGTTTGTATAATTTACAGATGTATATACACATACATGTTGTAGGAGGCTGCATGTTTGTTTCCTGGCTGCTCAGACTTCTGAAATAACCACACAGAAACTGTATGAATTAAATCACTGCTTGGCTCATTAGCTCTAGCTTCTTATTAGCTAACTCTTACATCTTAATTTAACCTATTTCTATTGATCTGTGTATCGCCGTGAGACTGTGGCTTACTGGGTAAAGTTTCGGCGTCTGTTTCCAGCATCATGGGCATCTGTTTTCTGTCTCTGGCGGGGCTACATGCTTCTCTCAGACTCTGCCTTCTTTCTCCCAGCATTCAGTTTAGTTTTCCCCACCTAATTATTCTGCTGAGCCACTGGCTGAAACAGCGTCTTTATTCATTAACCAATAAAAGTAACACATACAGAAGGACTTCCCATACGACACACATGTATATATATTCAGTGTTACATATTTTAAAGATTAAGTGACTTTGTGTTATAGTCTTTTCATAAGCACTACACTTTGTCTAGTGTCTCATGACAATCTGTCCTGGGATAAACAAACCCATCCTCACCCAGTGATACTTACTTGTTTCCAAGTTTCTATTCACAATACACATGGCTTGACTACTTCTGCCTCTGCACTCACGTCTGCCTTAAAACACTCTGCAAAGAACAAATGTTGCACTCAAGTATGGAAATTATCCAAAGAATGAAGGGTTTCTGAGCAATACTGCAGTGTTGTTTTGCAAAGGATGTCACCATTTTATTTGTGGGCTGACAGTGTTGGATCACGTTGTTTAACGACCTGTACTGTGTGCTCCAGCTTCAAAAAGAAAACCTTCACTAAATTGAAATGTATATTTCAGTCTTCACTTCTTTGACAGCTTATAAAGCTGAATATCTAGATATTTTAAACCCACAAGGTAAACTCCTGAGAGTGTTTTTACTCGTAGCTTTAGACCATTAGAATATTATGGTATTTAATTTCTATCAAGTGAGTTTTTACAAAATGGCATTTTTATTAGCTATTTTTTTTCTGATTGGAAGATTTCTCTCTGGAAAAATCAGAAAGACGGTGGGTAGGAAGATATCTCAGCAAAGTGCTTGCCTGGCAGGTATGAGGACTTGGGCTTGATCCCTAGAACCCACATACAGAAGTCGAATGAGAGGCTGTGTCTGCAATCCCAGCTGTGAGGAGCAGGAGATAGGCAGATGTTTGGGTCTCAGCTATCTCTCATCATAGGCTAATGGGCAGGTTCCAGAGGAGAGTTTGTCTGCACAAATGAGCTGATGTCTTCTGGGAAGCGACACAGTGTGATTGTTCACTGTGTCCAACGACTTTGCTTCGATGATTAGGTCTCATGTTCACTGCCATATGGACATTTCCCATTTCTCTCTCTCTCTCTCTCTCTCTCTCTCTCTCTCTCTCTCTCTCTCTCTCTCGTGCGCATGCCCATTGTGAATGCACTGTAGCTATAACCACATGTCATTGTCCCTTTTCCACAGGGAGGTGCCTGAGAGGTGAACTCCTGGGTTTGAGGGAAAACACATTTAATGCTTTGCTAAGCATTACCAGACTGCTGTGTTGTGTGTTCTGATCGCTTGTTCTCATCTCTCACGGTGTGCTCCCTGTGCTGTCCCCTGTCCCTGGGACTGGGGCTGTTGTCCCTTTTTGTCACGCTGTTCTGATGGTGTGTGTGTGTGTATGTGTTTGTGTATGACCATTTCTTCTTTTGGGTAAGGCTTGTGCGATTGTTGCAGAGATCTAGAGCGTTTCTTCTGCCGTAGAGCACTCTGCATCTTGTGTGTGTGCTCCGGTTTCTCCCTGGGGCATGTGCACTGAGATAGCCATCCTTCAGATGATCTGTTTAACAGACAGCGTCACCAGTCTGTATGAACGTTACTTTTTCTGATGTTCAGGCTGGAAGACCCCAGCAGACATTCTGAACACCTTTCTGAAATATGGCAAGAACACTTGCCTGGTTGGGGGGGGCAGGCTGATCACTGGGAGAAAAGGAAACACCCAGGGGGCACACGCAAGTGGAAGATGTGTTTCAACCCACCTTGGCTTCCAGAGGGCACAAAGGCTATCTTCCTCTAGCCCATGTGTTTCTTGTGTCAGTAATTCTGTTTCTTCCTTTGAGACATATCTTGGATTTGAAATTTCTTCTCTATTTCTGAGCATTATCTGGATCTGTGTGTGCTTGTGTGTACCTATGCACATATGTGTGTGATCATGTGTATGCGTGTATATGCATGTACCTATGTTCATGTGCACGCTTGCCTTTATGCACATGTGTGTGGGCATGTGGGCTTGTGTTCACATGTACACACATGGGTTCTTGTGTGTATGTGTGTGCATATGTGTATGCTTTTGTGTGTATGTACCCACATCTCAAGTTTCTTTACATATGTATGTGTGGACACGTGTGTGCTTGTATGTGCACATACCTATGTAAACTTGATTACATGTGCTTGTATGAATATATGTGTGTATGTTTTTCTGTGCCTATGTGGGTGCTGTAGAAGGGTGTCCTCCAGGCATGTCTTACCTGTTGCCCTCTTGAGCTGCTGGCAGCAGTGATTATCCACAGGACACCTGCGCTGGATTGGGTCCCTTAACTTCCTTCATGGAAGTGGGGGAGGGACCGATAGGGCCCTGCCTCCTACCCAATGATGTATCAACAGTTAATGGTTGTTTGGAGTGGGAAATACAGTGCAGCTGTCTGTAGGCTGCTTCTGCTTCTTGGTTCACTCGTTGCCCTGGCTTTGAATCAGTTTGTTTCTGTGACTGATGCCTGGCTTCAGGGAAGAGACTTTGTTCATGTTTCCTGAGAGCAGTTCATACCTGATTGTATGTCTCTCTCTGTGTGTGTGTATGTGTGTGTTGTTTATTTATGTGCACATGCATTTGTGTGTTTATGTCCCTCTGTGTGTGTATGAGTGTGCCTATGTGTCTGAGTGTGCACACATCCACAGCTCTGGGAAGGCGACAGCACTGCTCACCTCGCCAGCTGTGCATTTCGGCCCCGGAGCAGAGCAGGTGCGTATGTGCACACTTCAGATGACTGGATGGATGACTAGGAAAGGACGGGAGCTTGGCTGCTCTGCCTGAGAGTACACTCTGAGAAGTCAGTTGACCCATCCTCCGCTCCCTAGCCTTCCATCCTTTATTCAGGGGTACCTGAAATCCATTGTGTGAAGAGGCAAGTTAAAAAGTGAATTATTTGTGATAATAGCGGGGGCTGTGTCGAAGTCACAGAAGCTGGCTTTCATTAGACTGAGTCAGAGGGAAGCTGGTTGGAAGAGAATGGTTTGTTTTCATGGAAACCACAGGCAGAGCTGCAGCTGAGCCCCAGGCAGGGACTGGAATGAAGACCATATGATTTTGGTACCTCTCTGTCTTCTCTCTTTCTGAATGTCTGCCTTTGTTAATTATTTTTATTTGCTTCGACAATGTGTTTTTGCGGACAAAGGGATGCTGGCCTGTAGATATGTTATAGATCTTGAAATTAAACCATTTTATCAGTGAGACTAGCCTGGCTGGATGAGGCCCTCCCATGAGCAGCTTACCGACAGAAATGGGCCAGATGATGCGGCTCGAGCGAGGACACGCTGATTAAAATGCATGCTGGGAGCTGGTGGACTGAGGAGTCAAGGGGACCTTGGGGAGCTTTGTGGCATGTCAAACAGGGTCCACAGTTACTATCAGTAGCTTGGCCTGGGCCTGGAGGAAGAGCTGAGTTCATCATCTCAGCTCTCCCAAGCTTTTGCCCTTGAGTTATCTCATTTTTTTAAAAATATTTATTTATTTATTATGTATACAATATTCTTTCTACATGTATGCCTGCAGGCCGGAAGAGGGCACCAGACCTCATTACAGATGGTTGTGAGCCACCATGTGGTTGCCGGGAATTGAACTCAGGACCTTTGGAAGAGCAGGCAATGCTCTTAACCGCTGAGCCATCTCTCCAGCCCCTCATTTTTTTTTTTAAGGCACAAGTTGGCCAAAGACCTCACAAGAATATTCTAAGAGGGTGCTTGCTCCAGGTACTGCCACTAGAAAATGCATCCAGGGGCATAGGAGAGCCTTTGGCAAGTTTCATTCACGTGCTTTGGAGTGAGCAGTGACTTTTCCTAGGAGCACGGATCTCCACACTGTTTACCATAGCTGCTTTCTTCCCAATGGGTTGCTGATGTTAACATGTGTCTGGGGCTAAATATGTCTCATTTGAAAGGACATACTTACCCAGTTTGTCTTAAATTACAGTCCTATGTTCAGAGTTTTATCTGGCAGTCTGATCCTCGACACTATGTTGTGACTAGAAGGGAAGGTTTGAGGGAGTGGAAGCATGTTAGCTGTATTTTCTGAAGGCTCTAACACTTTGGTTCTTCTGACACAGGTAGACAAGCCCTCAACCACTGGGCTATATTCCCAGCTTATATTTTGGTGCATCTAGATTGACCCTTGGCCACCACTTTATAGCTCATTTCTGGTGTACTGGTGTAGCCCGCAGTCTCAGCTACTTGGGAAGCTGAAGCGGGATGATCTAAAGTTCAAATCCAGCCTCGGCAACTAGATTCTGCCTCCCTAAATACAACTTAAAATAAGGGTTGAAGATATATTTTGGTAGTGGGGTCCTTGTTTGGCATGCACAAGGCCTGGGTTCAACCCCCAGCACTACAAATGTAAATAAGTAAATGAATAAAAACTAAAATTCCCCTGGGGTGGTGGTGGCGGCACACGCCTTTAATCCTAGCACTCGGGAGGTGGAGGCAGGCGGATCTCTGTGAGTTCGAGGCCAACCTGGTCTACAGAGTGAGCTCCAGGACAGCCAGGACTACACAGAGAAACCCCGTCTCAAGAAACCAAAAAGCCAAAACCAAACCAAACCAAAATAAAAATCCCTCTATTGTCTTGGACATGTTTCTGGATGAGGGGCAAGGAGTTAGTGGCTGAGAAGAAGGAGATAATTAGGGCGGAGACTTGACATTGCAGTGGTCTCCTTCTGCCTAGAAAGTAAACAGCTGACCACTGATGTCCTTGGTTGTGTCCAGAGTTTTAGAATCCTAAGAAATTAGGATTTCTTTGGCTGAAAATTTCCCATAAGCTTCCTCAGGATTTTCACACCTTATCTGAATCTTCTAGAATGAGCTTCATGGCTGCAATTGTGTCCCCAGACCCCCAACCCAGTCAAATCAAATCTGTGTCTCCACAGGTTCATTTTATTCATCCATTGAGCACCCAGAGCTTAATATTCACGATCTCCACCCTCCTCAGCCCAGCTCTCAGCAGCACACATCACTAACGTACACTCTGCCTTCCCTTAGGACCTAGAGGAGGAGACCCATAGTCTCGGGTCATGAGGATTGAGTCAGGCTCTACTGGGCAACAGCCCTCAGTCGTGAAGAAAGTTTAGCCTCAGTCCGGTCATTCTGCTCCATTTGCAGAAACAGTATGCCCTGGTCTCCAAAACCACCCACCCTGCTTCCAACCAATCGATCAAACAAACGAAATGGTTGTAACTTCCTGTCTGTGTATATGTCCGCCCAGCCTCTCTGAATGTGCTCAGCTTTCATCCCTTGCAAAGATTGTTTTTCACTAAGGCAGCCGTTCTCAGTCCGCTGAGGGCTCTCTTTGCTTCTCTGCCTTGTTTTCCTGACACCACACTCTACTTACCTCACGCTCTTGGCGTCTCACAGCATCTCACAGGTGTGTACCCTGGATCCTCATACCGGAAGAGTTTCAAAGATAGGACTCCTGTAAAGCGTGCTCTGAGGGACTGCAGACCCCTAATGATGACCTTTGTGATTCTTGTTTTTAAGGAGCCCCCTGGAAGACTGATGCTGGGGGTGAGGTGGGAGGGGCACAGTATGCGTGTGGGAGGGAGGGTAGAGAGCTACATGGATGTGAAGAGTCTCCCGGGAAGAAAGTCGTAACTGTTACTGCAGTCTTGGGGACTGCTGGCTTCTTTAGAGGAGAAACTGTTTCAGAACGTGTCTGGGGACTCATCCGCGGTTTGGCATGGCATTTTCCTAAGCATTACATTTGATGTGACACAGCAAGAGGTAATCCACTTTCCCGGAGGTTGTTGCTGGCCTCTGCTCTCCAAGGAGAGCCCCGCCCACTTTGGCTTTGACTTGATATTTTGAGACAGCATCTGATGAGTTACTCTCTTGTCCAGCTCATCAGAGGGAAAGGAGTTAAGGAGGCAAAGCTTCTTCACTGAGGTGGGTGGTGGGTGGTGAGGGCAGGAATACGACTATATCTAAGAAACACGACCCAAGATACCCCTGGCTACAGCAGGCTCTAGCTTTTCCCTTTCTTTAGCGTGAGATTTGGGAGAAAATCTAGTTCCTTGGAGTCTATTGTTTCAATAGTCTGAAAACCAGAGAGGCAGGGTGTCTCTTTAGAATATCCTTGTTTCTGAATGCTCACTCTGACCCTGAAAAGAGTTGTGTTTTTTACATTATTTATTTATTTATTTACACACAAACTCTGATACCAAGCTGTCATAATTCCAAAACAGACCGTGTGCCTGGCTCTCTCTATTTTGTTCCTGACATAACTCAGAAATCTGATTCCAGGAGATGGGTTACAGAGAGCTGGGAAGACAGTATACTTTGGGAACCAAGAGGGTGTGTGTGTGTGTGTGGGGGGGGGGGGGGAATCATCCTCTGAAACAAGAAGACATTCCACCATTCTCTCATCCACCTGCTGTTTTCCAGAGGGCTAAGTCTCCTCCTTCTTCCCGGTCTGGCATTTTGACATCCGAATTAATGAGGGCTAGACTCTCCAAGTTTAATTAACATGAAGAAAATATTTTTTTTGCCCAAAGGTAAATACCACACAAAATGACTTTTGATCCTTGAGAGTGACAGGGAGGATGGAGGAAGGCACCAGACAGATACGCCCCATCCGTGCCAACACAGCTTATGCATTGGTTTCTCCATCTCTGGACAGACCCCTTTGTCTTCCCCAGAGAGGAGGAGAAATTTCATCTCTTCTCAGTCCCTGAGATCCTGGCTAGGGAAAAGCAAAGGAGCTGCCTTTGACCTTAGATCCTCGATGCTGAAGCCTTTTAGAAAGTGAATTACTAATAGATGCTTATCAGTCTAATAGAGTTGGAGAAGGAGGGAGACATTGCCTGTGTCCTCTGGGGGCTTCCTGCTTCCCATATCAGCCAACAGATGGGCTCATCTTGGTTTGCAGTCTTCCCCTGGGGATGGTATCAGGAGGCTTTCATGACTGTAAAAACTATTTACACGTTTATAAGGGAACATCCCGGTAGCTACACTGTTAGAACGCTGGGGTGTGTGCAGCAAGACCTTAGTCTCCTGTGGAGAGCTGCCAACCCTTCAAGTTCAAGGCAGCTTGCATGACATTTTCTTTGTCCTTATTCTTTTTTTTCTCTCTCAAAGGGTGCCAGGAATTTCTAGGCAATCACTTTAAAAAATAAAGAGCCATCATTCTTAAGTGCGAACCAGCCTAGTCTTGAGGCCAGAGCAATGTCGCGCTACCAGAAGAGATCCCAACTCTGCTTTACAGGACCCTGAGTCTGGTGGATTGAAGAGCAGTTTTCTCCAAACACAAGATGCACAGCCGTAGTCTGAACATCAAGACCAAAGTGAAAATATTTTTGCCAGCGGTCTTTAACTTCATGAGTGTGTTGCTTTCTCATATTTGTCTCCGTGTGAGCAGGCAAAGCAGTATGCTTGTGATGGTCAACATTATGTCTGAAAGTTTAAAATTGCTGTGCTTAAGAGAACTGTAAAACAGAAATGCCCCTAACCTGTAAGTCCTACCTGCCCAAGGACAGATAACTTCCTGGAATTCTGGGGGTTGTGTGAGAGCCAAAGTTACATTTTAAGTTTTAATTAGTATGCCTTAGAGATCCATGAAACAAAATGCCTCTGATCTGCAAGCTCTCCCTTTTTCTAGATTCTCCAGGGCGTTGATCAGTAAGAGCTGCTGAACTTCACCAAAGGCCTTTTCTTTTGTAATGACCATATAATGTCTGTGCTTGGTTCTGTGAGTTTCTTTACATTTAAAGGTCTGTGTGTGTCGAACCAACAACCTTGCATTGTGAGGAAACCATGTCCTTTGTCACATAATCTTCTCAATGTGTTCTTGAACACAATTTGCAGCAATTTTATTAGGAGCTGTGTGTCTTTGTTCATCCGGGAGACTGACCAATAGCTTTCTTTTGTTGTTTTGTTGCTGTTTCATCCTGGTCTGGTTTTGACATCACTGTCCTTAGTAGAATACTGTGAGAAGTGCTGGTGTTAGCGCTTCCTTAGAGAGCTGGGAAAACCCAACCTGAGTCTGGCCAGCCATGGCCTTCGCTTTTGGGGAGACACTCAGTTTAGGCTTGCTGCCTTTTATAGGTCTGTTGAAGTTGTTCATTTTGTTTTAAATTTAATTTTAGTAGGTCATGCTTGTCTAGGAATTGGTTTATTTCTTCCAGAGTTTTCCAGACATTTTTTTTGACTGTGAGTTTTAGAGGTATTTGGGTTCCACTGGAATTTGGGTCACACTCATATATGTATCCTTAGTGTTATCAGTTTGTGTCCTCCCTCCCTTCCCTTTGGCTGGTTTGGCGAGGGCTCTGTCACCTTTCTCATCTCATTTCAAAGACACCTCCTTTTGTTTTGTTGGTTTCTATGTGCTGTTTGTGTGGTCTTTGACTCACCTCTGATCTGATCTTTGCTACGATCGTAATCTGTCCTCTCAGAACTGGCTTTGCAGCCTCCTGAGTGTTCTGGAAAGTTCTGCTTTCATTTTCATTCAATTTTAGTCACTGCCATGATTTTTTCAACAACATCCTGGTAATTCAAGAATTTCTTGTTCAAGAATGGGCATGGTGGTGCACGTCTTAATCTCAGCAGAGGCAGGTAGATCTCTGTGAGTTTGATGTTTGCCTGGTCTTCGGAGTGAGTTCCAGTACAGCAAGAGCTACACAGTGAGACCCTGTTTCAAACAAACAAACAAACAAACAAACAAACAAACAAACAAACACTCAAACAAGAATTCGTTGTTCAATCCCTAACTATTTGTGCAATTTCCGTGATATTTCTTACTATTGATTTCTAATCTTATTCCACCATAATCTGTTGGGACCATTTGGAGTCCTGGCCTCTAGCTGCTCTTTCCTGCTGGAGTTCTTTACTTTACTTCTAACTTGAGTTACTGAAAGCTGTGTCAAAATTGTTTACCAGCTCTGCTTCACGAGCACGTGTTGCCTTGCCTTGAGGATTAGCGGATAAGGTTTTCACCTGTTAGCCCACCTGACTGTGTTGGGTAGGTATATAAGCCTCCGTGGTGCTACTGAATAAAGAACTTCTTACCAGTGACTAGAGGTCCATGTCTCTGTCTCTCTCTCTGTGAGTCTTTGTGTGTTTCAACCTCCAGCCCCTTACCCAAAGCTCGCTAATTATATGGTAGCACATAGAGTGCAGACAGGCATTGTGTGCTCCAATAATCCAATAAAATAATTAAATAATTTAGATTCTTCTTTATTCATCAAGACACACTTTCAGACCTAGGATGTGGCCTGCTTAGGGACAGTTCTGTGGGCAGCTGAGAAGAGTGTGTAGTCTGCTTTTGTTGGACAGAATATTCTGTACTTATGTCCTTTTGAGCTTTGTCATAGTTTAACTCTGAAGGTTTTATTTAATTGATTGTAATTTGGATCTAAAGATGACGGTGGAGTATTAGAGTCACCCACATGATTGTAATATTACCTGTCCATACTCTGTGCCCTGTTGGAGGCACAGAAGCCCTCATGGCCACCAATAAGCACTAGGGAACCTAGAAATGTTAAACATGCAAGATTTCTCTTCAAAGGGAGGTATTTATAACCTGTTTTCCACCCAGAAGGCTGGAAGTGGAGGTGGTTAATAGCCTGGTGACATTTGCACTGTCTTTGTGGCCAAGCCCACACCAGATTCTCTCTTTCCTCCTTATGAAGCTTGTGTTTCTCAGTTGACCTACAGAACCTATCTTTATGGAAGACGTCACTAGGAGCCCTGTTGCTTTGTGTAGCTATATTTATAATTGTCATGTCCCTTTGATGAGCTGCTGCTTTTACTGATATGCAATAGCCTTCTTTTCTTCTCTGATTATTTTGTGTTTGCAGTCTGCAAACACTACAGCGTGTTTGTGGCTTCCATTCACTACATAGACCCTCTGTCTTTTGACTTTTGGTGAAGTGTGTTTCTTGGAGGTAACAGTCCATTGGCTCTAGTTTCTGAATCCAGACAGCCTACTGCATGTTTCTTTGCTGGTGTGTTGGGGCCATTTACATGTAAGGCTGCAATAGAGAAAGGCTTTTTTCATTGATTGTCTAGATTGTTTCCCTGGACTCTCATGTATGAGACTGTCTTTTTCTCTTTCTTTGTTTAGAGTCCAGTTCTTCGTGTATTTGTGTATGTGAGTGTTCATATGTGTAAGGTGCATGAGTGTGCCCACAAGCGTGTGAAGGCTGGGGTTCAACGTCAGTTTCATGTTTTAGTTATCATCCACATCGAATTTTGAGACACATGTCTCTCATTAGCCTGGGGTTCTCTGAAGCAGCTGGTGCTGGCTGTCCAGCATGTGGCATGGACTCCTGTGTTTCTTCCTCTGTGTTGAAGCACAGGGTGCTTTTTTTGGTGTATCAAATGCAGGCCCTCCCACTTGCAAGGTAAGTGCTGGAGTTACTAAGCTGTTACCATAGCCTGGGAGCCAAGGTTTTGGTCCAACTTTTGGTCACTATCCCAATCTTTACACCTCCTTCTCCAGTGTGAGGCTTTTCTTCTCAAATCTAGACCAGTGTCTGCAGGAAGGAAATCTCTTAACATGGCAGGTCGACATTTGCATTGGTGTCAGAGTAAAACATATTGCCTTCCTTAAAGTGAGTGCTCATCCATCTGAGTGAGAGGCTGGCTAGAACCAGCGTACTCGCTGAAGTGGGCACGAGGGAACCCAGTTCACCCTACTGCTCCAAGCAGGGAGGAAGTCTTCTGCCCTGGGGCTGGAACTGAGACAATGAGCCAGTGGTCTTGAGCCTGCTGGTGTTTGGACTAGGCTGTCATTTCTACTGGTTCTCTGGGCTTTGGTTTGAATGAGAACAACACCATCAGTTCCTGAGTCTTCATCTTTCGAGTTGGAAACCTTGGATTCTCATTCTTTACAGTACCTGGAGACACATTTAGGGAGTGATCACCTCACAGGATGTGTGATTGTTGTCTTTGCAATGTTAAGAGGAAGCCAATGCCCAAGCAACCAGTGTCTAAGAATTAAACCCTCCAGGTCTGTAGACTCTTAGCCACAGCCAGCGTTTTCTCCTGTCTGCAGGGGAAACATGGGAGAGTTTACTCTGAGCCAAATATGAGTGACCATGGCCTGGAAGCACAGATTCAGGTTGCCCCAAATGACACATTCCACTGTGGAAAAGGTTCCATGAGCTTTGATGCTTACAGAATGGAATACAGTCTTAAATCAAACACATTGGTGGGAACATCAGATAGACAAGGAAAAGCAAAACCAGGACATCTCCACTGTAGGTCTAGATTTTTATCTGTTGACATCATTAACTTCTGAGTTGATGGAGGCTAGGGGTCTCTAAGAGTGTAGTTAATGAAGGCATCCAAAGACTTCACCTGACAGTGAATGGGCGTCAGGTTGATAAAGAGGCAAGTGAGAAATGCCTACGGAGGGAACAGGGACCATCCAAGATAATTTTGGAAGGTCGAGTCAGTCTGTAGAGTCTTTACCTTGGATGTGGTCATCAGGTCCACCTTCCATTTTCTGTTTGAGACATCATCTCTTGTGGCCTAGAACAGTACCAAATAGGCCAGGCTAGCTGGGCCTAGCTTCTAGGGTCTGCCCGTCTCCGACTCTCATCTTGTCCCTGCTGGAATATACACACCACTCTGTCTGGGTTTTGCTTGGGTTCTGTGGATGGGAGTCAGAACTTCATGCTTTTGAGGCAAGGACTTCACTGACTGGGCCATCTCCCCAGTATGGTCTTTTCCTTGAACAAAGAACCCATAGCTCCTGCCTCAACTATTGTCCATAAATACTGGCACAGTGTTTCAGTGCTGCTGGTGAAGACACCTGGGGCCACAATACCACCTGCATGCCATATCAGGTGTCCTAAAGAAAAATGTTAGGGCTGGGAAATTCACACAGGAAAGAGGAGATGGGAGTTCTGCTCAAATATCAGAATGACAACATTTTCCGGGAGGCCAAGGGCTTGCCTTTCCAGCAGCCTCTCCCTTCATCACCTCCAGACGTACTCCCTTCCACACATTGGTTTCATTCTCTCTGGATCTCAAACCCCAAGACCTGTGTAAACAGCAAGCTTGATGAGATGTAGGGCTCCACCCAAAGAAATTCCTAATCATGGCTGTAAGATGGGGCTAGATGGGCATTGTCAATACCCCCAAATGATTCCCGAGGGCCTGGTCTGAGGACGTTATCTGATGGCCTTCCTATAAACAAATCCAGCCAGTTGTATTTGACTTGGCGCGAGAAGGCAGGAAAATGTTGGCATATGTAAGAGTTCCAAAATAGCCCATAATGGAGTATAACAAAGGTTTATTTATTGGGGAATAAACTCACAGAAATAGTAATGATCTGCAGTCCTCCATGTGCACTGGGAACTGGAATGGAATCCAGCAGCCAAGAGGCCTGGGCATGGTTTTCGTCTGCATATATAGTACATGAGACCACGTCCAAAGTGTGCTGGTATCTTAAAGGCTATTGGCTGAAGGGGTTACCACAACAGCTCCCCCTTTTGTCTAAATAAGAGAGTTCTAAGCGTAATACAAAACTATATACAATAAGAACAAATATCAAGTATTGTCTAGGAAAAAGAAGAGGCAAAAACATACATAAAAATTAGGATTACAATCAGCATGAACAACATAAAAACAAGAAACATATGCAAAATGTTTCAGTAGTTATCCTATCCCAAGGAGTCTAAGTCTTATATTAAAAATGGCTTGGCTAAGTCATGAGAGGAAAGTTACTATGACTATCTAGTCTTCAATCCCATTAAAGACCTGAGAAGGTCCCCAAAAAGCCAGTACATGCAGTAGAAACAAGTCCCAGTGCCTTTATCAATGGCTTCTCAGTGAGCCCCCATTTACAGCCACATTCAGAGAGTCTGGCTTGATAGCATGCTCATTCAGTCTTGGTCCAGATGGATTTGGTGAGCTCCCATTAGAACAGGCACCCTGTCTCAGTGGGACCCTAGTCTATTTGTCTATTTGGATGCAAAGCTTCCTAGGATTGGATGTGGGGGGTTGGACTTCCCACAGGGCAGGGTTCCCTGCCCTCTCTTAAGGAGGGAGGAGGAGGGATGAGGGTGAGGGAGGGAGTGGGAGGGAAATGGGAGGAGGGGAGGAAGTATAAATTTTTTGAATGGAAAAATAAATTAAAAAAAGGAAAAAGATAGAAAAAAAGACCTGAGAAGGGAAATAATATTACTTGATTAAATAGAAAGTACAATGTAAGCAACTTCTAAAAGGTGCAAGAAATGACAGAGACAACCGGCTACTTGGGCAATCATCCAAAGTCTCATTTGCAATGTTGAAGCAACCAACTTTGGCTGAAGTCTAGAGTAACTGACAGACCATTTTCAGAGGTAGGAAAATTTGAAAAATCATCTTACCCTGTGTTGGCAAGGCTTGGCAGTATTTTTGCTTGTATCCTACTTGTCCAGTCTGGATACCATGCATTTTGACAGTGGTTGAGGCAGGGGTAGTTCTTTGACCAAAGGCCTGTTTTGCCAAGGAGAAAACAAGCACCAAGTGAAGTGTCTTCAGTGTCTAACATTCTCTTGCGAATAGATTGGTGCTGCTGTGTCTCATGTCAATGGAACCCTAAGTTATTCAAATGCCATATTCTACAGTTCTTTGAAGTGTTTGAAGATTACCTATCTATGTGGAATACAATCTATGCAGCCAAATAACTTGAATAGTCCAAGTATAAGTGTGATAAATATGGATGACTATTGACCTGTAATTCTTAATACCTATATAGCTTAAAGACTAAGGCTTCATAATAAAAAATAAACAATCTTTAAACAAATGTGCAACAAATGAGGGCAACACCTCAAAATGTAAGCAATATGTAAATATCTTGATCAAAGGTGGAAATGTATAGTGCAATATGATAAATATATCTTAAAATTGCATCAATATACAAAATGTCTTAAGCAGAGCTAGAAACATTCATGCATACAATATGACAAAATAACTTTGCATAAGTGCACAAATATTGTAAACAGAAATAGAAGCATATTCAATATAACAAATATAATTTGAATTTGTATCAATATATAAGAATCTACACCAATGTAAATTGTCTATAAATAATAGTTCACAAGTAATAACCTAATCTACCTATTATCCCATCCTGTTCTTTTTTTTTAATCTAAAGAGATCCCTGAGATGGCTTCATTCCCACCCCCAACCCTATATCACTTATAACCAACCCCTAATAGATGTCCCTAACCATGAGGACAAACTTTGTTGGGAGAGGGGATGTCATTTTCTAGAATTACTTCCAGTTGTCATGGGAGTGATGTTCTTTCTATGGGATCCTGTAAAAACTAAAATGATGGTTAAGTTTCAAGATTACTGCCTGGTATAATTGTAGATAGTCTCTGAGTTGTCGGTAGAGTTTTTCTGAAGTTCTTATGTGAAGTTCAGAATTGGCTCCATGTTGGGCATCAATTTGTTGGCATAAAAAGGAGTTCCAAAATAGGCTGGAATGGAGTACAGCAAAGGCTTATTTGTTAGGGTATAAACTCACAGAAATAGTGGCTATCCACAGTCTTCTGTGTGTGCTGGGAACTGGAACTGAATTCAGCAGCCAAGAGGCCCACATATGCTATTTTGTCTGCATTTATAGTACATGAGACCTTGCCCAGAGTGGGCCAGTATCTTAAAGACTATTGGCTGAAGGAGTTCCCACAGCAGGAAAACACTCATGGGAAGTCAGAGTGGTTTATTTTGGGAAACTGGCTGAATGATGTAGTCATATTCCTGGGGCTCAGTGGACACACCCATCATTCTGACTACTGTCTCCTGAGAGCTCAGGCAGAAACAAAGAATTAGAGGGCCTCTTGTTGCGGCGGGGAGAAGGGTAATGCAAACCTGATTTGATCTTGCTTTGGGTGATGTAAAGTGAAATAAATAGACACCAAAAGTCATTATGATCTAATTCAAGAGGCTCTGTTAATGTGATCAGATGGGAAACCACTTGAAAGTGATAAAAGACCCAGAGAAACATCCCCTGGAGGGAGTGTGCTATGAGCCCCAGGCAGTGGGGAGCTGGGATCCAGGAAACTCATTCTTTCCAATGGTGCTGATTTAATATGAGAGCTTTAGAAGCAAAGACAGGTCCACCTGTCTCTGGCATGAAAATGAACAAGTCAGAAAATTTGTGGGTCAGAGTCCTTTGTGGGGCTTGCTTTGTTACAGGGCTGGAAATTCTGGGCAAAAACCAGTCACAAGATCTGTACCAGGTTTGGATCTATTGACAGGGGAGGGTGTGGCTCCAGTAGGTCGCTCATGTCCCAGTGGATAGCTCCACACCCTTGTGTATATGGGCAGCACAAATTGGACACAGTGGGTTAAAAAAATGAAGGACATGAAGGTGTGAGGAAGAAACATAGGGGGAAGATCTGGAAGGAGTTGAAGCTGTGAGTTGTAGGGGTATATGTGATTGAAATAATAGATGAAAATTCTCAAAGAATAAATACAACTTATTATAAGTATATTTAAGAGGTGTCATTTTGTGAAGGACCCAAACAGTTGGCCCAAGAGAAGAACAATGTGGATTCGGTTATAATATTGATTCTTGTTGCTTCTTGGGTGATCAAGCTGGAGCCAGAATGATTGGCAGGTATCTAGCATTCTTTCATGCTTGAGTTTGCAAATCCAGCATTCTATGATGATCGGACCAATAGAAGTAGTTGGTGAAGTAACAAACTAAAAACACATGCTAAAGTTTAAAAATTACTTATATTCAAGAACAGAAAAATAAACAGAAGAAATTAATTAAAACTAATTTTATTTAACCTAATATATCAGATATTTAAAAATATGTAATCAAAGCAAAACTATTAATGCAATCATATTCTTTTTATACTAGAACTCTGAAATTGGGCTGGGGAGATAGCTCTGTGGGTAAAGTGCCTGCCATGTAAGCAAGAAGACCCGAGTTCAGATCTGCACACATCTGTAACCCTAATTCTAAGGGGATGGAGACAGGAAGGTGTCCAGATCTGTATACATCTGAAGGGATGGAGACAGGAAGGTATCCAGAGTGTTCTGGGCCCATCTGTGAGCTTTGAGTTCAGTGACAGCCTATCTAAAAAGACGAGATTAGAGAACAACAGTGGGAGACATCTATGTCAACCTCTGGTCTTCCCATACACATACTACACACATAAAGTTACACATGAAAGTCTTGTGTGTCTTTCTCTGTAGATGACCCATTCTCACTACCTTGACCTGTTTGTGTGTCTCCTTTCCTTCAGCCTCCCCCATCTGGATCTGTGTGTATCTATCTGTGTTAAAACATCTTAATATCAAACTTCCTACATCTCAGCGCTCAGTGGTCACATGTGGCTGGTGGTTAGTTTATTAAGCACATATCTCTGTATCTATTTGCTTCTACTGAGGAATTTTATCTAAAAAGAGGAGGCCTTCATGTTTTGTGATTCAGTCATCCACTTCCAGTTAGCATGGTCAATGTAGATGAAGAAATGGCTTGTAGCTCATATTTCTGTGGTTTGTATAATTACAGAACCCAAACTAAATAGTGGAACATTGCTGTAGTAGGGAGCTGCAGGCTGCGTTCCTGCCACCCAGCTCCCGGCCGCCTGGCTAGCTTATGCCCCGAAATAACAACACACAAACTGTATTCTTTTAAACACTGCTTGGCCCATTAGCTCTAGCCCTTACTGGCTAATTCTCATATCCCGATAAACCCATCTCTAATAATCTGTGTAGCACCAGTCTTACGGGGAAAGATTCAGCATGTCTGACCTGGCGGCTTGCTTCATCGCGTCTGCCCTGGAGAGCAGAAGCATAGCATCTTAGCTCACTTCCTCTTCCTCCCAGCATTCTGTTCTGTTTACTCCACCCACCTAAAGGCTGGCCTATCAAATGGGCCAAGGCAGTTTCTTTATTAGCCAATGACCTTCCTCCATCACATTGCAATCCACAGATACTTTTGTAATATTAACTTTTCTTGTTTTGTATAATGATGATATTTATTTTTGAATGTAACAACACAAATACATACCTCTGAAATGTGGAGTTATTCTTTATTAGTATCTATTGTATATCAGCTGATTCTAGAAGTTGGGGCTACAGTAATTAAAAAACAGATATGACCATTGCCCACATATACCCCATCTTCTTAGGGGGAGGGAAGTATGTATTAAACAAGTAAATATCTTATGTGCTCAATGATAAGTGGTATGGAGTAAAATGGAGGGGGATGGAGAACAGGGATGAAATGTATTTGTCCACTCTGACGTTTCCAGTATTGATCTAAAGTCTTTCCTTTCTCTGGAGATGCCTCTATCCTTACCTTTGGTCTCCACTTTAGTATTGAGCCCTCCCGCCCAGGGGAGGTTAATAGACTAAAGCTCACAGAATCAGAGGTCCCGTGTTTTATTCTTTCTACTTTAGTATTAACACCCCTTTAATAGACTAAAGCCTACTGAATCAGAGACCCCCTATTTTATTCTTTCTGAGGTAACTCTTAGAGTGTCCAGAGACAAATCATTCAACTGACTTTTTGAAGCTAAAGGAAAAATGCCTTTGAGTATTTCTTTTTTCTTTTTTTTTTTCAGTTCAGTTCTCTGCTTCTTGGTAGAAGGCAGGGGTGGGGGATGGGAGTACAAAAAATGGCGAGGCCCTTGGTTTTCTTTTTTTAAATTTATTGATTTTTTTATTGTGCTCTACATTTTTCTCTGCTCTCCTTCCTGCCTCTCTGCTACCCTTCAACCCTCTCCCATGATCTCCATGCTCCCAATTTACTCAGGAGATCTTTTCTTTTTCTACTTCCCATGTAGATTAGATCTTTGGGTCCTCATTGTTGTCTAGCTTCTCAGGGATTGTGATTTGTAGGCTGCTTTTCTTTGCTTTATGTTTAAAAACCACTTATGAGTGAGTACATGTAATAATTGTCTTTCTGGGTATGGGTTGCCTCACTCAAAATAATGTTTACTAGCTCCATCCATTTTCCTGCAAAATTCAAGATGTCATTAATTTTTTTCTACTGTGTAGTACTCCATTGTGTAAATGTACCACATTTTCCTTATCCATTCTTTGGTTGAGGGGCATTTAGGTTGTTTCCACATTCTGGCTATGACAAACAATACTGCTATGAACAAAGTTGAGCACATGTCCTTGTGGTATGATTGAGCATCCTTTGGATATATACCCAAAAGTGATATTGCTGGATCTTGAGGAGGATTGTTTCCTAATTTTCTAAGAAATAGCCACACAGACATCCACAGGGGTTGTACCAGCTTGCACTCCCACCAGCAATGCAGGAGTGTACCCTGTACCCCACATCCTCTCCAGAATAAGTTGTCACCAGTGTTTTTGATCTTGGCCATTCTTACAGGTATAAAATGGAATCTCAGAGTTGTTTTGATTTGCATTTCTCTGATGACTAAGGATGTTGAACATTTCCTTAAGTCTTTCAGCCATTTTAGATTCCTCTGTTGAGAGTTCTCTGTTTAGGTCTGTACTCCATTTTTTTTTATTGGATTATTTGTTCTTTTGAGGACCAATTTCTTGAGCTCTTTGTATATTTTGGAGATCAGCCCTCTGTCTGATGTGGGGTTGGTGAAGACCTTTTCCCATTCTGTAGGCTGTCGTTTTGTCTTGTTGACTGTGTTCTTTGCTTTACAGAAGCTTTTCAGTTTCAGGGGTCCCATTTATTAATTGTTTCTCTCAGTATCTGTGCTGCTGGGGTTATATTTAGGAAGTGGTCTCCTGTGCCAATGCGTACATGTGTACTTCCCACTTTCTCTTCTATGAGGTTCAGTGTGGCTGGCTTTATGTTGAGGGTTTTTTAATTCATTTGGACTTGAGTTTTGTGCATGATGATAGATATGGATCTATTTTCATTTTTCTACATGTTGATGTCTAGTTATGCCTGCACCATTTGTTAAATATGCTTTTTTCCATTTGATATTTTTTGCTTCTTTGTCAAAAGTCAGGTGTTTGTAGGTGTGTGGATTAATATCTGCATCTTTGATTCTGTTCCATTGGTCCTCCTGTCTGTTTTTATGCCAATACCAGGTTGTTTTCAGTACTGTAGCTCTGTAGTAAAGTTTGAAGTCAGGGATTGTGATGCCCCCAGAAGCTTTATTGTACAGGATTGTTTTGACTAATCTTGGGTGGCTCTTGGTTTTCACAAAGCCATATGAAGTCCTTTTTGTTTATCTAAGGTAGGATCTCATGTAGCCCAGGCTGGCCTCAGACTGAATACACAGCTGAGGGTGACCTCCTGCCTCTGCCTCCCAAGTGCTTAGATTACAGGTGCATGTCAACATGGCTGGTCCCTCATAAAATTCTTTTTTTTTTAATTTTTTTTATTGAGAAAAAGAAGAAAAAAAAAGTTTCTGCCTCCTCCCAGCCTCCCATTTCCTTCCCCCTCCTCCCACCTTTCTCCCCCTCCCCCCACTCCTCTCCCCCTCCCTCTCCAGTCCAAAGAGCAGTCAGGGTTCCCTGCCCTGTGGAAAGTCCAAGGTCCTCCGCCCTCCATCCAGGTCTAGGAAGGTGAACATCAAAACTGGCTAGGCTCCCACAAAGCCAGAACATGAAGTAGGATCAAAACCCCATGCCATTGTCCTTGGCTTCTCATCAGCCCTCATTGTTCGCCATGTTCAGAGAGTCCGGTTTTATCCCATGCTTTTTCAGTCATAGTCCAGCTGGCCTTGGTGAGCTCCCAATAGATCAGCTCCACTGTCTCAGTGGGTGGGTGCACCCCTCGTGGTCCCGACTTCTTTGCTCATGTTCTCCCTCCTTCTGCTCCTCATAGGGACCTTGGGAGCTCAGTCCGGTGCTCCAGTGTGGGTCTCTGTCTCTATCTCCATCCATCACCAGATGAAGGTTCTATGATGATATGCAAGATATTCGTCAGTATTGCTATAGGATAGGGTCATTTCAGGTTCCCTATCCTCAGCGCTGCCCGAGGAACTAACTGCGGACATCGCCTTGGGCTCCTGGGAGCCACTCTAGGTTCAAGTCTCTTGCCAACCCTAAGGTGGCTCCCTTAACTAAGATTTGTGCTCCCCTGCTCCCATATCCAACCTTCCTTTATCCCAATCATCCTGTTTCCCCAAGTTCCCCCCATCCTCCCCTTCTCACTTTTCTCTCCCCATCTCCCCTTCCTCATGAAATTCTTAACCTAAATAATAATAATTACTCTAGTTTCTTCCTTTTCTTTTGATTCTACCACTATTTGTATAATATCATTTGTTTTAGAACTTTTTACAGCTGACTGAAGCCCAAGTTGCCTAAGTTTTTTTTAAGGGAGCTATCAGTTCTCATGTCATCAAGTCTGGGAAGCAGCAGCAGGCATAGCTGGCCAGGTGCTCCAATGATGTTCTAGTGTGCCTCCGTGAGTTCTTCCTGCAAGCAGTCATGCCCAGGCAGGGATCAGCCAGCACTGTATTTGCCAGTTGACCAGTTTAGCAACTTGTAATGATTAATTCCAAGGAGCTCCATAACCAATTTGTAGATGGCCTTCTGGGCATGGCTGTTGCCTGGGGTGGGGTGAGTTTATCTTGGTTAGGTTAACTATGGGTGGCGCCATTCCCTGGATTGGGATCCTGGGTTGTATAAAAAGGAGAAAACTGACCCCAGTGTACTGGTTAGTTTTATACCAACTTTGCACATGCTAGAGTCATCTGTGAGAAGGGAACCCAAATTGAGAAAATTTCTCTGTAAGAATGGGCTACAGGAAGCTTGCAAGGGATTTCCTTAGTCAGTGATTGATGTGGGCAGGCCCAGTCCATTGTGAGTGGTGCTGTCTTAGGGATGGTGGTCTTGGGTGGTATAAGAAAATAGCTGGAGCAAGCCATGAGGAGCAAGACAGTAGGCAGCACTATTCCGTGTCCTCTAAAGTTACCTCTTGCCCTGCTTGAGTTCCTTGGGGCCCTGACTTCATTCTGTGATAACAATGTTGTGGAGGGAGGTGTTAGCTAAGCCTTTTCCTCCCTGAATCACTTTGGGTTATGCGGTTTCACCACAGCCATGGTAACCCTAACTAAGACAGCCGTGTTCATCACTCTCTGCTTCCTGACTGTGATGTGATCTACCAACAGCCTCAGGCTTCTCCCACTGTGCCTTCTAGATCAGGATAGATTGTGCCCTTGAACTGCAAACCAAAATAAATGCTTTTCCCTGAGGTGCCTTTTTTTTTCAGGGTGTTTTATCACAGGGACAGGAGAAGTACCTAAGACACAACCACAGCGTAAAAATATCCTTCCCCTGAGAGGTTTATCAGTGATCTCAGGTAGTGCTTGGTGCCCTGTTGGGTTATGTGCCTGTCTCTCAGAGACTTTAGGCTGTGACTGGCCCACCTTTCATCACTGTGCAGATGCCATAGAGTTATCCCCATAATCATCACACAATCTGAAAGCAACGTTGCATCCAAAAAGGGCAAGATGAATTCAGGAAAGGCAGAAAATATGGCAGAAAAAATTTCTTTCACAGCCCTGACTATAGCAGATGTCACATGTGACTGGAGAGACTTACCCTCCATGTCTGGAGACCTGGTCCAGTAGTCTGGAAATTTCTTTTCTTTGCCTTTGACTTTTTTTTTTTCCGAGACAGGGAACCTGTGTAGCTTTGGAGACTGTCCTGGTATTTACTCTGTAGACCAGGCTGGCCTCAAACTCACATAGATCTGCCTGTCTCTGCCTTCTAAGTGCTGGTATTTAAGGTGTGCTCCACCACGACCCAGCTCATCTGTAAGTTTCTAAGAAGTTGCTTAAATTCTTCAATGCCTGTTCCCTCATGTGGAAAGCACATGCCATTTAATTTATACAGACATGGTAGAATAAGTTCTTATTAAGGATTTGTGAAAACTGAGGATGCAGAGCAAGCAACAGAGTGCCCACTAATATGAAGTAGGCCCTGGCTCCAATTCCCAGAACTACATAAAGTGGGCATGCCCATGATCTCAGTACTTACGGGGTGGAGCAGGAGGAGCAGAAGTTCAAGGCCATTCTCAGTTACACATTATATATTTATAAATTTATCTATTTATACCCGTGTGTGCATGTGTGTATGTGTGTATGTGTGCACATGCACATTAGGCTGCACACACAGCAGAAGTATTTTCAATCCACACCACTACTTCCTCTTCTCAAAGGATATGAGGAATTGCTGCATGACCAAAGACTAAATTATGGAAATGATAGCTATGAGAAACCCAACTTCTAGAGGCACCAAAATAGATTTACAAGGGCTTTAAACTAGAGCTACAAGACAGTCCTATACGGTAAGAAATAGGAGGAACTAGGAAAGGCGTTTCCAGGATCTTCCTGCAATTTCTCGTTCACATACCCTTTGCTATAGTAGCAGCTACAGGTGTCCTCTGGCTTCCATGTGACCCGATGCTTGCATTGGGAAGAAACATGCAGTGCAGTAGTGGCAAGAGGCTTTGCTGACTCAGCATCTTCTGTGTCAGTCTAGGTGCTCCGAGCAGCAAAAGTAAGGCTTCGTATTAGAGAGAGGAAGAAGCAAAGATTGGAGTGGGAGAGCTATTGGACTGTAAATCAGGCTCCTGGTGAATGGAAGAGGGGAGGAGGGCTTGGTGGGAAAATTGTGGACCACTGGGGTGCTCAAGAAAGCTCAGTAGGGCTAGGGAGCACTTGTCTCCAGAAGCGAGGCTGCTGCAGTGTCCCTGCCTCACCTGGGCCTCTGAGCAAAACATGCCGCAGAAACTGGTAAATTTATTCAATCAGAAGATCCTGGCACACTCCACTCTGTGCTTAGAGGTGCAGCTGCATGGATTCCACATCTCTTCTTCATTCTTTTGCTCATTTATCCAGTAGGTTTATACCGAGTTTCTAATTCCTGTCTGTCACAGGTTTTACGTAATTTGGTTTTGGAGCTGAAGATCAAAAATCACAAAGTTGGCTCCTCCCAAGGACTGAAGTTCAAGGTCAGACCAGTAGAAGCTAAGAACACTTATCCACTTGCAGGTCCTGCCTGGGACACTCTTATTAGTAACACTGATATTCTCTCCACTAGCAACCTAATACACAGCCTTTGCGTCTCCTTACCCTCGACCCCTCACAAAACACACCATGTTGTCGTTGCCTTGGTTCTGCCCTTTACGTGGATGGAAATCACTGTCTACTCAGGGTTCGTGATCTGTCTAAAATGTTCTTGGATTGGTTGATGGATTCGTGTTTCCAGCATTACTGTCTCAAAGAGGTCTTCCTTTGCCACCCAATTCAAAATACCTACTGTGCATGTGTGCATATATTTTTCCTTTGCTTCATGTCTTTGCTCATAAATAGAGTGTATTTTGTAAACAAACAGCAGATCTATACTCCAGTCTGGAGCCTGGAACTGCCCTGTCACATAGTCTCACCTGCAGCTTGTACTCAAGGAATGAACAGAAATGGAGTTATGGTCAAGGGCTTCAGGACCACGGAGAGCTCCCAGCGAGCCTCAAGTCCAAACTTTTCTGAAAGCATCCAATGTCTTGAAGTCCTGTTGAGATCAGTGTGTGCGCCTGAGAGTGCATGTCAGTGTGCACACGCATATGGAAGCAAAAGGACACCACCGGTGTCTTCCTTAATTTCTCTACGTTTTATTTTTGGAGGCAATGTCACTTATTGAGCCTGGAGCCCAGGGAGCCAATTGTCTCTGTCTCTATTGTTGGGATACAAGTACGCACCAAACTAGCTTTTACAAGGATATGGAGGATCTGCATTTGGTTCTCACATTCGTGTGGTTAGCGCTTTATTCATGGGTCCATCTCCGCAGCCCTCACCTCTGTTTTGTAGAAAGCCCCCCTTTTTTTCCTTAAGGTGGACGATCGCTGTTGGGCACCACCAGAGGACTAGAGTTCCTCCTGATGTTAATTCACGATGGAAAGGATTTGCTGTCCCCTGAGGGAGCAGGTTACAAAAGAAAAATGAAAGATGATCCGTGAGGGCTGAGGGAGTGTGATGCTGGAAGAATGATGCTTTCTTTCTTTTTTTTTTTATTGAGAAAAGGAGAAAAAAAAACAAGTTTCCACCTCCTCCCAGCCTCCCATTTCCCTCCCCCTCCTCCCACCTTTCTCCCCCTCCTCCCACCCTTCTCCCTCTCCCCCCACTCCTTTCCCCCTCCCTCTCCAGTCCAAAGAGCAGTCAGGGTTTTCTGCCCTGTGGTAAGTGCTAGGTCCTCCCCCCTCTGTCCATATCTAGGAAGGTGAACATCCAAACTGGCTAGGCTCCCACAAAGCCAGCACATTACGTAGGATCAAAACCCCGTGCCATTGTCCTTTGCGTCTCATCAGCCCTCATTGTTCGCCATGTTCAGAGAGTCCAGTTTTATCCGATGCTTTTTCAGTCATAGTCCAGCTGGCCTTGGTGAGCTCCCAATAGATCAGCTCCACTGTCTCAGTGGGTGGGTGCACCCCTCGTGGTCCCGACTTCTTTGCTCATGTTCTCCCTCCTTCTGCTCGTCATTGGGACCTTGGGAGCTCAGTCCGGTGCTCCAGTGTGGGTCTCTGTCTCTATCTCCATCCATCACCAGATGAAGGTTCTATGATGATATGCAAGATATTCGTCAGTATTGCTCTAGGATAGGGTCATTTCAGGTTCCCTATCCTCATCTGCCCAAGGAACTAACTGGGGACCTCGGCTTGGGCACCTGGGAGCCCCTCTAGGGTCAGGTCTCTTGCCAACCCTAAAGTGGCTCCCTTAACTAAGAATTGTGGTTCCGTGCTCCCCTGTCCAACCTTCCTTTATCCCAATCCTCCTGTTTCCCCAAGGCCCCCCTCCTTCCCTTCTAACTTTTCTCTCCCCATCTCTCCTTACCCCCACCCCACCCCACCCTGGCAATTTTGTCTACTTCCCTTAGCCAAGAGGATAACTATATGTTTTTCCTTGGGTTCACCTTCTTACTTAGCTTCTTTAGATTCACCTATTGTAGACTCCGTGACCCTTATTTATGGCTAGAAACCAATTATGAGTGAGTACATCCCATGTTCATCTTTTTGGGTCTGGGATACCTCACTCAGGATAGTGTTTTCTATTTCCATCCATTTGCATGCAAAATTCGAGAAGTCATTGTTTTTTACCGCAGCGTAGTACTCTAATGTGTATATATTCCACACTTTCTTCATCCATTCTTCTATTGAAGGGCATCTAGGTTGTTTCCAGGTTCTGGCTATTACAAATAATACTGCTATGAACATAGTTGAACAAATGCTTTTGTCATATGATAGGGCATCTCTTGGGTAAGGCATTGAAGAAAGAATGATGCTTTCTTAACACAGAGGCATTTGACCTGGGTGCTCAGGAATCAGCAGGAGCTTGAAAAGGGCAATGTAGAGGGCTGGAGGGAGTGGTCTGCTGTGAGGCAAGGCAGCAAGAATACAAGAGGAAGCTGGGAACTGAGCGGCACAGATCTGAGTAGTGCAAGCAGCAGGGTGGGGGTGGGGGATGGGGTGGGGGTGGGGAGTAGTTCAGATGACAGAGATGACTCCAGGCAATATGCTGCAGTGTGGGCAGATCAGACTCAGGAGGTTCAGCCAGGAGGAGAGGTAGTTTTAGGTGTGATGTTTTGGGAAAATTTTTGTGCTGCCTGGATGGACCAAAAGTTTATTTTGTTTTTCAACAATCCATTGTTTTCCAGCAGAGGTGGTCGCTCTCATTGTAAGTCCCTGTTTGTTCAGTGGAAACACATGTTTGGATTAGTTCAGTTAAAAAACTGTTTTATGCTGGGTATGGTGGCACCTGCTGGCAATCTCAGATACTTGGGGGGCTGAGGCAGGAGGGCTGGGGGTTCAAGGCCAGCCTGAGTAACTCAGTGACACTTTGTCTCATGCAAAAAAAAAAATTGTGTGTTGTGACTCTGTGCTAAAGTACGTGCCTAGCAGGAGTCTCAGTCTTTAGATCTATCCTCAGCATGTCAAAAGATAAACAAACGAGCAAACAAATAAAACCTAAACAGAGCCCCTTCTTGTAGATACAAGTTTGTAATAGGAGCAAATGTGGGTGAGCAATAAAGAGAAAAATGATGCTGATGCCATCACTCAAAGATAAACAGAAGGGGATCCCCCCCGTGTGTGCATGTGTGTGTGTGTGTGTGTGTGTGCATGTGTGTGCTGCAGGGAGCTGCTTCACAGACTTTGTATATATCTTCTGCCTATACTTTTGTCCTTCATCATAGAGAGAACATAAACATTCTAAATCATGTTGCTGAACATAGATGTGTCTTATTGTAATGGTGGCCTTTGCTACCATTGGCTTAGTGTACCCCAGGCCTTTGATGTAAGGATAAAATAAATTCTTCCCTTGGTAAGAGAAACATGGTGGAAACTGAAGAAAGGCCTACAGCCTGTAATCATTGACCAAGGGGAATGTTTTGAGGCTTTTGAAGGAGATGGTTAACATGGTTGGATCCAGCTTGGCACGCAGTCCCAAACCCTGCGAAGCTTTCAATGAATTGCTGGCCTGCTTGGCTGGACATACAGTTTCAGGGTGACCCTCGGGGAAACTACACAGATTAGTGGTTCTTATCTGTCTGCTGCCATGACTGGAGCTTGGCATCTGAGGCTGAGCTGTCCCAAGTCTGGCAGGCGAGAGTGGTTTCTAGTCCCTCAGCTGTGAACCTTCAGCCCACAGCCCGCTAAGCTTCCTTTACCAGATCCCCTCTCAGTCAGTGCAACTGAGCATGCTTCTCAAATTTATGTACACACTTTAAAATTATGTTTGCGTTCTGCTGGACTAGAAATTTGGTACATTACAAACACAGGGCAGCTAGAAAATATAAAAGCAAAGAGCCAGAATTAGATATTTCAAGATAAAAGCATTTAAAATGTCATCAAGAGCATGTTATTAATATTTAGGGGTGCCCAATAGGATTAAACTGTGATTGCTGCTTTTCATTTTTCAAAAGGGTTTCATATGTTAGTTACGTGCTTATGTGTATCCCTATGTGGGTTTGTGCATATGCATGCAGTTCCCACAGATGCCAGCAGAGGGTGTTGGGTCCTCAGGAACTGGAGTTAACCGGCTCTGGGGAGCTGCCTGTAAACAGGTCCTTTGCAAGGGCCGCAGGAGCCAGCAGTTAACCCCCATCCCCACCTTGGAGCAAATCTCTCCAGATCTCATTATTTTTTTTGTAATCTTTAAGACTTTGAGATTTAGGAATTTTTGTCCAGGCTCAGCTTATTTTGATACTTCCTTTTAAATGACTGCCACATCAGAAAGATACATGCACCAGGGTACACCCATCCTCCCGAAAAAGAAAGTATAGTTGGGGTGGGGTGGAGAGGGGCTTTGTAAATTATGATGCTCACTTTAAATACCCCTGACACTTTCTGTAAAGATTTGGGTTAAGATTTAGCAAGTGAATTTCTTTCTCACTGGTTGCTAACTTGTGAATTTTTTTTCTTTTTTAATTTAAAACTAGGTTAAACCCACTGAAATGCTTCAATGGGGAGATTTTCTTATGCATGACAGGGATGGAGTTTTTATTCAGGACTTAGCTTAGGCAATAGGCAAGGAGAAAATGCTTCTAATGGTTGTTTTCAAAATGCTCTCTCTGTAGAATTTTTTTATCTTTTGAAAATTTACTAATTAAGATAATTAAAAAATGCACTTTCACCTTGAAGGGTGAATTTAAAAATAACTGTTATAGTTCCTGTTTAGGGGACCAGGAAGATGTCTCAGTCAATAAAATGCCTGCCTTGTGAGAGGAGGGTCCAAGTAGAATAGGTCCCTCCTTGGGACCTATGTAAAATAGGCCAGGCACAGTGTCATGCTCTCCCTCCCTCCCTCCCTCCCTCCCTCCCTCCCTCCCTCCCTCCCTCCCTCCCTCCCTCCCTCCCTCTTCCTTCATTCCTTCTTTCCTTCCTTCCTTCCTCCCTTCTTTCCACTCCTTTTTCCTTGACTCCTTTTTTTTTTTCTTTCCTTTCTTTCTGAGACAGAGTCTCACTGTGTACTCCTGGTAGAACTCACTAGGTAGACAAGGCTGGTCTAGATCTCAGTGATCCTTCTGCCTCTGCCCACTTCCTGAGTGCTGAGACTGAATGTGTGTGCTGCCACACTGAACCAGGTGGTGTTTTTGTAATCCTGGCTCTAGGGAGGCGGAGACTGGAGACCAGTGGGTCCCTGGGGCTTGGTGACTGCCCTGTCTCCTCTAATTGGTAAGCTTCAGGCCAATTAAAGATCTATGGGCTTCTTCCTCCTTCTCCTCCTCTTCCTCCTCTTGTTCAAATAATTTGAAATACCAGTCTGGGGCTTAAAATTTACAAGTGTAAATCTCTTCCACAGCCAGGTGCATGAGTCCAAAAATCGGTGAGTGTGCTCGGAGGTAGGGCCTGTGCTGGAAAGAGCCCAGGTTAATTCAAAGCCCCCTGTTGACAGTGCGCTGTTTCTTCACTCTCAGGAATAGGATTTTTGCTCCACTGGCCAACCTGGTGTTTTTAAATCAGCTTTGATTTAAAAATTGGGGAAGAGATTAAGTCCAAACAGTACTAAATCACCCCAGAGCTCACAGGACACCTTTGATTGCCAAGTTTTCAGGTGATGAAAGTGTTTTGGAGGAAGAGAGTGTGAACAGAGGAGGCCCGCTAGGAGGTGGCTCCCACAGTGGGGACAGCCAGGCACTGGCCACTGAGGCCAAGCGGCTGTCTAAGGCCACACAGACCTAGGGAGCTGTCAAGCTTGGAGCGTACACTACAAAGCGTTTCCCAGAAGATGGCAGAATAACCTCTTATGACGTTTCACGGACTGGTGCACTCTCTGCTTCTCAAACGGACAAAGCATTTTCTTTGAGGCTTTGGGGCTGTGCTTGGGAGGGATCTGAGGTCACAGGACACCACACACACCCTGTGGTGATAACTTGTCTCTGATGTACCATCTCTCAAAGATTAAAAACAAGAGCCAGGAAGATAGCTCAGCTGGTAATGGCATTAACCTGACAAGTCTGGAGAGCTAAGTTCGATCCCCAGAAGACGTGTAAAAAGCCAGCTGTGATGTCATGCATCTGAAATCACAGCACTCCGGGGGTGAGATGGGAGGCAGACACAGACAATCAGCTGAGAAGCTCAGGGGCCAGGAAGCTCCAGGCAAGCTGCGCAGCCGCAGAACAAGAGAGTCCCTACGGCAGCACGGTGGAAAGATAGAAGAATTGAGCTGTCCTATGACCTCCACACTCATGGCAGCTGTCCACCCCCACTCTCATACACAAAACAAGTAAGTAAATAGTTATTCAAAAGATCAAAATGAGTTGGGATGTAATTTGGAAGCTATGCTGAAAATACTGAGTTAAGGGTTTATAGTGGCCATCTATCTGGTTCTGGCACCACCAAGCTTGAGTATGGGATATAGCCTCGTGGAATCTCAGTTTCCCTATGTGTGGAGTGGGGGCAAGAATGCATCCTTCATAGGATCATTGTGGGAACCAAATGAAACGAAGTTCAGTCCTTTATCAAATCTCTGAGACCCGAGACTCTATGGTGAGTGGGCCAGTCAAAAGTTCTCGGGACAGAACAAATTTGGTTGTGGGCATGAGCAGGCAGCTCCATCATAGTGATAAGGAGTCTAGTCGACTGTCACAGGGTGGGGATGGAAGAAGGAAAGGGTGCCTGCTGTTTTCCTGATTTGGGAATTTCAGAGCGTCCTGCCCTCCTGCTCTGCTTTCCTCCCCGCTCCCATTCCCTCTGACTCCTGGGGCATGAGAGTTAACGCCCCTTCACTGCACCGTTGCTCTGTTGGAAAAGTTTGGGTGCACTTTGGCTGAGTGTGCCGTGGGGACAGAGAGCAGACGCTCCTGTTTTTCTCGTCCCTGGGATGCCCACGGCAGATGTCACCAGTCAGTCTCAACAATTCTTCATTCTAGTTTTAGGGTTGGCTCCCTAATCCTTCCCAGCATCATGCCTTCCCAACAGTCACTACCCAACAAACGGAAAAGCTTTATGAGGTAAAGCTGATGTGCTCTGTCCACCGGTGCCATGGATGCAGAACAGCAGTTCAGCTAGGAGCTCTGCAATGGCTGGGCGAGCCAGAGGCGAGCATTCTGTGGGATACTGTCCCACAGGAGAACCAGAATGAATTAAGAGTCAACCTGTGGAAAATGGACTATTATGGAAGGCCTTATTAAAAACAAGATCTTATGTAGCCCAGGCTATCCTCAAATTTACTATGTAGCTAAGGCTAACCTCTAGCTCCTGGTCCTTATGCCTCTATATCTCAAGAGCTGAGATAACAGCCATGTGCCACCATGGCCAGACTGGGAGGGGTTTTATAGCTGGGACTGGAGCTACCTGGGCTTGAGAGAAGCTGTGGAGAGAGAGAGAGAGAGAGAGAGAGAGAGAGAGAGAGAGAGAGAGAGAGGAGAGAGAGAGCTGTGTTCATGAAGGGACTGGGGAACCTTTGAAGCATGATTATTGTGTGAGAACTGGCTCACACAGCTCTCTTGCCATGGGCTCCCCCTTCTCCTGTTAGGTCAGCCTCTGCAGTGCTGAGATTGTTCCTACAGCTTGAAGCAAACATTTTCCACGAGTTTCCAGAGTTGAGTGTCTGCGCAGCTGCCGCCCCACCATGGCTCTGCCACAGCAATCTGCCTCATGCCTGTCTTCATTCCTGCCCAGCACGGGGACAGAAAGGTCTATAAAGGGTCGTCCTAAGAGAGGGAGTCCCCCACTGTCTGATAACTGACAGGGCAATGACATCACACAGGAGGTAGTATTAAAGACAGTGCCCTCCCCTTACCAGTGTGAAGACACATTCCTTTTCCCTTTTGCTAGGACCAAGCTGAATGGAGTTCAGGGTCCTAACAAAGGTGCCATCTGCTTGAAGACTTTGTAAACAGAGCCAGTGACAATTTCTGATGTTAGTTGGACATGAGCAACATCTCTGAGAGAAGGTGTTTGGAAAAAAGCTGGGTCATGAAGGTTTTGAACATTGACATTGTGACATTAAAAAGGTCACTTAATTGCTTTGCTTCAGTTTCTTCCTCTGCACACTGTGGATAACCTGAGCTCTGGTTTCCAGCTTTCTTTTTTTCTTTCTTTCTTTCTTTCTTTCTTTCTTTCTTTCTTTTTTTTTTCTTTCTTCCTTTTCTTTCTTTCTTCATTTCTTCCTTCTTTCTTTTTCTCTAGGTTATAGATAAACATATGGACACCTAGTTAAATTCCTGATACTGTGGCCTCTCAATAAAAAAGCTATTATATTTTATTTGTTTATTTTAGAAAGGATAGAATCTATTGTAACCCAAGCTAGCCTTGAACTCACTATGTAGCTGAGGTTGACTTTGAATTCCTGATTCTTCTGCCTCTCCCTCCTCAGGGCAATTACTACAGGCACGAATCATCACACCCATCTTATAACCAATTTCCTCCTCTTCTTCTTGTTCCCCTTCACCCCTCTCTCCTCCTTCTGTGCAGGAGATTGAGTTCAGAGTCTTGCACATGGTGGGTAACACTCTACTATCAAGCTATGGTCCCAGTTTATTTTGTTTTCGTGAGACTGGGTCTTGTGTAGCCCAGGCTGGCTTTAGACTTGCTATGCAAGTATCAACTGTTGAGATACTGGTGAAGGAATTAGGATGTCCCCAGAAGTCTCATGCTGGGAAAATGAAAAGGCCCAGGATTGGTGCTTCTCATGGAAGAGCTTGCTTTTCAGGAAGAAATCTTCCCACAGTTTTGACAACTTGTCAGACCACCTTGGCCAGGCGACGGGAGCTGAGAAGATGATGACGGGCAGGGACCACACCGTGACCAGGACTGCTTGGCTATGAGCACTCTTTGCTTTCTAGTTCAACCTAAACTTCATGTCAAGACATCAGAGATGGACTTGGAGGCTCACTTGGCCTCTTTGTTCTTCTTCCCTGGATGGCCACATTTAATAAATCTCCTTTTCTTGCTTTTTGCTTTACTACTGCCTGTTTAGTTAGTCTAGTGAGGACAGGAGACTGACCTTGACTGTTAGGGCTCCAGTAACAATGCTATCTAGAAAATCAGATCTGGAGGTTGTAAGAACTTAGGGGTCCAGTAGCAAGTCCTCATCACAGCCTTGCTACCTCATTGACATGGTGTTCGCAGCAGGTAGCTTTGGCAGAAAAGGTGATGCTTGTCTCCCAAAGGCCATGCTGCTTCCAGCCTAGATGGAAGGGCAGAGAGGCTGGGAGCCCGGGCTGGCCTGGTTGGTCAGGTTTATGATTCTGTTGCTGGGGACTCCAGTGGTGGCACCTGGCTGGTGTGGCATGCAGAGTGTAGTGGGGGCAGGGGGAGTGTACTGAGGACCAAGAGTTCCAATCCCCAGACAGCTTCCTTCTGGTCCAGCCCTTTGCTCATGCTGTGACAAGCCTGCGCATAGGGTTAATTTGCATATTCAGACTGTGGTACCTGCTCCTTGTGGGCCCCTGGGCTATGCATTGGGATGACCCTGTGGACATCTCGGTTCTCCCCAATGTCCCAAAGAACAGTCTCTCATGACAGCACCAGGAACCCTAAGGATTAGCAGTTTAAATTATAATTACAAATTTAAGCATAATTTTAAATTCTGTCCTACACAACAAAATAGCACCAGAACAAAGGTTTATCCTGGCGGAGGATACACAACTAACCCACCCTTCTTAGACAGCTGAGCAAGAATGTGACTATAGCCTAAGGACTGGACATGTGAGTAGTTCTTGGAAGGGCTCTGACTACCGGTACCAGGATGGCGCCCCCTGGGGGAAAGAAGCTGCAAAGCAGGGGAGGGGTTACAGCTACTTTTAGAAGGGCAGAGAGAATCTAGATTAATTCTCCTTCTTTCGCCTGCTTGTTCTGGGCCATGTCAGTCCCTGTGAAGTACATATTATTTTCCAATTTCACAGACCATCATTCTTCCCTTCTTCTTCTTTTTTTTTTCTCTCAGCTTCTCACTCTTCTGTGTTTAGCCAGACCCTCTGGCGCTTGTTCTCAGGGGAGCGCTGGCTGTTAGTCAAATCCTTCTCCCCTCAGGGAGGCACACGCAAATCAATACCTGCTATTAAAGAACCCGGAAGACTCCAGTGATTTAACACTTCCCATAAACCTCAGCTCGCCCCGCAGCTGTGGACGGCCTCACGCTGCGCATCTGTCATTTCTCCTCTCTTCTAGCAAAGGTCCCTTGATGCCTCCCTCCCTGGCAGTTGCCTCAGAGAGGCAAGGACAAAAGAAGCCTGGGAGAAATAGTGAGAGGCAGAGCTGTCCCTGTCGCTGAAGGTGTTTGATGACTTTTCACGCAGGTTCGGGGGCTCATTCAGGACTCGGAAAAGTCAGACTAACAATGACACACACTTGGAATCCAGGGCTGGGCTGAGGCTAGAGCTGGCAAGACGCTGTGGGAACGGCTCGGTTTTGCTCATCTCTTGGCTTTACTGCCTGTTGCAGGAGCTTGTTCTCCGAGATGAGAGAGACACTCAGTACCTGTCATCTTCTGTGTGTGTGTGTGCACATGTATGTGTGCATGGTCCTGTGTGTGTGAGCCACACGCACAGATGTCTGTGGAGCTCAGAGGTCAGCCTGGGCTGTCCTTTCTCAGAGGCTGTTCTAGTTTCATTTCTTAGGGAAGGAAATGGTTTATTTGAGTTTCAGATTACAGCTCATCACTGCCAGAGGAAGTCAACTTCAAACTGCTGGTCACATGACATCCACAGTCAAAAGCAGAGAACGAATGGACGCATGCCCACTTGCTTGCTTTTGCTCAGCTCCATCACGCTACTGCTGCAGATACTGCGGTCTGAGCCAAGACAGAGTTCTAACATTACCTTCTCCCATTGGACCTCAGAGACACATCATTTGTATCAATGTCCCCTGTTCCACTGGGAGTGATCACCCATGTGACCAGAACCTAGGGATGCGGGGCTGCAAAGCACAATGGGAGCTGGCACCCTACAGCCTTAACACTTGGTCGGTGTATTAGCCGCTTGTCTCGCCATCCATCATGGCGGGAAAGGCATGGCTGCAGAAACAGGCAGCTGGTCACCATCCTCCCCAGCAGGGGTTTGGGCTCATTAGCTCATTTTCTCTTTCTGAAACGTAGTGCCGGACCCCCCGCCCATTAGATGGTTTGTCCACATTTAGGGTGAGTCTGCCTTCCCCAGTTAAATCTTCCTGGAGACGCCCACCCTTGCAGACACATCCAGTGGTTTGTCTCACAGGGGATTCTAAACCTGATCTAGTAGACAAGTCCAACCATGACAGCAACTGCCCAGCAAGGAAGTACTTGTAGCCTGGGTGCCGGCACGACCATGTGAGAATCCTTCCACCAGGAGAACATCACTTCTTTTATTTTAATTGATTTTATTGAGTTATACATTTTTCTCTGCTCCCTTCCCTGTCTCCCCCTCCACCCCCTTACAACCCTCTCCTATGGTCCCCATGCTCCAAATTTACTCCAAGGAGATCTTGTCTTTTACTACTTCCCATGGAGACTAGATCCATGTATGTCTCTCTTAGGGTCTCATTGTTGTCTAGGTTCTCTGGGATTATGATTTGTAGGCTGGTTTTCTTTGCTTTTTGTTTAAAAAGCACCTATGAATGAGTACATATGATAATTGTCTGGGTTACCTCACTCAATATGGTGTTTTCTAGCTGTATCCATTTGCCTGCAAATTTCAAGATGTCGTTATTTTTTCTGCAGTGTACGTAACATTCTTGCATTGCTGTTGGGAGTGCAAGCTGGTACAGCCCCTTTGGATATCTGCATGGTGATTTCTCAGAAAATTGGGAAACAGCCTTCCTTAAGACCCAACAATACCACTTTTGGATATATATCCAAAGGATGCTCAATCGTACCACAATGATGTGTGCTCAGCTATGTTCATAGCAGCTTTGTTTGTCATAGCCAGAACCTGGAAACAAACTAAATGTCCCTGGACAGAAGACTGGATAAGGAAAATGTGATACATTTACACAATCGAGTACTACACAGCAAAGAACATCACTTCTTATGTCTTGAATTCTTTTTACCAGAATCCTCCTTTCAAATGCTAATGATCCCAGGGCTCTGCATTCTCTGCTCTGAGGAAATGACAGCTGTTTCTGGGGGAAGAATGACACGTTTGAGGAGAGGGCGGCTGTAGAGAGGAAGCTGGGAATAGGAACAGCCCGCAGAGGATTTTCAAGGCTGGAAATATGGGAATGACATGGGAGTTGGGTCCTTGAGAAAATAGAAAGGGGAGAACTCTTTTGTGCATCATAAGTTGGTGGAAATAAGCTGATTGAAATAGGTTGACAGAAACCAGGCATGGTAGCTCAGGTCTCTAATTCCAGCATTTGGGAGGCCGAGGCAGGAGGACCACTGTAAGTATTTGGTCAGTCTGGGTTACATAGTGAATTCCTGGCCAGCCTGGGCTACAGGACAAGGCTCTAACTCCAAAAGCTAAAGAAACAAAAAAACATAACAAAAAGAAGCCCAAACCCAAAAGCCCAACCCGCAAACAAACAACAACAAAGGATATATAATGAATGCTCGTGGATCGGTCATCAAGTTTGGGAAATAAAGTAGTGTAGGTGAAATACAAGCACTGGGGCTGGGGAGGAGGCTCAGCAGAAAGACGTGCTTACCACCAGGCCTGACGTCCTGAGTTCCTGGGATCCACATGGTAGAAGGAGAACTGCTCACATGGGCTATCTTCTGACCTCTCCGTGGGCAAGGCAGCATGTTCACACACACACACACACACACACACACACACACACACACACACACACACACAAATAAGCAATAGATTTTTTGAAATAAGCCCCTTCTGTGGCCTAGCCTCATTCTCCCCCCACCCCCCATTTTCTGAGCTAGTGGTGATCGTGATTTAACTCTTAATATTCCCATAGTGCCTTGTGTCTCCTAATACGCGTATAAGCATACGCCATATAGAGAGCTGTCTATATAGTATAATTTATAGAAAGGCAATTGCTATTTTCAATTGGCCTTCTTCCTTTGCTTAAGCATTTGCTTGAGTTTTTATTTGCACGCTGGCATGCACGAGTGTACGTGACTGTAAGTAGCAGCAGAAGAGAGTGCTGAATCTCTTGAAGCTGGAGTTACAGACAGTTGTGAGATACCCGATGTGAGTGCTAGAAAGCAAACTTGGGTCCTCTGCAAGAGCAGCAAGCCCCCTTCAGCCACTGAGTCATCTCCCCAGCTCCTACCTTTTTTCTACCTTTCCTTTTGTTTCTGTCATTTACCCGTGCTGAGCTTCAATTCTAGTTGAAGCGCCTTCGAATGATACCTGCTAGGCTGCCACTTGCCTAGAATGCAAACAAATGCAGTTCAGACTGTAGTTTTGCAAAAACAGGCCAGCCAATGCTAATTCCTAACACACCATCCCTCCCCGCCAGTGCTCTTCCCTTAGCTTGCTTTTCTTTTACTCTGCTTGAGTTTTTACCCTAAATAACACACTGTGATTAAGTCCCATGTTTTAAGTGCATCCTTGTCACAGCTGGAGCTGAATGCTCACCCAGGACACAGACAGAGGCCCAGGAATGGCATTGCCACATCTTCCTCTCTACCAAACACCAGGCTCTGTCTTCTGAGGGTTTGCATGTGCTTGTTCCCATTAGTGGCTCATTCTTGTGGAACTCTGGCCCAGCCTGTGGGTTACTTAGTCCCGCTTCTTCATGTCACATGGTCCCAAGCTGCTTATTAGACACCCCCAGTCTTCCCAGAACACACTGTCTAAGAGAAGGAGAGGTGGATGGAAATGTCTGGGGACATTTGACTTTTGTACAGTTATAGATTTGGTGCAGATATCATATAAACATTGTGATCTGAGTCTTGTTTCTTCTGTGCACTGGTTGTGTGGATCAAGAGGGGTGTTTGTCTCTCTGTCCCTCATCTTTTCCTCTGTCAAGTGGATTATATTTGGGGTGTTCCCTTCCTGGATCATTTGAAACATCAGATAAGTAAATACTCCGAACACACTCGGTGCAGTGACTATCCTGGTCCACAGAAAGTGGTCAGCGGAGGCCATCCTGTGACATCATTACAGGCCATGTTTCCACGTCTATTCTGAGGACTCTCGTTTTCAGTTGAGCTCACAGTTAATTTTTTTCTGTGCTCAACAAGCCTCATGAATTAAGCAACATCCAGCTCTTTATTTTGTTTTGAGCTGTCAAGGCCATATGTGCCTGTCAATCAAACAGCTTGACTGGCAGAAGGGAACAGGTTGATATTCTAAGATGATGGAATTCCATTCCTAAACAAGGGCAGTTTGCTTTTAGAAGGAGAGAAGGGTGGCTTCATCTCCTATAACCTCAAAACTTCCATCAGGGCTTTAGAAATACTATGTCTGAGTTAGACATAGTGCATGCCTATAATGCTAGTGATGGGGGTGGGGTGGAAGCCGAAGAATTCACAGTACACAGTAAGTCTGAGGTTAGCCTAGGTTTCATGTGCCCTGTCTAATATATATAAATAACTGTATACACACACACACACACACACACACATACACACACACACATACACACACACACACACACACACACACACACACACAAAGTATATGCTATGTCTGAGTAGTAACTTCCTTCCTTTCAAGGCTGGTCTGGTCTTTATTTTGAGACCCTTATCTAGCTTGATGGCTGTGTCTCACGGATATGATATGGAAAACCCCAAAGAGCAGGTTACCATGGTTGGCTCCTTCATAGACTCACAGAATTTTTTGGTGGCCTCAGTTCTCATAGATGACTAATCAGAAGTGAGCTACTGGTGTTTAACAAAAATCTCCAAAACTCAGTGACTCAGTAGCAATAACTTATCACTTCCCATGGCTCTCTGGGTGAGACAACTCAGCTAGGTGATTCTCACTGGGGCCCCTTCTTGGGGTTGCAGTTAGACAATGATTAGGCTGCAGACATCTTGATGGGTGAGCATCCAAGATGGCAGCTGTCTGAACCTTGCAGTGGAGGATGGCTGGCCAGCATGCTTGCCAATGGCTGCTCAATTCATATTGTTGCTTTACAGGTTTTCAGATGAAACATCTCAAGGAGACCAACTCAACCGATAATAAGGAAGCAGAAGCTTCTGGGCCAGTGGAGGGCTGAGCATGGACCAGACAGAGCTTCTCATCTGTGACATTCTACAGACATTGACCCACAGGACATGAAGTAGGTTCCAGCTCTTGATGCTTCAGGAGGAGGGACGGCATCACGTGGCTGAGGAGCATGTGGGTGAAATATTTTTCAGCTGTCTGTGGAGAGGGGTGGCAATTCCCATGTGGCATCTTCTATTTCCTTCCTCCCGGGAGTTTGAAATCATCAGTGGTGATTCACAGGAAGTAAATGGAACGGAGGCCTTCCCTCCCCAGCCTTGAGAGGAGGGGGAGGTACATCAGCAGAAAGACTCACGGTGCTTGAGAGCCCCTCCACTCTCCAGCATGGAGGAATATTAAGTGTTTTTATTCTTTACAAAGCCTTCCAGGAGCACTATGTACATACCAGCAAGAATGGGAGGGTTTTTTTTTAAAAAAAAAAACTTGTTTTAAAAATGTTCATAATAAAACATCCTGTACTTGAATTATTAAAAACAACGTTGAGTAAAGAATCGCCTAATTTAGTAAATAATTTTAAAGCAAGCCGTGATTTTCTCCAAATTTGGGTCTGCTGAAAGCACTCCAAGAATTTTCTCAGCAGCGCGGCCGCATGATGCAATTGTGTGATTAGCCATCCATCTGACGCTGCTGGAGAGGTTTCATTCTGCACAGGGCAAGAACACAATGCAGCACTTGTTATTTGTTCAGAGCGCACGGGGGAAAGATCTCTGCTTCCCTTGTCACACTCTCAGGTGTGTAACACAGCTAGTACATGGAGGTTAGGACGACCTGAGGAAGTTCTCTCCTTTCATCTTATAGGTTCTGAGAACTGAACTCAGGCTATCAGGCACGGGACCAAGAGCTTTTACCCACTGAGTCATCTCATTGACCCCGTGCTATGTATTATTCTAAGATTCATTGCGTAGCTGAAACCACAGAGAAAATAGCCAGCATTGATTGGCATTAGGTCTATGGACAAAGCATCTGGTTTGGAATTAGACTGACCTGTGTTTGACTCCTGGAACTGCCCTGTGCTGCTGACCATAAAAAAAAAAAAGAAAAGAAAAGCAAATTACAGAATCCAAATTCTTTTTCTATAAAGTGAGAATAATGCCTCCTATTGATGTGGTGGTGGTGTTTTGTAAGTGGAATAATGTACACAGACAACCTGGGGTAGAGCTTGCTGGTCCTGAGTGAGGCTTCTCCTCCTGCCTAACCCTGTTGGGTTATCAGATGGGCAGTTTAAGATCTGTTGCATGCTTGTATTCTGTTTGCTCTTCATTATAGACTGGATGTAGAAGCGCCCAGAAGATATGTTTCTGGATGTGTCTATAAAGGCATTTCCAGAGAGAGTTAACTAAGGGAAGACTGCCACCCCAGTATGGGATGGGTCTTGTGGACTGGATAAAAAGGAAATAAGGAAAAAGAAAGTTGAACACCAGCATGGGCCTCTCTCTGTTTTCTAAGTGTGTGTGCAGGGTGATCGGCTGCTGCACACTCCCACTGCGGTACCATCCATATTGTAATGGACTGTATCCCTTCAAACTATGAGCCAAAATGAAAGTCTCCTTAAGTGGCTTTTGCTCTTTTCACAGCAAGAAGAAAAGTAATGAGGACAGTATATTCTCTGGTCAAACGCCAGGGCTTCCTGTGAACTAGATGGTCAGTTTTTCACACAGAGAAACTTGTCTTCTTGTCTGATCAAGGAGTTTACAGCTGACTCGTTTAGACTCGACCATCTAAGTTGCATCGCACACAAAGGATTTTCTTATTTTAGTTGGCTTTAAGTACAGAGTAGAATTGGGAGGTAGAATGCACTGCTGTGTGATCTGAGGGTTCTGGTTCTTAACCTTTCTGTTTCCTGTTCTAAGAATATTCCTGAATCTCAAGGGGAAAAGTGTGATAGAGATGTCCCATGTAGGGCAGAGCATGCCGCCATCTCATTCTCTGACCTTGACCAGTTGTGTATCAGCCACCATCTACTGCAAGAAGCAGCTTCTCTGGTCAAGGATGAGAGATGCGCTGATCTATGGGCATAGCAATAAATCATTAGGAGTTGTATTTTTTTTGTATTTTGTTTTGTTTGTTTTGTTTTTTTGAGACAGGGTTTCTCTGTAGCTTTGGAGCCTGTCCTGGAACTAGCTCTTATAGACCAAGCTGGCCTCCAATGCATAGAGATCCACCTGCCTCTGCCTCCCGAGTGCTGGGATTAAAGGCGTGTGCCACCACCACCTGGCCATTAGGAGTTGTTTTAATGCTGTGTCTGTTTAGTGGAATCGTGGTGGCAGGCTTTCCCCTAGGGCCTGTGACCTATCTAGCCACAGGCTCTTGGCTCCTTGAGCAGTGTCAGCTATGGATGCCATCGCATGGAGCAGGCCTTCCATCCAATAAAAATGTAGTAGGCGACTCCCATAACATTCATGTCACTACGGTACCAGTGGGCATATCTTGTCTGGCCAGTCATTATTGCAGCTTGTAGGGCCCACAGCTGGGTGAAACTGAGGATTACTTTTGTCCTCTGGTTGCATAGCCAGCACCTTCTAGCTCTATGAAAGCTAGCCAGTAGCAATGAAGTCTCCTTGTAGGCACCTACTTGATTTTTCCATGTTTTTTGAGTCAAGTATGTGGTGTCTTCAACAATAGCATCTTATTGGTAGGTTATGGAAGGTAACCTATTGTGTCTGGGGGGGGGGTGTCTGTGGAACCTCACCAGCAAACAACTCAAAAAGAGGGAACCCATTCCTGGACCTGGAGTTTTAACTTGCTATTAAGTGTCCAGCTGGAGTATATCCTCCAGACACAGGATAACTGCTGGGGGAGAATGCTCTTGTATACTGAAAAGATTTGTAACTTGTATTGGTTTAATAAAACACTGATTGGTCAGTAGCCAGGCAGGATGTATAAGTGGGGAAACCAGACTAGGAGAATTCTGGGAAGAGGAAAGACAGAGACACAGTCACCAGCCGGATGCAGAGGAAGCAAGAATGCCTCACTTGGAAAAGGTGCAGGACGAGGTGGGACAGAAACTTCCATCTACAGATAACTCCATTTGAAATATCCTCATATATGTGTGTACTTCAGAAAACTTCTCTAGCAGTTAATTTTCCTATTTTGTTTTTCAAAGTGGTCTCAGTATTAGTTGATCCTGTGGTGTTTCATCTTTGTTCAAGTTGGCTGGGTTTAGAACCACCTTGGAGACAAACCTCTGACCACATCTGCAAGGGTATTTCCAGAAAGGTTTAACTGAATAGGGGGAACCATGTTAAAGGTGGATGGCAGGATCCCATGGACTAGAGTCCTGGACTGGATGAAAAGGAGAAGGGGATCTGGGCACCAGCCTTCCTCTCTCTGCTCCCTGACTGTGGACACAATGTGACAGCTGCCTCATGGTCTTGCTGCCATATGTTCCTTGCTCCCTCTGCCCCCCATGAGAGACATTACCTTTTACCCATAAGCCCAAGCAGACCTCTCTTTCCTTCCTTTGTCTGGTATTTTGTCACAGCAACAAGAAAAATAGGGTCCTGTAGGCAGAAGGAACCAGATTCTGCTAAACACGTGAGCTTATAAGGGGGCTAGATAACACAGGTTTTTGCCCGTGAGACCCTGACCTGAGAGCCCACGTACACCCAGACTTCTGCCCTACAGAATTAGGTCAGAATTAATGTCTGTGTCGTGAGCCAGCTAGCTGGCTGGTGGCAATTTGTTACACAGCCGTAGAATCTAACACGCCAGGTAATTCTCCTTGTGCAGTCTTAAATTGAATGCTTTCCTCTCTTCAACTGTCAGTTTCTTTGCCTTGGAACCAGAGGATTGTCTAATTCTCATTGGTGTCCTTATTAATTACACATCAAACTCACCATCAGTGGCGAATGTAGAGGCAGATCTTGCTCCTGAGAAGAAGTGGGGATTGGCGGGGCTATCTCATTAGCAGGGTTCCCTGGTGAACCCGATGCTTCCAGCTAAGTTATTCTGTGGTGAAGCGACCTCTTTGTTTTTCCTAGAACTGACAGGGAAGGTGACAAGGATGTCCCCTCGGCTTTTGTGATCGTCTGTGTCACAGGAGCCCTCATGCCACCTAGTCACAGGGCTCACTCTAAGGCAGTGTCAGAGAGCTCTTTTAACATCTCTGCATCAAGACTTCCCACAGGGCAGGGAACCCTGATTGCTCTTCGGGCTGACGAGGGAGGGGGACTTGATTGGGGGAGGGGGAGGGAAATGGGAGGCGGTGGCGGGGAGGAGGCAGAAATCTTAAATAAATAAACAAACAAACAAAAATCTCTGCATCAAGCCTTGCAATGTGACCTCCAGGGTCCTGGAAGGTGTGCACGGTCAGTAGCCAAAGCCTCCTTTGCAGTTTGAAGATACCACAGCTCTGAAGAGGTGGCCCTGGAGGCTGGGCCCCAGCTTCTGTCATGACCAGAAAGATTGATCCATTCTTTTACATGTGTTTATCTATTTATGTCACGTGTGTAGTGAGGATGTGCCATGGAGGGTGGTCTGAATGCTGGGTCCCCAGCATCTGGCCTCACGTAGGTCCTTTGTGGGGAGACCCTGTACTCACTGACTCTCGAGCTTCAGCAAGTCAGTCCTCTGCCACTTGGCTTGCTGTTTGACCCTGGGCAGACCTTGTACCCTTCATTGAGTCTCTGTGGAAGGATTACAGTAGGCGAGAGTTATGGCTTTTGCCTCTAATCTGGCCTTCGGGATGATGGAAACTGAGGCAGGAGGATAGCCAGGTTGAGGCTAGTCTGGGTTACATAGTATTTTTCAAAAAAAGAAAGAAAAGAAGAAAGAAAGGGGTCATTAAGACAGCTCAGGGGGTTCATTTAGTTGTCATCAAACCTGATGGCCCAGATTCAAAACCCAGAGCCCACACAGGGCATGGAAGGAAAGAACTACCATTAGAAACTTCCTTCTGGCTTCCACATGTATATCATGGCATGTGTGCACACGTACCGAATCAGTAAATGTGAAAAAGGAAGGCTGACAGCAACACCTGCATACTGGCCCACCACCCATGTTCTTGGGCCCACTCCACACCACTAAGTAGACAGCACTAGGGATGGAGCCCACAGTCAGCCCTCCTAGAGGGCGTCCTTGACCCTGTACTGAGCACCACAGCTCTGGAGGACTTCTCAGGCCCCCGTAGTCTTGCCTAACAACCTTGCTTCTCGGTTAGGTGGGATCCTTGGAGGAGGGATGGCTGTTGGGGGACAGGATTTTGTTGGTTTCCTCCCTCATGGTTCATAGTTTTAATGTCTACCCCTTCTCCCTGTTTTCTGTGTGTCCTGTGATGACCTGAGCTTATTAAGGCAGCGGGTGGGTTTTCCATAGGCCGGTCTCAGAGGTCCTGAGGAGGGATTTTAATTGCCTGACTCCACATTGAGGGTGTTAACATTTATTAACGTCAGCTTCTCTGATTGCCTTTTAACAAGGCAGCCACTGTGTGTAGGAGATAACGCTGGGTTCAGTCCTGTGGGGCCTCAGAGGCGGCTTAGAATAGTCCAGCACTGGGAAATAGCAAGGCTGCGGGTTGCAGGAGGAACGGTGACGCAGGCCAGGCTCTGACTGGCTGTGTGTGGGCAGCTGTGCTGGTGCAGATCCAGCAGGATGAGTAGCTGATTAGAACGTCAGTGAGGGGTAGAGGTGGGAATGTTGCAAGTCCGCAGCCAAATTATCCTGGGGGCTCCTCTAGCCCCTCCCCTCAAATAGCCACTTTTTGTTGACCTCTGTATGTGAGCTAACATCTTTGTGGCCACTAACAGATTTCTAGCTCCCGCCAACCAAAAGAGTAGGGATGATGTAAGAGGTCTAGACCACTGTGGGCAGCATCATTTTCTGGGTAGGTGGTCCTGGGCTATAAGCTAGCTAGCTGAGCATGTGCCCAAGAACGAGCCACCAAGATGCATCCTTCCATGGTTCTGGCTGTACTTCTTGGCTGGGATCGAGTACCCTGGTTAGAGGTAATGCCACATGGGAGAGTAAGCAGGCCTGCCTTCAAGTTCCTGCTTTGAGTTCCTGTCCAGACTTCCCTCCATGATGGACAGGAAGCATAAGCTGTATTAAACCCTTTCCTCCCCTATGGTGCCTTTGGTAAAGTGTTTAATCACATCGGGAAGAATTGAACAGGAGCCTTATTTGTATTTTTCAGTCCCTAGGACAAAAACGCCCCTCTAGTAGGAAATATGGGGACAGGCGATCATGGGAAAGAGACAGGCGATCATGGGAAAGTGGCAGGCGATCATGGGAAAGTGGCAGGCGCATGCACAGGTGACCAGCGGTGCTGGGCTTGCTGAGAAGGGTGCTGCACTGGATAGTTTTATGTTGCTATGATAACACACCATGACCAAAGGAACTTATGAAGGAAAATTTTACTTTGGCTCATGGTTCCAGAGTGATAGAGTCCATCGTGGTGGGGAAGGCATAGCAGCGACAGAAACCGGAAGCTGGCTGGTCACATTTCCATCCACACACAGGAAGCAGAGAGGGGGGACAGGAAGTGGGTCCAGGCTATAAATTCTCAAAGCCCCCCCCCCCCCCTCCTCCCAGTGACACCCTTCCTCCAGCAAAGCTATACATCCTAAAGGTTCCATAATCTCCTCAAATGGTGCCACCAGCTGGGAACCAAGTGTTCAAACATGTGTGTGTCTGAACCCCTTGTCATTCAAACTGTCACAGGTATAAATGCACAGACAGCTGGGGAATTTGGGGACCACTCTTACAAAGCATCCAGGTTTCTTTCTTGAGCTCTCCCTTCCCTCCCTGAAGACTTCTTTCATCGCCCCATCCCCCTCTGAGTTCCCTGAGCTCCGAGCCTCTGACATTGCCTGTGTGGGGCTACCTCATCTCCAGATTGCTTGTTGTCTTTTCTTCCCACAGGTGTGTGCCATTCCCCCTGAGTTCTGATCTCCTTGACAACAGAAACTTTTATTTCTTCCTTCTCGCAAATGGCATCTATTATTGTGCTGGGCATCAAGAAGAGCTGGATAAATAATCAATTCTATTCGAGACCCTCTGCCCTCCCTTCCCATGATGCACTGTTCCAGAGGCGTATAGTCCTGCGAGGACCAAGCTCCAGGACTTTTTCTTTCTGATATGCTTCCCCATGGTGTGTGGGATGTGCCATCTGTCTGCTGGGAACCGACACACAAGGGTATTTATATCCAAGCCTGCCACCGAGGTGGCCCAGGGGCTGTCATCCAAGCCTGCAGCCCTCAGAAGAAGGCAACCGGGCAGACGTGGAGGCCAGGAGGGTTTATTCTATTGCTGGGTGTGGAATAAAAACACATTAGACTCAAGATGAAATTTAGCACCTGACTCATTGGGGCATTTGAAGCAAACCACATGGCAAGCCCTGCAGTTATATATCCTCAGATTCGTGTGTGTGTGTGTGTGTGTGTGTGTGTGTGTGTGTATGTGTATGTGTGTGCACTCAGGTCAGAGGCTCTTGTCAATATGTCTTTCTAAATCACTCTCCACTTTTTCTTTATGAGACAGTGAGATCTAGGAATATGTCTGTGCTCTCCCACCAGTCCTGGGGCTAGAGTTGTGCGAGACCACACCTGCTTTCTAATGTGGGTGCTGGGGATCCGAACTCAAGTCCTCACGTTTTATGCAGCAAGGACTTTACCCACCGAGTCATCTCGATTTATTTAAGTGGAGATGAATTGAGACCATGTGAGGGAAGGCACAGGGATGGAGTCAAGAACCTTAGAGCAGAACAGCGTCTCACCACCCAGCCGGCCTCCTACTGCACCCCTGCCCGTGAGCCTGTTGTCTAAACTGCAGACAGAGATGTCCTGTAGCTGAATTATGCCAGGGGTTGTCACTTTGCTCAACTCTCAGTGGCATCCTTCACACTTGAAGCCCACATTTACTGACAATGACCGACAGGCTCCTGTCACCAGGCTCTGTGGCCTCTGACACAATCTCCTACCTTCTCCATCCATGCTCCCCTTGACTGCTCCCACCACAGGGCCCAGACAGGTGCTCTTACCTGAGGCTCACTCCCTAGGTATCTCTGTGGCTTGAAGCAGCATCTGCTTCAGGATGTCACTCCCAGGTCATCTTTCTCAGCAAGCTTGTCCCTGGCCACCCTCTAAACCACATGTCCCTTCCCTGCTTGTTTTTGTTTTTTTTTTCGCCTAATACCAACTGCCAGCCATGATTACATTTAAATTCCTTTGTTTTATTTTTTATGTGCACTGATTGAAACTTTCATTAGGAGGAGGAGTCTTACTGCGGCCCCAGGGCCAACGTGGTGACTGAGAGAAGGCTGGTGCTCAGTGAAGACTCAAGTGGATAGAGGAGCTGTAGGACCATGGGCTAGATAAGGCAGCCTGCTGGGCACAGTTTAATTCCTGGTTAGTAAGAATCCTTTAAGTTCTTACGTGCAATAGTAATTGTCAGCTCAGCACCATACATCACAATGAGGGATTGTCTACATTGTTGGCCTGTGGGCATATTTGTGGGATTTTCTTAATTGATGTGAAAAGACTGAGCCCATCGTGGGCAGCACCATTCCCAAGTCAGTGGCACCTGAACTGCATCAGAGTAGAGAAAGTGAGTTAAGCATATTGTGAGCAAGGGAGCATGCGTGCATTCATCTCTCTCGGCTCATGCTGTGGATGTGATGTGACTATCATGAGTTCATGGCAACAGAAATGATGCTAAGACACCATCCATGGTTTGAGCCAATGGACGCTTACCCCTTCCCACGGGGTATCTGTGGAGTTGCCATGTTGCAGTGTGAGGGGGTTGATGTGGCAAGCAGACCCAGACTTGCTGGTTGTGTGAGCTTCTGCAGCATCCTAACTCTCTGGACATGGGTTTCTCAGCTGTGATGGCAGCACCCATCCTGTAAGGTGGATGCAAAGATGAAATGTTAAGGTTTCTATTTCTATAAAGTGCATGGACAAGTCCCCAGCCCACAGTAAACTGCTGGCCAATACATTTTCAGGGCAACAGTGTAACAGCATCCTAAGTATCCTCTAGCGGTAGACAAGGGCAAGTGTATTTCCAACATCGGCTCCTTTTCTATGGGCTTGTTAAGCATTGTTACCAACACATCTTATTAAAAATATTTCCATTTATCCTTTGAAACTTTTATCCCGGGTCTAATGTATCTTGATCATATTGCTACGTCCCCACTCCCCAGACATTTTCCCAACATTCTCCACTTCCAACTTCATGTCCTTCTTTTCTGTGTCCAATCAGTGTTCCCCGTACATACATGGGTATGGGGCTGTCCACTGGAGCATGGGCAATCTACTAGTTACCCCCCCTTCAATGAAAAGAGAAGCTCCCTCCTCTTGAAGCCACCAGCTGCCAACAGTGCCTCAGTTAGGAGTGGGGCCTTAGTAATTCATCTCCTACCCATGTTAGAATTTTTGACTGGATAAATATATCATAGTAAATATCTATAATCTATCTATCTATCTATCTATCTATCTATCTATCTATCTATCTATCTATCATCTATCTACCTATCTATCATCTATCTCTTATATAGATTGCCACAGATACTGTGGGTTCATGTGAAACACCGTGTCATGTCCAGGATAAACCATTTCACAGTGCACCTTCTCACCCTTTGGTTCTTACATTTTTGTATTTCTGCTGCCATGGCAGGCACACTGTTATCCCTTCCCTCATTTCCTGCAGCTCTCCAGCTCTTTCCCTGATTCGTGGTATTCATCCTCTCTGGGTACAGTTTCTTGATTCTCATCACTATAATCCTCTCAGCCTCGTTTTCCTAATCCATACAGCGGGGCTGGCAATCTTGCCTACTTTGCAGAGCTGCTGAGAGGACCATCTGAGAAGTTAGATGTGGTGATAACCTTCTGCTAGCAGGCCTGTTCACCTTTAACCTTCCTTATTAGTGGCACATGTTTTTGAATGCCCAGCCAAGATCCCCTGCCTCCACTATACAGGGGAATTAGGCTTAGCGTATAATAGCTTTTCTGTCCCTGATTCCGTGGGTTTATGATAGACGCCTTCTAGAGTCAATCGAGTTCATCTTTAGAGACCCACCTTGTAAAAATGTCATATTGGAGATGTCGTTCAGGCCAACATAATATTTTACTATTAACTCTCAATGTGTCTTGAACCTGGTTTTCGATCTGTTGACATCCCTTAAAATCTGGAAGACTTCTTTTGGGGTGTGGTTCAAGACAGGGTTTCTCTGTGTAATAGTTCTGGTTGTCTTGGAACTCACTTTGTAGACCAGGCTGGTCTTGAACTCACTGAGATCCACCTGTCTCTGCCTCACTAGTGCTGGGATTAAAGGCATGCGCTACCACCTCCTGACTTGAAATCTGGAAGATTTTTTAATCTCATTAGGCTGCTCACAGTGCCTACCCAAGGGCTTCTGCATCTACACAGTATAATCCCATAGTTAGCATTGACTGAGGAAGCCTACTGTGTCCTTGGAGCAGAACTGGAAAATTTTTCAGGATGGAGGCAAATGTGTGCTGAGATGGCAGCTAGGGTCAGGGAGGGGTCACTAGTCTGTCTTCCTCTTGGCCTCCTTTGTTTGTAGACTGGGGGCCTCAAGCTCTTGGTCCTGTTACAGTTGAAGTACTAGGATGGACAAGCATAGCAAGCACTTTTGGAAGTCAGCTTCGTCAGGTGCACAGCTGGCTTCTGCTCAGACAGCCTTGGAGAGGAGGCGCTTGCGTGGGACACGTTGAAGATGTTGACCCGCGTCCTTTCCTTTGGCTATTTAGTTTGAATTTATGTTTACTTGCTCCAGGTCCCTTCACCCTCATTTAGTCCTAGCACGACTAGATAAAGCAGGCACCCCGAACAATCCCTTTTCTCCTGATAAGACAAATTGAACCAACCTGCCCCACATAACACAGCTCATAAGAAACGGAGCTGGGATCCAAACGAGGTCTTCAAACTAGTCCGTCAGCTCTAGCAACACAGTGGAGCGTTTGGTCTGGAGGCTTTCAGGTGGGGACCTTGACTGCAGTTTGGACAGGGGCTCTGTTCCCACGATGCCTCCCCCAACACCAGGGTTGCAGCTGTCCTTTGCATAGCTATCCTCTGTAGAACCTTGGATCCCATATCAAAATTCCTTTCAAGAGGGGCTTTGGTTCAGCCCAGGGATTGTCTCATCATGGCTGCTCATCATAACGTTGCTCTTCCTCTTCCTCATCCACCTCTGTCTAGAATGCCACGTATCCGTGTCAAATGTTCGTCTCTTCAACCAGTTAGGAAAAGAGCCTGGTGGGTTATTTGACCCAGATGCTCTACAGTAGTGCAGGTCAGAGCCCATTAGTGAGTCTTGAAATCGATATTTGAGTTGAGTACACGTATATATAAATGGTGTGTATGTCATTGAGGTAAAAGGTATCACTAACTGCATTGCAATTCTTGATTCTGAGGGCCCAGATCCAAAGTGGATTCCCACGGGGGCTGGAACCAGGTGACCTCCTGTCTCTCTCCTCTGGTGCTGGGGTATCTGCAGGTCAGTGGAGGGTCTTTGCATCACAGGGCCTATTTCTCACCCTCACCAGTGTTGTGTTACCTGGTACTGTTTGGTTATCCCTAGCTGCTTGGGAGGTGATTGCTCTTTCTCATTCAATTAAGTTCATGCTTGCTCTTCACCCTGCTAATGGAGCTTTCTAGCACAGTTGAGAATCAGTGCTTCCATCAGCATCAAGGCCCCACATTTGCCCATCCCTACAGCTGTGGATTCCAATTGTAATAGAACTCGGGGGAGCTTTTTCTTTGGGACTTAATTGTGTTTTTTTTTCCTTCTGTATTGCCAACTTCTGGTCCCCTTCGAGAGAAGAAATGGGTCAGAATTGGTGGACAAGGCCACAGAGCCTCTCCTGAGAGAGGCTAAGGTAAGCAGGAGGTTACTGCTTATAAGATCTCAGGTCTTCATGGCAGAGGATCCCCTCTTTTCTCTAAAAGCCACATGTCATCATCCTTCCTTCATCCTTGCACACTCCAGGACCATCTCAGCTACCATCTCAGAGCATCTTAGAGGATGCTCAGCCCCACCCAGAGGATGCTCAGATCCACCCAGGCCTGGGCATTTAAATGTGTTGTTAGATGATATGAGAAATCTGTGGGCACAGGTCAGTGAGAGCCCCCATTCAGAGGCAGACGGGCACTGGTCCTCCTTTTCTCACCAGCTTCATGACCCTGAGCAAATCACTGACCTACAGGGTCTCATTTTCCTAATCTGTGTAATGGGATTTTTATGACACTGTTCATTGAATAATTGAGAGTGGAGGTGTAGAGAAGTCTGCATAGAGGCGCAGGGCAGCCATTGCTTTTTGCTTGTTATTTATTTATTAATTTATTTTTATTATTTTTTGGTCTATCTTTTTAAGACAAGTTTATTGACGTAGCCCTGGCCAGGTTAGGACTCATCACACAGACTACTTTGACCTGGAACTTGCAGTAATTCTCCTGCCCCTCCCACCTGGAGCATATGCATGAACCACCGTACCCTATCTGTTTTTGATAGCCAGATGCTCTTATTGTTGACATTGTTTTGAAGTCTCGTGTGTGTCCCTCCTCTTTGGTAGATGTTGAAGATTCCCACCCTCAGTTCACAGCTCGTGAACGCCTTTTAGAAACAAGATTACACATCGAAGTCAAGCCTCAAAAGCATGCAACTTTTGTGATAATAATTTTTTCCCTCAACAAATCATTATCAAGGTGGGGAGGATTATTGTTCTGACCAGTGCATTCTCTAAAGCCTGGAAAGTCCAGTCTTTCTGAAACGGCACCTGGAATGACAGATCTCCCATCATCCCCCACTCTAGATGGTCTACTGCTGTTCTGCTGTGCCTCTCTTGCCCCAGTTAGACACGGACTACATTTCAGTAGGCTTGTTTAGACTCTTCCTCTCAAGTAGATACGAGGAACAGGGGAACCCATGCCGGAGAAGTTCTGTTCATGTCATGTGGCTAAGAAATGGAAGAGGAAGGGCTAAAGCTTCGGACCAGTTGATTTTCCCACGGCTATAACAGGATACATGACAAAAGTCATTTGATGCAGGAAGGGCTTCTTGGCTCACAGTTTGAGTGTTTACAGTTCATAGTGGAGGGGAAGGCATGATGGCAGGAGCTTGGGGATGTCACACTAGATCTGCTGCCCAGAAGCAGAGAGAGAGAGAGAGAGGAATGCTGGTGTTCAGGCCCCCTCCTTTTATTAAGGCCAGGACCCCAGTCTACGGGATGGTGCCATTCATGTTCAGGGTGTGTCTTCCTACCACAAGTAACTAGTCTAGAAACTTCCTCATAGACATAGAGGTTTGTCTCCATGGTGATTGGCAATAAGAAGCATTTCCAAGGTCCAGTAGCCCTCTAGGGGTGGTCTCTTAATAATCCTGCTTCCTTCACTAGGCCCCACCTCCTGAGAATTCCAAACCTCTACACAGTTTGCAGATGAGGAGAGCATCTGCAGATCATGTATGTTTCCCTCAGCAGCCACTGACCTTTTTCACTGTCCCCCGTGCTGGGTTGCAGGCATGTGCCCCCACACCCAGTTCACAAGCCACATCTCTTCTTACTCTTTCTTTTGTTCTGGGGAAGGCATGTTGAGACAAGATCTCACTCTGTATCTCTGCCTGGCTTTAAACTCATGCTCATTCCCCTGTCTCAGCCTCCCAAGCACCAAAATTTCCTTAGTTTGTATTAAACCCCTCCAGTGGCTTCCCCTTGTCTACTCACATCTCTGCAGTCCCTACCTTGCGTGGCGTCTGTCTTGCCGCAGTCACCCAGTTAGTGCCCGCTCCACCATATCCTATGTTTTGGGGTTCAGTGGCTAACTCACAGATGCTGGCCAAGAGGTCCCCATGACAGATTAAGTGCATGGCTGGTTCTGGGCTGTAATCATGTCAGGGGACTATCCAGTCCTGGGATGGGTTATCCTTGCTTCCTTCTACATGGTTGGTAACACTTGGAGATTATTATTCCTTAGGTTACATGTTGGATTGAAGAATGCTGGGAATCGGATAGCCAGGGAAGTTGGAACCATGCCAGATGTCATCAACAGAGCAGGAACTTCTGGGTCAGGAGTTGAAGTGAAGCAGATGTACAGAGATAGAGTGTACTCTCTTGTTTGTTCTGATGTCTGGTTGATGTGGGCTGCGTTGGGAAGGGGTTTCCTCAGGTTCTATTTTACCTGAGATTTTAACTCATTTCTAGAAACTATGGGTTTGTTCATTCATCACAGAGGGGCACCCTGTCAGGCCCCTGATGAAGACACCCAGCATCTGTACATTTGAGTTTATAATCAAATAGGGTAGAAGATATTATCTATGTCTTCTCTTGTAATCCTAGAAGTACCTTTGTGTGTGTGTAGGTGTGCATGTGTGTGTGTAAGTATCTGCAGGTATGCATGCATGTTTGCATAAACATGTGGAGGCCGGAGGACAATCTTGTATATTTTCCCTCAGGATCCATTAACCGTTTTTATTAATATTGTTTTTAAGACAGGGTCTCTTTGCTGGGACCTGAGACTTGCCAGCTAGGCGAGGTGGCTAGCCAATGGGCTAACCATGCTATGATTACAAACACATACCACCCTCCTGGATTCTTTCAGAAGTCCTAGGGCTTGAACTCGGGCCCTTGTGCTTACAAATCAGATACTTGACCCATTGAGTCACCTTACCTAGCCCCTCTAGAGATCTCTTGGTTATCAGACCTCCAACATGGTGCAAAATATCACCAGATGTTAAGGCTCCTAAAAGCCAAATAGAGTGTAAATGGAAAGTCAGAGCCCCAGCTAGGACTGTGCCGGCAGGAGGGACACTAAGTTAGAACGTTTGTTTACCCGAGTGAGCTCAATTGTGTAAAAGCCAGCTGGCTCCCACTCCTTATCCTCGTCTCCATTTCCCAGTGCAGCTCCTCAACACACAGCTCCTGATCTGCAAAGCTCAGCCGACAGCAGGCTCTGTCTGTAAGAAGCTTTCAGTGGCAACCACAGCAGATGTGGTTCCAAATACCGGCCTGTCTGGAGCAGGGACCTGGTGGTGGTGGGACACCTGATTGTGTCTGAGGAATTCTTTGGCCAGCCTTGCTGCCCTGGTACTGTTTCCCAGGTTGGCATCTGTTGGAAAGGAACAGCCCCATTTCATTAGAAGCAAATGGTGGAGGATGCATGGGTTCCTACCTAGCTTGGGGCGATGTCTTAGTGTGGGTTTCCCTCGCTGTGCTAGAACACCACTACCACAAGCAATTGGGGGAGGGAAGTGTTTCAGGATACAGCTTGTAAGTCAGTCTCCCAGGGAAGTCAGGGCAGGAAGTTGAGGCAGGAACCTGGAGGCAGGAGCTGATGCAGAGGCCACAGACGAGTGCTGCTCACTGACTCTTTTCCCACAAACATATTTAGCCCGTTTTCTTATAGAACCCAGGACCACCAGCTCACGAGTAACATCACCCACAGTGAGCTGGGCCACGACAATCATCAACCAAGAAAATTCATCATGGGCCAATCTTGTGGATACATTTTTTTTCCCCAACTGAAATTCCCTCTTTCAAAATGACTCTAGCTGTGTCAAGTTCACATAAAACTAGTTAGCATAGGTGGTCACCATGATGCTCCACTGTGGCTCTCTCTAGATGGTTTGTGCCCCTTCCTAACAGTCAAATTTTCTCCCCTTGGGGAAAGACACTGGGTGGGAGCAAATGAGAGGATACATTCTTTAATTTAATTTAATTTTTACCAGGGTCTTGCTATGTAGTGATCCTCCTGCCTCAGCCTCTTGAATGCCGGATCCCAGGAGTACCCACTATGCCCAACTTGAAGAAAAATAAGTCTGTGATATGTGTCTGTCTTACCCATCCTTTCTATTTCTTGTGACTCTGCTCTCCTGGTCAGCCGATGCTGGTTTTCCCCAGCACTGTTTGGTATGGTACAATATCGTCCTTAAGTCATTCCCATCAGTAATTAGGACTGGAGGTGTAGGCTGGACGTCTTCAGATCCTGTCTGGCCAATTTTTATCATGCTCACTAAGTGATGAGCAGTCCCTCTTAGTGCTCACTGACTCTGAGCCCTGGGAACATATTTATCAAACTGATTATCCACCCAGAGCTTTGAGTCCCTGGTTTTCTTATTCTCCCTCTTCCTCTGAGAGGCTCTGAATTGCCTTCTGTCAGGGAGACTCGTTCAATAATTGCATTTATCTCTGATTGAGAGTGCTCAGACTTCATGGACAACAAAGATTGGGAAGGCTCTGAAGTCTTTATTTTGACAGCAACACAGAAACTTGGGCAGTGTGCGAGACGTCATTTTATAAATTCTACAAACACTGTCGGCTGCTGGGGTGTCTAGAGGAAGGTCGGCAGGTTCTGCGGTGAGAAGCATTCAACTTCCAGCTCCATCAGCTCCCGCTTACATAAGTTGGAGTTGGGTATAAGTTTTAAATTCTTGCCATCTAATCGGAGTGATGAGGATAATAATGGAACCTGTACTGCAGGAAATTCACCGAAGCAGCACCACTTCCGCACTTGAGGGGCTGGGGAGGTAGCTCAGTTGCTGGAATGACTACCTTGCCAACATGAAGGCCTGAGTTCAATCCTCGAACTCAGGCTTGGGCATTGAAAAAAAAAGGAAAAACTGAGGAGATGGTGCATGCTTATAACCCGACGATAATCCCAGAGGTCAGAGGTGGAGACATGGGGCTTGCTGGGCAGTGAGCATAAAGGGTGAATCTCAGGTTCCAGTGAGACACAAAAACTAATAGGCAAGCAAGTAACCCCCCAAAATGAGCATGATTCATGAGGAGTCGAGTGAGCTCTGATCTCCACATGTATACACACACAGATGCACACACATTTGCACCACATGTGTGCACCTGTACATACATCAACATAAACATACATATATGTAAGTAAATACAAATTAAAATATATATCCAGGAGCCGGAGAGATGGCTCAGTAAATAAGAGAGTTTTCTGCTCTTTCAGAGAACCTGAGTTCTTAGCGCCCATGTCAGGCTGCCTAAAAGAGCCTGCAACTCCAGCTCTAGGGGACCTACCACCCTCTTCTGGCCTCTGTGGGCACTGCACATATGTGCACACCTGTAAATACACATAAGTTGAAAATGAAATAAATTTTAAACTAGACATACGTGTACATAGCTATTCAGTGCTTGATGCACCGGGAGCATGTAGTATGCGGAGGGTATTAATGGAGTGTTACACTCCAGGAATGGAAGGAACACCTTTGAGCCCTGGAATAAATGAGTTGGGACAAGGGTCACAGGAAATAGAAGCTGTAAACTGAGCCAGTGCTCCCAGGGGCAAGTCTCAGTTCTCTAAATGTTTGCTTGTTTATCTTTCTCTCATGGCTGTCCTGCCCTAGGTCTTTTCATAGCTATTGAGCCCCATCTGCTCTCATTTATATTCAGCTGCTATTTAGAATGTAAGTGTTAATTGTCTGCTTAACACCTCATTGCTACTGATTCTGAGCACTCTGTGTTCCTGCTTCCTTGGTTTACCATCTGTCCAGGGTCCCATACCACTGTGCTATTATCTGTGGCTCTATTGGCTCTCCATTCTTTTTAAAAATGAGATATTTAAAAACAACTCTCTATTATTTTTAAATACATATTTCTGATTACAAGGATTGTGCTATAACAATTAGGAAAACTACTGGGGAAATGAACCTCTATAAGCCTTCCATCAAGATGAAACAAGGCTTTGCTTGTTAAATATATTTTCTTCCAGTATTTTTCTCTGAGCTAAATTTGTCTCTCGTACTCAGGATCATATTGTATTGGAATAGAGAGTTTGCAGTAAGTAATAAAATAACCAGCTCAAGCTCAGAGATAAAAATGAAGAGATAGATTAAGGCATATCACCGAATACAGAATTTAAGGTCACCTCTGTCCATGTTTTGTCTCTTGGCTTTATCATCTTCTAGTTCAATTAATAAGGAAACATGACTCAGTGGACAACAGGTGCTATATTCACATGCACACACACGTACACACTCACACATGCACACACAAGCACACACATGTGCATGCATATACGCACACATGTGCATGCGCGCACCAGCATACACACGTGCACACACATGTGCACGTACACACACATGCACACATGAGCACACATTCACAAGTGCACACACGCTCACATACTACACAGGACCAGATAGAGCATCTCTTCCCACATAAACTGTGAACCATGGAATACCTTTGCTAGTAGACTTCAGCTTTGTTTTACACCTCATTGGCATCCACCAAGTAATATTCATTCTGTGATCAGGATGGTGGTCAGCAATAATTCTAACTTGACAAAATCTAGAATCATCTGGACAACAGTGAGCATGCATGTCTGGAGGATTACCTTGATTACATTGATTCATGTGGGAAGATCCATCTTTGCCGTGGGTCGGGCCATTCCCTGGTCAGAGCATCCTGCAGTGTATAAGTGAAAAAAAAAAACCGAGCCAAATGCTAGTCTACGCACATCCATTGCTCTTTGTTTCTGATATGGATGTAATGTGACCAGTTGTCTCAAGCAGCTACCATGGGGGCTTCCCTACCATGATGCACTATAATCTGCAGTTATGACCACAGACCCCTATTCCTTCAAGTGCCTTTTGTCAGGGTATGTTAACACAGATACAGGAGAAAAAACTGAGGCTACATATGGAAACTTTTTTTTTTTTTAAAAAAACTATTTTATTATTTTGGTTCGTGCATGTGAGTGTTTGCCTCTATGAGAATCACATGCATGCAGTACTCATAAAAGCTAGAAGAGGGCATCAGATCTCATGGAACTAGAGTTACAGATGTGAGCGACCACGTGGGTGCTGGGAACTGAACCAAGGTCCTTTGTAAAAGCAGCCAGTGCTTTTAACCATCGAGCCATCTCTCCATCTTCTGGAAATTGTTTTTTTCTGTCATGGTTGATTTTCCAGTATGTTCTGTATGGGAAATGAACCACGATAACTGTGTTTTGGCTTTGGATGGGGGACTTTGTTGGGTATATAACAAGAAAAAGTGGAAGAACAAACACAAGTAGAAGGTAGATAAAAGCAGCAGATAGATAAGAAATAGCATAAGCCAGGTGCTCACAACATGTGGGAAAAATGGCACGGGAAACCCTGTTGCAACTGTCGTGCTAAAGACCCTGACGAGGGATTTCTAGACAGAGTGTTCTCTTCGTGGGTGAACTTTCACCTTCTCACTACCACCGCAGGACCTTTTATACCATAGGACAAGAAATAGTAACTAATTTCTGTTGGAATTGGTTCACCATCTGGCTATTCTCAAAGGTCCATTTTTTCCCCCCAGAAAACATTACTCTTAGCATCTTGCAGTTCTTTATCATGAGGCTGGGGTCCAGACTTTCCCAGGGAAGGGTCTCAGAAGACACTTGAGACACATATGCTTGGGTCTGAGGTCAGGGGCTTCATCTTGTTCCCAACAAGTGCGAACAGTTCTTGACCGATTGCACATACTAAATGTTTAATACTGACAGTGGTTCTTAATCCCCCAAGGGCTTGTTAAATCACAGATCTCCAGGCTCTGACTTCAGCAGCTTTGGTTCAGGAGATTGAGAAGGTGCCCAGGACATGGCGTTTACAATTTTCCAGGTGGTGCTCACGTTCATCAACGCGATCCCGAGCCCATTCTGATATCCAGGAGTTTACTACGCATACATAGCCTTCTGTAGAGATGAATTCAAGTTCCCCGAAGTCAGTTTCCCATCAGATCTGACTGAGGTAGGAACTTGCTGAGCAGAGATTCGTCTATCTTCAGAGGTGTTACCACATGGCCACTTGGCCCCATCACTGTTTCTAGTGAGGGTGAACTCAGGACAGGTGAAACAGAGTTGTTTGCAACATGGCAGCTGGGTGATGAGAGAGGGGTAGAGGCAGGGCCCCAGTAGCCCTTCAAGGGTGTGCCTCCTGTGACCTGAGGTCCTCTAACGAAGCCCCATCTCCAAAAGTTCCCACCACCCCTGATAGTACATGAGCTGGGGACCAAGTCTTGAGCACTCAGCTTTCTGGTAGACATTAAGGGCACACAACACACCACCACAGAGAACAAGAAGCTGAGCCATGTGCTGGCGAGAAAAACCAACGTGTCTACTCTCTGGATTACTTCCTATTGCTGTGATCAACACCATAACCAAAAGCATTTGGGGGGAAACGTTCATTTCATCTTATGGTCTATGATGAAGGGAAGTAGACACAGCAGCTGAAGCAGAGGCCATGGAGAAATATTGCTCATTTGCTTGCTCCGCAGGGCTTTCTCATCCTGCTTTATTATACACCAAGGACCACCTACTTGGGGATGGTCACACCTGGTGTGGTCTGGGACTTCCCATATTAATCATTTGTCAAGGAAGTGCCCCATAGGCTTGGCCACAGGCCAGCTTGATGCAGGCAATTCCTCAGCTGAGGCTCCCTCTTCCAAGATGACCTGAGCTTGTGTCAACTGACGAAAAAGCCTAATGAGCACTTTGAATATTTCTCCCACAGAAGTTCTCTCTCTCTCTCTGTGTGTGTGTGTGTGTGCGCGAAAGAGAGAGGGGGGAGGGGAGTAAACTCTGGGTATTTTCAAATTATTTTTTTAAATTATAATATAATTGCTTTATTTCCTTTATCCCTTTGCTTCCTCCAAACGCCTCCATGTACCCGCTTGTTCTCTTTCAAATTCATAGCCTTGTTTCTTAATCATTACACACACACACACACACACACACACACACACACACACACACACACACGTATGTATGTATGTATAGATATTGTTCTCTCTCTACCTTAGATTTTGTTGTTGTTGTTTTGTTTTTTAATGACAGGGTCTCCTTATATAGCTTTGGCTGTCTCACTACATAGGTCAGATCTCTTACAGAGATCCACCTGGCTCTGCCTCCTGAGCGCTGAGATCAAAGGTGTCTACCACTACACATGGCTTTTGCCTTAGTTTGTGAGACACATTTTCTTTGTGAGCCTGGAACTTGGTGATTCAGAAGGACGGAGTGGTCAGTGAGCCCAAGGTGTCCTCTCGTCTCAGCCCCACCCTTCCCCTGCTAGGATTGCAGATCTGCTCAGCCATGTCTGGCTTTGTACATGAATATAGGAAATCTGAACTCAGTTCCTTATGATTGTGCAATAGACACTTTATCCACTGAGCCTATCTCCACACCCAAAAAGTTGTTCAAAGGTGTGGCTTTTATTGGTCAAAGAAGCCTTGATACTTTGAATGAGGGGCGACTGTTTAACCCATTCCGTGCTATAGGGCACTGATGGTCTCAGTATTTTGTTCTTACGAATGTAGACAGCAAAGAACACCAATGCACACTGTGTTTGTGCTTTCCTTATAACCCAAGAACACACTTGGAGAGGCGGATTCCTACTATTCCAATCTCTCTGACTAATGAATCTGTTTGTCTGAGGGAATAAACCTTCTGTTTATTTATTAAACCCTGCCTCCACTTTTCTTAAATGTCCAGACCCTTAAATCCTGTCTACACTGATGTAGGTTTCACAGTGGTGACAGTAGGGTCAGGGTTGGGTGGGGAGGAGAACAAGAAGACTCAAACAGCAGAGAGAGCAGTGGGCTGCATGGCACGCGTGGTAGGCCAGGGTGTGCCTGGGGATCTGGGATCAGGTGTAATGACGGGAGTGAGGAACGACTCGAGTCTGAAGGTCCCCTTTCGGTCATGTTTTCTAAACTCCAGTCACTTGTAACATTATAATTTTTGTCAAATTTGCATTCCACTCCCATTAATATATAATCACGTTAGTCAATTCCATTAAATCAGTTAATTCACTTTCCAAGAAATTTTTTTTTTTACCAGTAGGGTTAATTGAAAACACCCTTAGTCACTGAATGTAAATGGGAAAGAATTGTATTAATAGTAACAACTCTATTAAATTCTAGCCCAGTCTTATTACTAGCCATTGTCTTTGACCATGGAGCCTGCAGTGTCGGTTATGGGGTAGATGAATGAACATGTGTGAAGACAGGATTTGTGTGAAGACAGACCAAGGTCATATAGATGCAGCCCAATGTCAGATGTCTGCAGAGAGGTTAAAAGAGGGATTGCAAAGAAATCATATTCTCCTGCTATGTGGGAATGTCTTTTACTTTAAGTTTCCAGTGCTCAGGCTGTGGCTAGGCTGCTGAAGCCTTGGGTTGGCCTAGAGAACTCTGCTTTAATTCTTTGAGAATGTCATATATGTATACAATGAAGTGTGGTCATATTCAACCCCCATATTCCATGAAGTTGGGAGAGGGGGTTGTGCTAGGAAAGATATAGGGGGAGATGGAGGAGGGTAACTGGACATTGTGGGTGATTAGTGCAGCTCATATGTGCAGGGTTGGGGTTGGGGGTCATTCACTGGAATGTGGGAGACCTGCCAGTGGCCACACCCTCAAGGAAGAATGAGTCTCCCTCCCTTAGGAGCTGTCAACAGCCAACGGAGCCTTCATAAGGGGTGGGGCTTGGAGAGCACCTAACCCTGACGATGAGGGAATTTTGACTGACTTGATCTTGTATAGGTAACCAGAGCTGTTGTGAGGTTGTGACCATGACTGTCACACCACATGCAGAAGATAGCTTTTCCTAGCACTCCTCTCTATCCTCAGCTCTTAGGTTCTTTCCGCCCCCTCTGCTGTGATGTTCCTTGAACCTTGACAGGGGTTGGGTGGGTTGATAAACGTGTCCCATCTAGGGTCAAGTATGCAGTCTCTTGCTCTTAAAACTTTGATCAGTTGTGTGTGTCTGCATTGACCAGTGCCCTCTGCTGAGAGCATAGACAATTGGTTAAGCAGACAGACTCATGGAATCAGACCCCCCCAGACTGGGGTGGGAGGCTGGCCCAAGGATCTTCTTTACCATGGTTTTGTCTTCAACTGTCTCTCTGGCTTAAAAGAAAATCATTGTTTGAAGTAAAAACTGAACTTATTGTGTAGTACAACCAAGGTTCTTTTCCCCTCTCGTTTTTGTAAAGTATTTCATTTGTGAGAATAATTTTAAGGTCGTAGAAAAGATAGGAACATAGCACAAAGATGTTCTGCTCTGCTGGGATTATTATTATGGTTTTTCATTTGCTCTGCTTTTCTCTCTCTACTCCATGTGTGTGTATCTTTGTGCCTGTGTGTTTGTGTCTGTATATCTTCATACACATATCCATACTCCCCGAGCTCTTTGAGACTGTTAGAGACAATATGTACCCTTATTTCTATAGCTCATTGTATATTTTCCAAGAATATGTATATTCTTTTACATAATTGAAGTGTAGTTGTTAACTTTAGAAAAATCTCCATTGATGGACTCTCTATCTACCTAGTTCATATTCTAATTTTGTTAACTGACAAGGGACTGTAAATCAACATAATAACAATGTTCCACATATCAGACATACCCTTTAGGATAGGTTCTGGCTGTTAGTCATGTATTCAGTCCATTGTGCTACCCCCTTTGTCTTTAACATGGAATAGTTCCTCAGCTTTGGTATTGTAGAACAGTTTTGATGATCCCTGTAATCAAATGTTCATCATGGTTGGTTGTAGTCATTCCTGGTTGGAATAATCTATAACACAAGTATCACACCCAGACACACACAGCATCCATCTGCCACTCCAGGTACCACACCAGAGATACTGCCTTATTCATTTGCCATCTTCTGGAGAATTATTTTTGCATGTGTGTGTATGTGTGTGTGCATGTGGAGGTCAGAGGACAGCCTTAGCTGTTTTTCCTCAGTCACTGTCTACCTTGTTTTTTGAGATATGATCTTTCTCTGGCACCTAGAGCTCTCTGATTACACTAGCCCAGGTGGCCAGCTAGTTCCGAGGATCCTTCTGTTTCTCCCTCTGCAATGTTTGGGTTACAATCGTGCCTCAACACACTGGGTTTATTTATGTGGATTCTGGGTTTGGATTCAGGTCCTGGTACTTGCAAGGCAGTCAGTCCCTTTAATCACTTCAGTGACTGAGGCATCTCCCCAGCCTGCCTTTGGCGATTTTAATTTTGATCACTTTTTCAAACTGTTGCCTGGGTTCGCCACTGTACATATGGTATGTTTTCTTTGAAGCTAACACACAGTCAGTGGGAGGGAAGCTTTAAGATCAAGTGAATAGCTCCCCCTTCTGCCTCCCTTCCCTCTTTGGGCACATAAGATCACCCAACTCAGCCTGTCTGGGGGCTGGGGCCGAAACCTGAGGGCAACCAGGCGGGAGGGAGTTCCTTTGTCTCAATAGCCTGCCTGCAGCAAGTAAGGTAGGTGCTTTGTTTACGAGCTACCAACCAGCACGGAGATCTGATCTCGGCACCAGGAGAGCCATCACTGGAGCACCAGGAGAGCAATCACTGGGGAGTGCCATCACTGGGAAGGTACATCAGTGGGCAAGGAGACCTGATCCTGTAAAAGAAGATCCATAGGGGAGCATTCGGAGGAAGAGATGGGCAGGAGCCAATGCAAGAATTCACCCAACAATCTGAAAAACAACATGAAACCACCAGAACCCAGCGACCTCACAACAGGAGGACATGAACACCTTAATCAAGAAGAAGTAGAAAAAATTGACTTTATGAAAGTGATTGACGCCCTTAAACAGCATGTAAAAAATTCCCTTATAGAAATGGATGAGAAGTATAACAGGAAGTTTGAAGAATTGAATAAATCCGTGAATGATACCCTTGGAAACCAAGGAAAAACAATCAAACAGATAATGGAAAGAGTTCAAGTCTTGAAAACTGAAATGGAGGCAAAGAAGAAAACACAAACAGAGGGCCGGATGGACATGGAAAATCTAGGTAAACGAATAGAGACTACAGAAACAAGCATAACCAACAGAATACAAGAGATAGAAGAAAGAATCTCGGATTCTGAAGATACCATAGAGAAAATAAACGCACTGATCAAAGAAAACAGCAAGTCCAACAAACTCTCATCACAAAACATTCAGGAAATCTGGGACACAATAAAAAGACCAAACCTAAGAATAATAGGAGTAGAAGAAGGAGAAGAAGTGCAGCTCATAGGTCCAGAAAATATATTTAATAAAATTATAGAAGAAAACTTTCCCAACCTAAAGAAAGATATACCTATGAAGGTTCAAGAAGCATACAGAACACCGAATAGGCCGGATCAAAAAAAAATCCCCTCACCATATAATAATCAAAACACAAATCATACAGAATAAAGAAAGAATATTAAGAGCTGCAAAGGAAAAAGGCCAAGTTACTTATAAAGGTAAACCTATCAGACTTACACCTGACTTATCTATGGAAACCATGAAAGCCAGAAGGTCCTGGATAGATGTACTGTAGAAACTAAGAGACCATGGATGCAAGCCCAGACTACTATACCCAGCCAAGCTTTCGCTCACTATAAATTGAGAAAACAAATTTTCCAGGATAAAAACGAATTTAAACAATACATAGCCACAAATCCAGCCTTACAGAAAGTAATAGAAGGAAAATCACTAACCAAGAAGTCCAACAATGACCACAATAACTCAGACATCTAGAGATCCTTCACCAGCGCAACTCAAAGAAGGGAAACACACAAACTCTACTACTAAAAAAGTGACAGGAGTTAACAACCACTGGTAATTAATATCACTTAATGTTAATGGACTCAACTCACCTATAAAAAGGCACAGGCTAAGAGATTGGATACGGAAACAGTATCCAACATTCTGCCGTTTACAAGAAACACACCTCAACCACAAAGACAGGCACCTACTCAGAGTAAAGGGCTGGGAAAGGGCTTATCAAGCAAATGGACCTAAGAAACAAGCAGGTGTGGCCATACTAATTTCTAAAAAAGTTGACTTCAAACTTAAATCGATCAGAAGAGATGGAGAGGGACATTTTATACTCATAACAGGAACAATTCATCAGGATGAAGTCTCAATCCTGAATATCTATGCCCCTAATATAAAAGCACCCACATACGTAAAAGAAACATTACTAAAACTCAAGGCAGCCATTAAGCCGCACACACTAATAGTAGGAGACTTCAACACTCCTCTCTCACCAATGGACAGGTCAATCAGACAGAAACCTAACAGAGAAATAAGAGAATTAATGGAGGTAATGAATCAAATGGATATAACAGACATCTATAGAACATTCCACCCAAATAGGAAAGAATATACCTTCTTCTCTGCAGTTCATGGAACCTTCTCGAAAATTGACTAAATACTCAGTAACAAAGCAAACTTCCATAGTTACAAAAAAATATTAGTAACCAGCTGTGTCTTATCAGATCACCATAGATTAAAGTTAGAATTCAACAACAATGCTACTCCTAGAAAGCCTACAAACTCATGGAAACTGAACAGTCAACTACTGAACCATACCTGGATTAAGGAAGAAATAAAGAAAGATATCAAAGTCTTCCTTGAATTCAATGAAAATAAAGAAAGAACGTACTCAAACTTATGGGACACTATGAAAGCAGTCCTAAGAGGAAAGTTCATAGCACTAAGTGCCCACTTAAAGAAAACAGAGAAAGCACACATTGGAGACTTAACAGCCCACCTGAAATCTCTAGAAAAAAAAGGAGCAGACTCACCTAGGAGGAGTAGAAGACTGGAAATAATCAAACTGAGGGCTGAAATCAACAAAATAGAAACACAGAAAACAATCCAAAGAATCAATGAAACAAAAAGCTGGTTCCTGGAGAAAATCAACAAGATTGATAAACCCCTATCCAAATTAATCAAACGGCAGAGAGAGAATATGGAAATTACTAAGATCAGAAATGAAAAGGGGGACATAACCACAGACACAGAGGAAATTCAGAGAATCATTATATCTTACTACAAAAGCCTGTATGCCACAAAACTGGAAAATGTAAAAGAAATGGACACTTTTTTAGATAAATACCATAGTTAAACCAGGACCAGGTGAACAATCTAAATAGACCTGTTAGTCGCGAAGAATTAGAAGCTGTTATCAAAAACCTCCCCACCAAAAAAAGCCCAGGACCAGATGGCTTCAATGCGGAATTCTACCAGAACTTCCAAGAAGACCTAATACCTATACTCCTTAATGTATTTCACAATATAGAAACAGAAGAGTCATTGCCAAATTCCTTTTATGAAGCTACAGTTACTCTGATACCAAAACCACACAAAGACTCAACCAAGAAAGAGAATTACAGGCCAATCTCACTCATGAACATCGGCGCAAAAATCCTCAACAAAATACTGGCAAACTGAATCCAAGAACACATTAGAAAAATTATCCATTATGATCAAGTAGGCTTCATCCCAGAGATGCAGGGATGGTTCAACATATGAAAATCTATCAATGTAATCCATCATATAAATAAACTGAAAGAAAAAAAAACCATATGATAGTTTCATTAGATGCTGAAAAAGCATTTGACAAAATTCAACATCACTTTATGATAAAAGTCTTGGAGAGATTAGGGATACAAGGGTCATACCTAAATGTAATAAAAGTTATTTACAACAAGCCGACAGCTAACATCAAATTAAATGGAGAGAAACTCAAAGACATCCCACTAAAATCAGAAACATGACAAGGCTGTCCACTCTCTCCATACCTCTTCAATATAGTGCTTGAAGTTCTAGCAATAGCAATAAGACAACATAAGGGGATCAAGGGGATTCGAATTGGAAAGGAAGAAGTTAAACTTTCGTTATTTGCAGATGATATGATAGTGTACATAAGCGACCCCAAAAACTCCACCAGAGAACTTTTACAGCTAATAAACATCTTTAGTAATGTGGCAGGATACAAGATCAACTCCAAAAAATCAGTCACCCTCTTATACACAAAGGATATGGAAGCAGAGAGGGAAATCAGGGAAGCTTCACCTTTCATGATAGCCACAAACAGCATAAAATATCTTGGGGTAACTCTAACCAAGGAAGTGAAAGATCTATTTGACAAGAACTTTAAGGCATTGAAGAAAGAAATTGAAGAGGATACCAGAAAATGGAAGGACCTCCCTTGCTCTTGGATTGGGAGACTAAACATAGTAAAAATGGCAATTCTACCAAAGGCAATTTATAGATTCAATGCAATCCCCATCAAGGTCCCATCAAAATTCTTCACAGATCTTGAGAGGACAATAATCAACTTTATATGGAAAAACAAAAAACCCAGGATAGCCAAAACAATCTTATACAATAAAGGATTGTCTGGAGGCATTACCATCCCTGACTTCAAACTCTATTACAGAGCTACAGTAATAAAAACAGTGTGGTACTGGCATAAAAACAGAGAAGTCAACCAATGGAATCGTATAGAAGACCCGGATTTTAACCCACAAATCTATGAACACCTCATTTTCAATAAAGGAGCTAAAAGTATACAATGGAAGAAAGAAAGCATCTTCAACAAATGGTGCTGGCACAACTGGATGTCAACCTGTAGAAGAATGAAAATAGATCCATATCTATCACCATGCACAAAACTCAAGTCCAAATGGATTAAACACCTCAATATTAGTTCGAACACACTGAACCTGATAGAAGAGAAAGTGGGAAGTACCCTACAACAGATGGGAACAGGAGATTGCTTCCTATGTATAACTCCAGCAGCACAGACATTAAGGGCAACATTAAATAAATGGGACCTACTAAAACTGAGAAGCTTCTGTAAAGCAAAGGACACTGTCATAAGACAAAAAGGCAACCTACTGACTGGGAGAAGATCTTCACCAACCCCGCAACAGACAAAGGTCTGATCTCCAAAGTATATAGAGAACTCAAGAAACTAGACTTTAAAATGCTAATTAACCCAATTAAAAAATGGGGCACTGAACTGAACAGAGAATTCTCAACAGAAGAAGTTCAAATGGCCAAAAGACACTTAAGGTCATGCTCAACCTCCTTAGTGATCAGGGAAATGCAAATCAAAACAACTTTGAGATATTATCTTACACCTGTCAGAATGGCTAAAATCAAAAACACCAATGATAGCCTTTGCTGGAGAGGCTGTGGAGGAAGGGGTACCCTCATCCATTGCTGGTGTAAATGCAAACTTGTGCAACCACTTTGGAAAGCAGTGTGGCGGTTTCTCAGGAAAATCAGGATCAACCTACCCCTGGACCCAGCAATACCACTCTTGGGAATATACCCAAGAGATTCCCTATCATATGACAAAAGCATTTGTTCAACTATGTTCATAGCAGCATTATTTGTAATAGCCAGAACCAGGAAACAACCTAGATGTCCTTCAATGGAAGAATGGATGAAGAAAGTGTGGAATATATACACATTAGAGTACTACTCTGCGGTAAAAAACAATGACTTCTCGAATTTTGCATGCAAATGGATGGAAATAGAAAACACTATCCTGAGTGAGGTAACCCAGACCCAAAAAGATGAACATGGGATGTACTCACTCATAATTGGTTTCTAGCCATAAATAAAGGTCACTGAGTCTATAATTTGTGATCTTAAAGAAGCCAAATAAGAAGGTGAACCCAATGAAAAACATATAGCTTTCCTCCTGGCTATGGGAAGTAGACAAGTTTGCCGGGCAAAAAATTGAGATCTTGGGGGTGGGGTTGGATGGGGGTAAGGGGAGATGGGGAGAGAAACGTGAGAAGGGGAGGATGGGGGGAACTTGGGGAAATGGGATGATTGGGATAAAGGAAGGTTGGATATGGGAGCAGGGAAGCACAAATCTTAGTTAAGGGAGCCACCTTAGGGTTGGCAAGAGACTTGAACCTAGAGTGGATCCCAGGTGCCCAGGGCGATGTCCCCAGTTAGTTCCTTGGGCAGCTGAGGATAGGGAACCTGAAATGACCCTATCCTATACCCATACTGATGAATATCTTGCATATCACCATAGAACCTTCATCTGGGGATCGATGGAGATAGAGACAGAGACCCACACTGGAGCACCGGACTGAGCTCCCAAGGTCCCAATGAGGAGCAGAAGGAGGGAGAACATGAGCAAGGAAGTCGGGACCACGAGGGGTGCACCCACCCACTGAGACAGTGGAGCTGATCTATTGGGAGCTCACCAAGGCCAGCTGGACTGTGACTGAAAAAGCATGGGATAAAACTGGACTCTCTGAACATGGCGGACAATGAGGGCTGATGAGAAGCCAAGGACAATGGCATGGGGTTTTGATCCTACTTCATGTTCTGGCTCTGTGGGAGCCTAGCCAGTTTGGATGTTCACCTTCCTAGACCTGGATGGAGCGGGGGGGGGACCTTGGATTTTCCACAGGGCAGGGAACCCTGATTGCTCTTTGGACTGGAGAGGGAGGGGAAGAGGAGTGGGGGCAGGGGGAAGGAAATGGGAGGCTGGGAGGGGGCAGAAATTTTTTTTTTTCAAAAGAAAGAAAAAAGGAATGACAACCTGGATTTCCTTTAAGAGAAAAGCTAAAATATATCATGTAAGTAATATGACCTGAAAAAAAACCACACACATTTCAAGACATCTTAATGACACGAGAATTCTTTAATTTTGTACAAAAATAATTATGAATAAAAATATTATTATTTAAACACACACACACACACAAAAGATCAAGTGAATGCTTTTTTTCGTCTTCCTCAAGTATGGATGTGCTGTACGTGGAGATTAGCCTGAAAAGAAGGATAAAGATCTAGAGATGCCAGCTAGGGACCTGTCAAATCTGTTACTTCAAACTACATGGGAAATAAAGAAGGGGGTGAGGGAGTAAAGGAGAAAGAGAGAGAGAAAGAGAGGGAGGAGGAGAGAGAACATCTGGGAACATCCAAGGAACACCATGCCTGGGTATGGTCACCCAGAAAAACCTTACACTCACATTAGCCATTTCCACAGTAAAAATAGAATGTAGTCATAGTTCTTGGACTGGTGCAAAGAGTGTTCTGTATAGATTAGTTAGAGAAATGGGATGGCTTGCCTCTATATATTTGCCACTTAAAATGGTATGTGTGTCTGTTTCTGTGTATGTGCGTGCACACACACACATGCATGTGAGTACATGTTTATGTGTGTGAGCACAGGCATGTGCACACCACAGCACACATGCGGAGGTCAGAGGACAACTTTAGCTGTTGGTCCTCACCTTCCACCTGATTTGAAGTCTGGGTTTTGTTTCCTCCTGCACATGCCAGGCTAAGCAATTCTCGAGTGTCCAGGGATCTTCCTGTCTCCGTCTCCCATCTCCTTGTGGATAACAGATGCACACTGCCACACCAGGCTTTCCATGGGCTCTCGGAATCCGCAGTCAGGTAACAGGCACACCTACTAAGCCATCTTCTCAGCACCTTGCTGACTTTTGTTGATTATTTTCCTTTTCCCCCCAAGTCCTCAGGTCTTAGCAAAAGTCAGTGGAAACTCTCACCATGATGCAGACTGTATTTACCCTTCCCTTTATAATGCATTTTTTTTTGTTCTTATACACAAAGAGTGAGTCCTGCAAACAGGATATAATGAGATTTTAGCTTCTAATCAATGTCGTATAATTGGAGTATTTGGACAATTTACATTTAATTACTGAGATAGTGGGATTTAATGATATCATCTTGCTATTTGTTTTCTATTTGATTTACTCTGTTCTTTGTTTGTTTATTCTTTGATAAATCAATGATTTTTATTACTATATTTCTCTCTCATGTCAGCCTTTAATTAGACACCACATTATTATTCCTTTAGTAGCTTCCTTAGAAATTACATTAATACCTGGATTTATTAGACTCTTCAAAACAGAACTTTTATCTCTTCCCGAGGGAGGCAAAGATCATGTAGTTGTTTAATTCAGTTTACTTTTCTCAATTTTTGAGACATTGTCGTTATATAGTTGAGTGTCTTCCATTAATGAGCGTGTTTTAGTGTGTGTGTATGCACATATGCATGCTCATGCACAAGTCATAGTGCAAGAATAGGGACCAGAGGACAACTTGTATGAACTGGTTCTCTCTTTCTAACAATGGATTCTGGGGATTGAAGTCAGGTTGTTAGTCTTAGCAGCATGTATCTTTACTTACTGAGCTACTTTGCCAGTCCTTTTTTATATATTAAAACACATACACATACTACACACATACATATTCTTTTATCAAATGTTTACTTTCATTTAACTAAAATGAAGTTGTGACAGCAGCTTGATTTCTTACTCGGGTGGTAAACTGTATAGATGGGATTACAGGCATGTGTTATATGCCAAGCTTTCCAGCCTTCACAGCCATGGGAAATTAATTTCTGTTGTTTATTAATTACCCAGTCTGTAATATTTTGTTTCAGCATCTAATGAAATGATCATATTATTTTTTCTTTCAGTTTATTTATATGATGGATTACATTGACAGATATTCCTATGTTGAACCATCCCTGCATCTCTGGGATGAAGCCTACTTGGTAATGGTGGAGGGGTTTTCTGATGTCTTCTTGAATTCAGTTTCCTAGTATTTTATTGAGTATCTTTGCATCAATGTTTATGAGTGAGATTTATCTGTAATTCTCTTTCTTAATAATGTCTTTGTGTGGTTTGGGAATCAGGGTAATTGTAGCCTTGGAAAAAGGGTTTGGCAATGTTCTTTCTGTTTCTGTTGTGTGGAACAATTTGAGGAGTTCTGGTATTAGTTCTTCTTTGAAAATCTTATAAAATTCTGAGCTGAAACCATCTGGCCCTGGGCTTTTTGTGGTTGAGAGACCTTTGATGACTATTTCTAGTTCTTTAGCAATTATATATCTATTTAATTTGCTTTTCTGGTCTTGATTTAATTTTGGTGGTGATATTTATCCAGAAAATTGTCCATTTTCTTTAGGTTTTCCAATTTTGTATAGTACAGGTGTTTGAAGTATGACCTGATGATTCTCTGGATTTCCTGCATGTCTATTGTTATGTCCCACTTTTCATTTCTTATTTTGTTAATTTGGATATTCTTTCTCTGGCTTTTGGTTAGTTTGGATAAAGGTTTATCTATTTTGTTGATTTTTTCGAAGAACCAACTCTTTTTCTCAAAGATTTTTTGGTATTGTTCTCTTTGTGTCTATTTTGTTTATTTCAGCTCTCAATTTGATTATTTCCTGCCATCTAATCCTCCTGGGTGGGTTTGCTATTTTTTGTTCTAGAGTTTTCAGGTGCTCTGTTAACTCACTAGCGTGTGGTTTTTCCAGGTTCTTTATGTAGTCATTTAGAACTATGATCTCTCCTCTTAACACTGCTTTCATTGTGTCTCATAAATAAATGGCTGTGTTGTGTGGTTACTTTCATTGAATTTTAGGAAGTATTTAATTTCCTCCTTTATTTCTTCCTTGTCTTATTGGTGATTCACATGAGCATTGTTTAATTTCCATGTGTTTTTGGGCTTTCTGAAATTAGTGTTGCTGTTAAATTCTAATTATTAAGCCTTGGTCATTCCATAGGATACATTGGGTTATTCCATTTTTATTTTGTATCTGTTGAGGTTTGCTTTTTACCTAGTATATGGTCAATTTTTGAGAAGGTTCTGTGAGTTGCTATGAAGAAGGTATATTTTTTTTTATGTTTGCATGGATTGTTCTATAGATGTCTGTTGAGTTCATCTGAGTCATAACATCTGTTAGTTTCCTTATTTCTCTGCTTATTTTCTGTCTGGCAGACCTGTCTGGTGGTGAGAGTGTGGTGTTGATGTCTCCCACTATTAGTGTGTGCAGTTTAATGTATGATTTAAGCTTTAATAGTGTTTCTTTTACGTATGAGAGTGCCCTTGTATTTGGGGCATAGATGTTCAGTATTGAGATTTCCTCTTGATGGATTTTTCCTGTGACTAATATGAAATGTCCTTCTTTGTCTCTTTTGATTGAAGTCTATTTTGTTAGCTTTTAGCATAGCTATATCAACTTGTTTCTTAGGTCCATTTGATTAAAAAAAATTCCCAACCCTTTACTCTGAGGTGATATCTGTCTTTGATGTTGAAGTGTGTTTCTTGTATGCAGCAGAAGGGTGGATTCTGTTTTGATATCCAATCTGCTTCTTTTTATAGGTGAGTTGAGTCCATTTATATTAAGCAATATTTATGACCAGTGATTTCTAGTTCCTGTTAATCTAGTTTTTGTTGTCGGTAATGTTATTGTGTATGTTTTCCCCCTTTTTGGGATTTGCTACTGTGAGATCATCTATTGTCTGTGTTTTTGAGGATGGAGATAACTTCCTTGGGTTGGAGTTTTTCTTCTTGTACGTTATGTAGGGCTGGGTTTGTGGCTAGGTATTGGTTTTACCTGGTTCTGTCATGGAATATCTTGTTTTGTCCAACTATGGTGATTGAAAGTTTTGCTGGGTACAGTACTCTGGGCTGCCATCCCTTGTCTCTAAGTGTCTCCATAACACTTGACCAGGACTTTCTGGCTTTCATCATTTCCATTGAAATGTCAGGTAAATTTCTGATAGTTCTCCTTTTATATGTTACTTGGCCTTTTTCTTTTGAAGCTCTTAATAGTCTTTCTTTATTCTGTATGTTTAGTGTTTTCATTATTATGTGGGAAAGGGACTTTTTTTTTGAGAACCTAGAGCAGGCGTGAGTGCAGCTATAGTTGACAAGATAAACATGGAGATAGAACAGCAAGATGAGATGACGTCACTGTGGTGATCAGAGCACCCAGTCAACAGGATGCAGGCCTGCCTGGCTGCTCACAGCTCATTTCTTGACACCTCATTTTATAAACCCACACTATTAAACCTGAAGAGAGGTACTGGTCCCCGAACAGTAACAGTCAGGCACTTCAACACTCTTTTTCATCAACAGAGAGATAGCAAACAAACAAAAAACTAAAGTAACAAATCCAGCATACCAAGCCAGGATCATCTACTAAACCATACCATGGGTCAAACGTGCTTAACATACACAGAACATTCCTTCCTGCAGTCATGGACTGAGCATGCTTTTATCAACACATGGTTTTTCTCTAGAGAAATTCCTATATTAGGCCACAAATGAACTAAATAGAGTAAAGTGATATTAACACGTCTGAGAGATGGCTCAATGGTGAAACACTTATCTTGAAACTGTGAGGACCTGAGCCTGAACCCCTAGAACCTATGTAAAGCTGGAGGCTGTAGCTTATGTCTGTAGTTGTATCAGAAAGTTCCACAATAGCCCAGAATGGAGTGTAAAAAAGGTTTATTTATTTGGAGATAAATTCACCGTAAGGGTAGCAATCTACAACTCTCTGTGTGCACTGGGAACTGCACCCGAATCCAGCAGTACAAAGGGCCACACACACTTTTCATTTGCACTTGTACATGAGATCATGCTCAAAGTGGGCTGCTATCTTAAAGGCTATTAGCTGGAGTTCCCACAACACATGTCCTTAACTCCAATACTAAATCCCTGGAAACTCGATGGCCAGCCTGCCTGGCACACACAGCAGTGAGCATGAGACCCTGTCTTAGTCAAGGTGAAGGTGAGGACTGGAAGCTGATGTTGCCCTCTGATGTGTCCTTCAGATGCTCATACACGTACACAACACACAGAAGCTCACACACATACATACACATGCACACACACATGAGCATCATACTCACATAGGTAAAGAATATAAACAATGGAAAACCCAAGATACAACATGAAGTGTAAATCCTCTAACTACAGGCTAAGTGACCCTACTTCAGAAATCCAAAATCCAAAATGTTCCAAATCCTAAACTTTTTAAATTTAATTTCATTAATTTATTTTTATTTCGAGACGAGCTTTCACTATAGAGCCCTAGCTGGCCTGGAATTACCTGTGTAGACCTGGCTGACCTTGAGCTCGCAGGGATTTGCTCACCGCTGCCTCTCAAATACTGTGATTAAAGGTGCGCATCATCACACCTGGCATGGACTTTTTTGCTCAAAGGCTCAGCTGTCAGAGCATCTCACACATTGGATTTCCAGATTAGAGATGCGTGACCAGTAATATCCATGTGAATATTTTAAAGTGAAGAAGTTGAAAATGGGAAGTATTCCCACTCTCAGGCAGGGGCAAAGCTTATCTATACAGCATGGGACTCTTTATGATGCTCAAAATCAAAATAAACACAATAACTTTTTTTTTTGAGATAGGGTTTCACTGTGTAGTGTCACCACCTGGCTCACAAATAACTTTTATACATAGAAATGTATCAAAAATGCATTATACCAATAAAGGAGTGCAAGAGAATTGTGGTCATGAGGTAACGGTGGTATTGTGGGACCAGGATGAAGGAGTGCCTATGGGCTGGTGCAAGGTTCAGTCCAAATCCCAGCACTGGCTGGAAGTGAAGGACTCAGGAGTGCTGCTTGCATGGCCCACAGGGCTAATGACAGAATTAGCTATGTGAATAAGATCTGGACAAGCACATGGAATATCTCAAAAACCTCAAGGGAAAACTTTCTGTGATGACAAAATCTGCCAGCAGTGCCTCAGGAAGGCCCAGAGCAGTCCAGAAAGGCGTCTTTGTGAGCTGCTTCTTCAGGACTCAGCAGGAGCTAGTTCTGTATAAGCAGGTAGAGGAGATGGCTCAGTGGGTAAGAGTGCTTGCCATGCAAGCAAGAGGACCTGGAGCCACATGCCCAACGTGCACATAAAAGCCGGGCATATAGCATATGCATGCCTGTAACCCCATACCTGCAGGCAGGAGCTTGCTGGCCAGCCGCGTTAGCTGTAATGATGAGATTCTGGTTCAGCGAGAGACTCTGTAGCAAGGGAATAAAGAGAGTGACAGAAGAAGACACCTCTGAGGACATGGTCACACTCAGGCAGGCTCTCACACACAAGTGCACATAAATATAACATACATATAAACACACATGCACACGCAACAAGCTCATTCCACGAAGAGGAATTATTAAATTATTTTATTTTATGTGTGTGAGTATTTTGCCTGCACGTATGTATTGTATCATGTGCACGTTTGGCCCTCTTGGATGTCATAAGAAGGCATTCCCAGATCTCCTGAACCTGAAGTTATACATGCTTAGGAGTCACCCTGAAAAAAACCTCATGTTCTTAACCTCGGAGCCATCTTTCCAGCCCCCAACATAATGGAGATGCTAACGCAGAGAGCATTTGGTGTCTGCTGTGGGTTTACCATAGTCTCTGCAGCCACTAACGAGGCCTGCCAGAGTGGAGGGCGGAGGCGTGAACAATGCAAGTGGAATTGTGATACGCTAGTCCATTTCATGACAAATCAAGGGGGATGATAGTGCCTGTCGGTCACAGAGCTAGCATACAGTGACAACAGTTGCTCCACTGCTCATCACGACACACAAGAGTGACTGCTGGGTTTTTAACTCGCTGGTAGAGCATGCTTGGAGAATTTTCTGAGCTGACATGGAAGAATTTTGCAGAGCTGTGGATCAAACCCAAATCTGCTAGGCAAGGTGTCTGCCCTGACGCTATCTGCGGAGAAAGGAAGGTGCAGCCACAAATTGACCTGAACCCACAGGAGTTAGGGTCCTGAATGGGGAGGCACCGAGTGGGAAGACTGGAGATGGAGGAATAAGGGAGACAAAAGCAATAGCTGGGACCCGGAGGCCTTGCACAAGCTGACAACGAACGGTGAGCAAGCTTATGAAGAAGCACAACATGCTACGTACCATCTGCAGGGGGAGAATGGCTAAGGTCACCTGTGAGCTAAATCAGATAATGTTGCCAAAGAGCACGCAGGACACCTCAGGCACAGGTGCATTAGGACTGGGGAAAAGCTGGAGCCCCAGACTCTGCAACCTTGATTCCTTCAAGACCCTGGCTCTAGCCCCAGACTGGACCTTGTCAAGTATCCTCCTGGATGAGGGCATAGGACTGATATTCCCTTTGTCCTTCCATCAGGGCCTCTGAGAAAGTCTTGGATTAGTCTGGAGCCCAAGAACAAATCAAGGTTGTTTTAGAGAGCGTGTGTCCTGTGACACATGTTCCTGGGAGTCACTGTGACACTAAAGTTGTACAAGGAGTCACAATGCTTAAAGGGAAAACGAAGACCAGACTTGGGGCAGAAAGACGTTCATCCATGAGCCTGAGGCTCTGGGCAGTAGGGCGCCGTTATGATTCTTGGAAGCGGTGTCCTGCCCGGTGCCAGGATGGATGGGGCAGATGAGGCCCACACGTGGTGCCGGGCAGACAGACATTATTGTAGTGAGCAAATGTATGGGAAATCGTGAGAGAGAGCCAGAATGGTTCATGTCCTGTGGACAGAGGCAGATCTGAGGACATGAAAACAGTGAGGAGTGGACTGATGTATGCCACCCAGGGTCATGGTAATGTCTGTGCTGCCACTGGGGCTTATGTGTAGATTGATGGTCCTGCTGCAACTGTGGTCTGTTTTGATGTCAGGGCTCCTGATACCACCCAAGGCTGGGAAGGAAGGGCTGGACAAAATTGGCCCTAACCCCTCACAGGCTACAGCTCTAGGGAGAACTGGTCCTTCCCCTCAATGACTGAAGCACTCAGGAGAGAAACTAGCACCTCACCTGCGTAGCACAATGGAGCTGACCTTGTTTGCAGGAGCAAAGGTGAGCTGACCCCTAGGGTGGGAAAAGGGGAGAGCAGGTCTCTCCTCAGCCCTCATCACCTGCAGCAGGTGTGGGACCTCATCTCCAGCTGCAGAACCTATTCTCTCTATCTCTATTTTGATTTCCTGCCGAAACAGCTTTATTTATCAACCAATAAAAGCAATGCATATACAGAAGGAAATCAGAACAGAGATAGAGAGAGTAGGCTGAGTCAAGGAGACACCATGTAGTCACCAAATGAGAAAGGCACAGTACTTTACCATTAGGCCACAGTCTCATGATAATACACAAATTAATAGAAATCAATTAATTTAAGATGTAAGAGCTAGCTAGGAATAGGCCTGAGTCATTGGTCAAACAGTGTTGTAATTAATATAATTTCTGTGTGATTATTTGTGTCTGGGTGGCTGAGAAATGAATGGACAGTCTCCATTTACAATTGTCAGCTTGAGACTACCCTAGGTTATATAGTAAAACCCTGTCTCAGAAGCAAAACAAATGTCCTGGACCCCAGAAGCACTTATGGGGATATAGAACAAGTTGGTGGCCAATATACTCTGGACAATTCTCCCCACAGAGATACTAAGTTGAACTGCTGGCAGAGAGCTAAGGAAGTCATTCGAGAAATCATCATAAAAGACCACAGTGCCCGTCTTCAATGTAACTGAAAAAAAAAAAGATGCAATGAGGGCCTTCCTATCACCTGACCTCCACTTCACAGAAGCCCAGCATGCAACCAGGTGCCTCCTCCTTGGAAAGTAAATTCAGTCCAGGCTTTAAACTTGAAACCCAGTTACTCATTCCAGCAGCATGGTGAAACCCAATTTGGGCAAAGCTTTATGATCCCCACTGCCGGGCTAATGCCTGAGGGCTGAACCTCCCCAGCTGTGCTATGTCAGGCAGACTGTCTTCATCGCCTCCCCTCACCATCAATCTTGGGTGGCAAAGCAAGAAAGCCATCTCAGGGCTTTGTCTCAGGGCTGGGTTCTAGCACCACTGGGGTTCCCACTGAAGACTGTTCCCGAGCCAGAGATCACAGACGAAACCTCCAGATTGGCTCTGACACTCTGAGACCTGTGCACCTGCCAGTAAGACTGCAGATTTGACAGAGCCAGTTCTTGCTGTGGAGTGGGCCTGGGGAACATGCACATTGGGGAACATGCACACGGCCCTAGAGCAGATATCTGGACCATGCATACTGACACATATGCACACGGCCCTATAGCCGTGTAGCTTTGGCTGTTGGGTGGTGGGGCTATGGATTTTTTGGGTAGCCCTTTCCTGACATTTCAGCAGCAAAATTATACTTTCTTTCCAAAGGGGAATTTGCTGGCTCACTAAAACTAGAAAGTACCATGTCTGCTGCCTCTAGCTAGGGCCCATCTTCCAGCTCCCTTGCCTCAGAATGCCTTTGTTTCCAGTCTTCTTGCCCATCTTTTTAGATGTTTCTGACTGTCCAGAAATGGAGAAATGGAGCTGCCTCTGGATCCCATTCCAGCCCAGTTAGCCTTCAAGTCAGGGACATGCTTGGTATGGTATGTTTGATCTAAATTGCTCGTTCTGGAAGATGCAATGCTTTCTTTGTGCCTGGTTTCCGTCTTCAGGGAAATCAACTGGGCATTATCCTCTGGCCACCAGAGCATTGTTGTTGTTAAACTGCCCTCAGCCTTCTCAGCAGGGGAGTCTGTCTCTTTCCTCCATGACTGGCAGAGTTGCTGCTGTGTCTGCAGTAGACGGAGAGCCATGCCCACACTGCAGCGGCAGGCTGAAGCTTGTATGGGTTGCGATGCTCAGCGTTCTGGAGCTCTCTATGCAGAGTGGTACCCCAGCCCCATGCCAATGCCCAGTGCAGCAGTCAGGTTCATGGTGTACTTTCTACACATTGTAGGAGACAGCCCAACCCAGGATACACTTTAGGGTAGGTTAGAAAATTTCAATAGATACTTAACCACAGGACAGGATTGCCATGGTCAATTCACCATGGAAACCCTTTTTAACTTTAACTAATTAGTTTTTTTTTCTTTTTTGCTGTTTCATAGGTACATTGTCCCTGCTGGTCTTGAAGTCATGTATCAAGCAATCTTACTACCTCAGCCTACTGATTATCTGGGGCTGTCAACCACCACCCACAATGCCTTTGCAGTAACTCTGAGATGGTCTGGGGCCATCTGTACATCTGTTGTGCTCACCAGTCATGGGGAGCTGAAGATTCTTGGTCTTTGAGACCTGCCAAAGTGTGATCTCTGGGAAGCAGCTCACAGTGTAGATCTTGCTCATCCCAAACTCCTCTTGGGGCCATGGAAGAATGGGAACTGCTGGCCTCCATGGAAGCTGCTTTCTTTTTTTCCAATGCTCTACCACTGAGCTACATCTTCAACTTAAATGTCTCAAGAACATTATATTCCATGTGCAATGAAGGGAGAGTTTAAACCCCCTCCCTGTTCCCTCATTTAAATAAGATGCACCACACACAGATCAGATGGATTCCTTGTGGGACTTTCCCTGACTTCCTCACTGACCTGTGCTGGACCTCCTTCACACAGCTGCCCACACACCAGTTCTTCCCTGTGAGCACCTGCATGAAATCCTGGAGGCTGCTGGCCTCATGTTCTGTGCCGCAGAGGGATTCCTCCACCGCTGGCAACTTGCAGTGGAGACATGGCCTTCTGATTGTCCAGTGATCTGGTCTTTGGCAAAGGAACTTGTATCTGAGTTGGTTCACTCCCCACATTCCTATTCCCCCATCTGTGTTACTTACTTCCCACTGTTTTGATAGAATGCCCACCAGAAACTGTTAAAGGCAGGAAGGATTCTTTTAGGCTCAGTTTTAGGGGATTTCAAGCTGTTAATACAGGGAAAGGTTTTGCCCCTGTGGCAGCAGAAGCATGTGGCTGAGACTTCCTATGCAGCCATGGAGCAGGAAGTAGAAAGCTCAGGTTTCAGCCAGAAACAAATATGATATTGAGGCCTGAACTGAACCACCCATTTTGGCTAATGTGGCCATACACCCTGTTGTGGTTTGAATGAGAATGGCTCCTATAGGCTTATATATTTGAATACCTGCTCCCCAATTAGTGGAACTGTTTGAGGGGGATTAGAAGGTGTGGCCTTGGAGGAGGTGTGTCACTGAGAGTGACCTGTCAGGTTTCAAAAGCCCATACCATTCCAGTTAGTTGCCTTATGCTTGCAGATGTAAGTTTTCAGCTATTTCTCCAACACCATATCTGCCTGCCTGCTGCTTTGCTCCTTGTCATGATGGTCATGAACTTTTAACCCGCTGAAACTGTAAGCCTCAAGTGAACTCTTTCTTCTACAAGTTGCCTTGGTCATGGCATCTTATGAAATGATAACAGAAAAACTAAGGCGGTCTTTCTGAAAGATTTTACAACCTCTGAGAACAGGATCACTAGTGTACAACCACACAAGCCTCTGAGCAATACTTCATATCTAAACCATAACAGTATCCTGAACTTAGTACTTAATTGGGAACAGCTTCCTTACTTCAAGATGAGGCAAACACACACACACACACACACACACATCTCTTCAACTATGAGCTACAATGAAAGTAAAAATTGTGACTCTCCTGCCTCTATGAAATCACCCCTCTGAACATTTCTGCTGCGACTATACAGTTCAGTAACCCACGAAGCACAGAAAGCCTGAAGAGCCTATGAGTCAGATGAAGTTTTCTCTCTTTGTTAAAAATCTACCCATTTCCCCCCTCTCATGTGAGAAGGCACACAGGAGTGAGCCGTGGCAGTGACTTTGTATTTGCACTGACATGTAAGGAAAGTGCACTGTGTACTGCTTTTGATTGGCGTAGGTGCTTTCCAAAGGCAGTGAAGCTATTTGCTAGGCCTGAGAGCTGTTGGGTGCTATTCACAGAGCAGCGGTAGCTGGCAACAGGGGCGTCCTTTGCAGAGCATGGCATGATGTGCTGTTGTATAAATTGTGAGCTATTTGTGACTGGGGCTAGGCATGGTGTGGTTGGGGGTGGGGGTGAAGGTTGGGGTGGGGTGTTGGGGGAGTGGTGTAAGATAATTCTGTATTCTGTCAATTATGTTTTTAATAAACGCTAATTGGCCAGTAGCCAGGCAGGAAGTATAGGTGGGACAACCAGACAGGAAGTAGACACGGGGCAATGAGAAGAGGAGAATTCTGGGAAGGAGGAAGCCCATTCCTCCCCAGTCCTGCCCAGACATGGAGGAAGGAAGATGTGACCTGTCCCACTAAAAAAGGTACCAAGCCATGTGGCTAACATATACTAGAATAATGGGCTAATATAAGTTATAAGAGTTAATAAGAAGCCTGAGCTAATGGGCCAATCAGTTTATAACTAATGCAGACTCTGTGTGATTTTCTTTGGGAATAAATGTCTGCAGGAACTGGACAGGACAGAAAACCTCAGTCAACAGGGGGTGGTCAATGAAAATTTTGACAGCTCAGGTACACAATGATGAACGTTCTTGACTACTGCAGTGGGATTCAGAAGGAGGGTAGTGAGGGAAGGACTTGCTAAGATGTCTTTAGAGGATCCTAGCTGGAGGATTCAGATGTCTGGGAAACAGTGGATCAGAACCTATTCTGTTGCTGTGGTTAAGTGTCCTGACTAAAACCAACTTATGGGAGAAAGTGTGTATTTTGACTTATAGTTCTAGAGGGCATAAAATTTGTCAAGGGAACAAGAAATAGCAACATCTGTGGAATGCATGACAGCAAGAGTCAGAAGCCTGCTGGTCACATTTTATTCACATACAGGAAACATCAAGGGAAAGCAGGAATCAGGTGACACTATAAATCCTCAACATCGCCCCTCCCCAGTGACATAGTCCCTCTAACAAGGCTTCAATTCTTAAAGGTCCTATAACTTTCCCTAAACAGCTCCATCAACTAAGGACCAAACGTTCAAATACAAGAACCTGAGAAGGACATTTCTCTTGCAAACCACCCCAGACAGGAATATTTTCTGGTTGCATCTTTTCTCCTGAGGAAAGTGGAGAGAACAAATCGGGGTGGTAAATGGCTCTGTATGGCAGCAAATACCCAAGTTACCCCAGGGAGCGATAGGAAAGCTCTCCTCAAGGATTACAGGCCATTCCCATGCCCTTGGGCTGAGCAGAAACCCCAGCTGGGGGATTCCTTGGGCAATTATGGGAAACTGCACAGCAGTGCCAAGCCTTTAATGCAAGGTCCATAAATCTGGGGCAGGGTTTGGCTTTGAAGATTTTCTTGTTTTGTCTGTTTTCCACCTATGGTTCTTCCTTGGACAGGATGTGTTGTTAAGGCAGGTTTAAGACATTTTCCCTTCTAAAACTACTTCTATTCTCTTCTGCGAGAGGCTTGAGGATACAGTGAGGCTTGGTACCTTCCTGCTGGAGTCCTGCAAAAAAGACAGTGAGCCGGGGCTTGGCGAGGACATGTAGAAGCTGCATACATCCTTAGTCACTTGTCCCATTAGGGAAGGGTGCCTGTCTGGTGGCTGCAGGAATCATTTAATGTAAGGAGGGATTGGGGGTCTGGGGAGATAGTTAAGTTGTTACATAACTTGTAGGAATTAGGACCTGAGATCAGCTGGAGACAGGTGCATCCCTGAAGTTTGTTGGTGAACGAGTCTAGACTATTCGATGTGTTCTGGGCCAGTGGCTAAAACGATCCATAGTCACGATGTCACAGTTCTGCTTGGGTCTTTTTCTTCTGAGTCTTAGAATGCTTCAGATTGTTGCATGGGGCCCTGACATCATCTGAAGGTCCCTTGTGGGGAAGGGATGTTTCTAAATTCAATTACTGGGCAGATTCAGTTCTTGTGAGCTGTTGAGCTAAATGTCTCAGCTCCTGGCTGTTGGCTGGATGCCTTGCTGTGTTTGCGTCTCCAAGATGTCAGCCTGATTTATTAAACCTTGCACTCTGAGAAGGAAATTGGGACAGTAGGTTAGCAAGATGTAAGTGGCAATCTTTTGTAATCTAACCATAGACGCCACACCCACCCAGTGTCACAGAATTCTGTTGTGAAAAGGAAGTTACTCAGTGGGAGGGGATCATAGAAAGCCACAATAGCAGGAAATAGGAATAGTCTGGGGTCACAATAAAGTCTATCCACTGCAGAATTGAATTTATGGGTCAAGGAGTAGGTGCATAGAAAGTTGCTACGAACAAAATTGCTAAACTGCTTTCTAGAGTATCCATAGCCTTTGATGTTCCCATCAACCACAACGGGGGAATTCAGGTTCTCCATTCTCTTAACATTTTGTATTTCCAGACATTTCTTATTGTTTTAGCTATTGAGTGTGGAGTAGTGTCTCAATGTGGATATAATTTACAATTTACATTTCTTCTGACAGCAGATATTGCCAAGCAATTTTAAATTTTCTTTTCTGTCTTTTTTTCCTTCCTTCCTTCCTTCCTTCCTTCCTTCCTTCCTTCCTTCCTTCCTTCCTTCCTTCTTTCCTTCTTACTTTTTAATTTTCTTACTGGCTATGTTCCTTTTTTGAATCCATTTTAATGAAGTAATTAAATTTCGTTGCCACATTTGAGGGTAATTTTTCTCCTCTGAAAACTTTTAAGCCAGGCTGTCATAATCTTTATTTCTCTCAGTACTACTGTCTTCCATGTGTCTCCTAGTATGACCCATTTGCTCCAATCCCACATAGAACATTCAATTGCTTTCCTAATCCAAAGTCCCAAAGTTCATGTTCTACTACAAATAGAATGATCAGGCCTGTCACACAATACCCTGCTCCCTGATCCTAGGTTCTAGGGATTAAACTCACATCACTTTGTCTCCTGAGCCGCCATCCACACTTACTCACTAAGGATTCATTTTTCTGTTTTTTTCCTTTGTAGTTTTTTTTTAAGATTTAGATTTATTAAAAAGTATTTCTCGATCTCCAAGATTTTAAGTACAAGGGTTAAATTAAAGATAGCTTTCTGAGAAAAAGTAAGACACACTCATGGGTGTGGCTTCTCAAGAGAGCCAGCTCCCTCTGCACCTCTATACTGTGGGCTCTTTGTCTATTGTTTTAGACATTTCTTTTTCTCCAGCATAACCCTCAAAGTCCACAAAATTTACTGTTAAATATATCCCAGCAACTTCAGTATGTTCTGCTTTCATTTTTCTTTTATTCAGAATATTCTGAAATCATTTCTGCTTCCCCCTTGGCTCATGGTGCTTTAATTTCTAAATACCTAGGAATTGTCCAAAGTATCACACAGTTGATAATTTTTGAGTTAATTTTGTTGCATTCAGAATGTGGTGCCTATGACATCATCTCTGCTGCATGGCGTGGAACGTGTTCTATTCTGACAAATGATTTGTATGCACTCCCGTCTGTGTGTTCCACAGTTCTTGGCTATGATGCTTTAAATAGAATTAGTTTAAATTGGTTGGCTGTGTTCCTCACACACACTGTCTGTGCTGGTGTTCTGGTCTACTTGTGACATCAGTTATTAAGTGTGGGAATTAGTGCCTTCCACTATGATTGTGAAGTTGTCCAATCCTTTTCTTGCTTTCAATTTTGGTTTTCCAGATATTGGTTGTATGATATTAGGTTAATGCGCACCCACAGTTTAAAGCATCTTGGTAAGTCAGTCCTTTCATCTCTCTGAACAGTACCTACTAATCTCTGTTAATATATGTCATGGGCTCTGTTTAACACAACCCTCACCGACTTTCTTACACAAATCTTTAATACATTCTCCCTTCTTATTTCCACCCTTCCTGTGTCTTATGTTTAAACAGGACTCCTGCTTCATCAAGTATGACAGTTTCTGCCATTTGATTGCAGTGCTTCACCGGGTTTCATTTGGAGCATTTAGTGATGTGGGTAGATTTTCATTGACCAGGTTAGTATTTTTCTTCTTTTCCCTTCTATGTCCACTGTTTCTGTTTTCCCATTCCTCTCCATGTTGAGTATTTCATCATGCTGAATTTTTAGTGCTCACTAAAAGAATTATAATAAAAAGCTCACTGCTGTGTAATTTAAATTGGAATTAAATAGCTTCAGCTTCTCTATAGGAACTTCCCAAGAATACACATCCGTTTTTAGTCACATCCATCTTTTTTCCTTAGGCATTTTGAGACAGAGTCTTAAATATAGGCTAGACTTTTCTTAAATTCTAAATTCTTTTTTCTTACCTCTCAAGGTTGAGTGACAGGTGTGTATCATCTCACTTATCCTTTGTGTTATATGTTTTTATTATTTATGTATTTTGCCATATATTTTAGTTATGTGCATTATAAACTCACACTGCATTATTATTTCTGATTCAAATAGCAAAAAACTTTTAAAATGTTTTTAAAAAGAAATTAAAAATAATCTTTTAAGCCAAGTATTGTGGTACGTGTTTATAATTCCAGCACTTGCCAGGTTGAGGCTGGGGCATCATGGGTTCAAGATCAGTGTGGAAAATGGTGTGAGACTCTGCTCCAAAATCCAAAATCAAGCAGAAAAACACAACAAAATCCCCCAAATGATGTCAAAATGCTTATTTGCAAGATCCATGATTTGCCATTTCTTGCAGGTGAATGCTGTTATCCATCGTCATTTACCTGCAAAGCAAAGGAAAACCCAAGTGTTGGCTTTGGTTTCTCTGAGCTTACATTCATTGGGGAATCTTCCATCTACTTTTGAGACATGATTTTACTGTGTAGCTAAGTAACCCTGTAGCTCACGGTCCTCCTTCCTCAGCTTCCTGCGAGTTAGACTTAAAGGTTCTGTTATTTTCCTCTGAAGATGTTTGCTTTGTTATATGCAGAGAGTTAAGTTATTGGGAGCAGCCTATGCTCACAGGCATGGCTGCTCCAGAGTGATCTTCCTCTGATCTCTGAGCAATGTGGTTAGCATTGACAAGACCTGCTATCTGTTAGTCCTGCACTCTACAGCTTGCTGTGGTGTCAGCTGCCTCATTTACTGTCTCTTTCTCTAGAAAATTTAACATGCATGAGTGAACCCTTTACATAGCTTATTTTTAATTTTTATTTATCAGTGTGTGAGGGCACACATGTGTGCGTGCATGTGCTAAGGCTGGCGGACAACCTTGGGTGTTGTTCCCCAGGCGCTGTCTCCATTGTTTTTATGAAACAGGATCTCTCATTGGCTTGTAGCCCATCAAATAGCCAGCAAGTCCTTGGGATCCACCTGGTGTAGTTTCTCTATAACTGGGGTCGCAAGCTCACTCCACCATACCTATCTTTATCGTTTGTTGTTTTAACATCATTGTGAGGGTTGAACACAGGTCCTAGTGCTTCACTTTAATGAATATTTCTTTGTACCTCAGATTTAGCATCTATTACATGAGGAAATTGGGTCATATCTCTCCGAAGACTTTCTTTTTTTAAGTAGTAATACTACTATGAGCTGGGGACTTACTGTATGTGGTGTTCTCTGTCCTTTTCCTCCACAATCTCCTTTAATCCTTTCAACAACCAGAAGCAAGGGCACAAAGAAGTAAAGCTATGCTGCCAGAGGAGGCGCAGTTCTCAGAAGGATAGGCAAGAGTTTGATACCATGGTGAGTCTTTGGATACTCACTGGGTTAATCCTACTAGACAGGACACAGAGTCCTGTGGCTTATAGAGGTAGGCAGTTAAAAGACAGCTTTAGGCTACAGCTTCTTACCTGGATCCATGGGTGCATAGTGCAATAGGAAACTCCAGGTAGGTCCTGCCATATGTTTAAAACTGAATGCCGTGTGTGTGTGTGTGTGTGTGTGTGTGTGTGTGTGTGTGTGTGTGTGTATGTATGTGTTTTATCAGAGTGATTGATGTCACCTCAACAAAAGACAACCAACCAACCTTAACCAACCGAATAAGCCATACTTTTAGGATGTCTAGGTGTGGTCATCTAATCCTATGAAAGAAGGAAGAGAGGCTTAGAGAGGGGGAATGATTTGTTCATACAGTGGTGATGGATGATGGTGATGACAATGATGTCGATGGGCCCTGGGTAGGTTGAATGATAATGACCTCCATAGGCTCATATGTTTGAATATTTGGCACCTAGTTGGTGGAACTATTTGGGAAGGATTAGGAGGTACTGTCTTGTTGGAGGAAGTATGTCACTGGGGGTGCAATTGAGGTTTCATAAAGGCTTGTGCCATCCCCAGTGTATACTCTTGCTTTCTGTTTGTGCGTTCTCAGCTGCTGCCCCAGTGCTATGCCTGCTTCCCTGCTGCCATGCTCCCCACTATGAGAGTGGTGCACTCCTATCCCTCTGGAACTGTCAGCCCTAAATAAATGCTTCTTTTTGTAAGTTGCCTTGGTCATGGTGCTTTTTCACAGCAATGGGAAATAACTAAGACAATGATAGTGGAAGTGATGGTGATGATGATGATAGCAATGGTGATGATGATGTTGATGTTAATGCTGTTGATGGTGGTAGCGATGGTGATGATGATGATGATATCAGTGGTGATGACGATGATGACAGAGAATAGGAACTGTCATTTTCTAAGTTCATAGGCACCCGAGACACTACTCGAAGCACTTTGCATAGATTTTATCCCTTAACCACTCCTCAGCTCTATGATACAATTTCAATGACTAAAATAACCCATAGATGGGGAGACCAAGATATACATAGATTAAAGAGCTTGCCCAAATATCACCCAGCTAGGAAGTAGTTATGGTGGTGACAGAACCCAAGGCTCTTGACTTTTATCCCAGGACTCTTGTCAGACTAATCAAAGGACAGATGGAGGCTCATGCGGAATACAGAGCCTGTCTCCTGTTCCCTTGCAGGAGTTGGCAACACTGCAGTGTGGAATGTCACTGTAGGCTGTATCAATGAGAGGGTGATGGGTGGTAGGAATGGCCTCTCTGGGAATGGGTTCCAAATCATCTATGGTGACACTTACAGATGAGACATATTTTCTTAACAAATAAGTATGGAATGGATTAGGTCTCATCTAATTATGCATTCTGCATTAAGCTGCACCTCTCCCCGACTGCCGCGGCTGCATAATTAAACCTAATGTACTTTTAATGATGTCTTCTTAATTCAAGCCTTCGTGTGTAATTAGCATCAAACAGGGATGAGCTGTTGTCGCAGGTCCAGGGGCTGTTCCCTCCATTTGCCCTACACAGCTCAAGTTTAGCTATGAATCCATCTTGGACTTCAAGGCTGGAAAATGTTGGCTTGGTGGGGGCAAAGATGACTCATAATGATCACTCAGTCTCAATTTGAGTCAACAGCATGGCATTTTGTTCTAGCCTGGCTTGAATCACAAGTTCCAAGTCCTTGACGTCAGTATACAGCTTGCATTTTGCTGCTTTGGTCCCAAGTTGCTAATGGTTTGTGAGTATAGAAAGATTCAAAGGCAGAGCCTAGGAGGAAGATAGGGAGTCACATACCAGCTCCAACAGTGACACCTCTCTTTGAATTTCACGGGTTTTAGCTCCAAGAAGAGAGAGTTATGTTGAATGGCATTTAGGATTCCTGCTCTCCAGGCATTACTTAAATACTTAAATTACTCTTGCTCTCCTCGCTCTGACCTCCAGCCTACCCTCCTTACAACTCAAGCCAGTAGCTTCTGAGCCATAGTTCTGTGCCCTTCCCTGTCTCAGTCACCCTCGATCAGTGTCATATGTCACCAGGATTTATTGAGCACTTACTCTGTATACACTAGACATTGGTGTTTGGCGTCTTAGTTCATTCTCGACCATCCCATATGGTTAGCCCTGATGTTTCTGGTTTCATTGCTGTAACAAAATACTGGACAAAAGTAACCTAGTGGAGAACAGGCTTATTCTGGCTCACAGGTCAAAAAGCACTACAGTCCGTCATGGTGGTGGGGAGGCAGCAGGAGCCGATGTTGCTCCTCACAGGATGTCCTCAGGTGACAGGAAACGGGACCAGGTTCCCAGGGACCCTCTTCCTCCAGCTAGGCTCCACCTCCCAAACTTCTACAGCACTTTGAACTGGGGACTGAGTGCTCAAACACAGGAGCCTATGGTGGGTATTTCACACTCAAACCCCAGTGTGCAATTTGGTCAGTTTCCTAAGGAGAAGGCAGCGACTTGGCTGGAAGGGATGGCTCTGCTCTAGCAACTGCCAAGTGGGGAGCTGAGGTTCACAGTCTGCAAATATCAGTGAGGCCAGGTCCTTCCTCAAATGCCCTCGGCAGAGGCAGGCATTCCCAGCCCTCTTGGTGTCCGACTTAGGCTTCCTAGACTCTCTTCTTCCACTTCTGTTTCTCAGTCTCTCTCGCTGGCTCTTCACTCCTTTCCGCTAGGTGCTGTCTCACTCCACGGCTTTTCTCCCTCCCACACCACACCAGTCCATAACAGCTTCAAGAAAGGGCTCATATCCTGTCTCCACGGACATTCCTCGCTCTGTCTCCACGGACATTCCTCGCTCTGTCTCCACGGACATTCCTCGCTCTGTCTCCACGGACATTCCTCGCTCAGCTCTTCCTTTATTTTCACAGGGCGTCCTACCTGTCACACTTCCTGTCACTGGTACCTGAAGGGTTCCACTGTGCCACAGCTGAGGTTTTCACTCGTGTCCGTTGACTAAGTTGGCCGTGAACTATAGAGGGCACAGGGTGGCTCTTTCCTTCCCCTTTCTACCAGGTCTGTGTTGATTATTGGATTGGATCTGTGGTCCCCGAGGACACGTGGGGCATCAACCCCACTCTGTGATGTGATCAGGGAGTTGAGACCAGCAGCAGGCAGATTGTAAAACAGTTTTCACATCGTTTCCTTCCACCTCACCCTGGTGCTTCAGGATGCCTCTGTACCAGTCCAACACTGTTTTTCTGATCTCATCTCTGTTCACTGTACTCTAGACCAGTGTCCTGCCCCTCAGTTCCTCTTGTCCATCTATTCTAGCCTGAAGGCTATCATTTCTTCCCTTCTGCACAGATGGCTCTGTCCTCAGCTCTCCCTCTGGTGGCTCCTCCACAAAGGTGAGCGCTCTCCTCCAGCATCTTCATAGAGGGGCATAGAGGGGCTCTCCTGACATCTTGCTGAACATCCTCATCCTCTCTACCTTGCATCATTGGTATCTTACGTCATGCTGAGCATCTCCTTCAGAGCCATCCAACTGCACTGTGGATGCTTTTCTTAAAGAAGTCTTTTTATGGCTGCTGGTGGTGTTACACGCCTTTAATCCGAGCACTCGGGAGGCAGAGACAGGTGAATCTCTGTAAGTTTGAGCCCAGCCTGTTGTACAAGAGCTAGTTCCAGGACATTTAGGGCTATAACACAGAGAAACCCTGTCTCGAAAAACCAAAAAAAAAGTCTATTTATTTATTTTATGTGTATGTGTGTGCCTGTGTGTGTGTGTGTAGGCCACAAGAGGGTGTTGGATTCCTTGGAATTGAAGTTACAGGAAGAATTAAACTCTAAGTGAGTGATAAAGGTTGAACCCGGGTCCTCTGTAAGAGCAGCAAGTGCCCTTAACTCCTGAGCCATCTCTCCAGCCCCTGGCCTTCTTGCCTTATTGTTAATACAGAGCATTTTTTGTCTTGACCTATTATGACTGACAGAATTTCAAAATTGCTTTAAAAAAAGACTTTGCTTTTAGATCTACAGGAATTTTCAAGGCAATTCATGTTTAGTGAAAGTACAGATGCGCACGTATTTGCACACCCACGAAGCCGTATTCCTGGGCCTTCGTGGATTAAGAAGCAGGGCAGAGACCCTGCAATCTCTATGAGGCATTTTCTGTGTAGATTTAATTGTTTCAATGGACAATTGCTTGTTTAATTAGAGAAATTAAACACTAAGAAATACTGTTATGAAGAAGTGGATATGGTCTTGGGTGAAATCCCAGAGCCTCTCTGAGTTCCAGTTTTCTCATTTACAAAATGAGAAATGAAATGATCTCAGAGGGTCCTCCTGGAGCTCTAATATTCTTTGATTCCTTCTATCCCATTTCATAAATCACAGTCTGTGTGGACAGGAAGATCACTGGCAACTGTGGGAGACTGTTGTAGCTTTCCTTTTTAGGAGTAAATAGAGTTATAGACTTGACTTCTGCTACCAGAAGCCGTATAGCATATGGTTCATTCATTTAGAGGTGTGTGCTGAGCTGAGTCCACGGGCCAGAGAGGACTCAAGGTGCACAGGGCAGAGCTGTGAAAAAAAGAGATGAGGTCTCTGTACTCACAAGATCAACACAAAGGTGGAACAAGTCGTGGTCACTCAGGCTGTGATGGGAGGAGCATTGGCGAGAAAAGAGCAGTGTCTGGAAAGCCTGTGCTCAGAGAGGCCTCACTGAGCAGGTTCAAGGAGTAGTTGTGGGGGCTGGTGTGTGTGTGCGTGTGTGTGTGTGTGCGTGTGTGTTTCAGTTGGTGAAGGCTTTGTCTTGCAATCCTGAGGACCTGAGCTTGGTTTGCACTTAACATTAGGTGTGGTGGTGGAGTGTATTTATAATCCTAACTATGAGGGGTGGAGACAGGTGGATCCCTGGGGCTCACTGGCCAGACAGCGTAGCTTACTGGGTGAGTTCAGGCCAGTGAGAGACCCTGGGTCAGATAAATAAGATAGATGGCTTGTACACACACACACACACACACCATGGGAAGGAAGGGTATTCCAGATGGAGGGCCATGTGTATAAAGGGCTTTGTTTGTTGGAGGAGGGAAAGAGAGCAGCGAGGCTGGAGAATGTTGGTGAGGGGAGTCTGAGATTAGCCAGTCTGAGAACAGCAGCACCAGCTACCATCTACCATAACGCCAGGGGTCCCAAACTTCCATTCTGTAAACAAAGCAGACACCAGGAAGAGGTAACTCTAGAAGATACCAGTGTCTTCTGATGGGGCTTCTGATGTTGTTACCAAGGATGGCAAGTGGATCCGGATAGAACCTAGCACTGAGGCAGATAAAGAGACTGAGGCCAAAAGTGAGGTGAGCGGAGGGGGTAAACAGGGTCATGGGACTAAGCAGCCAGCACGCCTGATCAGAATCCTGCAGGGAACCACCCTCACCAGGGCTCAGATGAGTGTGCTCATTTGATTTCAGTACAGTCCTCCCAGCAGAGGGGAGGTCATGTAAGGAAGATCTGACCTTGACTTTGAGGGCCTTGTGGGTATCTTAGGCTGGTGAGAGCACACACAAGAGAGGCTGCCATGACACTTTAAAATTTGCCTGCAACTTCTTTGAGTGTTCCCAGTGGGATATGACACCAGTGTCTCCTCCCCTCTCCTCTAGATGAACTCACAACTGCTTTGAGCATGATGGTAGAGCGTAGAAGTGATGCCATGTGCCAGTGGGTGTCACTCATCCAGGGGGCCTAAAAAGATGCTCATGCTTGGAACCTGAGCCTCCATGACTAATGCCAACACATAGGAGGTCGAGGCAGGTGATTGCCAGAAGCTTGAGGTCAGCCATGGCTACACTGTAAGTTCTGAGTGAGCTTCAGTCTCAAAAGCAGGAGCTAGGCTTCTGTTCAGTTGCCAGAGTGCCTGTTTAGCATGCATAAAATTGAGGTTTGATCCCAAGTACTGCATAAACGGGTCATGGTGGCACACACAGGATTATCATAAGTTCAAGGTCACCCTTCACTACACAGCAAGGTAGAAAACAACCCGTAATACATCATTGTCTCAAAAATAACTCAGAACAGGCCCAATACCCCAAAACAAAGCAAAGTGAACCACGATAGGTCTTAGGTCTCGGAAACAGGCATCTGAGAAGCCTGACAGGAACCCAGAGTCTCTGTCACCCACTTGACTGGTGACATTGGCTATGCCCTACTCCTTTGAGACTACAGTTCTTTAGTCCTGAAACAAGGACTTGAAACTGGGACAGAACTAGAGGTAAGAACTTTTTGTTCATCGTTGCAATGGCTAATGGAGGGAAATGAAAGTTGTGAGAAGCTTGGGAGATGTCCTTAAAAGTCTCTCTAGCTCCAAAGAAGTGTCAGAAAAGGTCACCCAAGCTCAACTTCTTTGTCATCACAGCTCCTAGAGTGTGAGAGCCTTCCGTTAGGTGCTTTGTGTGTTGGTGGTCACTAGGTCAGCTTTTTGAGGTAGGTGTGATGTTATGGTTAATTTTAAATCTCCTTTTGTTTTGAACATGACTCATGTTTTTAATTGAACACTGGGTTTGCTGGAACCTACGCATTTGCCCTAAATACTCCAGTAGCATCTTTAGCCACAGGGCTAGTTGGTCAGGCTGTGGGTCTTGGATTTTAACCCAAAGTTTGACCCTCCCTTTCATAGTTTGAAGCTTCAGATGAGTTTTTTTCTTTACTTTGGCCTCCAAGTTCCTCATTTATAATCTGGGAATAATCTGTCTCTCTCTACCCCTGGACTCCTGGAAGGGCTATGTAGCGATTTTGTGATTAACAGATCAACATTGCACCTTTAAATACAGGATGCTGCCTCCCTTCTTGTCTTGAGGGTGAAGGGAGGACACTGAGGTGCATGGTGGCTGGCCTTTGTCATCAGAGGGACATAGCCTGGATCAGGTTAGTCTGTGGGAGTTGTCTTGATTGTTAACTGATAAAGGCACCGGTGTTGACATCCTATAAGAATGAAAGAAAGAGGCCCTTGTGATGAAGCAACCGTTCTGCCCAGTCCTCAAGCTGTCTCAGTTGTGAGTCTTGGATCCTGTAAAATTGCTTATAATTAAGTCAATGGGCAGAAAATGATAATCCTAATATTCTTGACCACATTCCTGTCCCTAGGTACAGGCCTGATTACATCTTCATAATTAGATTACAATGGACAGAAGATGTTTCTGTGGTGCTGGGGCCTCATGTCAGGCCTGCCTACAAATCTTCTGACTGGAATCCAAGTGTGTCACTTGCTCTTACTGGTCCTGCTGTGCTGGGCCGGGAGAGGATAAGACTAAGGTGTCTCAAGTGGTAGATGCCAGAGATGCTGGCATCATGGGAAGCATGAGCTGTGCAGAATGTTAGCTGGTGAGAAATGAGCAGAGGGGAACATAGGAGAGGAAAGAACAAATGGGATGGAGGATGCAGGTGAAAGATCGTCCTGGGGTAGGGGAGAAGGCAAACTGAAATCCTGGGGATGTGGGAAGAAGGGTTGCTGCACTTTGGGCCTTTTTACATGTCTTGACTTTTCTGTGGCAAGGACAAAGGTAATGGGACACATAGAGAATCTTAAAGCATGGTCATCAGGAGAGCTAGCTCTTGAATTGAATCATTTATTATTAATTTGTTAATTTACTGAGCACTGGATGTGCGTGTGGCCGGTGAGGAAATGGGATATGAAGGTTTCCACACTGTAGTTAAAAGGCCTGGTTTGGCCTTAGGCAAATCACTGGATTCCTCTGAGCCCCTTCTCTTGACTGTACAATGGGCAGGCTAGGACTGTTTCTGTGTCTTTGGAGACTTATTTTGAGGCATAAGTGAGACTGTATGTATGGAAACCATAAGCAAGCTGACTCTGTAACAACGCTTTCTTAGTGGATATTGTAGAAAAGACGGGAAGCCAAGAAATTCTGTTGAAAATTTACAATCTAAAAAATATGCCAGAAGTTAGTTTATAAAGTCAGCCTTCCAAGACTCTGTCTGTCTCTGTGTATGTGTGTGCTTTTGTCGCTGAGGCCCAGAGGTTAGCATCAGCTGTCTTCCCCATCCCTCTCTACCCTAGTCTTTTGAAGCAGACTTTCCCAACCTGGAGCACACTGATTTGACTGGACTGGCTGTCCAGGGAGCCCTGGGGATCCTTCTGACTCTGTCCCAGCATGCTGGGTTTACAGGTATCTGCAGCTGTGCTCAGGTTTTACATGGTTTGGGAATAGAACAACTTGGGTTCTCATGTTTCATGGCAAAAACTTCACAGACTGACCTGTTTCTCCAGCCCTTACTTAAAAAAAATTTTTTTTTGTAGTGTCAACTCTTGGTCAATAATGTCAAGTCCAACCTGTGGGGTGTTTTCATTTTTCCTTCACACAAGGGGTCATATCCACGGCAGCCACCTGATATTCTCACATGACAGATGGTGGAAGCCTTGAGTTAGGACTCTCAGGCTCCATTCCAAGCCTATCCACTTTCATCCACGTGATTCTGAGAAAATGTCTTGTCTTTCCTGACTCTTGGTTGTAATTTACAAAATGGGAGACACAAAGGCTTCAGCCATGTTGCAGTTCTCAGGGTCTGCTGCAGTTGGTTTGCTGTGCTCGAGAGAGGACATATTGTCCTAGCTGTTAGTCACTGTGTTTTTATGACGGCTTTTGGGCATTTGCTTTTGGGATGATTGTAATTCTAGGTGCTGATATCTGGTCCTGTCTTGTTGGGTGGGTGTTTTTAGTTCCTTGGTTTCTGCTGCCATCTCTGGTTCTTAGGCGGGTGAGGTGACTATCTGTTGCTTGGTAGGAAATTCTTCTGGGATCTTATTAGGTGTGGTCTCTGAGGTTTCCAGGTTAAATGTGCTTTTACTAGGAGCTGACATTTATGAATAGACACGGGCAGGGGGATGGCTAGGGGAGCCAGAGGAGAGGGGTAACGAGGGTGTTACACCAAGATCTACTTGGTTCCCTGGGAACGGGGAAGACAGTGGAAAGTAGTCTCCTACAGACCTGGGATCAGACTAGGGGATTTGAAAAAGAAAAGGGGAGTGAAGGTCTGAAGCTCACCTATCTGCTTAGCTGGCCTTCTTGCTTTTCTGGCAGGCTTGCCTGGTGGGTTCCCAGGGAATGCTTGCTAGTGTTGGGGGGCTGGAAGAGGACAATGGAATGAAGGAAGGGGAAGAAGGTTGGAGGAGACAGTCTGTGTGGTCCATGGAGATGAGGGCAGGGAGAAAGAGGAAGGTGCAGCAGGTGTTCTACTGGTAGAGCTGGGCATAAGATTGGGGGACTGGATCTGGAGAAGAGGAGGGAGAGAGAGGTGAAGATCTGCAGTTAGCTTACCAGCTTTTCTGGCTGTAGAGCCCCAAATTTCAGATCGTAAACATCCTTTAAAATGTTTTAATTGACCTGGGGTGGGTCCAGAAAAAGAAGGATTTTGATGGCAAGGAACAGGGTATTAAGACTGGGCGATCACGTGACTGGGAGGATCACCTGACTAAAGATTAGCAGGAGACAATGCCTCCAATGAGGAGAAGCTGGGTTGCCCATACCTGGGTAGAAAACTCTAGTATGTGTTATTCCTATTTCTTAATGGTTTCCAAGACTGAGAAATTAATTTCTGTATCATCACTAAACAGTTTCTAACCAGTTCATTAAGCTGATTACTCAATCAAATTACATTAACAGCTTCCTTATTCCCTCCTCAATGAGTTAATTTGTGAACACAAGACTTCTGGATCACAACACATGTTTTTGTGAAAGAGAAAGCAAAGGGAAAACTTTGAAATATTTTTTTCTGATTATGTTTCAAGACAAGATAGAGGGAAGGATAATGAGTTATTTTGTCTAAACTGTCTATGTATTTATATTTTTTCAAATCATTTTTTTTCTCATACAAAAGTCTTTTTCTTAATCCTCCACTCTTAACTCTCTGTATATTCAATTCCGGCTTCTCTTCTGGATGACCATTTTCTGCTATTTTTGTGGCCATGTTTTCGGCGTGTCATTAAAATGTCTGTCTTGGACCACCTCTTGGAGAGATGGCTCAGAGGTAAAGAGCACTTGCTGATCCTACAGAGGACCTGGGTTTAATTCTTAACACCCATATGGCAGCTCACAGCCATCCTTCACACCAGTTCCAGGGAACCAAATGCCCTCTTCTGGCCTCTGCTGGAACTGCATGCATGCGGTGCATATGCATACATGTAGACAAAGAAGACATGCACATAAACAACACCCTATAAAAAAAAGGGGGGCTTCTTTCTAAGTGTCAAGTGAGGATGCTCCCTTTCCATATCCTCTCATTTTTCAACTGAATCCTTTGCTTACCTTCTGGTGCCTTCCCTGCCCCTCCCAGGACCGCTTTACTCTTCCTTGTAAAACCTGTTACTTTGCAAGGTGAACCCTAAGAAAAGCATATATAGATCCACCTGGAAAGGGGAAATAGACAAGCTCGCCTGACAAAATTGGGAGCATGGGGGTGAGGGGAGAAGGGAGGATGGAAGGGGAAGAGGAGGGTGATGGGGAGGGTGGAGGAGAACTTGAGGGAACAGGATAGTTGAGATGGAGAAAGGACAGAGAAAAGAGCAAGGAAAAAGATATTTGGATTGAGGGAACCATTTTGGGGCTAGCAAGAAACCTGGCATGAGAGAAATTCCCAGGAATCCACAAGGATGACCCCAGCTAAGACCCTAAGCAATAGAGGAGAGGATGCCTGAACTGGCCTTGCCCTGTAGTCAGACTGATGAATATCTTAAATATCACCATAGAACCTTCACCTGCAACTGATAGAAACAGGCAGAGCTCCCAAAGTCCAGTTGAAGAGTGGGAGGAGTGAGAATATGAACAAAGAGGTCAAGACCATGATGGGGACACCCACTGAAAAAATTTACCTGAGTTAATAGGAGCTCACCAACTCCAGCCAGACAGGGAAGGAACCAGCATAGGTCCAAACTTGTCCCTCTGAATGTGGGTGACAGTTGTATGGCTGGGGCAGACTGTGAGGCCACTGGCAGTGGCACCAGAATTTATCCTTACTGCTTGTACTGGCTTTTTGGGAACCTATTTTCTTTGGATGGATACCTTGCTCAGCCTAGATATAATAGGGAGGGCCTGCCGGGCGGTGGTGGCGCACGCCTTTAATCCCAGCACTCGGGAGGCAGAGGCAGGCGGATCTCTGTGAGTTCGAGACCAGCCTGGTCTACAAGAGCTAGTTCCAGGACAGGCTCCAAAACCACAGAGAAACCCTGTCTCAAAAAACCAAAAAAAAAAAAAAAAAAAAAAATAGGGAGGGCCTTGGACCTTCCCCAAAGCAATGTGCCTTACTCTTTCTGATGATTGGAGCGAGGTGAGATGGGAGGGTGTGTGGAGTGAATGGAAGGAGGGAAGGGATTGGTATGTGAAATGGCAAAAGATAGTTTGTTTTCTTTTTTTTTTAAGAAAAGAAATTAAAAAAATAAAAACCCTGTTAATTTGAAAACACTTTGGAGTAGTCATGGCAACCCCACTCAGTCTTGCCAGATACTTTTAGCCACCAAGGGTATACACAAGGACTTCACCAAACACTGGGACTGAAGGCTTTCCCATGGGGAGACATCTTGGGGACACAGCAAACATCAAGAACATGCTTAGAGTTAGGGTCGGGTTTTATCATGACCCCGGGGCCATCTTTCTCTGCCTCCTTCTGCTTAAGTTAGTCTCCAGCTTGCTCCTTCCACATTGATTCTTTGCATCATGTCTCTGTGCATCCATACACCCTTAACTAGCTTCACAAGGCAAGGGAAAGCCTTCTGCCCCTTCCCACAGAGCAGCGGGGGTGAGGAGGTGGAAGGTGGGGGGTCGGGAGGTGGGGTTTCCCTGGGGGAGGGCGACACCCTCAAACTCCTTTAGTCACCACTAGTGTTTCAGCTCCGGTCACCTCAGGGAACGAGTTATTGGCAAACAGTGACTGATGGTTTGTGAATGGGCTTGTGAACTTCTGTTCTGTCTGGAAGAAGGAGAGGCACACAAACAAGAAGGCAAGATTCTGCGGGATGGGGATGAGTGACAAGAGGCAGTGACTTCAGAGCCACCTCAGAGGTGGTGTACAGGGTGTAGCTACGGAAGACTCAGGTAAGGAAGAACCAGGTTTAAAAAGAATGGGGTGGAAAATTCTGAGCTGAGGAAATAGCAATGGATCCTGACAATCAACGGAAGCTGACAAAACTGAAAAGTACTGCGGAAGGGGAATGGGGTATGGGGTGCCGTGTGGGTCCCTTTTACAGAGCCTGCGTATAAAATGGTGATGGGCATGTGGAAGTTGGCCAGACAGCCCAGACAACCCGATCGCCACTAGCCACTTTGAACTGGTCTTGTTTGTAATAGAATTAATGTGTCTTGTTTTTCTTTCTGACTGTGAGCAGTTTTGGGGGAGTCAAGTACTCACCGTCCTCTCAGTCTTTGTGGCGTGCACTTGTGGCTGGACATTGCCCATGCTTGTTGGGAGCCTGAGTATACTTTGTTCTGGGTAAACACCAAGCACATCCAGCCTCCTGGGGCAGAAGGTGGCCTCCTGAAGGTCTCTCAACTAGTCCTGGCTGCAGTCACCAGCCAGCGAAGAGGGCAGGGAAACCGAGGAGCTTGCAAGAGACCTATTGGTCGAGTCCCCTCTGTTTCTTGAGGCAGATAGTAGCTCTGTCTCATTGCCTGATGGAATTCCTGGCCACATCTGCTCCTGACTCTAGCTGATATCCTGGAGTCAACTCTTCTGCCATCAGCTTACTTCCTCAACTCAATTCCTCCCTTGGCTGAACTCAATTTCCTGCCCTCTTCTCTTCCGAGTCACATAACTTAGGATCTTTGTCCCTGTACGATATAGTCTTGTTCTGCCGTCAGTCACACCCAACATTCTATTGTATGCTAATAGTTTAGACTTGGAGGTGGAGGTCACATCTTGGCAGGTTAATTCTCTGTTGTGGGGCATGGTCATTGTACCCAGATCTCTAGTCAGTACCATCCATCCCTTTCCTTCAAACGTGGAACCTGAAATGTGTTCAGATGACACCAAATATCTCCTGGAGACTAGATTACCTTCAGTTGAGTACCATTCAGGAATGTAAGCTTCCAACAGAGAGAGCTCTTGGAGACTTATGGGCATGTCTATGGTAAACTGCTTGATTGTTAGTTGATGTGTGGGCAACACACTCTTTACGCTGGTAGACCTGTTTCTCTCTGCTCTTGACCATGGATGTGATGTGACTAGCTGCTTCAAGATACTGCCATGGTGTCTTCTCTGCTATGACGGACAGTAACCTGGAATCGTGAGCCAAATAAGACTCTTTTCTCCCTACACCACTTTTTTTATTTAAATCAGAAAACTTCACCAGAGTAGCAGAAATAAAGCTGGAATAGAGGTGGTAGGTTCTGTCCTCTTTCCCTCACATCATGAATGAGAACACCGAGACTTAGGTAGTGGAAAATGAACCAGTCAGGTCAAGGTCAGTAACAGCCACACAGGCATATATCTTCCACGCTGTCAAATTTAGTTTGGGGCTTTCTTGAGCATGGGGGAATCTCAAGTGAAGTGGGAAGACAGTGAGCCTAGAGAGAGAATTGACTAGCATCCAGGCCGAGCCAACCACTGGATACATGACCATAGATCTCAAGTCTCCGCTTCATTCCTGGTGGTATTAAGTCCCCACTTTGCAGAGCTAAGGCACAGAGGTGGTGCACCAGCATCTTATGTGTGTGTGTGCTGAGCAAGTGCTGGTCCCCATTCCTTGTCCAATTTGGGATTGAGGAGAAGGGATTCGCATTGTCACTACCATAGCTTGGCCCCTCGTGGGAGAGGAGGCCAATAGACCTTACTTCTTGGGAATCAGGTTAAAAGTACATGTGGTAGGATTCAGAGTCTGTGATGGAAACAGCCAAGTAGTAGCTTTCTGGTTTGAAAAATCACTGTCTGTGTTGAAGGCTGATGCACCTGACTAAGGTTGCCCTCCTGCCTTTTCCTGGGACTTATCTTTACTGTGATAATCTTATCTGTGCAGCTCAGAGTCTCAGTAACCCAAAGCAGAATGTTACATTGCTTCAAACATGCCCAAAGAGCATAGGGACATTTAGAGCTCAAGTCGTATCTTCCTTTTCCTGTGTCAGGGCCAACACAATGGCCTTTTGTCCCTTAAAACCACTAAGATTTTTTTTTTTGAGTAAGGGTCTTATAAAGCACAAGATGGCATTGAACTTACTATGTAGATAAAGATGACCTTGCTCTGCTTTCCAAGTGCCAGGATTATAGGCATTTACCACTACCCCTTGTTTGTATGGTGCTGAAGATCAAATGTGGGTCCTTGTACATTCTAGGTAAGCAATCTACCAACTGAGGGGCATCCCAGTTGTATGTGTGCATGTGTGTGTGTGTGTTTGTGTGTGTGTCTGTGTTTCCAGCACTGGGCACAACCAGCCTTGCAGACACTCGATACTAAAAGAGTTCTCTTTCATCTCTAAGCTCCATTCTCAGTCCTGGACCATAGAGATTTAATTTCCAGGGATTTCTCATCCAGGTCAAGTGTTTACTCCTTGGAGACTCTACCTAGATCATCACAAGATACCACCCAGAGGTCTGGTACTGATCAGCTTTCCATCTATGTCCCAGGATTTCACAAGAAACCTCGTTCCTTGGTTCTGTAGACAATCTCCCAGTATGAGATGTGTGCAGAGAAAGAAAGCAGAAGCTGGGCAGCAGAGTGGGTTGTGCCAGGAAGCCAGGGTCCTGAGTGTGGCCATGAACAAACACCCCTGCCTTGGAGCTCCTTGGTGTTCAGTTGTTTTTCGTGAACATGTTTGATAATCCAGGATGGCAATTGGACTTCCCATCCTGGCTGCATACCATAATCATCTGGAACTACTGATGATTATACTGAACAACCCCAAGTCACAAAGTAAACAGTCCCTGGAACCCATGCATGGCCTGTGCTCCGTAGAGACCCAGCTAGAACAGTGGTGACTAATAGAGAATTCACACTTCCTGTAACAGGGTGTCCCATTTTATCAGTGAACATATTAAGGCTTGTGGGAGGCAGAGCTGGAAGGACTTAACAGGAATGGCAAATTCTAAGTCACTGTCCCTTTGAGTAATGTTTTTCTAACCATGATACCCCTTGGGCAGGACATTTCTTCAAGTTTCCTTCAGCACTTGATCAGAAAAGGCAGGAAGTCGAGGAGTTCAAGGTCAGCTATGGGGTGAGTTTGAGGCCAGCATGAGCTGTATGAGTTCTGTCTTAAAACCACCTCTAACAACCAACAAATGAACCAAGCAAGCAAGCAAGCAAGCAAGCAAGCAAGCATGCAACCAATCAACCAACCAACCAACCAACCAACCAATCAACCAACCAATCAACCAATGAACCAATCAATCAACCAACCAACCAACCAACCAACCAACCAACCAACCAACCAACCAACCAACCAACCAATCAAATAAAAACTCCAACAATAATATCTCCCAAACTTTGCCTTTCTTATGTGTAAAGTAAGACATGAATGGCATCCCTAAAAAAATCTTTCCTAGAACATTAACTCTTAGTAAGGGACAAACCTTCCATTCTGCCTTTGTTTAAGATGAGCTTTGATACTGTCTTATTGAAGGAATTTGTGTTCAGTTCTGCAGGCCCTTGCTGATCCCATCTTAGCATCTCTCAGGGTGTTACTGACTTGAGAACTCAAACAGTAGGAGTGTAAAGCTTCAGGGAAGAGTATAGGCAGATCTTGGCTCTTTCACCCCTGTTAACTTCTACTTAGCACACAGAGGCCATCATGTAAGTGGCCTATGAATTTGAGGAATAGAGACAGAAGGAAAATCGGAGTATATGTTTCACTCTTCATGCCTGTAGTACCTTCTCAGCAGGGACTGAGCCTAATGCTGGGAGTAGCAGCATCCTCTACTGTACAGAGCTGCTTTTAATGTTAGTAGAATACAAATCCATTGCCCTGTGGCTCACAGGATGATGGTAATGATCGCTCCCTTTTCTTTCCGATACAAGGCTCTGAGGATCCACTACCAGGCTGAATCAACAGTTCTACACGGGACCTGGCCTTCAGTTTTCTCTCTGACAAGCATGCTGATCTCTACATAGATCAGTAGTTTTAAAGGTACTAAAAGTGAGACTCTTTGGATGAGGGCATGGTTCAGTGGTAGAGTGTTTGCTTAGCATGGGCAAAGTCCCAGGTCTCTGCCTTAGCATGGAGGCAGATGCGCATGTGTTTTGCGTGCGTGCGAGTGTGTGCTTGTGTGTACGTGTGTGTGGCTTTTTCTCACCCCCCTTTCTGTAATCCTGACTAGATAAGTGGTTTCTCCATGCTCAAGGCATAGCTGCTTTCCCAAGGGAATGGCGGACATAATTCTATCCACTCCATTTTTATCAGTTTGAAACAACAGGCAGGTCCAAAGTGCTTTCTTGGTATTTTCCTGACCATTACCCATCATGATCCGGCTGATAATGAAAAGGGTCTTTAGGGATATAAAGTCATTGGGTTTAGGGGTTCAGGCAGACAATTCAAAACATGACCCTACCGTGAGACTGTGAGCAAGCAACTCAAGCTCTTGAAGTCTCAGATTCCTTCATGAAATAGAAGGTCAAGCCTGTGCTTAACATAGTCAATGGTCATTCCAGGAGGACCCATGCTGTTCTAGTCAGGTTACCATCACCCAGTGATGGTAGCATCTTATTTGCCAGTAAGGCTATGGGTTCTCTCTGCCTGCCAGTTGATGCTTCTTCATCCAGGGCCACCCTAGATGCTGTAGGTAAGTGTAGACAGGGTGAACACATAAACCTGCCTGTTCTGCTGTCTTCCACCCCCTTCCTACTACCAGAATGTTGCTGCTAAACCCCTCCTGCAATTAGGTTAGATCCTAGTCCTTTGCTAACGTGCAGTATTGTTTAGGAAAACATATACTTGTTGCTTTTCTTTCCTTTCTCTACCCCTCCCTCCCTTCCTGTATCCTTCCCTCCCTTCTTTCCTCTCTTTCCTTTCCCCCCTATCCCCTGTCTCCTCTTTCTGTACTTCCTTCCTTTCTTCCATATATTCCATTTTTTTTGGTGTGTGGGGGGATAATGGGTATTGAACTCAGCGCATCAAGCAAGCTGGGCAGGACTCTGAGCTACGGCTGTAGCCCTCTTGAGGTTCTTAGTTCTCGATCTCTAAGTGTCAGTGCAGTGAGATCCTGTCACAGAGTCTTTCTCATTTGAGGGAAAGGAAAACTTTCAGACTCAGACAAGGGCATTCTGGGTCAAACAACCAAGATCATCTGCTAGAAGCCTGGTTTTCATTTGATTCTTGACCTGACTTTGTACACATCACAGTAGACATACATTCCTGCTTGAGGGTGTCTGAAAGGAGTCAAGTCAAACCTAGCTCTCTGTGAGGTTGGGACTGTGGCCAGTAAATGACAGATACCACTCTTGGTCTTCCCTTGTTTTAGAAAAATCCTAGGTGAGGTTGCTAAAGGCGACACAGTAGGTGAATAACAATCTTGCTTGACAAGCCTGATGACCTGAGTTTGACCTTCAGGATCACGTGGTAGCAGGAGAGAACTAACTCCTGCACATTGTCCTTTGATCTCCATACATGTTCTAGCATGTGCACATGCACATACATGTATATGAATAAATACATGCAAAAATCCTATCTTGATGAATCATTTACAAAGTTCTGAAATGATTCTGAGGAGTTTGTGGGTTGGGCACAGTGGCCATATGCTTGCCTAGCATGCACAAGGTCCCTGGTTCCAGCTCCCGAATAAGGGCAGAGAGATGAAGTTAAAAACTGCTAGTCTTAAGTTGAAGAATAAGAAAACAGCAATCTGGGGAACCCTGGCTTTGGAAATGGCACAGAATGGAATGAACAATAATGAAAGGTAGATAATGGGTCCACAGTGATTTAATTCTTGGTGATATTGTTCATTTTATGCAAATACCAAAAAGGAAAAAAAAACCTTGGCTATTTGAAAATAAAACAGGAACCCCCCATATTTAGTGTTTGATCAAATGAGAGCTTTTTTCCCCTCACACATCTGCCAAGAGAGTTTAAAACAAGTATAGATGTTAAATAAAAGGCCCAGCTACCAAAGAGCAAAATTTAATGAAAGCCAGAACTGTTAAGTATGGATACCTGTTGAGAAAAATGTCAGTCGCTTTCAGAATTTCCCCACTGTTGCAATTTTAAGAAAAGTGTAGTAAAAATACAGAATACAAGGTAACTCCTTTCTCACTTCTTGTTTCTTTCTCCACGCATCCCTTGGTGAGAAGCATCGTCTCGGGAGTCATGGACTCCTCCCAGCACAGACCCTCATTTCCAGCACAGTCTTTCTCTAGCCAACCAGTACGCTCAGGAGCCAGAGAGCATTTTCCCAGGCCTTAGGCAAAAGGTCTCTGAACAGCTGATGGTGGAGTTTAGAGCCATCTCTTCCTGGGTGCAGACTCCCCAGCGGCAGGTCACGCAAGAGTCTACGGTGATAGGCAGGAGGCTGGGAGGACGTTAGCTGGCAGAAACAAAAGGTGACCATTCATCCCCAGGACATTGCTTCACAGGCCAGGCCCATGTTAACACCGGAGAAATCGACCAATGGGGTGAAGGGTTGATCCTGGGATCTTTCTTTGCTGTGGCTGATGAAGAGAGAGTGAGAGACACACAGAGATACTGGTTGTCCACTGAGAGCATCCACAAAGGAAGCCAGTTCTCCTGCCCTGAACTCTGGGGGAGGCTCCAAAATCTTCAGCTTGTCCACTGCTAATAATAACCCCTAATAGGGAAGATTGGATGGAGACAGAGGGGAGGAGAACCAGCCAGAGATGGTTATCAGTAAAAGGTAGTGGCACATGGCACTCACTAAAGCATGCACCTGGGAGTGATTGCAGAAGAGGTGGCAGTCAATTGCACCAAGAAAGAGAGTGGAGGGCTCCACAAAGCTGCGTGCCAGGGACTCCCACTTCTATCCAAAGGTTCAGGCTGCCTAGCTTCTCTCAGTGACTCTGGTTCACTTTTCCTGTCTGGCTGTCCTTCACCTTGGTCATTGCATTCATGGGTGTAAAGGTTCTGGCCATTGTAATACAATGTCCTTCCTCTGTCTTAGCCAGGGAATAAATTAGTCTCCTGGTGTTAGTGGGCTCAGGCATCTTAAGGTCGCCTGATATCCTTAGCAACTTAGCTCATCTCCCTGTCTCTCAAAATAATTCAGGCTTTGCTGTCTTTCTTTCTTAAGATCTGATCACATGCTAAAACAATACGCTATTAACACAAACCCCCAGTTCTCTGCTTTGACGTAACTCACAACTTCATATTTGGTCTCTCGAACCTAGGACAGGAAGTGACACAGAAGGCTCTGTGGCAGGCGCTTGGCTAGACGCATAATTCCTAGTCGCCTTTCCTTTGCACATAGCTTGGACAGCATTTCCCTTTATGTCAGAGGCTCCACAGAGAGTCCTATACTCCATCATGGGGCTTCAGTCTAGATGCCAAGCAAAGGAAAGGCAAGAATCATGTGTGACACCTCCCTCGCTGCCAGCTCTTTGCAAAGCTTTACCAGGTTCAGGAGACCAATTGCCCTTCAGCCACCACACTGCCTTTGAGCCTGAACATCATAGAACACATCTTTTGGGGCTGAGATTGACTTTGTAAATAGATGTACCATACCGATACTCTATGGCCCTTGAGCATTAGAGGAAGCCTCTTCCAAGCAACAGGAAGCTTCCCAAGTCCTCTTCTGCTTACACACTGCCCAGCCCCTTTCCACGCCCTATCTGAGATGCTCTTCATGGCTGTTCTCCGGTGAACCAGCATTTAGGTAGTATTCTGTCTGGGGAAGGCAGTCTCCTTCTCCTTTAGTGTCTGTCTCCATCCAAGGGATGGACGGTCTGAAGAGCTCCCACACTGAGTTTGAAGGTCACATATTCCTTTCCTTGCTTGTAAGGTGGAACCAATCATGAGTCTTCAATCTGGAAACTGAAGAGTGATGGGGAGGGGTAGGGGGCGGGGGATAAGAAGAAGCAAAAGGGTCTAACAGAGCCTGCAAACCATGGATATTAGTAAGAAAATAACTGCACACACTAAGACATTAACAACTGAATTAAAATTAAACAGTTTTCTTCCTTAATATCCCAGGGACTCCATTCTCAGAGACGTTAGACTTCATCAGACAGGGTTTCTCCCATTATTGCAGCATAGAGCTAGTTACCATCTTCACTCAGCAAATGGCAAAGGGTGAAAAACAATCCCCAAAGGAAAGGAATGGCCTACTGGAGTTATTGTTTTTGTTTTGCTTTTTTTTTCTTCAGGGACATTGGCTGAATTGTCCTCCATATGGTCACGGTGGTTGGAGGTGGTGTTTCATTTTGCTGTTATTTTTGGCACTGAAGGGCTTGGGATGGGACTGGGGGAGCCTGAGCCTGCTCCCCAAGGGGTTACTGTCTGCTCCAGTTACAATCCTGTGGCTCCCAAGGGCATCCCTGAACTGTGACTCATGCAGGGAATGGATTGCATGGACTTGGCGAAGTCCTGGCTGACCACCCGGCCATTCTCTCCGCTGCCACCTCCTCCACTGGCTCCTGCCCCACTGTTCCTGGGGAGGGTCGATGTCCGTATGGCTTCATTGATGGATTGCTGTGGGATCAAACAGAAACCCTTTTCAGGAGGACAGGGGGTTCTTCCCCGGGTCCTTGTCAATGACTGGCAAAGAAGAATGAGTCAAGATGGTATTGAAACTATCCCCCAACCTCCCTCCCCATGCCTGAGGAAAAAACAACAGGGCTGTGGGCAGTTCTTGGTAATTCTTATTTCTTTTCTAGCATGCTAAGTCCTTTTCTGACCTGGGATGCTAACACTCTAGAAATCCCAGGTTAGTAGCCCCAATCTGATGTGCCAGTCTATACGCAGAGGTTGTCCGTGCTAATGGTTAGGGTGCATTACACAGACAGTGGCCCTGGGCATGCACCCTTGCACTCTTTGGCACATGATCTTTTCAATCCCATTCTACACATCACCTTCCCATAGCCTTCCTGGGGCCTAGGCTTGAATGTATCAGGACGTAGGCGGTAAGTTACCGCATCCTGTGACTCCTGCAGGTGGGGCATTTCCCTGGCACTGTTGGGAGTGGACCTTAGGATTTGCATCCTGATACCTAAGCTTGATTCTGTGATTGGGTTCCTGTCTTTGGTATTTTTTTTTTAAGAAATTTTAAACCTTAATGTCTAGAACATGGAACTGTCTAGGCAGCTACAGTCTTCCTCCTTCCCTCTTTCTTCTCCGCATTCTTTCCTCCCTTATCCTCTTCTTCAGCTCCTTTCCTTCTCCCTCCTTCTCTTTCCCCCATTCTCTTCCTCTTTTTCTGCCTCTGCCCCCCTCTCTACCTCTATCTACGAAGAGCGGCACTACCGCACAGAAAATGCTCTAAAATGTGATGGGAAAGTGGTTACTGCTGGGTTCGAACTATCTTCTGAAAAAGAGACTCCTAGCTCCACACGACAAGGGTACTTAGGAGTCATTTGAATCAGATGATTCACGAAATGTAGCCAGCAAGGGTCATGTGGCAGAAAGAGTGAGACTGAATCTTTAAAAGCCTTCATCTCTGTGTGAGCTCCTTCCTGTCAGCCCAGACAACTTGCAGGTCTAGACCGATGTGTCAACTCGGTGTTGCCCACCTTGTGAATTCTAGCCTGCTGGAATTCTAGATCTGGGAAGGACTCAAGGGTCACCCCAGCAACAGAGCTGTCAAGTGGAACATTTGAGCAGGACGAGAGGAAACATTGTTCTGTTCAAATTCCTCTGGAGGAGGAGCTCTGTGCCATGAAGACTACCCTCTCCCTTCCCATCCATTTCCGAGTTCATAGAATCTTAGGGCTGAGGTTTAGTTTCACGATAGGAATCAATGTAATGAGAAGAGTTGCCTGTGCTTGGCAGACTTCCTCTGCTGAGGCCAGCCTTCCACATTCTTCAGAGTTTGTTCTCTTCTGCTTAGCATCTTTCTTCCTGAAGTCTCTCCTCACCTCGGCCAACGGCCTAGGCTTTCACTTAATGTGTGTGCATCACCAAAGATTCTCTTATATGTAAGTTTTGTCCCCTTAGAGAAAGCTCACATCCTGGGGAGTGCAGGGCCATGCCTTCACAGCCCATGGCTATCCGGACTGGCCATTGTACAGATAGCTTTTTATAAGATATTTTTGAATTTACTTAAGAAAAAAAATTAGTCTTTTCAAAAATACCTGGATGCTGTTGCTGTGACCCAGATCACTCATTCTGTCTCTTGTAGCTAGATGGACATAAACAATCTGATGCACTTTTTTTCTTGGTACCAATGGACTTACTTGGTGACAAACCCCGAATACTACAAAACTGACTTGCCAGACAAGATCTGTCTCTTGTTGCAACGGTGACAGGATGGTTATGGGGTAACCAACCACTTTCTAATTTGATCTGAGTCCTGCTTCACAGAATTAACCCATGCCTGATACTGTAAATCCAGGCAGGAGTCTATGGTTCTAGATCCTAGAAGGGCCCTGTTAGACATGTAAAACTACCTTTTCAATGATTGTGTTTATACCCATAGATCAGTGCTGTTCTTAACTTCATCCAGATAATTTTTTTTTGCAGTAGTTAACAGTTAATGCAGAGACTCACTATTGGTCAAAATGCTGAGACTAAGTGACTCAAAATACCCAGCTGTACATGGGATGTCTATATAAACCTGTCCTCCTAAAGGGCCAGTGCACATCACAAATGAGGGAGGAGACCAAAGGCAAGAGCTGGAGGATGGGACGGAGTGCTGTGAGGTGCTGTCTTCTGGACACAACACGGCCACTGCCCTAGTGTGCTCACCGCAGTGGGACAAGACTCTGTACCTTATCAAGCCAACAAGATCATGCAGCATCCTATCAGAGCAGCACTGATTGGACTCAGTGTGTTCCCAAAATAAGAACAAAAACAAAACAAGGGAAAAGAACATGAAGGTAGGCGGGAGATGTGTTGGTTGGTATCCAAAGGAGGGATGGGGTGAGTTGGAGGTGGATATGATCAAGACATATTGTATTCATGTATAAAATTATCAAAGAATAAATAAGAGATATTCTAAAAAATAAAATCTATGATTCAGACAGACTTCCCCCCATATGATGTTCTGCCCACGCTGGTTCTGTCTCTTCCTCAAATCCCGGACTTAAGTTTATTTACATCCGCCCCTGGCATTCCTCCACTGAAGAGGAAGTGTGATTTGGATTGCATTCTTTTGAGTCAAAGGCCAAATAAATACAACCATGATGCTACACAGGGGAAAACTGAGCTGAGAACAGGAAGAATTAATGATTACTGGTTCTTACCGAAAAAGGGTTGAAAAGAGAAGAACATTTTAACTGTGTTAGTAGAAAAACATATAGAACTTTCTAGAGTGTAGATTGGAATCCAAAAATTCTCTCTCTCTCTCTCTCTCTCTCTCTCTCTCTCTCTCTCTCTCTCTCTCTCTGTGTGTGTGTGTGTGTGTGTGCGTGTGTGTGTGTGTGTGTGTGCATCTGTACCGGCACACAAGCGACCGTAAAGGCATTCTCTAAGAGTTGGTCCACCTTGTTTTTCAAGACAAGGTTTTTCCCTAGAACATGAAGTTTGATGACTCAGCCAGGCTGGGTGACCGGTAAGCCAGAGGAATCGCCTATCTCTGCTTCCTCGGCTCTGAGATTAAAGCATGTGCCACCCCAGCCAGCTTTCCTACATGTGTGCTGGGGATTGAATTTAGCTCCCCACGCTTAAACAGCAGGCACTTATCAGCCGGGCTAACTCTCCAGCCCCACCGACCCTGTTCCTTTAACTTAAAAAACTGTAACAAGAAAACAAGTTAAAGCTCTCATAGATTATCTTGGATTGTCTTTCTCAAAGTCTCAGACATTTCTGTAATATCTCACTAAAAAGTTGGTAAATCATGAATTTATGAAGAACAAGGTTAATGATGCATTTGATACCAGAGGCTACCAAAATCTGAGACCAATTTGTTTGGCATGATTGCCTTGCTTAAGACGATAGTCATCGGAGACAGTGACAAAGTAGATGACCTATTCACTATGGGTTCTTACACTCCCCTAAAGCTAAATAACAATCATTAATAACATGCCTGCCCTTGCCTTTGAGAGGGTGGCTCTCTGCTGCCCCTCCCTCACCAGCTCTTCTCAAGCACACATCCTGAGAGCTGTTGTTCTGAAACCGAGGCTCAGGGAGAGAAGAGTGAATGACAACTCCAGCTACAATGTCCCCCAGTGTGGTTCTCCTGAGACCTGAGACTCCGTTCTGCGATGGGGACCACATTCTACTCCCCAGCCCCTTGGTTTGCTAGGAGAACTGTGCCCAGCCTCTGGATGTGAGAGACTATCCTAATGAAAGTGCAGTTTTCATTAACGACTCCACTGAGCATGTGTGGAAAGAAGTGGTTAAGCACCAGCTGTAGTGGATGCTTCCTCTGTGTCCAGCCTCTCAGCTGCTCATGGATTCTAGGCAAGTGTACAGACCCTAAATTGCTGTGATTTAAGCGTACCATGGGTTGGCACAGCCACATACAATTTTAAAAGGTCAGCTGCTTTCCTGGCCGTTGGGGAGGCTGGGGATTAATTTCCCCTGAGAGCAAAGTCTTGACTTTACTTAGTGTCAGCCAAGGACAAAGATTCTACTCTGTTCTCCCTGGCAGAGGAGAAGTTCTGAGGCTCTAAGGCGCTATTCAGTTCAAAAGGTGCCCTAGGTGAGGTTTTGTTTTTGAAGGTTTAAGTTATAGTAGGAGGTCATGGGCTACCTGAAGTCCTTGTCTGAGTCTCCAGCTTCTACACCACTAATTTCTCTGCCCAAGTCTTACTGGTTTCCAGACGTTTCTAGGCAAGAGTTTTAGTGTCTGGGTCTCTGACCCTGGTCATCCTTTGCTGACAGCTCTCTGACCTTGGCTCATTCAGTCCTTGCCTCAACCCGGTTAAACAGATGATACTTTTCCAGAGATGCTATGTGGCCTCCCTGCTCTCGGTCCTCTCATTAAGGGAAGGTCCAGGGCATTCGTCACCGGCACTCTCTAGCAGGTCAAAGTTCACCAACTGTCTGCCTTCCCCGCGAAACCCCAAGATGGGGATCTGTGTCTGGGTGGTTCCTGGTTGCATCTCCTGTGCTGAGCATTGTCCTCCCTCTTCCTCTGTGACACACGTGTCCTGCTCATAACACATCAAAGGGCAAAGAGTGTCAAGAAGGCTCAGTTGAGATCCCACGCTGAAGGTTGCCTAAGTGACACAGTCTGAGCAGGAAGATGCATTTGATTTGTCTCTGTGACCAGCACTATGTCTGGCACTTAAAGGACATAAGGAAAGAGTGCAAAAAATAAATTAATAGTTGGAAGAAGGGAGAGAGAGGAGTTTAGAAGCATCTTGGTTAACACAAAGGGCCTGGGCTTTATGGAGGCTTTGCTCACTAATTCCCGTCATTCTAGCTCCTGGCTTGTGTGACCTTCCCCAAGCCTCACTTTTTATTAGGCTGCAGATTCTCAGGAATACATGCTTGACTGGTGAAAATGTGGAGCTAATCCCTTGGTATGAACGCTCCCAGCCTTCCCTCCCCTCTTTAACCTCTCTCTGCCCTTTCTCCCTCTGTGCTCACTCACTCTTCCTCTTCTTCCTCGTCCCTCGCATGTGACTAGAGAAGGTCTCTTTGAACTTCTGAGTCCTGGGAGGTGAGCCTGAGCTGATTTAGGGGCTCCCGGGTTTAAGAGTGAGAAACAGTGTGACCAAGGAAAGACATAGGGTGGAGTATTTTCAAAGGCCCTGTCGCTTCTATCTGCATCCCTGTGTAGGGCTGTGGGCTGTACTTCTGAACAGAGCTAATTGCTTTTTGGAAAAGCAAAGCAGCTCATTCTGAAGCCTGAGGAGTGGCCTGGAGGGCCTTCCACTTATCTCTTCTAGATAAGAGAGGAATTGATGGAGCTTCGGAAATGAAGGGCCCACTAGATTAATAAAGAAATTAGCTCCCTTGAAGTGGAAAGATGGAAAGTTCTATTAGGAGTCCTGGTGTTTCATGCAGAAGTCACGACAATGGATGGAACTGATTAAAGGGCATTGGGGTGTAGAGTCTGGGTTAGCGCTTCTGGGGGACCCTGACAGCTTCTGAGAAATTCAACAACTGCACTGTGTAGGGAAGTGTGAGGATGTCTCTAAGACTTGGTACTATGACTCTGGGGCCTCAGCAGAGGACTCTTGCCATCCAAGACTGCATCTAAGACTGCAGTGTGCCTTCAGTGCGGCTGGCCAACAGGGTCTCAGTTTGAATTCCAGCCTCTAGTTATAACCTGCGTAGTGGAAATAACCAGAAACCTAGAGGGAAGCTGGACATTCAGGTGATGTGATGCCAAACCACATCATGGTTGATGAACACCCAAAGATGAGACCAAACTCACCTTGGGGGACACACACCTTGGGGATGTGTTGCATTGCTTAACCTATGAGCAACTAGCTCTCTTTCTCATGCCTCTTTCCTTACTTCAAGAGATTTTTCTCTCTTGGACACAATTCTATATTAACTTTACTAAATATACTTACCCTATAGTCATAGCCCATTCTTTAAGGACTTATGGCCTGCTTGGCTCAAAAGAATCTAGTACATGTAATTAATAAAATTACATGTTAATAAATAAATATTAATAAAGGAAGGCTTGAAGGAAGCTGTAGCTGCCTTAATAATGGCTGTTATCATATATGCTCGTGATCACTGCTCTTATTTTTTTTATTGAGAGCTTACTGGGATATAGGCCTCCTGCCAATCCTTTAATCTATTATTTCATATCCTCACTACAAATTTATGAAGTATATACTGTATCTCTGTCCCCATTTTTACAATAAAAATAAGGATCAGAGGGTAATTAAAACTTGGCCAAGCTGACGGAGTTAAAACACAGAACGGATGGACTCATGCCAGGCTCTCAGCTCACAGATCTCCACTGGACACCGTGTCCTGGGGCACCATGAGAAAGACTGTTTGAGAACCGGCCAGTACAGACTCTGGGCCTCTGGTCCATGGGGAAGGGGTGGAGGACTGAAAAGAGCATGGCTGGTCTAGCTCCTGGCCTGGGTCCCTCTTTGCTGCTCGATCAGTTGTTTCCTCTCTTTGAATGATAGCAGGGATTGTCTGGAGGTTTGTGTTCTGGATGGAATTGGCAAAGAAAGCTTTGTTTAGGACTCAGGGCTCCTTGCCACAACCCATAAAAGTCATGGAGGGTTTAAGATCTAAAGTCAGTAACTGCGCTGGGATCTGCCTTTGCCAACGGGATGTCAAGGGGAGAGCGAGGGGCGCTTAGGTTCTCTAGACAAAAGCCGTCACACGTCCAGACTTCCACTGTTCCTGGTCCCACACTGTGGCTTTTAAAATGAGCCTCATGAGATAGAAGACAGGGTGAAGGATCAGCTTGCACAGAACACTCAGGGCCTGGGACGTGGCAGGAGGAGGGAAGCAGATTGATAGCGGGGAAGCAGCTGGGACTGTGACGTGGGAATGCTGAATGCCAAGGCAGAAGGTCTCGGAAACTAGGATGTGGAGCCTCCTTTTCCTGCCTTCGTTCCTCTCCTACAGAACTGAACACCGAGTTTTCAAGGAAGGACTGGCTAGAGATGTTCTCTCCAGGACTGGTCCAGGATGTATAGAAGGATCATAGCCGAGGTGGGGAGAGGCTGGGCAGGGCCTGTGCTAGCGGTTCAGTGATGTATATGTTCCACTCAGGAGGAATTGAATATTGATGAAGGGGGCCTTTAGGGCACATTATAGGAGAACGAACCCCAGGAATAAATCTTATTTATCTAGTCAAGCCAAAGAGAGAGCCCAGGCCAAGCTACCTGCTGGTGTGAAGCCCACCGTGAACACATTTCTCTTCCCTTCTTAGTCTAAAGAATGGTTGTTCTTAATTCCTGCTGTTTCCACCAGCTTCCTCCAATTCTCCTTCCTCTACGTTCCTATAGACTTTACTGCCCAAAACACATCTTTCCTTTCTTTATGTGTGTGTGTGTGTGTGGTGTATGGACCTCTGTGTGTGGTGTGTGTGTACCTGTGTGTGTGTGGTGTATGGACCTCTGTGTGTGTATGTGGTGTGTGTATCCGTGTGTGTGGTATGTGTATACCTGTGTGTGTATGCATGTGTGGTGTACATACATGCGTGTGTATGTGCATGTGTGTGTGGTGTATGTACCTGTGTGTGTGTATGTGTGTGTGTGTATTGGAGGTTAACATTGGAGGTCTTCCTCAATTTCCCCTTTGGCTTATTTATTGATTGATTATTTGATTTATTTATATACAGGCTCTCTCACTGAACCTAGACCTTGTGGATCTGGGTAGGCTGTCTGACCAATGAGGTTCAGGGGTCCCTCTGTTTTTTCCTTCCTTTCTCCAGTGGTGGGGTCATAGGTGTGCCTATGGTACATAGGTGTACCCTGTTTTGATGTGGGTGCTGAGACTCTGAACTTAACTTCTCATATTTGTGTGGCAGGCACTTTACCATATGAGCCATCCCCTGAGCACTTTTTTGTATCCATTTCTTGTTGAAATTCAAAGGTTTGAAGGTCAGAGTTAACACCTGAGTTCTCTGCTTCCTTGTGGTACTGTTCACATGACTGCCTTCTGTTCATGTTTCCTCACTAGGGCTAAAGATGCAGCTGAGGGCTGTGCAATGGTGACAACCCCCGGCTTCCCTGGGATGCTTTCATCTCCATCTTTGCTAAGAGCCACTTGCCCCTTCTCACACAGCACAGGCGATGGTGAGTTCCCTATTCACTGGGATGGTCCCTGTGCTCCTCTGTTAGAAAAATGGGTTTTGCATTTTCTATTCACATCTACTCTCATTGGCTTGCAATCATTGCTTTCGCTATGTTCTTTGGGACTCCATAAGAGGAGCCTGCTTTTCTTCCTCCCCACAAAGTTTTCATGTTTCTTCTGGCAACTCTTCAATCCTCTCTAACTCTTCCTTGCCTCTGCTGCCGTCAGCTGGGTTTGGTGTGGTTGGCATTATTGAGCTAATCTGCTTAGCTTTCTCTGTGGATGATTTTTTTTTCTGCCAATGCTAGCCCATATAATACGGAAGCTAAAATTGGACCCAACTCACCAAGTATGGCAAAGTCAACATGGAGAACTGGGTAGCCATGCCTTCCCTCATCTGGGGAGCTGTTCTATTGGGCATAACTTTGCTGATGGAACCCTGACCTCTAACCTCACCAACCTATCTGACCTGTCTCTGGAAAAATGCACTTGCTATTTTGGGCAAAGTAATCTCCAGATTCACCCCATCTCTTCCCTTGCTTCTGGCTCCCCACTTCTCTTTCAGTTTCTTCCTGCTGCTGCTCTGATCCCTGGATGACCTCAATCTATTCGTTCCTACTCCTCTGAGCAAGAATCCTCTCAGGAAACCCAGCTGTGCCACTTGGGACAGGGTAGGAGAAAAGACCCAGGAAGACGATGCCACCTTCATCCGTTTCGACTCGCTGCGGGATTTGTAGCAGAACTCGATTAAGGCAACCAGCATGGCCAGTCCCAGCCCTCCGATCAGGATGTAGAATACACCTGCCACATTGCTGAGGCTCAGAGCACTTGTTTTGTCCTAGAGGAGGAGGTGGGAAAGGAGGGGAGGGGGAAAAGGAAAGTGAGTCAAGAGGCTGGAGACCATTGACGCAGCAGCAAATTAACACACATACACTCGACCCCACCCCCTCCTCAGCATTCACGTTGGAAATTGCTTGTTTTCATTGGCGGAGTTCACAACATTCCCGAGGGGCAAGGGGAATGTGTGTGTGTGTTTGTGTGTATAGACAACCATCTGTGGTTGTGTTGACCTTCTAATTATATCAACTCCCTCCTCATCGTCTTTTCTGGGACAGGAGATAACCACAAAAAATTCAGGCCAGATTTGGGAAGATCTGAACCCTCGAGCTTAGCCAACCCTTTTAGGAAACCCTTTCCTTTAGCTTCATGTCTACTTCATCTCTGTTGCTTGGCAACACGTCAGTCTCCATCATTGTACATGTCTCTGAGTGTTTTGCTGGGAGTTGGTATTAAAGTGAACTTTCCCCTAGATGTGCATTTGATTTCAATTTAATAAGACAGCTCTCAAACACATAATAAAGGCAGAGGGATGCATACCTTTAATTGACCGCTCTCAGTCCCAATTTAAGGGGAAACCTGGCAGGAGGGGGGCTAAGATAGGCAGAAAGGCACTGAGCTAGGGAATGGCTCTATTATACCCTAATAATTCTGCTTAATCGGGTGTCATTTCTTGTTTCTATTGGAGGTGCTTGCTAAAATTGCTGTGGGCAGACCTGGATGACTGAATTTAGAAATCTTCATTGCCTGTAGTAAAAGGTACTCTGTTGGCTTCAGAGATGCCAAGTCCCACAGGAGGGTACTGAATTCCCAGAAGCCTGGGGCGAGGTACTGACGTCTGGCAGGAAGGAGCAGAACCCGGTTTGTGGAGCCTGTGGATCCCACTGGTGTGGGAGACTGTCCCTGAGTCCTGTCACATCCTGTGAGCTTCAAGAATGCAGGCGTGAAGGAGAACACTTTCAGGCAGGGAGAACACCGACCCAAACTCCTGTCCCCAGTGGATTGCGGTGACTCTCACTCAATTCTCGACACAGGCAAAGAACACCTTTAAGTCTCGGAAGAACGATCCTTCCCGGTTCTTTCAGTGACTCTTGACAACTTTCCTTTATATTGTTAGCTCTCGTCAGAGTGTTCCATTAAATCAAAATGAAGCGCATGTGTCAGCTTGCACAGGTACAAGGCATTGGTTGGTAGCACAGGGTGGGATCTGTGGCTTTTGTATTTCTCCACGTGTTCCTTTTCAGGTGGGGATCCAGAGGAGCCCTACGAGGGGTGAGCTGCATGGTCCTAGGAGCTGCTCTGACATCTGCCTAGGAGAATATGGGCACGTGGAAAGGGATTTCTTATCTCCTGAGTCAGAAGCCTTTGCCCTGTTTCTACTAGATGCCCAGGGTTCTTGGTGGTTGAACTTGGGAGCTGCAGATGGTAGTAGCACCTTGCCTCCCTGCTCTGGAAATGGCCCCAGCCAGCAGAGCCACGGGATTATCTACAGCAACCCCTCCGTGGCTTCTCTTGCTTTTGAGTATGTGTTCCTTTGGGCAATGCTTAGCCTGGCTCTCTAGGCAGCAGAGATGATTATTCAAGGGAGTAAACTTTTTTTTTCTGTCTGGGATTGTGGACTGAGAAGAGAAATGTGAAAAGTGGGTTCACACTTTGTGTGATTTTCAGAACACCCAATCTATATTTCTGCTTGTTTTCAGAAGGTATGCAATTCTTAGGAGTCCTTTACAGAAATTCTTATAAAACCCTCCTGTCTGGACGGGAGCAGGGGTGGGCAGGGTGGGAGACATCCTAAGGCATCACCAGCCCACACTGTAGCAAGGACTAGATAAGAGGCTGGAGGCTGCCTGCTTTCACTAGCTAACGCACACCTTGCTCTGTACATCGCTAAGGGTAGTGTCTTCTGACATTTCTTCATAGTGCCCCCAAGTTTGATTCAGTTAGAGAGGTCTTCAGAGATACAGGTATGGCGGGCACCAATTTCTGTTACTATCTTCACATTGCTCTGTGATTGTGTCTGCCTCCCCGGCCATCCATCTATGGTATATCTTTGAGACAGATAGAGTTAGGTGTCATGTGGAAGTGAGAGGAGAACCGTGTTCTGTACAACTGTAGAAAGGAGAGGGTCCAGTGTCTGGACATCTGTGTCTGCAGTGGAGACTTTTTTAAATCACTACTCTGTCTTCTTTCTTTTTCTGGTGCTGGGGCTTGAACCTGAGTCTTTGGAATGCTAGGCAAGTGCTCTATCACCAAGCTACAGCCTCACCCTCTGTATTTGTTTGCTTGAGACAGGATTTCAGTATACAACCTAGGCTGGCTTTGAACTCACTGAGTAGCCTAGTCCAGCCTCCACCTCCTGATCATCCTGACTCGGTTTCCAAAGTTCTGGGATTTTCGGTGTACATCACCACAGTCATCTCATCTACCTAGGAAGACCTCTGGCTCAGAGAAATGGCTGCCTGTGTAAAGACAGCCGGACGGTTTGGGCGCTGTATCTCTTTTGGCAGATCAGTTCCAAAGACTCTGGCTATGCTGGCATCTTTCTGCAATAGCAGAGGTCAGGGAAAACTTCTGGAATCAAGGGGGAACTTGATCCTCACTCTTTCTGATACTAGACATGACAGAATGGTCTAAATTGGCATGTTTTAGTGGAGTATGTGATGAGGAGTTAATGTTGGTGTGGTTTTAGTGTAGGCAAGTTTACATTTAGACAAGGTCTGTGAATCCTTTATGTGTGCCATTAGCTTTGTGCATGTGTGTAGGTGTGTAGGTATTTTTTTTGGTAGTGCGGGGGTTGAACTCAGGGCCTCATGTGTGTTAGGCAGGTGCTCCACCACTGAGTCATAACCCTACCTCATGCTTATTAGCTCTTGGGAGAGCATCAGATTTTGAGCTTTCTCAGGAGGTTTGAGGTCTTCTGGCCTATTGCCATCACTGACCTTTGACACCCATTGTTGGGATATGATGGGCTACCCTGGGGCAGGGACAAAACTTCTTTTATTTAAGGACTGGAGCTGTGACCCCTCTCTGATCCATTGTGCCATAAAAGGGCCTTTGAGTAAATAGCAATTGTTCCAATACATGGAAAACTGCAGGGTTTCAGCTCTGATGGGGAAGAAGGAGATGGGGTTGGGGTCTTCCAAGTGTTCCCCCAAACAGCCCTATCTCTTTCCATCTCCAGCAGATGCACTTCCCCAAAGCTAGGCAGCTTCTTGGTCGGAGGGAAGAGTGACAGCTGTCTCCAGCCAGGAACAGACAGAGTGGCTGTGCTGGAGAGTGATGGGCCAAAAGGACAAACAGGGAAACCTAAAACTCAGAGCTTGCATCTTGCAGAATTGTTGGGCTGGTTGCTATGGTAATGACCCCGGGCTCCACAATCTGTTCTCCTGGACCTTTTGTCTTCAAAGTGTTGCCTCCCTTCTGGGTTAAAGAGAATCCCCACCATTCTGTATTTCTTGTTCTTTCCCCATGTTGAGGAACTGTCCCAGATTCCTTGTTTTTTTAGCCAACATCCCTTCTAAGAGTGTTCAAGACCTTCCAAGATTTGGTCTTCATGAGGAAGACTGAGCACAGGCTTGAGGCTTCTTCTTTTTTTTTTTTCTTGCCTAAGTGGGAAGTTCTAGATGATGCCAATGTCTTTGGCCATCAGAGCAATGGCGTCCACTGAGACTAGTGCTGCCAATCATCCGAATCTGCTAGGTCTGGACCACATGCCAATTTCTCCAAAGGTCTTTCTTTCTTCTTTGCTATTAGAGTCCCACAGCTTCCAGTGGATATTCTAGACCATTCCCAAGCCTTCTGCATGCTGACTCTGTAATCAGCTTTCCTGTACAGTAGGTTTTTTTTTTCTGTTGGGCTCTTCCTAGAACTTACTTATCTGGACTAAGAAAAGATTTGAGTAATGACAGTTTCCTGAGAGAGGCAGGTGATGGCTGGGTAAGCTCACTTGCCAGCTGAGATCCGAAGGGAAAGCTGATGGGAAGGGCGTGGGCTCAGCTAATCAGCTCTGTGCAGGCGCGCAGGCCTGTTTGAAGGTGGCTCGAAATACCTTGGTAGCGATGAAAGCCTCCACCATGGGTACATTTTTTGGAAGAAGCAGGCAGGAACATGTGTGGGGTCCAAGTACTGCGACCTTAGACATTCATCCCAATCCCAAGAGAGCTGAAGTATCCCAGAAGTTCCTCAAAGACCTGCGATCACAGCCTTAAAAAGTTGTCCCCAGAGCCTTGTCCCTTTAGGGGATGCAGAAACAGAAGTCATGTCAATCGGCAGTGTGTGCTGCTCCATTTCCAAAGTAGGCCGGTTCCCTAGGCTGCAGATTTTCCCCCAAGAGCCGTACAGGATGAGAACTGGCCCACTGTACTAATAATTGGCAAAGCAGACGTTGTGCAAGTGATGGCTGTGGGGGCGGCTCTTCTCAGCAGCCTGTGCTCAGGGACCGGCTGCTGCACCACGTGCAAGGGCCGCAAGGGACAGCCTGGATTCAAACACAGCAGCAGCTGAGAACGCAAGAAGACTGTGTGGGCTGTGGAGGGGAATTCAAGCTCTGGCTGAAGCTAAGGTCTCTTCCAAAATGGGAGGATTTTTTTCCCCCAGAAATGAAAGCCCCAGTCTCTGTCAGTCTAGGGAGCCCTCGGCAGGAACTGGATGTCTGACTGGGCTTGAAAATAAGAGCAGCAATGGAGATTCTGTCCAGGTGCTTCCCAAGAACAGCAATGGAAGAGTCAGGAGTGCAACTTGGGGACTCGGGGAGGAACGCAGTCTCTGAAGTGGGCAACTGCCCTTCAGGCTGTGCCGTCTTGAAGCAGGTTCACGTGGAAGTCATCTGTCCTTTCTAGGCTGTTGTCTGCTCCGCCTAACATACACTAAGCACCCTGACCCTGAGTGAGATTCCATTGGGGTTGGAAGCCTCTGAGGCGTGGAGGAGACAAAATGATTTCTGCATCTCTGGAGGGGTCTCTCTTTCCCTACCCATACCCCTCCAGCATTGTTCT